>NC_137783.1:37417016-38035244 GCF_963455305.1 Plecotus auritus | reverse complement strand
AGACCCTTGACATAGCTGACCACTTAGAACTCTGTTGCCTATAAGCACAACCTACAGGTTTTGTAGACACACATCCTCCAATCCTCATGGCCAAGATCCAGGTAAAGGCTTCTCTTTGCTTAAAAATCAAAGGGCATGGGGGGAGAGGGGGCACAACAGAAAACAGCCTTTAAAAATTAAGACCAAAAAATATTAAGGCAACTAAAATATCTTAATATTCTGACATGCTGAGAATGTTTTCACTCCATTACTTCAAGGGGTCATTTAAGGAATCTGGGGGTCAGGAGTGATTTGCACACCTGCTTAGCTGTCTATTGAATTACTGGCCTGGTAACATCAAAAATGTGGAGTGAGAAACAGGACCTATACAATAAAGAAACACACACACACACACACACACACACACACACACACCCCAAAACAGAGCCTATTGATAATTTTTAAAAGACACTGGAATTTACGTGATTCATACAATTTGCATTAGGAAAACCATCTTTAGCCTTTTTACTAGAATCTTCTTTATGCCTGCCCAGATAGTTGGGGTGCATACTTACAACCCATTGCATTGCTGCTGAACACACATTCAGCAGCCAGGAGCACAGAACACAATTAGACTATTATGGAGAATATTCACAAGAAACAGAACGGAACAGATTATTTCACTTAAGATATACAGAATTCAATTATTTTCTATATTTATAACCCATGTACACCAGAATTGAGAATAATTTGGCAAAGAGACTGAGTATTAGAGCAGTATTTTCATCTGAATTCTAGTAATCTGATATACACTGTGGGATTAACCCAAAGCAAAAGGATTTAATGGCCCAGCAGGCAGTCTATTTTGAGATCCTTCTTCTAAGATCCCCCCAGCCATTTTGGCTGGGACCCTTCCACTTACATCCTTTTGCTGATGCATTTTGCTTTTGTAAAAGATCCCGATGTCATATATCTTAAAGGAGCTGGTCTCGAATACACTCCCTGCCACCACCACCAACAGAAGAGGAGAAGAAGGAGATGACAAGGGGGTGAAACAAATGCTCAAGTTAGGAGTGTTCTGAAGAAGAGGAAATAGGAGAGGCTTCTAAAAAATGAAGAGAAAATGAGGGTGTTTGAAGTAAGTGTGTACAATCACTGGCTCAACAACAGGTTTCCTGGAAGTTGCATCATGAGAGGGGAGGAACCTGGGGAGCACCAGGTTGAAGTTCTTTGGCATACTGATATCAAACAACTGAAATGCAGATTTTTGTCTCCTGACTCCATCCTTCTCCCATCTCATTTTATTTTGTTGTGGCGGATGGAAGAGATGCCCCCTAAAGGTCCTTTAAGATCTAAATAGAATCGCACACAATGGATTTGAGGGAGACCCCTTCACAGTGACTGGAAACCTCCATCATAAATAAAACAATTCCCAGAGAACCAGGAAGCTTAACTTCACTTAAATTAATAGTTTAGTTATTTACTGTTTTTCAAATAATAGTTAGTAGTCCAATGACTCAACCAATAAATCACTTGTTATGCACTATAAAAGTCTAAGACCATGAGAGCCTTCAATGGGCCAATAAAGTTAGGATTAGGGTCGATAACTAGCATCAGCTAAAGACCTGGGGTAAACCAGGCCACGGTTTGGTGCTCTATGCTCATGTAAATCTCACTTGATATTCACAGTCCAGCAAGCTTAACCCATTTCATAGATAAGAAAACTGAGACTCCAGAGAAATAAAGTTGACCAAGATGATGTAGAGCTACTAACCGGTGGAGAAATAGTCACACTTGGTTCTACCAAGCTTCAAGACTAAGAGTTTATATTCTAATCAGAAAGAGAAAAGACACGTTAAATTATTAATCAGCACTACCTTCAGATTCGAGCCCAATCTTCTAAACCTGACCTGCTGGATTCCTTGAGGTCTGGCCTCAGTATTATTTTCCACTAGACCCGTGTTCTCTTGCTAAATGCAGGACACATCCCCAGTATTATGTCCTTCCTTCCTATTTGCATATGGCTTCTTCTGCCTAGGATTTCCCCCTCTCTCGCCCTCATTCCTCAAAAATCTCCACCCATGAAAGTCCTAGTTGGTTTCGAGGGCCTGCTCACGAGCTCCCCTTCTCTGGGACACCTTCAGCATGGCTACAAGCCACCTTCCTACTCACACACTTCTTTCTTTCCCATCTCAATCTCTGGACTCTCCTCCCTGAGGCCCACCTGAGGGCCCTAGGACAGAAACCAACTTTCCTGGCACATCCTTTTTTTCTGTCCCGCCAAACTCTAGGACTCGGATTAGACTGAATTGTGAAGCGCTTCGTCTGCCTGGCTGCCCCTTCTCTTTTCTTTGCTGCCCCTTCAGGACCAACAGGCTCCTGTTGCTCTATTTACAGAAAAAGGCCAGATAATGAGAAAATTTTAAAACTGTAATAATCCAAAACTTTGCTCTCCAAACTGTAAGGTGGCCTGTGGGCCACATCTAGACTGAAGACATATTTTGTTTGACCCACCAAGTGGTGTGTTGTTTATCTAACTGGATTGAATTGCCAACTAAATTCACACAAAAATATGGATTTCTGGCACTTCTCTGGGAAAATGGGAAGATTTGGCAATTCTGGATGACATTCCTGGCCATATTATCTCATAGTATTATTGCTATGAGAAATAAATAAAAGGTCACATATGAAGCTATTTTTAGACCAGAGGTCAGGCAATCATTTTCTGTGAAGAGCCAGAATGTTGGGCTCTGTGTGTCTGTTGCTACTATAGTGTGAAGGTGGCCAGAGACAAATTTGAACAACTGGGCCTGGCTGTGTGCTAATAAAACTTTATTTACAAAACAGGCAGCAGGCCAGATTTGGCCTAAAGGCCTTGCAGACTTCTATTTTCTACCATCTCCACAGCCAGACAATGTAAATCAGCTCTGAAGATGCTATCTAGGTGTCTCGATGACATCTAGGTACCACCAGTGGGCACCAAAAGGCATCTGTAATCTGTTTACCAGATTCACCAAGATTAGACTCAGCCCAGAAATCATGCTGAAGGGAGACTGCTCCCACTTCCACGTCTTGCCAAAGGACGTCTTCCCAATCTTCACCAGAATGTCTTTAGACCTAAATTCAAACAGTATTTCTTCTAGAATGCCTCCACAGACCTTCCCAACAAGATCAGACACCTCATCATAGGTCTCTGTATTTTCTCTTCATCACAATGACCGCATCACAAAAATCAGCCATTTATTTGAGATAGTTTCATTAATCATGTGTGTGCTCCCCACCCAAAGGCAGCTCCATGAAGGCAGGATCTGCCTGGTTTCCTACCTCTGTCTCTGCACACAGAAGGCACTCAACGGGGGGGCGGGGGAGACTGGGCCTGAGAATCCTCTCTTGAAAAATGTGCAAGAGGCACCGTGTGCCTGCTGCGGGAGTCATGGGATTCAAAGAGCCCTTTTAAACATTTCATTACACAAGTGCACAGAATTCTTACTGATTTATCTGTGTATCAGTCAACTGCCAATGTGACTGCAAGTTCCTAGAGAGCAGGATAGAGGCTTCCAAGAACCAGATGCTGAATAAATAAATAAAGAACTAAAAGAAGCCTGAGGGTGCTGGGTTCTAGTTCTAATCATCACTCACTAGCTCTGATCACATGTCCAACATTTAGTCTCTGCATCTATTAAATAAAGGGGGCTCGACTCATTCTCTTCCATCTCTCTGATCTTGTAAATCACGCGAGTCTATTAAAATGCCCAAGGCAAATTAGACAAGAGCATTTTTCTGAGAGACCACCGTGGCAAGTCTTCTTGATCATCTTTATTAACAATCTCCGGCCGTTCATGCCTAAAAACAAATGTACCTGTGCAGATGGCAGAGCCAGAGGCACCAACTGCACCCATGAATACGCGGACTTTCAAGCCAGGGTATCTCAGAGAATGTTGTCAGTAACCTTCCCTGCCTTGGAGCATGTCAGTGGTCTTCATTCTCCAATGCAAATTTCCAACCAGAACAAAGCCAGCCCAAGTTGGGTGGTCAGAGAAGAAAAACAACTAAACTGGGCCTGGCATTGAGGAAAGCCTGAGGACAAGATAATGAGTGACAAGATGTTTATTCTCTGGTACAAGATCTGACTCGTTTCCTTTTTTTTTTTTTTTTCAATGGTACTCTGAGCTGAGCTCAAACTAGATGATGGCAAGCAAAGCTCAGACCAAAGGGAAAACAATATTCTGTCAAAATGATTTCCATCTCCAGTGCTCCATTGGGGGGTTGGGACATGTCTAGTGACAAATAACTGGATGGTAATTTGGCCTGTTATCTCTATAGCATGCAAGGCTTCCCTTATAGGGGCTAAAACAACCAAAAATCCAACAAACGCCCTCCCCCCAACACACACACCATATGTATACACATATACCCACTGTAATATATATCTACATATACTTATTTAAAAACATATTCCTCCCTTAAAAAAATACAGAATTAGCAAGTTTAAATTATTCGCACTTAGTTCTTCTTTGTCTCTAGTTATACAGTGTTCTTTTGTGCTGGTAAAACAACATGTGCTTTAATTAGCAAATATCTGTAAATAATTTACTTGCTTTTCAAATACCACAGAACAATGGGGTCAATTTTCACATACATTTACCCAGCATGCATCCTGGGTCTTAAGCCAGACTCTCCCATTGTTCAATAACTATATCAAGCTGTCCAAGTCTTCCTGGCCTCCTTGGTGGAGTGGAGGCGTGGGGGTAGGGGGCTGGAAACCCAAGTTCCAGTAGCAACATCCTATTTTGAAAGACCCCAGAAGACAAGCTAAAACAAACTCTTATGATCTCTAACCCTGGAGCCTTCTGCAAGGAATGTGGAAGCGTGCCAAGAGCAAAGGGCACTGGAGTAATGTCTGTGGGATGTGGGCACTCTGAGCCCCCCCCCCACAATGTCCCTCACCCTGGACAGTGTGAGCCCAAAAACACAAGGTGTAATGTATGAGGCCTATGACTCACAGACCTCATCTAGACTTTTCATGGTTAAAACTGGGCACTGCGCATGCAGTGCAAAGAAAGATGTTAAATCAAATGAGAATGACTGCTCCAGGACTGGAGGCACTATTATTTTGAATATGATTGAAAAGGCCAGAAAAAGCAATTCAAAAACATTTCAATTATGTATTTCCCAGAACTACATCTTTGAGCAACTAATGCAAATGTTACCACCACAATAAAACTTCTTCCCACATAAAAGCATATAAAACAGGTTGAACAGCATATACTTTATATATCATATGCATATTTTTGACTATTAATAAAAAATTCAAAATCTATGTATGCTTTACTCTCCTAAGCAGTACAATAATTATGATTAAGGGACAGGCAGCACAAAAAGAGCCAATTTATCTTACTCGTGCTCAGGAATACTATTGTGTAACTAAGCAACTAAAGACAAAATATGGTCTAATTAATTCACTCCTATGCTTATTTAAAAGACACAATTAGAACATTTTTATTTTCCAGCCTGCACAGTAGTTCAACATGCTTGAGGGTGTAGAAAGCAAAGCCTATTATTCTCAAAGACAAGAGTTTAATGTTTAGTGCCACTGATCAGGCTGGAACTCAATTGTGGGGAGGAGGGGGTGTGTTTCCCAGCTGGGCTGTACTTGGAGTCACGAGAGAGGAAAAAGGTAGGGGGAAAGATGTTTATGGGACCACTAGATTGACTAGCAACACGTTGCCTCTACCCCGTTTTTCTCACTATGGCACATGGGTGAAGATGGGACTGTGGGTTTGACGGTCACTTGGGCAAGGAAGGACACACAGCACTGTAGGACTATTTATTCAGCCAAAAAGATTCAACAGAAAATTCATGTAATTAAACTACCCATCCTCGCCTGGGAGGTAAATGTCAAATCTCCATCTCTAACGCTGCTAACAGTGCATCTGATTTTAAAAGCAGAATTAATTTACGCAAGTATGTGCTGGGAGATTGATGCCATTAGCATGATTCTAAAGAACCATTTCAATAATCATCATCATCTGCACGTTTGAAATGTGTTGTCAATACAGACATTCACAGTCCAGGATGTGAGCCATGCTCTCTGAAGGCTAAGACCCTGGTTCTAATCTCCAGCAAGATGGAGAAGAACACAGTGTGGCTGCAAAAAGCGATCCTTGTGGGAGGGAGTTATATATGGAAACAGAGTTTTCAAGAAATGCTGGATCCATGACCACATTTATGAGAGGCGATTGAATCCTTAAACCAACAATCGATAAATTTGTTTTAAATTCCCTTAAAAGCCAAGCCAACGGGTAATCACTAGCTACAATATTATTCTGAGTAGAAGATGGCAAATATCCAACTACCCTGGCTATAAAAAAAAAATGACAAGCAAATGCATTTGATTCGAGCAATTATATTCTGGATATTGGTTGAAACTAGACTTTGATAAATGAGCTTGAGTCATGTATCACTAGATGCCACTATGAACAATGGCATGCTTTATTAATAATTAATAACGAAGTATTTACATGTATGGACTCATGTACTTCATAAAAATAACATTTCCTTAGTATGTGCCTGACATTCTAAATGTCAAGAGAGGTTTTAATGCTTACAATTTTGACTCACTATCAAACAGTTTAAGGCAATCAGTCTGAAGAACATGCTGGCTCATAGGAACTGCCAACCAACACTCAGGTGAGGAGTGGCTCTTCTTCCCGGAAGTCTAGTCTTTTTATAGATTGCCAGCCCAAAGCCCTGACATTTCAGGGGCTGATGTCTGGAGATTGAAAAAGCACTCAAAAAGAGAGAGAGATGCCGGCTTTAGCCTGATCATTCAGTCCCAAACATTTACTAATTTCTCTGGTATGCTCCTGAGAAACAACAAACACCTTCTCACTTTTTTTCACATCCCATGATGCAAAATGACTATGGATTTTAGAAAAGAAAGAAAAAAGGAAAGTGTGAGATGGGGTGCTGGAGCTGGCTCACATATGAATGACTGGTCATAGACCCCCTGCCAGAAAAAAATTGGACCAAACTTACAGAAAGCAGGCTGTGGGAAAGAAAGCATTTTAATTATTTTGTTAGCCATTCAATAAATACTTAGTGAGTAGCACTGAATACTGTGGAGGGACCAAGAAGTAAAAAAGGTACAACCCTCTGCTTCTGAGAACAGCGCTACAAGGGAGAAGGCAAAGGGAAAGAACACAGACAAGAATTTATGCAATGCATAGTCCATGGGAGGTTAAAATCCACAGTGGAACTGTAAGCTCCCTGAGGGCATGGGTTTCTGTCTGTCTTGATCACTGCTGTATCCCAAGGGCTTAGAACAGGCTCTGGCACAAACTAGGTGCTCTATAAATATGCATGGAATGAATGAGACTTCACAGATGAAGATATCACTTCCTAGCCCTGGCCGGTTTGGCTCAATGGATAGAGCGTCAGCCTGCAGACTGAAAAGTCCCAGGTTCGAATCTGCTCAAGGGCACATGCCTGGGTTTCGGGCTCGATCTCCAGTAGGGGGCATGCAGGAAGCAGCCAATCAATGATTCTCTCTCATCATTGATGTTTCTATCTCTCTCTTCCTCTCCTTTCCTCCCTGAAATCAATAAAAAAAAATATGTATTAAAAAAAAAAAGATATCACTTCCTAGTTTCTGGAAAGATCTTGAAAGGCTACAAATAGTGACTTTATTAATCTCCCACTTTAACTAGGGAATACAAAGAGTCTGACAGCTTTTCTGTGACCACTATCATCCATGGGGCTAGGCTATGAGCTCTTTGAGGGCTGGGGACATTCTCCTTTACCTCTATATCCTATAGTCCAGCACATACTAGGTCTTCAACCACACCTGAGGAGCTAAATAAATTATTTTTCCAAAAACATGCAGATAGTGAGTCTTCTTTTGGATACATACTGGTTGTATTATCAGCATAATTCACCGATGTGTTATACAGCATCTTATATTGTTTTTACATTTTAAAAAAACTCATCTCTCTATCAAGATTGATGAACTTCTTTAGAAAAAGGGCCACACCATGAATTGTTTTGCATCTGTCTCTGTACTTGGAGAGCACTGAGCATTCAACAAGTAGTTTTTTCTTAACTCAAGATAGATGATACCAACATTGGCTAGAGGTAGGATCTTCATCATACAAAATATAACTTCTTACTAGCCTACTGATTCTCAAATGTTAACATCCTAGACCCAATGTTGAAATACAGTTTTGTATTTGTAAATGTTTTCTGACATAGTAATGTTAAATTATTTCTTAAATTACTGGATCTTGCTTCAAACTCAAGTAGGAAAGAGAATTAGGTACACAGTCACATTCCTTATTTTGGATGAACCCCATAGGTCAGCAAACTTTTCCTGTAAGGGACCAAATAGTATTTTCCACTGTGTAGGCCATATGGTCACTGTCACAACTACTCAACTCTGCCTCTGTAGTCTGAGAGCAGCTATAAACAATACATAAACAAACGAGTCTGACTATGTTCCAATAAAACTTTATTTACAAAAACAGAGAGTGGACCAGATTTGACCCTCAGGCATTATTAGTCTGCTAATGCTTGTCACTGTCCAATATATTCTCTCCATATAACTCATTAGTTCCCACCCTAGTACTAAAGGCTCTACCTGTCAGAGAGTAAATATATTCCTTCTCTTAAGATCACTACTGAAAGTAAACTATTATAACTCCATCTATAATTTGTTGAGCTATCCTGTAGAAGTAGTATGTTGTCAGGCTCTTTTCATTATTATTTCTAACTAGAGGCCTGGTGCATGAAAATTCGTGCACTCGGGGGGTGGGGGGTGGGGAGGCGTGTCCCTCAGCCTGACCTGCGTTCTCTTGCAGCCCAGGACCCCTCGGGGGATGTCCAGCTGCTGCCTTAGGCTTGCTCGCTGGGGGATCGGGCCTAAGCCACAGTTGGACATCCTCAGTGCTGCAGAGGAAGCTGGAGAGGCTCCCACCACTGCCGCTGTGCTTGCAGCTGTCAGCCCGGCTTGTGGCTGAGCAGAGCGCCCCCCGCCTCCCCCCCCCCCCCCCCCCCGTGGGAGTGCACTGACCACCGTCAACCCCCTGGTGGTCGGTGCGCATCATAGCCACCTGTCGTTCTGCCTTAGGGTCAATTTGCATATTACCCTTTTATTATATAGGATTTTTTCAGCAAAGTAGAGATCATTGAATTCATTTTCCAGATGAAGAAACTGAGGCTCAGACAAATTAAAGAAAATGTCCAAGGCTAATGAGGTCACTGAAGAGGCTCAGAAATTTCTAAAAACTCAGCCACATGGATACAGACCAGAGAATGAATGACCATTCACATTTAGAGCAAGGCCAATCCAGCACCTCCTAGATTTCAGAATGTGTCTGCCTAACCCCAGATGTGATACAATCAGTCAATATTTTTAAAAATCCTGCCCATCCAGTTGTCAGCATTCATCAATACTAAAATGTAAATCCTTATGGAGCCTTTTATTTTGGTAACACAACTAAACCCACCATATAGGTGAAAGCCAACCTGATTTTGGGGGATCTGAATTGGCTACATATTCTAGCAAACTAACCTAGATGCCATCCTTTCAGAGAAAAGTTTTCTTTAGGAGGGTCCATGGTAGTGATTTCAAACTTCAATGAGAATAATAACAGTAATGTTAATTAAAATAATAATGACATTATTGAAAAATATACTATGTGCCAAACTCCATTGTAAGCACTTTACATGTATTAACTCATTTAAATCTTTCAAATAATCCTAAGAAGTAGGTACTATATTCCCATTTTATAGAAGAGAAAACTGAGGCACAGGGAATTTAAAATTTGCCCAAGATCACACAGCTGATCACACAGAGTGAAACTGTTTAAAATGCAAAATCCTGGACCCCAAGTCCAGAGGTTCTAATTGAGTAAATTTATTTTTTTTAATTTTTTAATTTAGTTTTAGAGAGAGAGGAAGGGGGAGAGAGAGAGAGAAAGAAAGAGAGAGAGAGAGAGATCAATTTGTCCTACTTATTTATGGATCCATTGGTTGATCCTTGTATGTACCCTGATGGGGAATCGAACCCACAACCTTGGCATATGGGGATGATGCTCTAACCAACTGAGTTACTCAGCCAGGGCTTTGAGTTAATTTCAATAGCTGGCTCCAGAGTATGCATTTTAAACTGTTTTTAACCCATGGTGAGGCTGAGAATCAAACCACTTTTAGAAATCCTGCCTGTGTGCCAGAATCTATAATGCCCAGATGTGCTTGATTCTGACTCCCGGACATCATTAGTTTACTCGTGTACACTCACTGTTGCAGATTACCACCAAACCTTGCAGAATCCAGCCATGGACTGTCAGGCTGAAATCCATGCTTACACATCAACCTATTTTAAGAGGGTATATTGCCAATAGATCAAGCACTTGGCAATTTGAAAATGAATGTAATCAGAAGTTACCCAGTAACAGAACCAATTACCCGCCTACTTTGCCATTTTCCTCCTCTGAAGAGCTACTGGCTGAATGTGGCAATTGTGGGTAATTACTGAAGACACTTAACTCTTGCATATGGCCTTGCTATTCACTTTCATGATCACTTAAAACATGATTAGGCTCAGGAAACTCCACATAGACATAAATATTATTATGTTTATTGTTTATAAATTAAGAATATCTAGAATAAAGGTCACCATAATTATAACTCTTTTCTATTTATTTAAGGATTTTACAGTGTATATAGTACTGTTGCCAATACAATGCCTCTTCATACTCACAACAATCCATAGTTAACCTTATTATTGTTCCCATTTTGCTGCTGAAAAAACTGAGACTCAGAGTGTTTATGATTATTCAATAATCATATGAATAGTAAAATTGCAGAATCAAGATGTGACTCTTTCTGGAAGTAAATGAAGGCAGCAATGTATATAAGCATGCAACTCATTATCATAATTATTAAAACTAATAATAAAGTATTAATGGTTATTAATAATGTTATTAAATTGTAACTGTTATTGTTATAGACCACTGGCTAGAATTAGCTGAACTTTATAGAATAAAAATGGTCCTGCCACCTAAACATCTGGTGACCTTTGGCAAAGCTAATTAACCATAGTTCAAAATGTTTAAGAAATTGTTCACATTAGTACACACTTCTAGAACATAATCTGATGTACTCAAGCTCTGGTTTCAAGGGTAGGTTCAGTGGAAAAATAAACCAATCCTAAAGCTTTAAAAAGGCCTAGTTTCTAGCCTGGCAACCTTTGACAAACCATATAAACTCTGCAAGCTTTTGTCTACATCTGTAAAATGGGTATACAAAATCCTGTCTTATCCAGCCTCACACAATTATTACAAAGGTCAGTAAGAAAACAGCCGTCAAAAAAAGACCTTTGCCGATCACAGCAAAGCACACAGGGATGCTATTTGTAATCTCTGCACAATGACAATTTTCCTGCTTTTAGAATTGACGTATTTACACCTCAAGAAATCATAAAAAGACAGACTGGTTCTCTGAAGCCAAAAAAGCATACTGAGTCCTGGCTGTCCTTTCGAAATGGATGCTGATGTCAGCTCAATCAGGAAATTATTAACCTCCATTTGGTTACTTAAAATAAACTGTACTGGCTGATTAAATGTGCTGAACATTTTCTCCAAGTAACAGTGCACATCACCAAGAAACCTTTCTCTTTCAGTTATACGTTGTAAATGGCAAATGCATCATTCAAAACTATTTAAAATCAATAATAAAAATCATTTCACTGTATATAAACAAGTTAATGGAGTAAGTGAAAACAAAGCAAATTTCTTAATGAGAGGGCCCTGTTGCCCCCTCTAGGTGCCAGCAGTAAGTGCTGGTTTCTGTAGGCTCTCCTCCAGAGGAGACTGCTGCTGCTGTTCTGCTAATGAATGACTAACTTAGGCCAGGGGGAAAATGACATCACCCGGGTGGAAAACCGATCTGCATTGGGAAACTTTCTACCTGCTTTACATTTGTCATAATTATTTTGCACAATGCAGCCTGCATTTGCATAATTTTGAGGCGTGTCATTATCTCAATTGAAAATTGTTTTAATATGGCTGAATAATTCACAATGACATCAGCCAAAGTCCTAATGAAATATACAAGTATAATCATACAGCTAATTACCAGCCATGTTAGCATTAAAAAACAAATCATGCATAATATTAGACGATGTATATGCAGCTGAGGATTATAAATAGAGCCATCTCCCTCCCCAAATCCCCTAGAGTTTACTTTTAAATAGCAAGATTAATTTTCTCAGGTATGGCTTATATAGCAGTAACAAAATACACAGATCATTACAATGGTTCACTTTCATTTTCCCATAATGAACAATTTTTTTAAACCGTGTATTTAAAAATACATCTATTCAATATCAGCAGTTCTAACAGATGCAACCTTCCGCTAAAATTATTGGCTTTTATTCTTAAATCAGAATTCACTATTTAATTACACCAACAGCAATGAAAACCGGACCAAATGGGGTCTTTAAAAATTTTTCCAATTTCAATTCAAAAAAAAAAAAGTGACCACAAAATATCCCATAAAACACTGAATAATTTCCTTCTGGGTTTAGTCAGAAGTCTATTAGGCACCAGCTCTTTTCTGGATATTTAATCCTTCCCTTTTCCAGATCACAGGCCATGTTGAAGTAATAAATTTGAAAAGCAAATAAGAAATCAGGAGGGGGGGGGGGGGAGAGGAGGAAGACAGCTGCGCAGGAAAGTTGGGTCGGGGGAGGGGGTCGAGCTAGACCTCGGGGAGGGAGAAAGAGCTCAACCTGTTGGTAGGTTGCAGGATTTTTCACAGCATTTGCAAACAACACCTTTATAAAACTGCAAGCAGACGTCGGGAAACGTGAACATTTAAAACCCTAAGCGGGCCTGGAGGGCGGGGGGTGGGAAGGGGGAAAGGGGGAGGTGTTCTGAGAGGAGGGCGGGGCTTATTTCCGAAGAGGCAGATCTCGGAGGGCGAACGTTTTTGACGAACTCCGGTAATTAACCGGCAAAGACCACTGATGGGTAATTCGATCCTGGGGAGAGGGAGTGGACTGGCGATGCCAAAAGTACAATCAACTCCATCAGACCAAGGAATTCTGGAAGGACTGGCAGGCAGCTCCAAGCTCCGGGCGGAGTTAAACGGGGAACCATTCATTTAACAAAAAGATCCTTACACCTACCTCGAAAGCTCGAGAGCCTGGCACAGAGCTAGCTGCCCTCAAAAGTCTCAGTTTGATTACCCTGCTCTCGCTTGGGCAACACAAAGCCTTGCCAGGCGGCGCTGCGCCCTTCCTCCCCGCCGCACCGTGGGCACAGACTCCCCAAAATAGTTCCCCCGGTAGGTACCAGGGCGCTGAGGTCGGTCAGCTGACAAGGGGAGCTCGCAGAACTGCGGTCACACGAGAAAATGACAGAGCCAAAGGGAGGCGACCGCCCCGGCGCCCGGTGACAGCGGGCTCACCTCGGCGTTCTCCCGGGAGCGCGGCGAGCGCCCCCGCGGCCTCCCAGAAACGTGCCGGGGAGGCTCGGCCCTCCCCACCCTCCCCAGGAGCGCCGTCTGGGCACCGAGGACGCCGAACCCACAGGCCAGTGGGCGAGCACACACCCCTCTGCCCTTCCCTTCCCAGTCCCCGTCCCACACATCCCCACAGATTGCGCTGGAAGACGTCCACTTGGCGTGGAGTAATTGGAAACTAGAACATCAAATGGCTTGTCCGAGGGGGAGGGGGTGGGGACGAGAGATAGTTGTTAATGCTTAACGTGTTTGTGCCGGTTACACGACCGCTTTGAAATCCGCCCGGGCAGATCTGCAAGTTATTTGAATGTATTATTCCAGTACCTGTCATTTATCACTTTATTCAACACGTCTTTGCCAACTCAATAGCTTTTGATCTCACTCTGCCTCCATTTCGTAATTTCCGCCCTCTTAAACATATCAAATACTTACTTAAAAAGAAAAAAAAAAAAAAACGTGAGCAATATCGAAACCCACCGAAAGAAATCCACCCAGCCCCGACCGAGCCAGACGCGAAGGTACATTTTCAAAAGGATATATATATATATATATATATATATATATATATATATATATATATGGCTTGTGATGTTCAGAGGGCAGTAGCAGGAAAGCGAACGAACACACACACACACACACACACACACATCCTTGAACAAAACCCTTCTCGAACAAGTTATCTGATCTTGACTAAAATCAGCAGTTGGATCCTCTTTGTAAAGCTGACAGCCAAACTCTGACAATGGCAAAATACTCGAGCCCCAGCTAGTGGCGCTACCCCTTTAAAAAAGGAGTCGATCCTGCTCGCCTGCAGAAGTGAATACAGTATTTTCAAGCTTGCCCTGTAATAAGCATTACGAGAGGGAAATAATAAAGAAAGAAGAGAGGGAGATATAAGTTTACCACCTCGCCATGGTCGCTATTTCTGCCCTGGGGAGTATCTTCTGGGAGGAAATAAAGTTTAGAGCTGGATAAAAGTTGCCGGCTGGTCCTCTCTTCCCACAACAGCTGGAGCTCCGCTATGCAAATCGGATCCTTTGGCGTACATCTTACAAAGAAAAAGTCGCCAAGGGACAAAATTCTTGGTTTGCCTTCAAGGTGGAATTGAAAAGCCTTGTAGAAAATGTAAGGTCCGTGCAAGCCACACGGTGAGCCGACCCACTGCAGGGGGAAAAAAAAGCACCAAATAAATAATGTAGCCATCAGAGCACAAACATCTATTTCCAGACACATTTACACACAGACATCCACACTCTTAATACAGAAGAGCCATCAGATATAAAGCTGGGTGTAAAAATAATAGAGCCCACAAATTTTCTGCTTCCCTTAAAAAAAAAAAAAAAAAAACCCTCCGGGGCCCCCCACCGCCACCTCTCCCTACCTCTCCATCAGAGGCGGTAAAATTACATTATGTATGTATGATCAGTGCAGGGATTTTTTTAAACAATAAAAATGATTTTGGGGGGATGCAGAGGGTAAAAGTTTGGTGAAAAGTTTGTGGGGGGTGTGGGTGGGTGTAGAGGTGTGGGTGAGCTGGGGGGCTGGGGGGTTCCGGGGGGTGCCGGGATCGGAGGAGCGGAGGAGAGCGAAATACCTGGAGTGAGTTGGGCTCCATCTCGACGTTCTGAATTGATTGAACTCAACATTCTCTCCAAACTTGTTGGCTTGAATGGATTGCATCAGGTCCTGGCAGGGAAAAACATTCTCTGTCTTCAGCCGGCGTAATGTCTCAATATAAAACTGAGTTCTTGCCTGCCCTTCGTCACCAAAATGATTGAAAATATGTCCTAATATTTCTCTGACGACTCAATTTTAAGCTCCTGTCAAAACTGTGTAGGATTCCCTCCAAATGTAGGTGGATCAAATTCATAACCGGGAGAAAGGCTCCGTCCGATCTCGGCGGGAAGCGGATGGATCAAGGCAAAAAACATATAGGAAGGTCTGTAAAAATAAAATCCACCCCAAAACTGTGTGAAGATGAGATCTCCCTCTTCCCAATCTCCCTTGTCTATGGGTGTCGGCTGATGAGATTTTTGGAGGAGACGAGAGTTGACGAGCTCCGCTGTGCATCTGACAGGACCTGCTTGTATATGTCTAATATAAAGAACATTTCCTGCAGAGATTCCGGGGCGCTGCTCCTCTTTCTAATGCTCCTTAGCAGATTTGCTGTTATTAGACATGTAGATTTGTTTGATAGTTAAATTACGCTTCCTCACTGCCATGTTTTCGAGAACTAATCTGTTAAATTATCTTTTGATGCCTATTTACATGGAAGGGAAAAGTGGGTTATCGATTATATAAACATATAAATATTAATGCATTTGTTCGCTTCGTAAAAAAAAAAAACTCAGCATAAAATAAATAAATAAAAAGACCAGAAAGACAAGTGAGCAATGCACACACATCTCAGGATTTTGCAAACAATATTGAACGGACAGAGACTGCATTTAGGGACTGGAACAATAAACGATGCATGATAAATCAATAAATGCGAGCAGCGAGTCTGCTCGGAATATGAATTCAGGCTCCCGGTTCTGCATGTGCATTCTTTAATTTTGAAGTATATACACTAGTACGTGTTTACAATGCTGATGGACGCCAAGGGCGCTCTCAAATGATAATGTGTTTATATAACCCAGCGCTACAGGAATAATATACCGACTCCTACCCCACCCCCACTCCCTCCCCCGCCAAAAGAGGGAGGGGAGCTTCCTCAATAATAGTTTGAAACTGAAAAAAAAAATCCATTTGCAAACTAGTTAAATACCACCAGAAATTAAGCTGTTGAAAACCGGGGGCATGAACCGTAAGACAATAAAGGCTTTAAATGTGTATATTTATTGTTCTGGAGCCCTGGAGAATTGCGAGGTTTGCATGCACGGCTATTATGCAAACACAGAGAAACTTAAGAGCGACAGAACAAGGAACAGGCAGAGACTGCAAAGCCCTCGCTCGCTCCGACCCAGCTGCCGGTCCTCCGCCAGGCTAGATTGCATTTTCGCAGTGTTGATGTAAAATGGTGTACTCGCTTCCCCCGCGCTCCCCCCACCCTCTCCCCCGCTCTCCTCCCACTCCTTCCAGCACCCCCACCCCCGATGATTTTATTATATTGGCACCAATCTTTCCAAAGTGGGTCTGGCATGCTAAAAAAGTAAACATGTACTATATGGGGAATAAGGTCTGTATAGTATGACAGTTGAAACTTGATCTGTGATAAAATTACAGGATGTTGAAATTACTAGTAAGCTATTTTTAACGCTTTCGCAACGTTTCACCTCTAGTCACAGCATCTAGTTGAAACAGGATTACTTTAATGAAAATTATATTCACATGGCTGAAGTTAATATACCCAGCAGAGCACAAATATTCAGTTGACTTGAGGTGGAAAGACCCTCTGTGTGTATTTTTATGCCTTTTCATAATGTCTGGGTCCGCTGCAGTAAGAATTAGGGCACTTAACATTATCTAAACCACATTTTTGATTCAGAACATGGGGAAGTAATAAAAGGCAAGATCTATCTCGTTCCTATACACAAAGAGATAAACGAAAGAAAATGGCAGATCCTCCAATTACAATAAGTAATAAAAGCCCATGCCAAACAGCCGGTATTCTGAAAGATGTCGAAAACTATTTTAATAATTTAAAGTAATATCACAACTCTGCATCATGAAGGAGGACAATATAACAATTCACAGTCTCCCAGCTTTTCCATTAGCCAAATTATGACTTGCACATCACTCTTTAATTATCTTCCTTGAAATTTCATCTGATCTTTCTATTTTATAAACATGGGTTATAAAGAGAAATTACAGATCTCCGCTCTGCTCTCTCTCTCTCTCTTTTTAACTTTATGATGCATACTGCAGACATTTGATTAGAATAACCCATTTTGTTCATTTTTAACATATGAATGGACTTGACTGAGGGGCATTTTACATAATTTTTTAAATACATGAGAGATGCCTAAGGCTTCAGTTAGTCTGTCGTGTTAGCATAAATACATACATTCAGTTCAAGTAATCCTATATTAAAAAACTTGAGTTGCAGTATTTTGACAAGATCATATATAAGATCGACTCTGAGTCAGTTTCCTGTATGACCAATGCAGCAGCATTTGTGCAGGAAACCTCAACAGAATGCCTGAGGGTATCCCTCAATTGTATATTAAATCTCTCAAAAAATACACAGCTCTTTACAGCATCTAAGCAACTTCTACTGTTTGTGGTGCTATAAGTCTTTAAGCATCTGTAAGGGACTTTATCTAATTAGAAACCCTGTTTCTATGTCTGCTCAAGGTAGGCGCTGAACTAGGCTGCATGCTGCGTAATCTCTCTTCTCGCAAACTCCCGATAAGGTTTTTGTGATGTTAACAATTGCAGGGATCTAGGTCTGAATATGTTTGAAATCTGCAGTCTTGCAATCAGATGAATGGTAAATTTCAAAATTGAATCACAGGGGTGTCTCCCCTCTCTTTTTACAGCACCATCACCACCATCCCCATGAACATAATAAAATGTAATAAATCAAACCTCGGGTCCAATACTGTGAATGGCTTTTAAAATCATAGATCACAATGGTGTGTGTTTACAAAAAAACTCACCAAAAAGCCACCTTTTATTTTACCCCTTTAGTATGATGCTTGATAGGCACCTGTAAATTATCTGTGTAGCAAATATCCATACAAAGAAACTTTCAATTAAGATAAGGAGATTGTACTGAAACAGTTCTTTGAAGTAATGTAGTTAATAGCCTGTTTGATTTCTGCTTGTGAGAGAGTAATAACGTGGATTCAAGGCTCCATCAATCACAGAGCAGATGTAAGACTTGAGACACCGACACCCAGGGGAATAGAGGCAAACTCCTGCCGTGCAGGGTCCCTGGGCTAATGTAAAGTAAATACTCATAAACAGATTGAATGTTGTAAGAAGACAATCCATTCAGGACAGTTATAATCATGAAAGCAACTGCTCTATTTATCTATTTAAAAAAGCTTTAGGCTGGGACTCACTGTGTATAAAAGAGGAGTGTGGCAGGGGCGGGTGGGGGGGAGCAGTGTATGTTTATGTGATCCACTATTTCTGGGCTCTCATACTGAAACACAGGAACCTATACCTACTTATATATTCCTGCTGCTTAGCTAGCCAAACACCCCACTCTGTTTTCAGCTATGTGGTTTTTCAAAGGTAAAAAATTAAAAATCTGTCTCACCCCTCCAGGGTCTGAGGGAGCGGTGTCTATGAATCGTTTCACAAAGGATCAGGAAGATTAAGTTAGTTGCAAAAACCAGCAGTGACATAATTAGGCAGCTTGGACTATAATAAACAGGATCATAAAAAAAAAAAAAAAGTACAGTTTGGAGAAAGAAGGAGACCATTTCCAAAATTCAAACCTCTCTGCGAACCTCTGGGCCTCCCCCTCCCCCAAACTGCAAAAGACAACTGAAGCATTTTTGACCTTGGCTACAATAATACTTCATGTTTTAGCACTTTAGTCAGCATTTTATCTACTAATTGCTACACACTACCGCATGTGGCTCGAATCTGCCACTGCAGCTCTCTGTCATTGGTGAGCGAATTGCTTGATAAAGACTGGGAATTCAACCTGGCTGTTTCCTTTCTTGCTACCCCTCGTACCCCCCCCCCCCTTTTTTTTTATTCTTTCTTCTTCCAGCTAGAAGCCTCTAATTTTTCCAGAAAATACCGCATGGATCAGAACAGGGCCGGTGAATGATTCCCTTATCTCCTTCCACTGGTTAAACTCGGATCACTTTGGCGACCCCGAGGCAAAGGGAGGAGGTGAAGGGGGGCGGGGAGGAATGAGAGGGGCGAGGCGGGGGGAGGGAGGATTCTGGCCTGCCGGTGGATCTGATGCTAGGTGATGCTGCACGTTGGTCCCCTGGCTAGCCTATTGCGTGTTGGAGGGCCGTGGGACTCCGCAATGCCCATCTGAGGACCTCGAGTTAGGGGCTCTGTCTCGTTCTGCTCGGTCAAGAAATGGGGTTCGAATAGGATAGCCCCAAAGTCTGAGACTGATTCGTGGATTGAAAAGCTAGCCCTATCTGAGGGTCAGCCACCGCCTGGTCCCCTCCCCCTGGCAAGCCTGGCGCCATAGTGAGGGGGTGGGTGGCGTTATTCACAAGGCGGCCTCCAGCAGAGCAGGCTTGCCAAGTCTTAGTGCAACAAGTCTATTGGTTTGAAGGAGGATAAACCGGGTTATACGGGTCACTGCTTTTCAGGAGACCTCTAGTGGTCAAAGGTTGAGCTACATCTTAAATTTTGGGCTCCTCCTATTTGTCTCATCTCCGGACCTGGGCTGTCTTGGGGTTAGGTCTCCAACTCAGGGCCAGGCAGTAAAGACCAGTAGCTTGGGACAGATTTCTCATGGACTTGAGGCCAGAACCGGGAGAGCAGCAGGGAACTCAGAGAAATGGATCCTCCGGGAGGGGTCATGTGATGCCCTTGTGGGCACTGGAGGCCCCAAGTTCCTCTGCCCTTAGGGATGGAGACTTCCTATCTTATCTTGATTTTCCACCCAGGTCTGAGATTAATCAAGTATTCTCAGGGGAGTTAGATTAAATTTGCCCAAGCCATTTCCAGTTACAATAGCAATGCTGAGCCTATTTATTTACTTTTCTAATTTGTTTGTAAATTAAAGCCAACCCCCACTCCCTCACCCTAATCAGAAATAACACCCAACACCCTTTAATCTAACAATTCATTACCTTCAAGTGCCCTTGACATTTATGGGTTATTTAGTTTAGGAATAACTAAGCTTTTTTCCCCCTACTTTTTAAAAACTGCATGCACTGCAGTGGTGTAGATATGACTTTTGACTAAATTGTGACCTTGTCCCTATATGCAGAATGCCACAGCATCCCATGTCAGGTGGGGAGGTGCTGGGGGAAAGGGTGGTGGTGACCTAAGGGCTTCTTGTTCTTCAGACTCATTTGTGATCCATACTTTAATAAAGAATTTGATCAAATTGACCCCCAGCTGGGAGATTGCTGTGAATAGCTCTCTTAGATCATTTCTAAAACAGGGGTCCCAGCCATCTGAGGTTATTAAAACAACTTGCCATACCTGATTTTTAGAAAAGAAGACAAGAAATGTACAGACATAAAGTCTTGGCTCCAATGGGGGACTCATATACTGCCTTCTAAAAATTTCTCTGTGCAGTTTCAAGTGGACATTAATGATGCCTTGTATTTGGTGATTTATATCTTAAATTACTTGACAAGCATTAAGTAACTCATTACTTAGAAGCAGAGTGGGTAGGGTAGGTAAATCACTAGACCGAAAGTCAAGGGGACCATTCTTCACTGATTTTCTATGTCTCCTTGTCCATGGCTATAATTACCTGCAGGACTCAAACCCTAATTCTGGCTTTGTTGAAATTTCTCAGATAATTGTGGCAAAATTATCCAGACTGGTCATCTGTGTACCAGTAGTGGCAGCCCCCCACCCCCCACGCCCCCCTCCCCCGCCCTGTGCTAGGTCATCAACCAAACCCATGGAAGCGCCAGCAAGTCCCTAGGCTGCTTCCACCTACATTTTGCCATGACACAGACTGATAATTTTATGACTTGTTATTACAGGTTGAAATATGTAGATGTAGTAATTCACTGAGGGTGTAAAGAGATCTGAGTACTTCAGAGGAAAAATAATACCAAGAAGAATAGTGAGGTTGTTTCTGTTCTCATCTTCAATAAGCTTTAGCTGAAATGAAATTGGGCAAACTTTTCACAAAGAAGGTAGGTGACCAGATAGCCTCACTCAGGGCTTACACAATGCCTTTCTCAGACTGTGCTAAAACCAGCTCTTAGGACTTACCAGCAATTTTGCAAGCTGGCTATTAAACACATCCATTATTAAATATTAAATTATATAAAGTTGCAATTAAATGAATTAAAAACAGATTAAAAACATATCACTTTCTAATTATTTTACTATATCTGTACTCTTGAGGTTATGTTGACCTTTTGTATCTTTATGGTTGCAGTCCAATATAACGTGTGCTACTCCGCATCTCTGCCCAACCAATGTCCATTGGCATTACATTGGTAGCTTGAAATTTGCTGTGGTGGGAGTATTTAGACTCTGGAACTCAGCACGCATTACAAATCAGTGCTTGATTTATTGTGTTGTTGATTGCTTAGACTTAAGAAAGTGATGGAGAAAATGTTAATATTGTATGTAGATTGTGATGGTTAATTTTATGTGTCAACTCGACTGGCCCCAGGTGTGTGGGTCTCATCCAATCAGTTGAATGCCTGAATAAAACAAAAGTCTGAGTAAGAGGAAACTCCTGCCTGACTAATTGTTCTGGGACATGGGCTTTTTATTCTGGCCTTTGAAATCAGACTCAAACGTTGGCTTTTTAAAAAATATGTTTTTATTGATTTTAGAGAGACAGAGGAAGAGAGAGATAGAAACATGGATGAGAGAGAAACATCTATCGACTGCCTCCTGCACGCCCCTACTGGTGATCAGGTCGAGCCCACAACCCAGGCATGTGCCCTGACCAGGAATCGAACTGGTGACCTCCTGGTGAATGGGACAACGCTCATCCAACTGAGCCACACCAGCCAGGTTCAAACATTGGCTCTTTAAGGTCTCAAGCCTGCCAACTTTTAGACTAGAACTTACAACATAGGCTCTCCTGGTTCTTAGGCCTTTGGACTCAGTCTGGAAATACACATCAGCTCTGCTGGGTCTCCTGGGAACCAACTACATATCTTGGGGCATCTTAGACTTCATAAATCATGGGAGCCTGTTGGTTCTGTGTCTTTGGCGAATGCTGACTAATATATACATTAAACTTAAATTTGTGCCAAGTCTGTAGTCAATTATATTGTGAATAGTACAAAACATTGAGAAAATATTTGAAAGTTATTATCTGATTCAGCAAAGAAGTAGCTAATGTCATTGACAAAGGAGATGATGTTCTGGGATATGTCTTTTTCTTTTCACTTTCATCTTACTCTTTAATATAAATGACAATATCAACTAACATTCAAAGTGGAACTATACTCATTTGTAAATTGCAATCATAGTTTGTATCTATAGCTATAGATACAAGAGTTCAGAAAATAGTTAATAAAACCACTCAATGAAAGTAGATTGGCTATATGAAATTTACAGTGAAGAATGTTGTATATTTTATTATTTGTATACTAGAGGCCTGGTGCATGAAATTCGTGCATAGGGGAGGGTGTCCCTCAGCCCAGCCTGCACCATTTCCAATCTGGGATCCCTCTCACAATCCAGGACTGCTGGCTCCCAACTGCTCGCCTGCCTGCCTTCCTGATTGCCCCTAACCCAGTGGTCGGCAAACTGAGGCTCGCGAGCCACATGCAGCTCTTTGGCTCCTTCAGTGTGGCTCTTCCACAAAATACCATGGCTTGGGCGAGTCTATTTTGAAGAAGTGGCATTAGAAGAAGTTTAAGTTTAAAAAATTTGGCTCTCAAAAGAAATTTCAATAGTTGTACTGTTGATATTTGGCTCTGTTGACTAATGAGTTTGCTGACCACTGCCCTAACCGCTTCTGCCTGCTAGCCTGATCACCCCCTAACCACTCCCCTGCCAGCCCAATTGCCCCTAACTTCCCTCCCTTGCAGGCCTGGTCACCCCCAACTGCCCTCTCCTGCAGGCCTAGTTACCCGCCCCCCCCCAACTGCTCTCCCCTGCAGGCCAAGGTTCCCCGCTCCCCAACTGCCCTTCCTTGAAGGCCCAGTTGCCCCCAACTTCCTTCCTCTGCCGTCCTGGTCACCCCTAACTGCCCTCCCCTGCAGGCTTGATTGCCCCCAACTGCCCTCCCTTGCAGGCCTGGTCCCTCCCAACTGCCCTCCCCTGCTGGCCATCTTGTGTCCACATGGGGGCAGCCATCTTTGACCACATGGGGGTAGCCATCTTGTGTGTTGGAGTGACAGTCAATTTGCATATTACTCTTTTATTAGATAGGATTTGTTTGCACTTCCTGTGTAGTAGCAAAGTATATAATGAACTTACACACCACACATATATATGTATACAGACATATATACACATCTAGATCTACACAAACAAATAATTACATAGTTTTTTGTGGGTGGAGAACTAGTTAAACATTTAGAAGCACACCTCTGTCTAAAAGTAGCCTGAGTCTGACATGCAACCCAAATTTCTCTAGAGGAGGCCTGGCATACTATATAGCCTACCACTCATTTTTGTTCATCCCCTGAGTTAAGAATGTGTTTTACATTTTAAATGGTTGAATAAAGTCACTAGAAGAATAATATTTTCTGTGGAATCTCAGAGGGAAGGTGGGGGAGGGTGGCTGGGTGGGAGGAGATCAACCAAAGAACTTGTATGCATATATGTATAACCCATGGACACAGACAATAGTGAATGCCTGGGGTGGGGCAGGCCAGCAGGGGTCAATGAGGAAGAAAAGGGGGACATATGTAATAATTTTAGTAATAAAGATTTAATTAAAAATATTTTGAGATATATAATTATATGAAATTCAAATTTCAGTGTCCATAATAAATTTTATTGGACCTCACCTATGCTCATTCATTTATGTATTGTCTATGGCTAAAATGGCAGAGCTGAGTAGTTCTGACAGTGACCCTAAAAGCCTAAAATATTTACTATTTTGCCTTTTGTAGTAGACATTTGGAGTAGAAGTTGCCTGTTCTTGAATATGTAGGTACATTCCTGGGTTGGGAGTAGTAGACACAACCAAAAGATCCTTAGAACTCTTTCCTTGACATTAGTCCTAGAAATACTTCCTCAGCAAACAGATACAGAAAGTGGAATACCGCCAAAACCGGTTTGGCTCCGTGGATAGAGCGTCGGCCTGGGGACTCAAGGGTCCCAGGTTCGATTCCGGTCAAGGGCATGTACCTTGGTTGCGGGCACATCCCCAGTTGGGGGTGTGCAGGAGGCAGCTGATCGATGTTTCTCTCTCATCGATGTTTCTAGCTCTCTATCCCTCTCCCTTCCTCTCTGTGAAATATCAATAAAATATATTAAAAAAAAAAGAAAGAAAGTGGAATGTGGAATACCCAGAGTTGTGAGGGATTCAACTCATTGACTCAAGATGAAGTAGAGAGACAATGTTACCCTAAAAGTAAGAATGAAGCGTGAGATTTCCACTCCTTGGTTTGTGTTCCAACAGCTGGATGCCAGTGCTTTTCTTCCCTACTGCTTGTCCTAAAGCACTGTATAATTTTGTTGGATGATGTTAAATATTTATTGAGTTTTCTCGTCCAAGGTGGTTCGGTTACTGTGTGCCTATATGCATGAAGGGACTCTTCAGGATTAAAGGTGCTATATAATAGAGGATTATTTTATGACTTGTTATTGCAGGTTGATATATGTAAATGTAATTCACTAATGATATCAGTGCATAGATCTCGGAAATAAGAACGTATTATCCTTCCATTTAGTTCTAACATCATTTACATCCTTTAAAAATACATACACAATCAATTTTTTTTAAATGAGGAAATGCAGCAGAAAAAAAAATTTCTTTAATGCAATACTTCAGCTGAAAGTTTAATGACACAAAAGGCAGGCAATTCAAAGTTACAGTTCCCACAGCAACTGTAACTCTGCTATATAGCACATTTAGGCATAGGTTTCACAGCATGTACTGCAATACAAAATACTCCACACTGGGCATGCAAGGGGGCAGAGTTATGGTTGCTATGGGTACCATGACTTTGAATTTCCAGATTTTTTTGAGAGTTTAAATTCTCAACCAGAACATCACATTAATAGTTCATTTTTTTTGCATTGAAAATAATAAAGGTTGTATCACTGTTTCCACTGTCAAACCTATCTCCAGCTCAGTCCACTGCGCAATATAAATACCTACCGAAACATTTTCACCCTACTTGCTAAAATTAAACCATGACCTCAGCCCAGGGAGTATTTTAGTTTGCAAATTTATATGCAATGACTTTCACTGGATCAACTAAATCTGCTCCCTCCTCCTTTCCAAAAATTACCAATAAATTCAGATTAACCCTTTCTGCATACTAGTGTATTTTATGTTATTCGTGGGCTGAAAGTATATGATAATCATATTCATTGTGTATGAATCTGTGATGTATATATTTATAATTTATACTCTGTCTACTTCCCAAAAAGAATTGGAGGCAGCAAACTACATGTATTCATTTATTCATTTATTCCTTACACACCATGCAATCTTATGTTTTTATATTAGTGGTCTTAGGACCCTTTACTTAAAAAAATTGTTGAGGACCTCAAAGAGCTTTTGCTTATGATGGTTTTATATATTAACAAGAGGTATATAATATATTTTTTATATTTACCATATTAGAAATAATTGAAATATTAATTAACTTATTTAAAATAATGTTAAATCCATTACATGTTGACATAACATATTTTTATTAAAAACTATTATTTTTCAAAACAGAGAAACTTAGTGAAAAGAGAGGCATTATTTTACATTTTTACAAATCTCTTTGATGGAAGACAACTGGATTCTCATAACTGTTTCTACATTTAATATGTTGAATATCACAAGTTGTATAGCTTCTGGAAAATGCCACTATACTTTTGTGAAAGAATACAAAGGGGAAAAAAGCAGATAGTATCTTAGTATCATTATAGTCATTATTTTTACCCAATGGACCAACTGAAATGGTTTCAGGGATTCCATGGTTCCCCAGACTACACTTTGAGAACCAGTGCTCCATACATTTGTTTATATTATTATTCCAAGCATATGTCTCTTCCTTATCTACAGGAAAGCTCCTATTTATGCTTCAAGGCACTATGTATACAACACCATGAGAATATAGCTAAGGGAGTGATTAATTTTTTCTAGTGCCTTAGCTATGTTCTCATAGTGCTGTATACATATGTCAATCTGAGCATCTATTATGTGGGGTTTTTGTTATTGTTGTTAGACTATGAGTTCCTTAAAGGGGAACCATGTATTATATACTTTTTTTTTCCTCATTTTCTAGCATGGTACCTGGCATTTCGTATGTGTGGAATACAAGAATTCAATCCAATAAACAAGCAATAAAATAGCTCCAATTCATTGAGTCCATAATATATGTGAGGGACTAGGTTTGAGTTGTCTCAGATTTAATTCTTATAATAATGCTATGAAGTTAGAACTATTATTATCAACATTTTTTGAACAGGAAACTAAGTCTTGCTCAAAGTTGAACAGCCATGGGTCACATAATATGCCAAGAAATATGGAGAACAGTAAAAAGTAGAAAACAGTCTTTGCCTTAAAGGCATTTACAACCTACTTTGGGGCATAAGACATAATGCACAAATGAAAGGCAAATTAACAATATAGAAGTTAGCTAAGCACAGACAAAGACTATAATTAAAGAAACCCTACTTAGTAGGAACAGCTACTTACCCAATGAACTATTTTGATTCAAAGTTTGGAGAATGTACTATCAGAAAACCCTTGTTTTAAAATGCACACCAGGTAAATATGTATTCATTTATAAATTATATATTTACTATTGCACCAATCTGTTACAAATGTACTAATATAAGGGAATATACTCAAAGATATAAATTAAAAGAAATTAAAAAGAATGAGATAAAATATAAAAATGAATTCTATTTTTTTCAGCATGCAGATGAATTATGCACCCCACTGTGGAGAAATTTCATCTAGAACAGTGGCAGTCAATTTTGGAGGTACACTAGGCTCATCTGTGGAGTTTTTAAGATAGAACAGTTAAAGTTCAGAAATATTGAGAAGTTTTCATTCTAAACGTGGACAAGCTGATCTTATAAATCCCTTCTTGCCTAAGTTAGTACCTGTATTTTTATTTTTGAGGCTGTACCCATTCTGAATGTACCTGGCTCACCAAGATCTGGAAATCAGGAACCATGAGCTGGATCCTCTGTCAGGCTGAGAATTTTGCTGATCCCTTGGGCTATTTTTCAATAATAGTAATTATGGGGGTGGTGATTTTCTGTGGTTGTAAAATACTCTGTCTAAGGAAAGTATGTTATTTGAGTCAATATATAGTTCTGTAAATGGGATCATGAAATGTTTGTCCTGGAAGGCATCTTTTATTTTATTTTTAAAGTATTTTTATTGATTTCAGAGAGGAAGGGAGAGGGAGAGAGATACAAATATCAATGATGAGAGACAATCATTGATTGGCTGCCTCCTGCACCCCCACTACCCCCCTACTGGGGATTCAGCCCGAAACCCAGGCATGTGCCCTTGACCAAAATCCAACCCAGGACCCTTCAGGCGGTAGGCCGAACCTCCATTCAGCTCCATTCACTGAGCCAAACCAGGTAGGGCTGGAATGAATCTTTTAAAACAATGCTCTTGTTTTACATATGAGGAACTGAGACCCAGAAATGCTAAGTAGTGTTGGGTGACTCCTGTAAGGCAAAGCTCTGAGAAGAAGGGCTTGGGATATTGGTGAGGGGAGAAAGAGGTGGCTGATTGTCATTAGACAAATGGTTCTCAAATATATGCTATGGAATTCCACCTTCATAACGTGCCTCAAACCGTTCTAGGACACCATGTCTCAGCCGAATGGAACAGAGTACTTGTGGCTCCTCCATCTTTTGCTGATCCATCAACCCTGGGGTTGAGTTTAAAAATTTTAAAAACAAATTACATAGAAGACCTCTAAACTCCAAAGGTTAGAAGGCCTTCCCTGTGAATGAAGTGGTTGAATTAGATGAGCTTTGAGGTTCCCGTTGCCCATCCATGAATTTCCTGGTATTGTGTTTATATCTAGTATCACCCAACATTGAGGAGAAGTCTTTTGTAATTTGTATTTTGAGATCCAGAGGCTGGGGCCCATAGAATTCTGGGACAAATGTAGTCATACCTTACTGTGCCTACTATCCATCACCTCATTATAGGTGAAAAACATCACAGCCTGAGAGGTGCTCCCAGGGTGTCATACATAGACCAAGAAAACTTCATGTTGATGACTTGTCAAGGCTATTTTTTTCTGTTTGGTTTAAATAAGTTTCATGAAGTGGAAAACAACACATGAAGATTTTCTTGTTCTTCATTCTTTAAAACACATGAAACTATTGGAAAGGTTCAAATGCAGGAGTTAGCATGACACCCGATGTTCCTTTATGCCTTTGTTTATGCTGTTACTTTTTCTGGATATCTCTCACCTTGCCTTCTTCATCATGTCCACCTAAAGAAGTCCAACACACCAATTGAAAAATGGGCAAACAGTAACAGTAGCTTATTGTCCTAAATGCTGGCATGTACTTCACTTTATGGGTAAGCACTATCCACATTTTAGATGAAGACTCTGAGGCACAGGGAGGACAAGTAACTTGCCTAAAGCCACCCAGCTAGAAAGAGATAGAGCGTGGATTCAAATCAGGTAATCAAGGAACAGACTGGGGAATCTCAGAGGGAAGGCAGGGGAGGTTGGTTGGGTGGGAAGAGATCAACCAAAGAACTTGTATGCATATATGCATAACCCATGGACACAGACTATAGTGTGGTGAAGGCCTGGGGTGGGGAGAGGGGGGTGGGCTAGAAGAGGTCAATGGGGAAAAAGGGGAACATATGTAATACTTCCAACAATAAAGATAACAACAACAACAAAAGCAAACAAACTCAGGTAATCAGTCCAGAGTCTGTGCTCTTAACACATTTTACCATCTCCTTGACAGTGTCAGGATGTCACACAAAAACAAATTCAAATGTTCTTCATCACTTTTGATAAATTATTTTAAATTTTTATTTTTTAATTATGGTTTACATTCAAGATTACTTTGTGTTAGTTTCAGGTGTATAGCATAGTGGTTAGACAATCATATACTTTACAAAGTGGTTCCCCCCCCCCCCCCCAATATTTCAAGTACCCACCTGGCACCGTACGTAGTTATTACAATATTATTGACTATATTCCCTATGCTGTGCTTCACATTCCCGGGACTATTTTGTGACTAAATTTTAAATTAAAAATGAGATTAAATCTAAGACCTATCAACTTGGCAAAGATTTTAAATTGTGGCCAGTATTGGGTCGAAAGTGAGAGAATGGAATTTGCCCCACTGGGGGGAGTGCCAATTTATACAGTCCTTCTGAAAAACATTTGGCAGTAAATACTAAGTCCTGTAGATACAGCATACCCCCAGACCAGAAATTTCACTTCTATGAATTTATGCTAGGGAAAATTTTGGACAAGTTTACAAAAAGGAATATAAAATTTCATACCAGAACAATTGTTTGAAATAACAAAAAGTTGGAAGCAACATAAGTAATTGAAATAGAGTATTGGCTAAATAAATCTTGGTGCAACCCTAATAAGGAAAACTATGCACATATTAAGAATGTAATAGAAACATGTTTATTGACTTGGGAATATATTCAAAAGAAAATATTTTTAACTTAAAACATACAAGTTTATGTCACTAGTAGAATTAAGTCAATTAGGTTCTTTGTGCCTTTTGGTGGTTTCAATTTTTTCTACAATGTATTACTCATGACATAGCAGGCACATTTGGGGCTAGGAGAACCCTCCCTCCAGACAACTGCTAGCTTGGCCCCAATTCTATGCTCACCCACAAGTCTTCTGATTACTCTTTCAGCTTCCAGGAACTGTGATAATGTACATCTAAATGATAGGCAGCAGCATCCCATAGCTCAGAAAAAAAGTGCTGTGAATTAAATATTATTAAATCAATGTTCAAATGTTCTAATTGACTATTAGTTATAAATATTAATACATATTCACTTAAAATTTCAAATGGAAGAAATATAGAATAATAATTGGATGCTCCCCTCTCATCTACCCCCATGCTACTCACTGACACATAGTATAGATATACTTCATAAAAGAACAAAAGAGCTATTGTATAATATCCCATAACTATTTAATCATTTCTCTATTGCTGGATGGTTAGGTAGTTTCCAATTTTACATTATTACAGTAGGTGTTGCAATAAACTTGGACATGTCATTTTTTGTGCATTTTCTGTGAGATAGATACATAGAAGTGGAGTTGCCAAGACAAAATGAAAATAAATTTTCAATATGGCTACATGCTGCTGCATTGGCCCATAGAAGGATGGTACCAATTTATATTTCCCTGAAAAGCACATGAAAGTTGCTTATGAGTTTGATCAGTTGGATGAGGTGTTGGCATAATCTTATGTCTGCAGCAATGACAAAATTGAGTCTCTGGACTGCAGCGTTTCTGGAACTTGGTGATGAAAGAGCTGCTCCAGTGAAGGGTCTTACCTAGGTGCTCAGCAGATTTCCCTAAACAACACTGACTTTATGTCTCTCTTTTAACTTAAACTTGAGCAATCTTATGGCTCCTGAAGTATATTAGATCACACATTATTTTCCTGTGAGTGCCCTAATCACTTGCTATTTGGAGGGGGGTGGGGCGGACGGGAATCTTGAAAGATCCAGTAAATATCACCCTACTCTTTGGCCCACGGTCTGACTCAATTAAAACTGGGCAGAAGAGTAAGACTGAAAGAGTAAAAACATCACCTTTGTTATTGCTAAAGTTGATATTGAAGAACTGTGAGTTATAGCTATTGTGTAAGTCAGTTTCTCATTCTTACCTCTGGCAATAAAGAAACAACACCCAGGCTCAGACAGCAGTGAGTCACTTCAAGTCTCCCCCACAGGCCAAGGCTTTCACTGATATATCTGTTAGCTGGTGGGGAAGAATCAGAGGCATATGTTCTCTGGGTGAGTGTACTTGGCAACCCATGGCTGGTGTTCTTTCAAAGCTCACTGATCAGATTGTCTCTTTTCCTTCCCTGGGGAAGTATAAGTGAGGAGATAGAGTGAAACCAGAAGTGTTATATGGTGCTCACTCCACCAGACAGAAACACTGGGAATAGGGGAGATTCTTGCCCTTTATGACCCTCCTTCCCAGACCCATTCCAAGAGGAAAGAGTTTGATGATTGATTAGTAATGTCTGCCATGATATGGATGGGAGGGTTTATGGCATATTTGTTATACATTTTTAATCCTGCAATAATTATGCAACGAGTAGGATGTGGTTAGTATAAATGTTAGAGGCAATTGTGTCTTTTAAATTATAAAAGGGTTTCATTACATTTCAACTACCCCTACAGATTTTTCTGTCTCTTGATACCTTTTGGTGCTACACCCAGCACAGAACTGATTATTATTATTATTTTTTTTAATTGATATTTTACAGAGAGGAAGGGAGAGGGACAGAGAGCTAGAAACATCGATGAGAGAGAAACATCGATCAGCTGCCTCCTGCACACTCCCTACTGGGGATGTGCCCGCAACCAAGGTACATGCCCTTGACCAGAATCGAACCCGGGACCCTTCAGTCCGCAGGCCGACGCTCTATCCACTGAGCCAAACCGGTTTTGGCAGAACTGATTATTTTTATTGTAATAGTTCATAATTTAGGATTCACATATCCAAATCTCCAGCTTCTGCACTGGGATAACAGAAGCAGAAGAGAAAAAAAAGTTAGTTTTTGCCAAGTGGTCAAGGCTAAAATTGGTAGTGGAAAAAATTAGATTTTCAAACTATTAAGTATTTATTACAAACAATGGAGCATTTAAATAAAATGAAGCTGATGTTGTATTTCTAAATGTTTGGTGTTCTCTGTGCTCTTGTTGATGTTCTTTCTTATAGGAGGAATTTTTATTTATCTAAGTTGTTTTTTCATATGCCGATACTTTCCATTTGCTGTACTGAGGAGAGAAGAAAAATTTTATTTGAGTCGAGTGACAAGAGGGGAGCCAGATATGTCAGCAACCAATTAAGTTGGATTTAAAAATGTAGGAGTTTTCTAATAGAAAAATAACAGTCCCTGGATGGGGTGGAGTTGGGGAACAGGCTAGAGGTGGATTGACGAGGAACACTGGGAATACAAAAAGAGATCTCTTTGATTAACATTTTTCCTTATTGACACTTCATTATTTCTGGCCCTTTTCCATATTCGGCCAATAACATGGCTGGTCCCTGGGGAGGAACTTTAACTTGTAGATAGAGCAGGCTCCTCTCAAGAACTTTGACCACACACCTCCTCCTGTAGGATAGTGGTCCTCCAACTTTAGACAGTAACATGTTTTCTTTCTGAGTTTTATCTTGTCATTTTGTCATCTCTATGGTTTCTCCCCAGTTATTTATTTATTTTTAACTCACTATAACAATTTTTATGACTAAAAGAAAAATTATTGTCACTTGCCATAAACAGAAGGTAACTATAAAAGTAAGTACAAAGAAAACAAAAATGTTGTTTAAAAGTTTTAAAAAATAGCCCTGGCCAGTGTTCTCAGTGGTTAAAGCATTGGTCCATGCATTAAAGGGTCTTGGGTTTGATTCCCAGTCAAGGGCATGTACCTGGGTTGCAGGTTCACTCCCCACCCCTGGTGGGTGTGTGTGTGGGAGGCAACCAATCGATGTGTCTCTCTCACATCGATGGTTCTCTCTTTTTCTTTCCCACTCTCTTCCCCTCTCTCTGAAGAAGCAATGGGAAAAAATATCCGCAGATGAGGATTAACCAAAAAAATAATAAAAATAAAATAAAACACAACAATAAAAAATAATTATGATAAACCTGAGAGATGTACAGATTTCTACATCTAAAATGAGAAGTCTATATCTATTTATTAATAGTAATAGAGGGATATTGAACTCATTAATGCTTACTTCCATCTAAAATCATTTTATTGTCTTCAGTTTGGGAAACAGACTTTTCTAGGAGGCTGCGTGATATGATGGGAAAAGCTTGGGATTTCTAATCAGACCACACTGAGTTAGTTTCAGCTCTTACTGGTCTCTCACAGTAAAAGCAGGATGATAATATCTACTTCACAGGGCTCCTGTGAGGCTGAAATGCAAAAAGAATTTAGAGCATATTTAGGCAATTTCATTTTTATTCTTTTCTACCAATAAGATATTTGAAGAATATCTCCAGTTCCAGGTGGAAAAAGGCATAAAAACCCCACAGCATTACAGAATTTGAGAAATGGGTTTATTCAGAAAAAAATAAACTAAATTTATGGACTTATTTATTTTCCATTCAAAATAAAAATAGCTTTATTGAGTCCCATGGGAAAAATGTACCATCTTACAACTATCTACTTCATTGACTAGAAGAATGCCAGTGAGGAAAATGTTACAGTTAATAACCATTCAAAGTTAATATCTGAGCATATTTGAAAAGAAGCAACACTGGTAGCATTGTAAGCCTTTAGCTTTAGATTCATATAAGGCCAAGGGTTGCAAGGAACATTCCCTCATTACTGACGAACAAACTGAAACTCAGAACATAAAATGTACCCATGGTCTTAAAAATAAACAAGTCATATATAGTGACAACACAGTCTTACCTAATGTAGACTTCATCAAATGCTTATTAGTGACCCAATACCAAATGACAGTATTTCATACAATTGTAGAATAATAGAATGCTCAATGTGGAAGGAATTTCAGAGCTCACCTATGTCAGGGGTTAAATAGCTAACGTTAAGGAGTGACTTGGATCTGGGGCCACTGGGAGAACTAGAGAGATCAGACTATCTAGAAAGGGGACAGCCTCTAACTATTCCTATGCTAGACTTTGGACCCAATGTTGCTAGATCTGACTTCTAAAAAGAAAGCAGAAATTTGGATTTCTGGATTTTTATATGAAAATTTCTTTATCTCTTGGAAACTAAGCAACTAAATTCCCTTATCTCCCACCCCCCAACTCCCACCTCAGCCACACATATACTAACATAAAACCGAAAACTTCTGGGCAGGTCAAATAAAAATGTGTCCATGGTTTCCATTGACTCTGAGTGTTGCCATATTGGTGTCATAAATCTGGTCCAAAAATCTCCCAGATATTTTCTTTAATAACAAAGTAATTAAAGAAATTGTTGTCTTCCATCTGAGATGAGAAAATGAAGGCCAGAAAAGAGAAGTGACTTAATCAAGGTCATATCAAAAGTCTCTCTTTTAAAACCTTCTATGAAAAGCTGACAGATCATTCATTTAAACAATCATATGGAATAAAGATGGAATCTGATAATCTAGAGAGAAATAATTCTGAGCAGAGCTCTTTGTTTAATTGTCTGCAACCTGTATTATCCAAGCTGGTGAACACATGAAGCTAAGAAAGTGGGCCACTGCAATAAAGAATTGGTAGGGGAGGGTTTGCAAATTAAGTGGAAATATTTGTTGGGGAATGATATTCCCAGAGATGTGTTCCTATTTCAAAATCCTGGACCAGTGGTTAAAGTAATATAGAAGTATGTTTACCCATGGCCCCCAAGAGAAAGTTGAGAGAAATAATGAGTATCATTTGCAATTCCATGGAAGGAAAACCCAGCCATATTTTGTATTAGTCTTTAAGGATGTATATAAATGAATAGATAACTCATTCATTAATGCCACAAATAATGATTGACATCTTACTATGAACAAGTCATGGTTCAGACAGTGTGAACAAGAAAGAAAAATTTCTTGCCCTAATGTGACTTATATCCTAATGGGTTGAATGAGCAGCTTAGGCAATTCTTAACTGGCTAAATAATGGATCAGCTCTTCCATTCTTTTTAGTCATGCTGACAAGAACAAGAAAGTTGATGGTGGCGTTGAGAACAAAAGTTGGCTCTCTTGCTCTTAGGCCAATATTCTATTGCCATGGCAATGATACGCTCGCTGGTCTGAATTATGGCATAGACTTTTATATTTTGAATCAAAGCTCTAAAAATACCAGGAGGCAAAAGATGCTATTAATGGGACAAAGCAAAGGAACTGATATCAATTTACTTCTTTGTTGCCCATGCTTCACTTAAAAAAAAATCTGACACCCAGCACAAACAGGGTGGCACCTAAATTAAGCTGTGGTCAGCTTTGCTGGGGAGAGAAGACACATTTCTGTAAGTGATTCGTCTTCACCCCTGTTGGCTCTGGCAGATTTATAGGGGTTATATTTTCACACACAAATTGTCCTTGAGCAATTTCTCCACTACCTGGAACACTGTTCCCTCCTCCCTGCTCCCTGTCAGATGTGTCCATCTGCTGTCTCCCTCCCGGATTTTTTCTTTAATAACAAAGTAATTGTTGACATTGTAAGAAAAATCCAATTCTTGGTTGAAGTTCACGTTCCAGAGGGTCTCTTGTTGGGGAGAAAATCAGTTGCAGATAGAGTTGCACATTCCTGACATGGGGGCCAGCTCCCTTGAAAGCCTGAATTACTGCAAAAAGCTGCACTGCCCTTTCCAGCTGGTTCTCCTTTCTATAGTAGACAGGACCAAGAAAGACTCATGCTCCTTGTCCACTACCCTCCCTCTAAGAGCCAGGGCTGCTGCATGGAGCAATGTCAGCAGAGGGTCAACGGAAAACAGTAGATGAGCCTAATAGACCCTGAGTTAAACTTCCACACCCACTTCCCATTTGCAGGGTGATTTTGTGATCTTACACACATCATTCCTTAAACTTATCAGTTCTCTGGCAATAAGAACTTGGAAGTCATCATGAGTATCAAACCTCTTGTGGCATCCACAGATGATGATAGTCAGCCAGGCCGAATGGACTTAATAAAATTTTGGTCAAGGGTAGCTACTGACTTCTACATGCCAAAGGATGGTGTGAAGATGGACACTTTGAGCATATTTCATAGCAGTAAAGTCCCTATAAAGTTGGCCTATCCTTGATAAAATCTTAAAGGTTATCTTCATGAAGAGACAGAATAGAAAAATGGTTAGGAGAAGGGGTTTTAGAATCAGACTTTCAAGATTCAGGACACTGGATGAGTTACATAAACTCTCTGAGCCTGGCTTTCCTGTTGTTAAAAAAAATCACCTCTACAATACATCACGGGGTTATCATTAAGGTTAAATGAAATGATATGTATGTGAAAACATTTAAACAGTGGCCTGACATCAATGAGCACTCATAAATAAATAAGAGGTAATTTTTATTCCTGGTATAATATTTAAATCATAAAATATTTCCAGCAAATACAACTTTAATTAAGAAAACCTCAGTTAACAAAGGCTTTGTGAGTAGGTCCTTATGGGAATTGCCATAACAAAGAAGTAAGAATATTTCAGAATTGCTGTATTACTTATTTATAGGAAGAGGTTCTTTGAAAATACTTTGTAAAGTTCTCAGCAAAATGCTTTGAAGATTAACTCAAGAGAAGGGTCAATACTCCCTTGAAGCCTTGTTTACACATAAAGTCCTTATTTCATAATTGGTGCAATGGTACATTTTACGTGAGCTCTCTCCAAGGGGTGATATATTCTGAATTTGCAAAACCTGGATTCCTGAGACTTTACTACTATGCAAGGCCTTAATTTCAGAGATTCTTCCTAGCCCGGCCTGTGTGCCTCAGTGGCCGAGCGTCAACCTATGAACCAGGAAGTCATGGTTTGATTCCCTGTCGGGGCACATGCTGGGGTATTGGGGTTCAATTCCCAGTAGGGGGCATGCAGGAGGCAGTCGATCAATGATTCTCCCTCATCATTGATGTTTCTATCTCTCTCTCCCTCTCTTTTCCTCTCTGAAATCACTATATATATACATACATACATATATATATATATGTGTGTGTGTGTGTGTGTGTGTGTGTGTGTGTGTATGTATGTATGTATATACATATATTTTTAAAATCTTGCCTATTTTAAACTTGAAATAATGTAGTCTTATATCCAGTATGGCTGACCCAGATTATGCCCTATTGATGACATAATTTTGAGGTGTAGATCTTGATGCTGGTCTTCAGTAAGGTAGTGATAAAGATAACAATGATAATACCTCCCACATTTGTGAAAATGATTTCAGTTGTGCATTGCAACCATCCTGTATGGCAGGAAAAACATATTATTTCCCATATTTTACAATTGAGGATTAGAGAGTAAGTCACTTGCCACATGAGATTTCAGTGGTTTACAAACCTTTATGTAGCTGTTTAGAAACAGAACTCTGATAAAACACAAAACTAAGAAGGCCTTTGAGTGACAAAGTCAGATTCAAACTTGGTCATTTACAACAATCCAAGTGTTTACAGAGCCCTTGATTGATTATTATTGTAGTGATCCTTACTGGGCAATTGCTTTTCATTTTTAAAATTTTTCATTTTTCAAAAAATTTTAAAAAATGTAATTGAGGTATAATTGAAGGGCAACTCTTTTAAAAAAAAATGATTTGAAAGAGAGAGAAACATTGGATCAAACCTGTAACGTAGGTGTGTGCCCTGAACGGGGAATCAAAACTGAAACCTTTTTGGTGTACAGGACGACTCTCCAACCAACTGAACTCCCACCTCCCCCTGTGGCAAGGGTGAAGGGCAATTGCTTTTGACCTACCATTTCTCTTTCCTTTTAGTCCCTTATCAAGTTTTATTTGAAAATAGAACTCTGTCCTTAGAGATTTTGGGCAATCTGCTTTATTCACAAATGATAGGGACTCTAACATGACTTATTAGTTTATTCAACAAACATTTATTAAGCACCTACTCTGAGTGAGACATTGTACAAGGTAATCAGGATGCATCAATGAAAAAATACAAACATTTCTATCATAATAATTTTTGCAGTCTAGTGTAGGTAAAAAATTAATAAAGTTTAGCAAAAAGGAAGTAGACTCTGGAATTGGTGGGAGAGTAAGAGGATGATCAGTTTGGAGGTGATTAAAGAAGAGATGTATTTGTAGATACTTTTTAGAAAACTTAAAATCAAAGGTAGAAAGGCTTTGTAAGTAATCCTATGTAATAAAAGAGTAATATGCAAATTGACCATACCTCCGCTACCTCCACCAGCCACACCCACAGCCAATCAGGAGGGAATATACAAATAAACCCAACCAAAATGGCTGCAGCCACAGAGAACAGGAGGAAGGCTTGGGTTTCCCTGGCAATGGAGGAAGCCAAGCTTTCCGCCTGCCCTTGCCGGCCCAGGCCTCCACTCAATGTTACAAAGTTTCAATTATAGAAGATAAATAAAGCCCAACAGAAATGGCGGCAGCCACGGAGCTGGAGAGAGCAGGAGGCTAGGGTTGCCCGCGGCGGTGGAGGAAGCCAAGCTTCTGCAGCCCTGGCCTGCTTTGGCCTCCGCATAAGGCTACAAAGTTTCAATTATAGAAGATACATAAATCCCAACAGAAATGGCTGCTGCCATGGAGTGAGCAGAAGGCTTGGCTCCACTCCAGGCTACACAGTTTCAATTGTAGAAGATAAATAAATCCCAGATCCCAGGGCCTCTGCTTGGGTCGCCGGAGGGCATGGCTGGCCTGCAAACCACCACAGACCCTTCGCCCAGGCCGCCCCACACCCTAAGGGAACCCCCACCCTGATCCGGGACACCCTTCAGGGCAAACCAGCTGGCTCCCACCCATGCACCAGGCTTTTATCTTATCTAATAAAAGAGCAATATGCAGATTGACCATCATTTCAACACACAAGGTGGCTGCCCCCATGTGGTCAAAGATCCTGCCCCCATGTGGACACAAGATGGCCACCACAAGATGGCCAGAAGGGGAGGGGCAGTTGGGAGGAACCAGGCCTGAAGGGGAGGGCAGTTAGGGGTTACCAGGCCTGCAGAAGAGGGCAGTTAGGGGTGACCAGGCCTGCAGGGGAGGGCAGTTAGGGGTGACCAGGCCTGCAGGGGAAGGCAGTTAGGGGCAAACAGGCTGGCAGGGGAGCAGTTAGGCATCAATCAGGCTGGCAGGGGAGTGGTTAGGCGGTGATCAGGCTGGCAGGCAGAAGTGGTTAGGGGCAATCAGGAAGGCAAGCAGGCAAGCAGTTGGGAGCCAACAGTCCTAGATTGTGAGAGGGATCCCAGATTGGAGAGGGTGCATGCTGGGCTGAGGGACACCCCCCCCCCACGCCAGCCATGCACGAATTTCATGCACCAGGCCTCTAGTAAGATGATAAAGATGTTGGGGCATTGGGTCATTGAAGCTTTTTGTTTCTTTTAAAGTTGGGAGATAAAAAGACTTTTTTTTTTTTTTTTTGGAACTCAAGGAATAATCTATAGGGAAGAAAAAATGGGAGATAAAAGAAGAGGGGTAGCTGAGGAAGCTTTGCCACTTCACAATATGTCCTTGGACAAGTCATTTCAATTCTGGGTCTTGGTTTTTCTATTTCTGGATAATTGGTTTTTCAAACCATATTCAGAGGTTTTGCAACAATTTAAGTTGAATTTTATTTTAAAGTATATTTTTATTCAATTTTAATAGTTGTAACAACAAAAAGCATATTCCCTAAAATTCTGTTTATTAAAGTCTAGCAATCTTTTTTAAAAATATATATTTTATTGATTTTTTACAAGGAGGAAGGGAGAGGGATAGAGAGCTAGAAACATCGATGAGAGAGAAACATCGATCAGCTGCCTCCTGCACAACCCCTACTGGGGATGTGCTCACAACCAAGGTACATGCCCTTGACTGGAATCGAACCTGGGACCCTTGAGTCCGCAGGCCGACACTCTATCCACTGAGCCAAACCGGTTAGGGCTAGCAATCTTTTTTATTTATGTGGCAGGTTGCCTTGTTTTTTTAAAGATCTGAATTTTAGAATGAATTATCCTGATTACATTTTAAAAAATTATAAAACTTACTAATTTTTTAAATGTGTTGATTTGAGAGAGAGAGAGAGGCATTTGTTGTTCCACTTATTTATGTAATTCATTGGTTGATTCTTTTATGTGTCCTGACCAGGGATTGAACCCTAACCCTGGTACATTGGGATAATGGTCTAACCAACTGAACTACCTGGCTAGTGCAAAACAGTTACTATTTTACACTCTTATTTGTGTGAGGAATTATGTTCTCAATAGCAATAAACTAGATAATGAGGTAGATATAAGAGGCAGGTATCATTCATGATCCCAAATTTCAATATTTTGGATTTATCAAATCAATCTTATCATTCTTATTTTTGACTTAATAAAAGGTAAATGTTAAAATTAGGACTTTTTCTTGCTTGCTTTTAAAATAAATTTATAGTAGTGAAACACTGTTAAAACCTAATTTATATGTTGGAGTTCTACATGATTTCATTAACAAAATATTTAAAGTTCGAAAGCTGTGGGACAGGATAATCTCTAAAACTCCTTTAAGCTCCATCAAACCTGCAATTCTGTTGACCTAACAACATAACCCGGATTTATAGGATAATTGCCAACTTCCCATTTCACTTTGTACTTGGAGCAAGCTTTTGAGCATGAAGAAGATGGGAAAAAATGGCTGACTGTGGAGGAGAGAAAATTCAGCTGAACTTATTGAAACCGACTCAGCCCCTCCAGAAAATACACTAAAGAACCAAGGGGCCAGCTTTAAATTACCTTTTTCCATAGCAAATTAGGAAATGGATTCCCCTTACTGGGCCATATCTGTCTCTTGTAAATGACTCTAATTCAGTTGGTCACATGGAAACAAAAGGCCATCCAGAGGCTGTTTTGAACTGCACCAAACTGAATTTTACTATCATCTAATCCAACCCCTAATTTTCAAACTGTCAGTGTGTAAGTACATGCATTTTGCTTTCTCTGAATTTGCATAAACTCTAGTAATCTCTTTCTTTTTGGTTGATAATGGTGTTTGTGTTAAAATCACACCTTCTTTTGATTTCTTGCATGCATATCGGCTTTTCTCCTGTTTGTGGACATAAGTGCTTTTATCTCTCTCGGTAATCAGTCACAACCCAGGGTGGAGGCAGGGAATGTTTGGTACAGTATTTCCTATATAAACAGTTTCACTGTAAAAGGAACAATATGGCTCTAATTTTGATGTATGATCCGTTTAGAATATGCAAACACATTTGAATATACATCCTGTCCATGACAACAGCAAAGTGAAACTGGATACACAAAAGGATTTTATTTTTGCTATAAGTGATTTCTTCAGTCCTCCCTTAACCAGATACCAGCTTTATTTCCAAGCTTTTAAGTGAAAAATGCCTGCTTTGATAGCTTTCCCAAACTGATAAAAATATATGTAGTCAAACAGAATTTTTTTTTTAATGGTCAAGTTGTCCCCTGGCACACACACTCTAGCTTAGTCTGAATACAAATAAAAGCAGCCTCAGTTGAAGAGGGTTTAACATTTTCCGATGTAGCTGTAAAGTAAAATTGGAAGTGGCAGTGGCAGACACGCAGCCCAGGGATATTTCAGATGCATTTGTTCTGTGTGAGAATAAAGCACTTGGATCGTTAGGCCCTATTCGGCTGTGGCTGTACTGGGTGGGAGGTGAGCCTTTGTCCCTCTGGTTTGAACACCAGCTGCCCAGGTGTGGGTTAGCACCAATGGGGCAGCCTAGTGGTGGTGGTGCCTTTGCTATTCTCTCTCTTTCCCACAGTGCAATGTTGGGGTGAACAATAGAAACTCAGAGAATGTAGTTGTGATGTGGCTAATTCACAGTTTCTATTCTGAACAAGGCTCCCTTATTAAAAGGTAAAAGTATCACCATAATCCTACCATCTTAATATCAGTACGATTGATTGAGAATTTACTAAACACCAGAATTCACTAATACCAGCTAAGCCACCTTAGGAGATTGCTATTATTATTAATATCCCTGGTTTACTGAAAAGAAAACTAAGGCTTAGCGAGACTATATCATTTAGCTAAGATAATATATTTAGGAAGTGGCGTAGCTGGGATTAAGGCCCGGTTTAAGAGCTAATGTTCTTAATTTAATTTCTACAGCAAACTGCCTCTCAGCCCTAACACACAAAAATATTATTTTTCCAAGTTTTTGTCTTTGTCTATAAATATGCATATGTTTTGTTATGTGAAAATAGAGTGAATACACGTACACACAGTGGCACACTGGAATATATTAAAATGGAAATATTGGAATATTTGTACTATTTAATATTTATCTTAAGGATTTTTTGATAGTGCTTTGATAGTTCTAATTACTATGATTTTGTCATTTCAATTGGTTACATAGTTCACATTAAAACATAGTTGCTGTGTGATTTCAAATTATGTGTTGGGCATTATATTTTTACATACACTAGGTATTTTGTCTTACCTTTCAAAAAAAGAAATTGTTAGATGTATGTATCATTACCTCCATTTTACAGAGGTGGAGGTTGAGTCACAAGATTTAGACAATTGGTCAGTGTCTGGGCAGAAACGCCAAGATAGACTTGACTCTGTATCTTGGCTTTTTCTACTATCCCATAGCTGCATTCGAAAATTAGCAAACCAAAACATCCGATACTTGGGGCATGGCTAGGTGTCAGAGCCTTTGTGAGCACTCAATTTACTGTATGGATGGCAGCTGAATGTAAAATGAGCACTGCTTTTCTTCCCCATGGAAGCTTATCGAATGGATTGCAATGATAGGATGTGTGCTTGGATGGGTGTTCCAGTGACCATGATGAGTTGGGGCAGATTTACCCAGGCCCACCGATCTGTCAAACTGAGTTTCCAGGGTCTGGCCTGAAGTCTCCTGGGTGTCTGTTCTGGGGACAGAAGGGTGAAAGGACAACAGATGGGGAAGGAGTCATCTTGAGCATCCGACTTCAGTGCTTCATTGGGTGTGTATGCATATGGATGGGGATGGGGAGACCCGCTCCCCCCACCCCCCTCCCCACTCTCCCTGCTCCTATCACTAGAAACCATTTGGAAACTCTTTTTTCTACAAATGCCAAGTCCTAGCTATCTTTTCCTCATCCTTTCCCCTTGCTGGTTTCTTCTATATCTTAAGACAGGTATCTTCATCAGTTCAAGCTGTTGTAACAAAAAGACCATAAATTGGGTGGCTTATAAAAGACAAACATTTATTTCTCACAGTCCTGGAGCCTGGGAAGTCTAAGACCAAGGCGCTGGCAGATTCAGTGTCTGGTGAGAGCCTGTTTCCTGTTTCAGACAGCCGTCTTTTCACTGTGTCCACACGAGGTAGAGAGCAGGGGAAGTAAGTGCCTGTGTTTCTTCTTATAAAGGCACTAATCCTATTCACAAGGGCTCCACCCTCAAGACCTAATTATCACTCAAAGGCTCCACCTCTTAACCCCATTACACTGGGGGTTAGGATTTCAACGTATGAATTTTGAGCGTACACAAACATTCAGTCCATAACAGCAGGGTTTCCCAGTGTGTGTGTACCTGAGGAATTTTTAGGGGTACCCAGTTGAACATTTATTTAATAGTTATGTAATTAATTGAATGTGTATTCAGAAACACACACACACACACACACACACACAGCAGCTCATTAAACAGTGACTTTCGCCAATATTATTGCTTAGAGTGAGGCTAAATGAAAATAAAACAGTGAATCATCGAAAGAAAAATATTTTTAAAATAATAATACAGGTGGTACTGGGATGTGTAAAAATCCTGAAGGTAGCTTATGAGTGAAGGAAGTGTGGGTAACACTGATGGTACCTCTTTCCCTTTCTTCTCACTTTGCACTGCCAGCCCAATCTGCTATTCCAGCATGACGCCTGCCTATTTCTGGCTGGAACCCTGCCTCCCTTGCCCTTTGAATCTGCCACTTCCCTGTCCCAGCACTTGGCACAGTGTTCACACAGAGTAGGAAGTTGAGCTGGGATCCTCAGTTTCTCTGCTTGTAGAACCACAAGCAGGCCAACCTGTGGCCTGGCCCGCAGCTCTGCCTCCCAGCACTAAAATCTGGGAGCCAGGGCTCTCAAAGCCTGATCTTCTGCTAAGAGAAGGAAATAAGGGACAGAAATAGAACAAGAAATCTTGAACACAGATAAAAGGCTTTTTGATATTTGCATGAAATATGCTTCTTAAAGGGGAACTATTTTTATAGTATTATCTATAAGAGATTATAGGCAAAAATTAATTCTCTAAGTCTTTATAGTTAAAACAGCCTGTGCACAGAAGGAATTTAAATTCCTCTTTTAATAAAAAACCATGCATTGTCCTGCAGGCAAAAGGCTAGGTTTTTTTTTTTTGTGTGTGTGTGTGTGTGTGTGTGTGTGTGTGTGTGTGTGTGTGTTTTGGTAAGTGATTATTTTGCAATTTCTGAGGCCAAGAGAAATTTGTAAAATGCTATAAAGACTGCTGTGCTTACCTCACTGCATTCCAGACTGTGTCTGCTTCCTCATAAAGGATTATTTGGGGGAAGGGAAGGGCAGAAATATTACAATATAGCAATTCAATAAAGTATTGTAAAACTATAAAACACAGCAAGGATGGGCACTAAAGCTTTCTTGGTAAAAGAATTAAGAGACAGGCAAGGCAGGACTGACTGGAGGAGCTACATGAATCGGAGGCCAGTAATTGAGCTTAGAACTAAGTGATGGCTGAACCAAAGGCATTTAAAGTGTTAATTTATTAAATAACCCTTTGCTTTCATGGCTTACAATAAAAAATATTTGTGGTCAGGAAAGTTAGGAGACAGGAAGCTGAAGTCTTCTAAACCCATTTCTATGCTTGGACTGAAACCAAACTTTATCCAATCATAAACCTTCTGTGTTTATCTGCAAGGGAGTGGGGAGGGGGAAAGAGTGGGTAGCAGTATTTGATTTCTAATTAAAGTACCTCTTTTCACCTTGGATTTTGATCTTAACGGGGTGTCTTCATGCAGCTTAGGGGCCTCTGCTGTCTCCCCTGCCCCTCTCCTCTGAGCTGGCGGGCATGCATTGGCTCAGTTTCCCTGCTTTGGTTGAAATTCACAGGGAAGTAGAGAACGGTTTAATGATCAAAGCTGAACTTGATCTGTATCAAAAGGATCATTTTCATCCTGGAAATCTGAACCACTTGAAAATAGTTTAATAGAGAGACTACCCAACTGTCTGCACAGTCCAGCTTGAAAGGAGACTTGGGCAGATCACCAAACAAGACCTGCCTAATATGACGACTGCCTGAGAACAGTGCACTTGAGGGCAAGTGGCTGCACTTGGGCTCCCTCTCAATGGTGAATTAGTCTCAATGGAGAATTTGATGGGGAGCACCCAGAACAAAAACATGATTTTCTTATATGCTTGGATATTGGCAATATCTCTATTTGATGGATGAAGAAACTGAAGCTTCCATGAAGTGAAATGACTTGTGATGGCGTGTACCCACTGGGGAGCAAGACTCGCTGAGTCCTGGTTCATAGCAAAGTGCTTGGGGGCAAGTGACTTGACCTCTCTAAACCTCAGTTTCCCATCCTTAAAATGGGGTGAGTGATAGTTGGCACTTCCATGGTTGTTTATAAATGTCTAATTTCTCGATTCCCAGTCCAGGGCTGAATGAGGTACAATTTTGCCTTCTTTACAAGAAGCTATCTCTTTATTTTTTTCAAAGTTGGGAGAAAGAAAGTAGTTTGGTAATCTGCTCACTCTTTACCTGGTGACATTCTGGACAAGGTTAACCAGAGGTGATACGGAAAAAAAAAGGGCAGTTAAGGGACTTAAATTTGCCAAGTGCCTACTATATATCAGGTTCTTTACATACATCATCTTATTTAATTCCTACAAAAACAAAAAGAACATTTAGGAGGCAGGGATTGTTATTCTCTTTTTCAATTGGGGAAATTGAGCTCCAATAGCTTTTATGATATACCGAGTGGGCACAGCCAGGGCCAGACTAGGTTCCAGACCCAAGACAGGTTGCTCTTGTCTCCACAGGCTCTCTCACCTGCATTACCTTCACTGGGAGAATGGTGGCGCTGGTGGTAGAGGGAGAGAAGATGATACAGGGAGACAATGTATGCTTACCCTGGGACACCAGGCGCTGCTCACGTGGAATGAGATTTCCTCTTGATTAGCTACCAGGAAAGGTACATTGTGAATCCGAGCTCCTGCATACAAGGAGCATCTGGATTACATGTTCAGGTCCTGGGGGAGATTGCAGGGACCGTACACACACATATGCAGCGATTTACCGAGTGCCACTTACATACTCGGTTTAAATGATTTAAGGGGACAACTCTCACTTAGTTCTCACAGTAGCCCGATACAGTGGGCATTATAGTAGATGAAGGCCTATATACATTAAGTGAATTGCAGTGTCAAGATTCAAGGTAGTGTTTTTAGTTATCTCATACCATTACCTTGAAACAGTGTGAGGAGAGAGCCTGTGGTTGGTTGGACTGAGATAGCACAGTGTTCAGGAGGCCCATGTCTAATGTTTGATCTTTGGGGCCAGTTGGGTTTTCCTAGAAGGAAACTTCTTTTAATGCTTATTAGCATTCTCCCCCTGTCTCCTCCCCCTTTCTGGAACACAGCGTGTCAGCCATGGTCCAGGGGACACTTAAAAGACTGGGGAGATTTGGGCAGGACTTAGTGGAAATCACCATTGCTGTGTAGTGAATGAACTTTGGAATCAGTCATTCCTGCCTTGAGTCAGCCCTGCTTGCATCTAGTTCCTTATAAGGAGTGATGTGCCGAATGGTTCTAAGCCAATTTCCTTATGGTAAAAGGTAATCATAATAACATTTACTTACCTCATGGGGTTGTTTTGAAGATTAGTGAGAACATGTTTGTAAAGAAGTAGCAAACTAGAGGCAGGATCCAGCTCAGGCATGGCCTTAAAAAGTGTTTTAAAATGTCTTAAGTAGTTGCCAACTTTTAAAACTTATGAGGTCTCACAAATCTATCTATCTATCTACCTATCTATATATCTATCTAATGATCATTTACATATCTACCATCTTTCATCATCCTTTCCTTCCCCAAATATGAAGTCCACCATGTGAAGATTTTCTCTAAAACTTCATAAGATCTGGCAGCCGGAGACCCTTGTTTCTCTGATGTAACAATTAAGTAAAGATAAACAGCAACTACTACCTTAGAAAGAGCAGGTATGCTCCAGTTTGCCTCAGTCCTTTGCACTCCTTACTGTCTGCTTTGTTCACTCGGCTCCTTTACAGTGGGGGGTCTCTGGCACATGGCAGCTGTGCTGTGCTTGGAGTAGAGTAACATGCAGAAAGTGGCGGAGTCAGTTTTGAACCCTGTCAGTGACCCCAGAGCCAGCAGGATCAGTCACACTACTCTCTGGCCTCACCCCTCACAGACCAGCAGGCCTTGCACCTGCTGGAGCTTGTTAGGCCCATTCTTGACCCTACTGTGGACCTACTGAATCAGAATCTGCATTTTAACAAGCTCCACAGGTGAGTCCCTCCACCCACTGAAGTTCGAGAAACACTGCTCTGTAACTCTTATGCTTGACTGAATATTTGGATCTTTAGCTTTACAGAAAAGGCCAGGTAGTAAATGGAAGGTGCCCTGGGAATTGAGAATAGAACTCAAGTATATTTGCTTGGTGATTTTGATCAAGTCTACTCTGGGCCTCATCATCTTTCTCTGTAAAGTGAGCAAACCAAGCAATATTTACACTTTGCATTTCACAACACTTACTATCAGTGCGGCCTCTAGGCAAGTGTCTCCAGCACAGTGAGGCACAGGCAGCAAGGGCCAGTCCCCTGGGGCCTCTCAATTCAGCACACCAGAGAGATGAATAAACAATTGTGGCACTTATGACGAACTCATGCCCAGGCCCTACGTGATGCTAATACTCTGTGATCCCCAAACAGCATCCAAGATGCACTAAATGGTCCCCAGCATTCCAACCCAGGAGCCCCCATGAGTGTCTGAGCATCTCCCAATGCAGAACACATGCTCAGTGAGGAAATGGACCCGCCATGTTGACAGCCGGGCAGCTGGGTGCCGCCAGGGCAAAGTAGGTTGGACCAACACCCAGTGAAGATGCAGATCTCAGGCCTTTATTTATTAACATTTATCCTGAGGGGAGAATGCTTTATAATTTCATTAAAAAAATAAAGTTAGGCCTCTAAGCTAGCACTGAATTATAGATAGTGCTAATTTGGTTCAATTATTTTGCTCATTATGGGTAGAAACACAAGTGACATTACAGACCCAGGACCGAGAAACCAGGTCCCAGATTACTTGTGGGAAAACACAAGTGGGATTTAAAAATGTATCAAATAACTAGCTGTCATCCCTGATTAATACCACCCGATCTAAGAGAAGTGGCTGTTCTATCTTCTGAAATGTCATTAAAATATCAAAAATAAAGAGTTCACGTAATTAAAGAAACATTATTTTGTTCACACAGCCTGAAACAATGTGATTAGACAGCAGTTCTAAAATGGTGATATTCAATCAGGTAGGCGTTTGGACACCAGCTCAGCGCAGATACCGCTGGTTATGGAAAATGCTGCCTCGTTATGTGCCACGTTAGGGACTGTCGCCAGGGAAAGAGAGAGACGGAGCCGGGGGCACATGGTTCATTCGCTCTGAAGTCGCAAGAGTGGAGGTTTTTTTTGTTTGTTTGTTTCAAAGACAAAATAGCCCTGTTTTATCAAATAAGCTATCTGGGTTATATTTCCTGTCAGCAAAGCGACAGGATCCGCGTTGACGCTTGGATTCCAAATAAGACTGATTTAGTTATTCTGTCACTAAACACAAGCTGAATTTCTATTAAACAAAAACAAGAATAATTGGTTTGGTTTTAGAGACAAGCTATCATTTTTCATTAGGGTATGTGGGAAGGAAGCATGCTGTTGGCTGCTAATGTATGCTCACAATGATGCCAGGGGATGGGCACGCAAACCCCACTTAGCAATCATTTTCTGGGAAATAATTTTCCTAAAGTGGGGACTCTGTGTATAACTGGATCCGTTAAGCCACATATCTATGTTGGCTCAAGTCATTTGGCAAAAATAAATTGCTATTTGTTGTGTTTTGTTCAAGGTAGGCACTCAATAAATGTTGGTTAAATTAATTTGCAGAAATATGAGTAGACATTGGTGTAGGGAAACAACATGTTCTTGCAGTTTGTGGGCTGCACAATTTAGCCTTGGAAATAGAGGATGACAAGAATACTAATGCTTTAGAACTGAAGGCCTGGTTGGAGTGTGCAGTCAGCCTTGTCCAGGTAATGTATTTCTGGAAAGAATGCACCAGAGATTTTTCTTAGTCCTTGAGTTTTCTGGCATTGGTCAATATACCAGCTATTCTTAGTGGATAAGATATTTTGTGAGGAATATCCCCTCCAGCAGTATGTCCACCCAATGGCAAAATGAATGGTTAAAAAGTGAAAACTCAGTCAAACAACTGACATGACCATGGTTGCCCTGATTTCAGAAGTGGTTTTAGGTGTCTGCAGATCCCAGACAGGACCAGCGAGGGAGGCTAGGCTTTTACTGGTGGCTTCCTGAGAATAAGAACTACTAAACCCAGCCCTAGGCCCAGCGTGTAGGTCAATCCTTGATCATGCCTAAAGGGAGCTGATCCAAGTTAGGTCAACGCATGGACATTGGAAGCCCAGCCCGCTAGACCCGCAGTCTGGGGAGAAAATAATAGAACTATTTATATTAAATTTTGGTCTCATCATTTTTGCTTTCTCTCTGTGTGTGTTTTATACTATACCTATTAGAAAATAAAGCAAGCATAAAATTTATAAACAAGTAAATATATATTTATCAGAGAGGCATGTTTAAGAGCTTTTTTAATAATGGAGTGAAGCCATCAAAAAAGCTTAGAGCTGCTGTACGTGGTCAAGCTCTGTGAGGGCGGCAACGGTGTCAGTTTTATTCACCTCCTTCTGCCCAGTTTCTAGCAGAGCACAGGCTCTCTTGATTTTGCTTAATATTATGTCCCAAGCACAGTCCTTGGAATTTAGTAGTTGCCAACAAAAACAACAACGCACATTAAAAAAAAAAAAGAATGGCCACTAGATAATTCAATTGTTGTAACTCAAAGTTTGTCAAGTTTTCCTGACATAGTTGAGGATCTCTGACTGTGAGATCTTTGGAAGCATTTTGGACATTTTGAATGATTTATTTGTCCAAATGTTTGAAACAGAGAGTAGGGAAGTGATCTTTTATACATAACCTGCATGTTGCCAAGGTTCCCTTTCTCTTTAAATTATAATACAGGCTTATTTTTAAGAAATCTTGATGGATCAATGCCTAGATACAAATTAGAACGCAGGCTTTACTTTGTAGAAGGATCACCATAAAATTCCTTTAAATAAAGGCTATCTCTATACAATAAAAATTGGTTAATAAAAATAATGAGTACTCACATTTTTAGGAATAATACTCATCTGTATTGTTTGAGGCAGACCTTCAGAGTTTTCTAGTGTAATTATATATCTTGATCAGACAGTGTAGCAGAATGACCTATCTATAGAGTTTTCTTAAGAATCTCATGGGAAAGTGTAGAGATTGTGTGTGTGTGTGTGTGTGTGTGTGTGTGTGTGTGTGTGTGTGTTTCCCTTATCGACACCATGTCAGGCTTTTTACCTCATGACTGAGAACATCAAAATATAGAATTAGGAAATGTCAAATTCAAATCTTAGCTGTACTGTTTATTAGCTATAATTTGTCTAATGTGATGTTTTGGAGTCTTAATTTATAATAATTATTTTCAATAATACTTGCTATATAGTCTTATAAATTAAGACTCGGTTTGCAGGTTATAGAAAACCTCATTCTGGCTGACTTAAATAAATCAAAGGAGTTGATTTGCTCACATAAATGACAAGTTGGGCTCATAGGAGTGGCTTCAAGCCCAGCTTAGTCCAGGGCTTCTCCAGCATCATCACGACTCATGTCTCCCCTCTCTTGGCTCTGCCTTCCTCTCTGCTGGAGTCATCAGAGGCTCAGGTGGGGCGAGTTGGCTGTAGCAGCTCTGGCAGCACATTTTTGGGGGAATAGAATGTATTTCTTAGCAGCTCAGCTACATGATTTTTGGGGAATAGAATGTTTTTCTTAGCAGCTCAGCTACATGTTTTTTTGCCTCCCATTGACTCATTTGGTCATGTGCCCATCCCTGAAACAATGACTGTGGCCAAGGAATGAGATATATTATTTGACTTTAGACCTGGTCATATGCCCATTCACTGCTGTGTGCTTTTAGCACCCCTCACTCCACCCATATCACTGGAGTAGGGGATGGGTGGTTCTACAAAGAAAATTTGGAGTAAGGTTGTGCGATGAAGGGAGAGTGAATGCTAGACAAAAATACCAGCTGTCTACTAGGCCTGATCTGTGGTAAGATTAAATGAAGTGATATATACGAATATGCACAACATGTAGACCATCAGCATACCATTGAGGGTAGATGATCAAATTAAGTAAATCTCAAGAAATGAGACTCAGAAGCAATGTAGGGCACATTTTAGATTAAGCACACAAGGAAACTTAACTTACTTAAAAAAAGTTAGTTGAGTTCACTAATCATTTCTTCAGCATCTCTGATGTGCCAAGTGTTGTGGGTATTGAGATTTAAGAGAGCTGGTTTCTGCACTAGCATTTCTTATAGTCTAGCCAGGGATGCAAGTGTGTATGTTATTTCAACACAATATGCAAGGTGTTTGATGGATGTATGCAAAGATGTCTGTGGGAGTACCAGGGAGGGGCTCCTAACACAGCCTTGGGGATAGGTGGAGAGATGGGGTGAAGCATCAAGGGAAGATTTCCTCAAGGAAAATTCCCCAATCAGAGTTTTGAACAGTTAATAAGAGCTATCTCAGTGATATGGCTTTTTCTGGGCAGCAGAATGGCATGGGTAGAGGTGACAGAGCTAGAAAATGCACAATATGACTGCTGAGGGCAGGAGTGGGGGCTGGGGCCATTTGCTATATCTGGTGTGTAAACTTGGAGGCTGAGAATAGCATGAGATGAGACTGAGGACCTGCTCATAGGGGCCAGATTACTAAGGGCCCCCTATTCCATGTAATGGAGACTGGGCATGATCCTTTGGTTATGGAAGGCCACTGAATGACTTAAAAGTAGGGGAGTGACATGGTCCAATTGGAATTTTTGGAATATTACTCTGCCTGGAGATGGTGAATGGATAGGGGTGGGCCCAGATGGACTTTAGGGATCCCAGGGAAGATGCTGTTGCACAGGTCCAGCACAGAAGAGAGATGCAAGAGGGCCTAGACTGGAGTACTAGTAATAGGTAAGGAGGGGGGAGAGACAGAGACCGAGAAGGGAGGAGTGAAAGCAGCAGGACTCAGTGATTGGTGAGATGTGTGGAATTAGGGAGAGGGAGGATTCAAATGTGTGACAAATATTGAGGTGCATATGAATCTGTTAATTTTTTCTGATAAAAGAAAAAAGGAAAAGCAAACAACTGAAATTGACATGTTCCATTAAAAAGGATCTGGTTGAATATATGATGATACTTCCATATGGTAAGCTAAACCTACTCTGCAGAAGTAAAAAATAATATTTTAATAGAATATTTAATGGTTGAGAATATGCTCATAATCTATAAAGTAAAAAAAGCAGGCTATAAAATGGAATAGCATTATGATTCCAATGTATGTAGAGTTAGTTATTGAAACATCTGTATTATATGATTCCAGATGACTTACAGCACATTGTGAATTGCTTTTATCTCGGAAACAAGGGCACACTTCTGTATTTTCCATTTTTAAAAACAATGAACTTGTAATACTTTTTACAATTAGAAGAAAATAAATGGTACATTATAAAAGAAAACCAAAATAGCCATTTCTGATAGATGTCGACTTTCTAGGAAAGAGGTTCCTGAGAATATGGGCACTGGGTTTGGTTCTTACATCCAGAGCATGGGGAAGGAGAGTGAACTTTCTCTCTGTTGCATTGGCGGTAAGAATGGTTACTCATATCACAGCTTTGCACAAGGCCTTGGGAAAGACTGAGGCCTGTAATATCTATCCCACTGGAATCTGAAGTCTACCACTTGCTATTCCTCAAGCAAGAGGCCCCCATACCCAAGACCCTGAAGTCAGGAGATGTGGAAGTGGTTCATAAACAGTGGGATCATGAGCAAATCAGCTATCTTCTCCAAACCTCCATTTTCTCATTTCTAGAATGGCGTAAATTCTACCTTCCCTGCCTAATGCACAAGTTTGCTGCAGGTTTCAAGAGATGGCATAAAAGAATTTCCTTAAGGGTAAAATATTATCTACCTCTGAATTATTATAACCATTGTCCTGTGATATTTTATAGCTCTGTACCACTTCCTCTCCCCAAGATGGCCTCCAACCCCATGGTGAGAATGAGATTACAAATAAATCTATGAATGTACTCACTAACATCCCTCCCTTACTTCCCATGCTGACAACTATGGAGTGTATTGCATTTTCTTGCTGAGAAGCATGAAGAAGTTTGTTTGCTTTTTCCCTTTCCCCTAGTGATATCTGTGGGCCTACGCCTCATATTTGGTTTAATGCACCAGAGATTGTAAAATTCAAAAGGTCATGTGACAGCTCATCCAAAAGAAAGGAGGCCCTTTGGATGAGCTCTGGGTGAAAGGCATTTTTTTAGCTTATGAATATATGAGTAGTAGTATTTCATTTTTAAACATTTCTATTGAATTTATTGGGGTGACACAGATTAATAAAATTATATAGGTTTCAGGTGTGCAATTCCATAACACATCATCTGTATATTGTATTGTATGCCCATCACCCAAAGCCAAGTCTCCTTCCATCTCTATTTATCCCCTTTGACCCTCTTCTACCTCCCATCCCCCCCCCCCCACCCTTCCCTCTGGTAATCATCATACTATTGTCTATGTCTATGAGTGTTTTTTTCTTAATCCCTTCACCTTTTTCACCCAGCCCTCCTCAAATTCCCCTCCCCTCTAACAGCTGTTAGTCTGTTTTCTGTATCTATGAGTCTGTTTCTATTTCAATTTAGCCCACAGAAGTGTGACTAAAGGCAGGTGTCGCAGGGACAGCAATCTGCAGGAAGAGGCGTTGCTCAGGGCTTTTCTGGTTGCATAGAGAACAGCCACCACCTCCACCTAGGTGGGCTGCCTTTCCATTTCTTATCAGGATTTTCCCAAGGAAATGAAATGTGTGTGTGTGTGGAGGGGGGAGGGAAGGGAGGGGAAGGGAGGAAGAACATGGACCACAGTGTGAATGGCACTTACTGGAGTTGTACCTACACAACTATGCACAGTGGCCTGGGAAGGAAGGTTGCACCCACAGGGAGAAAAGTGGCTGTTCTTGGATTCCATGAATTGTTAGTTTAGACTCTAGACTAAGTTGTTTTGCTCTAACAGTGTTGGCTGCTTTCCATAGATGTGTGGATGTGGTGTTTGTGACCATTTGGACCTCATGTCTCACCATCATGGGTAAACATGGGCATTTTGGAGTCCTGACCGTCACAGCTCTCATAAATGGCATTGGTGGTATAGCCTTGGTGATAAGCTGAAAATCAGGCATCTTCTAAGTATTTAGAAGAGTCAACCTATTTGACACAAGAATCATAGATTTAAAAATAAAAGACTTAAAGAAAAGGCTGATAGTTTTAGCAGCCTAGGCATCTCTGGAGTTTGAAATTATTAAGATCCTCTGGAATGGTTTCAAATTTCTTGATGCAATTCAGGCATCAAGATTTTGTTTCACTGTATTACTTTCTGTCTTTTCTAAACTCAAATCTGTTTCTCCTCAAATTCTCCCCAATTCGGTAAATGTCACCGTCACCCACTCAGTTACTCAGAACCTTGGAGTCATTTGTGTCCCCTCTCAATCCTTCACACTCCATATCCAATCCATCAGCATTGGCTCTCCACCTGAACCTGACCACGTTATCTCCTCTCCACTGGCTCTACCATCGTTAAAGCCATTGTCATCTCTTTTCTAAAAGGCTGGGTCAGCTTCCTTACATTTTTCTTGAATCTATTCTTAAGTCCCAACAGTTCACTGTTCACCCAGCAGCCAGGCGGATGTTTAGAAAAATATCCAGAGACATTCTCTGTCAGAACCCTCCAACAACTCTGTCTCGGGGTAAGCAAGAGTGGGTGAGAAAAGTTTCTCTTTATAAAAGTATTTCTGCTAATAAATAAAGAAGCAATGATAGTACTAGAAAACCACCTTTTATAATGCCCCTAGTGAAAAAATAAATCTAGGTAACAAAAATCAGTGGCTGCTAATTTCAGACAAGAAAGAAAAAAAAGAGAGAGACAACCTGACATGTGTGGATGTATATACTATTACCTATGAAGTTTTCTTGCCCAAATGTTAAACTCAAATCCAATCTGGCTTCTAGAGCCAACTGCCAATTTGTAGGTAGTACAGGGGATAAAGATATATAATGGGGATGCATTTAGCAAAATCCAGACTGTGGGAAAAGCTACCAGACAAATAACTTTGCTACTTTAATAAATAAATAGCAAGGAGTAGAAGAAAGAGGGGGACCGATTCTTACCTTTTGCCTAGGATGCTCCTGGTTTCAGCACTTAAAGTCCAGCATCTAGAATCCTTTACTGTCCCAGGTAAAGTGGATGGTTGGTCACCTGTTGGTGATGGCAGATGGGGAGGAGGACACTGTAGATTAAAAGAGGCTTAAGAGACAGATATATGAACTTTATTTGGGTATTACTAAAATAAAAATTGTGTGTGGGGGACAACATGACTGAATGTTTGATAATATTAAGGAATTGTTTTTTAGGCATGATTATGATACTATGGCCATATTTTTTTAAAAGAAGGCATCTTTCAGAGATATATGCTCGAACATTTATATATAAAATGACATGATGTCAAGATTTCTTTCTATGGAATACCTGAGTTTGGGAGATGGGTTTTGATGGAATTAGGCCAGCTGAGTTAACAATTGTTGCAGCACGTTGATGAGAATATAGGGATTTGTTACACTATTTTATCTAGTTTTATGAATGTTTGAAATTTTTATAAGAAGTCACCATGCAGACAAACAAACCAAAAATTCCCTCAGCGGCTTCCTTTACACTCCGAAGACAGCTCAAACTCCTCGCCCTTGTGTACTGCCCCCTCCCCCTCATCTGCATCTCACTTCTCCCCACCTGTGTCCTCCCCACTTCAAGCACCAGGCTTTGGCATGCGCTCTTCTCTTTGTCTGAGGCTCCTCCCCAGACCTCACCTCTGCTCAATTTCTACTTCTTCTCTAACCAGTCCACAGAGCATTGTCTTTCTCTAAATCCCAATTGTGTTAACCATGTTTTTCATTTTCTATATTTTAAGATGCCTTGACATCTTGGGACCCTATAGAGCCAGGGAAGGATGGCCCCGCCCAGGGCTGGCTAATTACTAGAGAGAGCAAATGATTTGTCTTCAGCAACAGCAAACCAACCAATCCTGAGTGGTATCCCCACCTCCTCCTTTTATCAAGGTCCTGTAGTCCCAGACACTATCCCCCTGCCCTAAACCACCCCATGGCCAGGTCCTAGAGACCATCTGTACAGCTCAGAGCTCATCAAAATTATTCACACTGTCTAATCCTAAACCTGCTCAGTGCTTACTGGTCTCACCCATTCCTTCCCACGATGAAGGCCTTCACCACTCTCTCCCCTCACTCCTGCCTCCTGGCTGACCTGGGTACTTCCCATGTGACCCTGAGTGCCATGGTGTGCCCCCTCCTCTTGGGAACTGTGAGTAATAAATTATATTTTTAATGGCAATCAATTCTGATCTGTTGGCCTCACTGTACCTGAATAAAAACAAAATCCTTGTACCGTTTAAAACATCAACTCTTGTCCTCTATTTACTTATGTATCTCTGTAGGATCTGTTAATCCCTGGTCCCCAGAACCTAGGATGGTACCTGCCTCATAATATTCATAGAACAAGCCCCATTTACTGCTTGGTTAAAGAACAAGTAGGTGTACTGTCCAATGCCATCTTTGACAGAGACTGGCTCTCTGGAGACGAATGCTCAGAAAGACTGTAAGGCCTTCTCCAGTAGGAAAGACAGACACGATGACTTAATGATGTCTGATAGTGTAAGAATTGGATATTGGTGGGGGAGATTGGAGTTTTAGGGAGTGTAGTTCATTTGCTAATTCTGTCTATTTCCCCCCTTGGAATCCTTCAGAATGTTCCTATTCTTTCACATCCCCTAAGCTTCTCATCTCATGAGCCCTGCACCCAATACTTATATAATATGTTTCCTGGTTTGTGGCTGACTGGTTGTTCTCACATCAATAATGCTCCTTTTCCTTGGAAAGCAGAAACAAGTGCTGAGGGGCTGTCAAAAAGCCCTTGCTTTTTAACCAATTTGCCAAATTCAACAATGACTTATTGAAAACAAAATATGAATAAGGAGAGGCAGGTCTCACTCTTTGATGTTAACAATTATACTTTGAATAAGGAAACATGAAGCTCTGAGACAGACTCAAGCACTAAAAGCACTGAAACCTTAGGGTCTTTGGTATGGGGGCCAATAATTCTACTTGCCTTAATAGCCCTCAAGGGCTTCATTATAGGATGTCAGAGTACAGTAAGTGGTGTGTATAAAGTTGCCTTACTCGTCAGGAAAACAATACATTATAATCATTATATTCTGTTTAAGAAAGGAAGGAAGTCTGTCTATTATGTTCTTTACAAAGGTTATCGACAAGTAATTAAAATAAGGAAATGTTATTGCTGAAAAGAAGACTCTAAAATTTTTGTTATGTGAAACACCACATTCTTTGATGATATTGTATGATTTATAAATGCTTTGAACTCCAACCATATTTAGGTAGCATGTCGCATTTAAAAGCAGAAACTATTCAGTGTTATAGAGAGATTGTAAGTTAAATAGATAAGAAATCAATATTGGGGGAAATGAAGAATTCATTAGGAGAGATGGTAGCTCTCCATTGAATTTTGTTTTTACAAGCATTTACCAACCACTTTTCATACACCAGACACTGTACTGGGCTCTAAGGGTGTTAAAGGAGTGAGATCTGGTTACTTGCTCAGGGAGTTCATGGTCTAGCAGAAGAGACCAATATGTTAAAAATAACTATAGTGCAGATGCAGGAAAATAATTCTGCCCAGCAAGGGATAAAGGGTGTGACAGGGAAAGCTACAAGGAGACATAATACTAGTACTTGAGTAGGGTATTGAAGATAAGTAGGGATTTGCTGTTGTCCAGATAAGCAAAAGGAAAGGCACCCTCCAAAGTCCACCTTTTCTGTTGCGTTGACTCACCCTCAGCCACATCATCATTTAAAAGAAATGAAGAGCTCAGAAAAGTTTTCTTGAGGGAAAAACTGGATTTTAAGAATGCCTGTAGGAAGAAAGAAAATGTTGAAGGTGAATCTGAATGAAAAGGATTGAGAAAGCATGAAAGTGTTTCCAAAAAAAAAAAAAAGACTAAAGAGGGAGTTGAATTTACACTGTGGAGTAAAGTATGTGCATAAACCATGTCAGGAGAACCCCATTTCAGTGGGTTTAGAGCCCTGACTACTGTGATAGGATCTTTTATATGATTTTATGATATATTGCAAATCATGCCACTTAAGTATTTCCTTGGGTTTTTAACAAGGGGCTGACCCAGCTTGCAATTGAGTTTCCTTCTAAATCCAAAATGTCCCAGTGTTCTACAGGTCTAGGGAGCTGGGATAGAGACAGCACAGGAAATACAACAGGTGCTCCGTAAATTCAAAGAAATGAACACATGGCCTTTTCTTTAAGATCTGGAGGCATCTTGAGGAGTCTTGTGAAAGGAACTGGAATGGCATCAGACAAGTGTGTGATTTTGCAAGTGGCTGGGACTTGATAAGAGGTGACTATCAATGAGATGATGTCACTAATGACAAGGCAAAAGGGAAACATCCAAGGAATTATTAACCTGGGAATGGAAAGAAGGAAGATATTAAATATTGGTAGAATCAACATTTGGAAGTATGTTATGGGACTCAAGGAAATGGTAATATAGTGCTTAGATCTCCTTATTAAGATTGTGACCCTGATCCATGTCCTTGGGCTATTGGGTTAGATTAACTTCATATTGATGATCAAGGGTTCTGTACCTAAACATTTCCAAGAGGATGAAGAGCCATATATCCACCTTGTCCTGCAGAAAATTTATGGGACCTAGAGGGGAAGCCAGGACAGGCTATTATGTACCTAATGGAGAGCATTAAACTTAATGCCAGCCTCTAGCCCTGCTAATGCTTTTGATTACATTTTATATTCTTCTTAACAATTTCCATAAAACCTTGGTAAAAACCTCATTTGACTAGTTCATGGGGATCAGTGACAGTGTGTCATGGGGAGAGTCCCAGGAAACCAATAACGATCTACAGATTTACAGTTTAGCAACAGCACTCCAAAGCTTCCACAGTTGTCCAAGGCAATGGCTTTGTGGGGAACGACTTCCCAGACACCTGAACAGAAAGAAGCAATAGCACAGAAAGGCACCTCAGTTCAAGGAAAGGGGTGCCTTGAGGAACATCTCATCTTACTATGATCACAGAGGCTTTGAGGGTGTAGAGGGTAAGTAATGGTGCAAATATGAAAGTTGAAGTGAGTAGCAATTTCTATTGAGCACAATGCTCTCACATAAGTACCTGTAATGGGTTTATGAAGAAGAATTTGCTATGTCAAGTTCTTTGATAAATGGTATTGTCTCAGCTGGTGATAAGGTTGTGGGTGTTTTTTTTTTTTGGGGGGGGGGGCTGTTATATTTAAAACAAACAAAAAAGAGCTAAAATCACTCCTTTGTCACCAATTTTTATTAACAATAACATGAAATTAAACATTAAAATTTTAAATGACATTCCCATTTCATTTCACCTGCTAAAGAGAATCACTCAAATTTACTCTGCATCTTTTCTTAGTTATTTTTAAGTCTTTCTGTCTCTACCTATTTATCATTCTACATATATTAGTCTAAAACTATATAGTGTGGATATCCTAGCTAATGAAAGGGCAATACGCAAATTAACCATCACTCCGTCACAAAGATGGAGGCACCCACAGCCACAAGATGGCGGTGCCCAGTCCTCTCAGCCCCACTGGAGTCCCCCAGTCCCGGTGGGGGCGGCCACTGAGAGCTGGCAGTGTTAGCGGCCCAGTGGAATGCTTGCTTCATCACCGCAGCGACGAGGCAAGCATTCCACTCCCGGCCATGTATGGGCCTCTGGGCTGAGGAGAGCCTCTGGGCAGCGGGTGCGGAGTGGCCAGGCCTCTACAGAGAGCTACTGGTGCACGGATTTGTGCGCAGGGCTTACTAGTGTTTACATATCGGTATATATAAATTTATAATATTTTTAAAGAGCTGCATAGCATCCTATAGTGCAGATCACAATTTCAACCAGTGAGTTACTTGTGGACATTTAAGTCTTCTTTATTCTAATTTTGTTGTAAACAATGCTGCAACAAAATCTATTAATATGATATGTGTGCTTTCATTTTTGTAGGCTGGATTCCTAGATACGGGATTATGGGGTCAAAGTCTGTACACATTAAAAATTGCACTTTCCAAAAAAGTTGGGTCAATTAACATTCCCAACATAGGTGTATGAGAGTGCCTATTTCTATTACCTCTGGCACCACTTAAAGTGCAACTCTCAAATTTTTACATTTTTGCCAAATTGAAGGCTGAAAACTAATACCTCATTAGTGATTTAGTCTGTAATTCTCTGACAGCTAGAAGGTTGAACTTTTTCTGTGTTTATTGTGCATCTGTATTTTCTTTTCTCTTAATTGCCTATTCAGATATTTTGCCTATACATCTATTGAGTTATCGGTATTTTAAATTAATTTTAAGGAATTCCTTATATATTCCATATTGATTCTTTATTAATTTTTTCTTCCAAAGACAGGTGACATTCAAAGAAATGTTTAAGTAGTAAAGCCTTTTATTCAATGGGACTCTCATGCCAAAGCGCAATAAATATAATAGACATAAAAGTGGGGCTGCAGAATTTGGTCTTTAAATACCACTGCTCACTAAAAATAAACCAGGGCTTCTTGGAAACATGGCTAATTCCATATCTGGGGCTGGAAAGGTACAATAAGCACCTAGAACATCTTGACATACTAGAGAAAATGTTATCAGAGACTACACGGGTCATATAACAAGGACCCTGGAACCAATCTGAGTCAGCTCCTACTCCACAGAAATGTGAAAACATGAGAATCCAGAAGGACACTAACTGCAATGAATGAAAGCACATCAACTTGTTTGAATCCAGATACTTAAAATGATACTTAAAAAACAAAACCTTGGATTGATGCTAAGGAGCCAACTAATTTTGAAAACTGATAAAGAAACCAATCATTTATCCTGCCTTTCCTATACCTCAGGGCATCCAGAATGCTGATGAAGAGAAGTTTTCATCACAGAAGTATTCAGTTGATAATAAAGCTATTAAAATTGGAATAACACCAACGGAATAAAGGATCTAATGCAATGATTCTGATGAATTCTCTTAGTGGTCCGTGAATCCTTTCATGAGCCCCCTAATGAAATAAGGGATCGAGGCAATGACCATACGTGGCTGCTAATATCACAAAGAGCTCAACATCAACCAGATATGAAAGATCTCCCGATAAACCTTTGAAACACTCTTGCCAAAATACCAAAACCAAGTCTAAGCAAATCTCTGACTATAAGTAACACATTACAGGAAATACACACAATAGAGGAGGAACATGTTCAATGATACCATGGGGATGCAATCAGCAACATCCAGATTGTACAGAATAAAGAACATGTTTCCTCCAGGGAGAGAGAGAGAGAGAGAGAGAGAGAGAGAGAGAGAGAGAGAGAGAGAGAGAGAGAGGAAATGTTTTAGAGCAAAAGAGACTTAAGAGACATATGGACTAATTTCAATGTCTGGACCTTACTTTGATCCTTATTTGAATGCATACATTTAAAATATGTGGGACAGTTGGGGGAATGCTAACACTGAGTGTCAACTTAATGATATTGCAAAATTAATATTACCTTCGGTAGAATAGTGGTATGTTTTTAAAACGTGTATGTATACCTTAGAGATACATACTGACAATATTCATGTTGAAATGACATGTTGTCTGGATTTGCTTAAAAAAAAAACACACTTGGGTGATGAAGGTGGGAGTAAGTATAAAAGAAGAATGGCCATGAGTTGATAGCTGTTGAAACAAGGTAAGAGATACATGGGGGTTCATTATACTACTCTCTCTACTTTTGTATATGCTTTAAAATGTCTATAATGAAAGCATAGTTGTCTTGTTAAAATGGAGTTGGGTGGGTGCAAGGCTCCACTGGCTCAGTGCCCACACTCTCAGGCACTGAGAGCCTTGGCACATCCCTGGGTACCACCAGAATGAGGCTCCCCGAGAGCAGGGATTTTTGTTCCTTTTCATCCCTGAAGAATCCCTGGCATTTAGAACAGGGCCTGGCCCATTTTAGGTCCTCAGTATTTTGTGGAATGAATTCATGAATGCTTCTCAACATGACTGTTACTGGGCCAGTGTCATTAGAGTCAGTGGGGGGACATGTTACACAAGCCCCTGACATGTTGTGCACCATGGACCGCTTCACAGTCTAGAGGCTGTTGGTGTGAACGAATAAGCTCATGGCTTATTTACAAAATGAGAATGTCAGAGATCTGTTTCACATTGCAAGCTAAGGACTTCACAGCCTGGCGGCCCACCGTGGCAGGGCTGGCCAAGCCCACCAGGCCCAAGGAAGTCTCCAAACCAGAGGGTTTCCCCATCAGCCATAAAGTAGCACCACCAGCAGGGGTGGAGGGGTGCATGAAAAATACACGTTCCTCCGTCCCTCCTCCAGAGATTCAGAATCCTATTTGCAGGCACCGGGCCCAGCAAACAGTTGTGAAACACAACTCCATCGGTGAATCTGAGGGCTATAAGCACAGCTACCCAAATTACTCCCTCAGCTCCGCCCTGGCCTTGCCCATGGAGCTGTGTTCTAACAACACTCCTGTAGGGTCTCCCTCTTGGCAGGAGGCTGAGGCACCTCCTCCCATGTGGTACCCGGGCAAGCTTACTGTGGACACACGGATGAAGTTGCGGGCCCACCGTGCTCCTCCTTGCTCCTCAGCTCAGCTGCGAGTATTTATTTTCTGAAGTCGAGAAACACTGTGCTTTTATGGGGCCCTCACTCCATATTCTCAGTAGGCAGCCCTCCTGCCTTAGAGCCCAATTGTCCCGCTTCTTTGTTTTTAACTAGCGTTTTTAACTAGTTTCTGGAGGTGAGGCATCCTGCTGCTGCAGTTACTCTCTGCTGGTGCTTCCAATTGCTATTCTCCTTGCAAGTTACCTCAGAGATAAGACTCCTTCATGGCAGTGAAGTCTGGCGGATTCTTCCCTGGCCCTTGACCGACTTTTGCTTTCCTATTATATAATCTTATTGATTAATCCAAACTATTGCTCACAGCTGCTGGCTAATGGATGATGGCTCTGGAGTTTTCTTGAATACAATTATTTATTGCCTTATTGATGTGCTACTTATTACTCTGTTAAGTACCATAGGGTGTTTAATTATGTGAAAGGGAAGTGCAAAGGCAGCTGCTGAAAGCTGGAGTTAAAGAGGCCCAGTACCTGAGTTCCTGACAATGTGTCATAAAACAGCTTTAAAACACATGCACACACAAAGGACAAACCCCATTCCGAAGTTTAACGAGCTTGGAAACAGAGCGGGCTTGGGAGCTGCCTTACCACTTTGTGGCCTGATATTAGCCACAGCACAAGCACAGAAATCGCAGTGTTGTAAACGAAAAGGAGACTTTTTTTTTTTTTTTTTCCCCAGGCTTTCATGCATTTTCCTACCTATTGATAAAGATTGAAATGGAGCCCCTCAGCAGGCCACAGCTAGAGGGGTAGCTGGTAGGACTGAAAAATGGCTTCTGTTAGTATGGGGCGCAAGGTGGGGGTTCAACATGGCATGGTCCACCGGCTCCATGGAATTGGGTGGAATCGGACGCTTTTCTCATAGGCAGTCAACTCTTCTCATTCCAAAGGGCAGCCATGTTGTCTCAGGAGAAACATTTGAAAGAAACACAAGCACTGGACTGTTGAAGTACTCACCGCATTTTGCGTCTTGTCCTGTTCCTGCCAACGGGGATGAATTCCCAGGCATGGTGCCAGTGAGTTAATGCCTCAGAGGCCTGGGTGAAGCAGGATTCGGGCCTATGTTTGAGTAACCACCTTCCTGCTAAATCTGAGCCCTGACCCAGCAAAGAGGAAAAGAGTTCCATTATTTAAATTCCTTGGTTTGGAGCTTTTCAAGTTATACTCTGAGTAATCCTAGGATTCCTTATTTCAAAGATGGGCAGCCGCACTTACCCTGTGGCAGGTCATTTGAGGCAGCAGGGTCTTTGGGCAAAACGCCCAGGTTGGGGGCCTGGTGGGCCACCTCCCAGGGCACCCAGCACCTTTCCCCACCTCCAGCAAGTCCAGGTCTTCTCCTCTTGGAGATCACCTCTGCTCTCAAATCTCTCCCATCTTGGGAAGGGAGAGATTTGACTTCGGGAGGGGAAAATACCTTTGGCTTCTAGCTACCTGTGAAATCAGGAACATGCCATAATTAATATCTCAGGAAACAATCTTGTCACAGAAACATATATGAATGCCACCATAAATGGGCTGGGATGGTTTTGCTGTAGTGCAAAAAACTCTCAGGCTGAGTTAGGCCGAGTTTAAATCCTGCTTCTGCCACTTTTTCATTGTATGACCTGGAACAGTCACTTAATTTCTCTGAACCTTGCTTCTTTTTTAATAAAATGGACAAAATAAGCTTGTTGTGGGTATTAGTGGAGACAATAACTGTAAAAGCCCAGTCCTGTCCCTAATGCATGCAAATGAGCAAATATTAATGTTCTTTGTGTAGTGATTCATGTAACATTTGTTCTTTAGATACAGAGATCACACTTTGACTTTCAATGTATTCCTCTTTAGAATTTTTTCATGCTGAATGTTATAAAGATTGTGGACTCATACAGTAAAAGTAAGTAAAAGTCAGGGTTATAAACTTGCATATAAAATATGTTGTTTTTGAAAGTATATTTTACAAACACATATTTACTCAAAATTTTGAAAAATATTTATGAAATTGGGATCATATATTGTATGCAATTGAATATCCTACTTTTTTATACAATTATAAATGGGCTGGATTGGGGAAGCTTTGTTTTGTTTTGGAATTTATACTCTGTTCTCAAGAATTCCTCGGAACTAAGTTTGCTCAAGCACATTAAAAAAGTTGTTTACAATACTGAAAGCCCATATTTGTCCCATGTAATAGGGATTGTCTAAATGAAAATGGGTGCTTTTCCATTACTAGATTCAAGGCTCCAAAGATTGCATAGCACCATGAACTCAGTCCTGGAATTAGGCAGTCAGGATTTTAATCTGGTCCTTCCACTTACTGGTAGGTTTAACTTGATTTTGGAAAAGTTCTTTAACCTCTCTGAGCTTCATTTTTGCATCTATTAAAGGGAAAAGCAATAGCACCTAACCCAGAAGGATATTGAGAGAAAAACAGGTGATAACCTAGGTAAGTCATTTAGCCCAGTGCCTGACACAAAGCCTCAGTAAATGAATAGTAAGTTAGCAATTATTATTTGATTCTTAGATCCCCTTAAAGTGAGCTGATTGAGATGCAATGAAGCCAACTGATCACAAATAGGACAATTACTTAAAATTTTTCTTGTTGATTTGGCCGAATTCTTGTGGAAGGCTTAGCCACACTTTAGAATAAGAACATTTGGAGAGTCTCAACCATGACTTTGTCTTCACTAGTAGAGTATATTCATGATTTGAATACCCAGTCCAGTGACTGCAAATGCTTATTGTGAAATATTTTTCCCTTGGGATGATGAAAGTTAAAAAAGATATATTATCAGATTTCCTTTATTTTGTTTTTATCTATTATAGTTACATTGAATGGTATCAAAATGTTACGATATCCTAGAAAGTCAGTGTTTATGCCTTGGTTTAGATCAGGCAAACCTGGACTACAGTTTTGCAAAATCTGGGCAAATAATTTTTCTTTTCTAAGCCTTGGTTTTATCAACTGAAACGGGAATAATACAAGGGTATTCACCTTGTAGCCTTTATCATGCCTGGTGCATAAGTAGTGCTCAGACATTCTGGAGGAATCATCCTCAGGCTAAGTTTTAGGCTGCTGGCTCCTGGTTTGGTATGCATGAGACCCACCTTACCTGCTCATCCCAGACAGGCTCAATCAGATCCCTGGCTACATGACTTCACTGGTTCAATGGGTCCAGGTATAAACTCTACTTTTGGTTTATTGGCATCTTTATAAACACCCTATCCTGAACGTGAGCCTATAAGATCCACTTGGGTATGTCCCTGCTGGACACTGACTCTCAAGTCCCCCGCTCCCCCACTGCCATGAAAGGCTGGCCAAGCATTGATGAGTCGAACCCAATTTCCTCTGGGTACCTATGTGCAGCTTCTGTAAGTCTCTGGATAAATTCACAGTCTACGACCTAATCCAAAGACAAACAAGACTTAGGAGCATTTGGAGAAATGGAGAAGCACTGCCCTACCTGCAAGAATGATTTGTAAGTAAAAAATCCTTTCCTGATCAGAAATGAGATGATACATCTAAAAGGACTGTGTAAACCACGAAGTGTTCATGGTATCTGCTTAGGACCTCACCCTCTGGACAATGAGCAGCAGGCAAGTTTTGTCTCCACTTTTGAGATGGGAAAGGCCTGCACCAGAGAGGCTGCATGACTTGCTCCAAGGTATATGAATAGTTGGTGACATAAGTGGGATTTGAAGTTAGAGAACTGACCTTTGAGTTATTATACTTGCATTGAGTATTTACCATCTGTCATTTACTATTCCAAACCTTATATTGCTTTCTTGTCCAGTCTTATATCATTTAATACCATGAAATAGGCACTTTACAAATAGAGAAACTGAGACTCAAAGAAGTTAAATAATTTGCTTAAGCTCTCACAGCTAGAAAGTAGTGGAAGTGGGATTTAAACTTTGGGTCTGTCTGATACCAAGCCTGAGCTCCTATTACATTAGCTTCCAGATAAAAGTTTAAACTAGTCAACATTTAACAGAACATAAACCATATATGTGGAGCATTAAAAAATTTTATTAACTGATTGATTCTGTCCTTCCTTTGACAAATATTGCTTACTTCCCGATGATGTTAGCCACTACACTAGACACACCGAGAGTTGCAGTTAAACTTCTTAGAAGTTACTGTTGATAATTAGATACCCCACCAAAGGGGCCAGCTAGGGCTCTGCCTGCAGCCCCTCATCTGATGACTTCAGAGCACGCTGGCCTGCTTAACAGCTGCCATCTCCTACATTGCTCTGCCCCAGAGCTTCCTTTAGCTACCAAAATCTGCTCTGCCTGCCCAAGTGGCCGGCAGCAAGTGCCCTGGAACTAGTGCCTCTAAGGAACAACCTCAACCAAAGACTGATGGCAAGTGGTGTATAGACACTCCAGCTCCCATCTCTCTGGTGGATTAACTGAGGTGTGTATTCTACACTGGCTCCCAGAGTTCTTCCATTGAGATTAAGCTTCAGTTGCCCACAAAGGTAACTGGCATGTTAATACTTTTTGTGTTGGCTGCCTTCCCTATTCTGTCTCATTTTCCTGCTTTCAAACTAGAGGGGTTTTTGTTTTATTTTTGCTTTTTACCCCCCAAATCAGCTTCCTGCACTCAAATCCTTGCCTCAGAATCTACTTTTGAGACAAATTAAGACAGGGCTCCTCAGGGTTCTTTGGTTTTGTCCTGAGAGGATATTTTGAATCTTATGAAGACAGGCAGCCACATTCAAATTGTCCTAGGAGTTAATTCTTGGTGTAATAGTGGTTTAATTTATGTTTACCTCAGCCTCTTCATTACTTATTGGGGCTGAGAGCTGCTACCTACTATATTCTAGACTTTTAGTAGGTATTGAAAAAATACTGTACCAATGAATAGTTGAGAAAAAAAATGGTGTTCTTATCTTGCAGAAATTTACTTTGTGAGACCCGCTGGGGCAAAGGATACTTAGAGAACAAGGTTCTTGAGTATGCTATTGTTTTCTTTTTTCTGAATCTTACTATGTATTTCAAAGGAAGCACTTATTTGCTCTTGTTGAGAAGGGGGTATATATCCCGTATTCATGCAGATTTTTGTTGGGTTTTGTCCAAAAAATCCAAATGGGTGAACCTGGGAGCCATCCTTATCGCCTTAGAGGGCATTTTCATTTTGTTCTGCAACAGTAGTTATTGAACCTTCACAAGGTTTGAACCCCAGGCTAAGCAACCTGGATCACACACATAAACATGCAAAATGAATAAAAGCCACAGTTCCATGTAAGGATTCATGGATCTGGGAACAGCAATTGAAAGACCCCTTTTCAGGGTTCATTTTCTGGTATACATTTCATCCTGGAGAACAATCAGAAAATTAAATTGACTTTTAGTAAGTTTGCTTGATTTTTAAAAAAATATAATCTCAGGGGGAAATGGCCTGTCTACAGAGATAAATGGTTACTGATCTCAAAATAGTTTTTACTTTATTTTTACTCAGCCAACAAACATTCTCTTTTGGAGTTTTAACCTAATTTCCCAGAGTTGCCTGGCCTATCTTTCTCTACTAATTTTTTTTTTTTATGTTCTACTCAAGTCTTTAGGGTCTCAGTTGGTTAATGTTTAATGCTCTCTACGACCAGTGTTTGATGTTTACACTTTATTGGGCTAACCAAATTTGTAGAGCAAATTAAAAGTGTGCAGGTCTTTGGCAAGCCACGATTCAATATGTGTTGCCCAGAAACCATCTCCTTGTTCAATGCTGCATCCCCAAATAGTTTCAATTAACTCTTCTCCATTCCTGGCAATATCTGCAGCTCTCTGAATTGCTTCTGGGGGGGCTATTACTTCCTTGATTTACAAATGTCACAGCCTCGTGCCCCCTGCTCCCAGAAAGCATGTCACAGCAGAGAGCTCCCCTTCTGGGTGAAGTGAGGGCGGCAGCCACAGGTAACCTATTAAACCAGATTGACCAAAGACCGCAAAAGAGTTCTGCAGGGGAGGATTTGTGTGGGGGAAGGAGGGAGTAAGAATAGAAGAGTTGGTATTTTTGTTTAAAAAAATACACATATTCTAAAAAATCACGATACAGGTGTAATAACACATAGTTTAAGTAAATAGCCATTGCTATAATTACCTGAAGAAATATATTACTCCTCTTACTCATGGGTTTAGTTCTAGCCTTTTAGAACAAACTGAAAGGGTGGTGTGGTATCGCACAACAGACGGGCTTGGGGAAACCAAAGCTTAAGTTCCGAATCCAGCTAGGTCAGGCCTCCTGTGTCATGCGGGCCATGCCCAGACCTTAACCTCACTGGGCATCATCCATGAAAGATAGAATTGGCTCTGATCTCTCAAGTGCCTTTCAGTTCAGGCATTTGGGGGATTCTATTCTATCTTTAGCCCCCTCATAAAATTTCTGGGGAGCAGAAGATGGAACTGACAACAATCTTCTTAAAGGACACAAGTTTCACAAATAACCACCCATTAGACGATAACTTTAATTTTCCCCAAAGAGCGCCTTGAATGTGGTTGGCTATTAACACGTTTTCTCCAGCTTTCCAAGCCCCAATTCTCTTTTAGCTTTGCCAGGAGACACCGGTTTTGACACAAAGTGAGAAGCTACGAAGAAGATTTTGGGATTTACTCAGCAGATGAAAATGAGGAATCCCCAAACTGCAGGGTCATGGATGGACCAAGGGGTCAGGTTTCCTGGGGGTCAGATTTCTTCTGTCTCCTCAAGGCTACAGAGGGAGTCAGGCCAGTGGCCCAGTGATAGCTGCTTCCTGGCACTAACGTGTTTCACCGTTGGCCTTATTTTTAATCTACTGTATTAGGAACACAAATTTAATCAAGAACAAAATGTTACCAATGTTGTGTTTTTGTTCCTGTTAGAGGCATATATCCTTAACATTGTATTGCATTCCCTTGTGCTAGAAAGCTCTCCATCTGACATCTGACTTATTTCATAACACTCGTGTGTTTTTTTTAAGTGCAAATATATGTGGATGGAAAAGAGAAACAAGGAGCTGAATTTCCACATAATGCACCCCCTCCCCCCAGCTTAAAGAAATAACTGCAGTACAGATTTTAACAATTAACATTCCTGCAGTGGATGCCGTTATGGATGGAGCTAATAAATGTTTTCAAACACTCCTCGGCTCAAATACACGTTCAGCTTATTTTCTGCCATTTGATGGCATGGGTGGGTTGAGACATTCCTCTAAGCGGTTTTTTTCTCCCTCTTAGTCAAAGAAAGAGATCTTATCTCCCTCCCCACCCTAACTCACTCCCTTCCTCTGCCCTCCCCGCTCCGCTGTGCTCTGTGCCTACTTTACTGAAACCTGACTTGCAGGTCAGTGGGCTGGTAACAGATTAATTTTACTCTGTGAGGAACACCAAGCATTTTGGCCAGGAAACATGAGAACCCTGTTATAATATTACCGTTTTTCTAAATTAAATATTAGGAAAAATTAAACCAAATTGTGGCGCATAGTGCAATGGAAAATATTTCTCTTCCAAACAGTCCTCTGTGATAAATGCCTGAGTGAGTGAAAGCACAATAAATATGCGCTACATTAAAAACCTAGATTATTCAGGTTTTAAGACTTATAGCTAAAAGTGGTTTAATGTTTCATGTCTAATAATAGATTACTCCTATCGCATTTCTAACCTTTATTTCTCCTAGCTTTGAAGTGCAGCCATATAAAGGTTGTTTGTAGAACCACACGAAAGTTAAAGCAAATATTACTTAGGATGATTCATACCAGCAAGAATTTGCAATGAAGGCAGAAGCTTTTTTTTTTTTTTTTTTTTGCTTTTTTCTTTTTGGTGTATATGTGCGTCTGAATCAAAAGAAATGAAATGTTTGTAATATTTTTTGGTTGATAAATTTATTAAAACATTTTAGAGGCTTGTAGTGGAGGCACAGCTGACATAAACAGACTGACTGGAAACAGATTATATTCTGCTCTGTGGGGGAGGCAGAATTGAAAAGGGGAAAAATTCCCTGGATTTCAAAAATTGCCACTAGGTCACAGCAATACTTAATTAACTGAATACATTAACGAAAGGCTATAACATAGATGCTAAAAAAAAAAAAAAAGGGAGGGGAGCAGTCGAGTTCATTTAATCCTCTGTTCTTTGCTTACAGATTAGCCTTTCAGAATGAGCAACCTGATTTTTTTTAAAGGATCCATTTACCTTCCAGAGATTTTTCATAGCAAAACATTTTGCATGGTTGCAAAAGAAATTAATTTGTTGCCAGTTGCTCCATACTGGCAGGAATTCTGAATAAAGAATGTAAGCAATCTATCTTTGTTTGCAAGATATAATTAATCTGGCAGTTAAAATTCTTTGGAAACATTCTGATGACTTATGTGGAAAAGTAGCGCAGCATTTTCAAAGAAAACTCAGAACTGTATGCAGGGGAAGATAAAAGATATATGAAGTGTTTGTTCTAAGCGATACTATTCATTTAAAGATCATAATGTAACCCCACCCTAGCAATTATTGTGAAAAACAAGACAAATCTCCATCTATAGCTTTCCGACACAGTCTTGATTTGAGAAACAAAATAAGCACATTACTGTTATAGTCTAATAGACTGCAAGCTGTTTTATTAGAGTCAGCTGAATCCTGTTTTGCATAAAAAAGAACTCTGCTATCAAGAACACATTTACATTAATATGACTTTGACAAAGTAAAATAAAATCGCATTAAGATGATGTAAGTAGATAAGACAATGAAATCTCTGTGAGAGAGTTTTGGCATACACTAATTACAGTCAAGTCCCTGCAGGAAAGGAACATATTTTTACACCAACTATCCACGTGTTTGAAAATGTAGAAAGCCCAAAATGCAATCCTTGGTTTAGGTATTTCCTGAATACATTGTATTGTGTTTCTGAGGTAAGTTTTTTTTTTTTTTTTTTTTTAAAGGAGCCTGTCTTATAAATAACACTTTCATTTGCAATAATACAAGCAAGTTTCTTTCGGAGTACTAGCCTGCAATCACCCTGATTATTTTAAGGGACTTTCCAATATAGGGCAGCTGAAAACAAGGTTTTAGATTACATGGTAATTTAGGAATGCATGAAAAGCTAAGCAGTTACCATAATAGGGTTCTGGATAAACTTCATGGTTTTTAGAGCAAAACATAACAACATATGTTTTGTGATTTGTTTCAATGATTTTTCTATTTTTTTTTTGTTCAGGTTCTACCAAAATATTTGGAGGCTTCATCTGCGTACAGCGTTTTTATAACCTTATTTTGAAAACTTTGATGTCTCTCTTTTTAGTTCAGTCATTAAAAGAAAGGCAATGATGGATGAAGATAATGCTGTGGATTTTATGACTAATCAGGTCTTGGCAGTGGCCATATTTCTTCTGTAGTGAAACTTTAATATTCCTTTGGCCTTGTACAGGCTTAAAAAAATTCTGTTTTGGAACTATGCTACACCAGCTACTTATTAAGTATTACCAAACAGTTATTGCACAAAAGTTAGCACTCTGATTTAATACCTGACAAAACGAAGCAACCAGGAAAAGATTTCTCCTCCTTCCTGGACGCTCACAGATTTGGGTTGCCCTGTAGTTGTCTTTTCCTACATGTTTTAAAAGGCAAGAATATGGACAAAACACTAGACAGAGGGTAGACAATTTGAGAGGGGAAGAAAGACTGGTGGGGTGAGATGAGCTACTAGTTGTCTTTGTGACGAAGCAATTTTTACGAGGAGCCTGACTTTCTGCCTGGTCTTTGTTGTATTGTTCTTGAAGTTGCAACAACAAACACCAGGTGTCTCCGTTAAGCTGAGCTAAAGTTTCTAGGGAGGAAGGCCACTTGGCCAGGAAAGTTGAAGCAGCCTCCCCTTTCCCTAGTGCTCTTGGCTGCTGCCTGGATAAGCCTGGAAGGGCTGACTGGGGCCAGGGAAGGGGAGCTCATTCTTTGATGAGCATTCAGGTTAGAGCCTGTTGATTCCTATCAGATCTGTAAGGGAATCTGATCTTTGTGTGGAAGTGAGGAAGACCGGCGCCCCTGGAAATGCTGGTATGGTGGGGAAGGAGTCTAGTGAACTCGGAAGGCAAGAGGCCAGTACTGGGTAAAAGAGAGCCTCCTTCTTCAGGGAGAGCCAACTCCAGGAGGATCTTCTGCTTGGGGACAACCAGACTGAAGACCCAGCAGTTGATGTGTTGGCTTCTTCTCTACCAATGGCTGATGCCTCAAATTCCAAGCTACGATTTCCATTGAAATGCATTTATTTCTCCATCAAATGGTTATTTAATTTCTACTGTGTGCCAGGTACTGTCCCAGCAGTGAAAAACTAGTCAAAACCTGCTCGCTCATAGAACTTGCATCAAATATGACCCTTCCAGTCGATGCCAAGGGTAACAATCGAGGCCAGTGGCATTCCAAGTATGGGGATAGGTACTGTGCTGAGGGAAGACTGCCTATTTATGCTCTGGAACTTCTGGGTGAGCAGGTATTTAGATGTATAACTTCTTAGTAGCCTCTATGTACTACTTTGCATTTTCCCTTTCCAGGAGATGTCCTATTTCTTAAAAGTATCTGGCCAAGGAATCTTATTTTCCCCCAACTTACAAATTACCCTGGGTACAATGAACATTTTGGGAACATAGGGAAAATTGCTTGGAGTGGTAGATAGTCAGAATCTTTCTTCTTTCAGATATAGACATGAGGTTAGAATGTGGGAGGAGGAGAAAAGAAACCAGAACTTGGAGGCCACTTGTCCAAAGAAAGGAGATGTTTGCCCCAGAGAATGTGACTGTGGAAGAAGTACTGCTCCTATATAGGAAAGCTATTTCCCATCAGGTTCTGAATAGCCTTCAAATGACCACAAGGAAGATGGGAAAGCTAAGAAATGTGGGTTATAGTTCTACTTTTGGCTCTAATGAGCTATGCGATCTTGGGTATTTTTTTCTCCCCTTTTTGACATTAATTCTTCATTCCTAATAATCAGCATTGAATATGTATTAAGCCATTTAATCTTCAAAACAGTTTTATGAAGTAGATCATGTTATTGCCTCAATTTTAAGATAAGGACTCTAAGTAACAAATAGATTAAGATACTTGCCCAAGGTCACACAGCAAGGAAGTGATGGTGCCAGGAATATTAAATGACAATCTTGGACCAGATGGTCCTTGCTTCAAGATCTAATATTCTATAATTTTATGAGAGCAACTTTAGCTATGTCTCATATCTGTTATGATCTGGCAGTCAATCCTCTAAGCAGAAATCATTCATTGGTCAATAGATTTATTGAGCATGTACTCTGTGCCAGAACTACCCAAAGCCCTGGGGAATCTATAGGGAGCAAGACAAAGTCTTTTTCAGGACCTTGTAGTCTAGTGGGGATGGGGCGGAGGACATGACAGACTGTTCTTAAATGATGAAAAGCAGAAATGACCCAAATGGCCTTCAGCTAATGAGTGAAATAAGCAAAACATGGTATATCCAACACAGTGGAATACTATCCTATCTAATAAAAGAGTAATATGCAAATTGACCATCACTCCTACACACAAGATGGCTGCCACCATGTGGTCAAAGATGGCCACCCCTATGTGGACACAAGATGGCCACCACAAGATGGCCAGCAGGGGAGGATCAGTTGGGGGGGACCAGGCCTGCAGGGGAAGGCAGTTGGGAACGACCAGGCCTGCAGGGGCGGGCAGTTTGGGGGGACCCAGGCCTGCAGGGGAGGGCAGTTGGGAGGGACCAGGCCTGCAGGGGAGGGCAGTTAGGAGGGACCAGGCCTGCAGGGGAGGGCAGTTAGGGGTGACCAGGCCTGCAAGGGAGGGCAGTTAGGGGTGACCAGGCTGGCAGAGGAGGGCAGTTGGGGGCAATCAGGATGGCAGAGGGGCAGTTAGGCATCAATCAGGCTGGCAGGGGAGTGGTTAGGGGGTGATCAGGCTGGCAGGCAGAAGTGGTTAGGGGCAATCAGACAGGCAGGCAGGTGAGTGGTTGGGAGCCAGCAGTCCTGGATTGTGAGAGGGATGTCCTACTGCCCATTTAAACGGGCAGTAGGACATCTCTCAAATGGTCTCAGATTGGAGATGGTGCAGTCTGGGCTGAGGGACACACACACCCCTGTACATGAATTTCATGCACCGGGCCTCTAGTTTTGCTATAAAAAAGAACAAAGTATTGATATATACTACAACATGGATGAACCCTCAAAACATCAAGTTAAGTGAAAGAAGTCAGGCACAAAGGCCACATATTGTATAACTTTATTTCTATGAAATGTCCAGAATAGGCAAACCCATAGAAACTGAAAGTAGCTTAGTGCTTGCCAGGGCCTGAGGGAAGGGAGAATGGAGAATGACTACTTAATGAGTACAGCCTTTCTCTTTGGAGTGATGAGGTATTCTGTGATGGTTGCACAACATTATAAATGTACTAAATGTTACTAGTGCTAAATTTTATGCTATTTACATTTTATCACAATAAATAAATGTTGCTCGATTAGTCCAGGCTTATTATTCCCATTTCAAGTTAATAAATCCCTATTCATTACCTGCCTTATGAAAAAGTGGGCTCAGCATTGTGTGGATATAAAGGTGAATATGATGTAATCCCTGTCCTATCAGATTTTATAATGTACCTATTGGAATAGTAGAGGGTCAACAATGAATTATGATAAAGCATAATTACATCAGCATTATAATGGCAGAACAGGCAAAATGATGAAGAATATTTGGGAGAAAGAAGAGAGTAAGGCACTAAAGATTTGGTCAACATCAACCTGAGCTACAAAGCCCAAACAGGTCTTCTGCACCACGACAGTGGCATAAGCAGAGGTTAGCACATGGCCACACAGCGTCATAGACCATGAGGGCCAGGAGGTAGCAGTCAATGCAATCAAAGAAGGTGGAGAGGAAGAATCAAGCAGCACAGGGTGTGTGGAATAAAGTTGCTCCAATAAAATGGCCATCATCTGAGGCACAGCGACCAATGAATGGCAGATATCCATGGAAGAGTGGTGACTCAGGGGAAAAAAAGAAACAATCCATGCTCAACTGAGGTTATTGGAAAATACTCATGGAAAAAGTGGTGGTTTGGTGTCTTGACAGTTGAGTAGAAATTTAATAGAGAAGAAACCAACAGACAGAGAGGACTAAATAACTTGTTGGATGTCACACAACAGTAACGGAGCAGAAACTGAATTGTCAATGAGCATACATTCAATCCTCCTTATTCGTGAATTCTGTATTTGTGAATTTGCCCACTCACTCAAATTGTTTGTAACTTCAAACCAATACTTGGGGTATTTTCACAGTCATTTGTGGACTGTGCAGAGTAGTGAAAAATTTGAGTTACCGGACAGGCATGTTCCCAGCTGAAGTCAAACAAGGCTATACTTTGTCTTCTTGTTTCCTCCCTCATTAGGTAAACAAATGTGTTTAGTGCCATGTTTTCACATTTTTGTTCTTCTTCTTCTTCTTCTTCTTCTTCTTCTTCTTCTTCTTCTTCTTCTTCTATGTTTAAAATAGCCCCCAAGCACTGAAGTACCCAGTAGTGTTCCTAAGGACAAAAGTGCTGTGATGTGCCTTGTGGAGAAAACGTGTGTAAGTTAAGCTTAGTTCAGACATATATATATATATATATATATATATATATATATATATATATAGAGAGAGAGAGAGAGAGAGAGAGAGAGAGAGAGAGAGAGAGAGAGGAGAGATAGGTGTCTTTAAACAGAAACTCATATGAAAGTACTTTGTTGTTAATAAGTTGATGAAAATGTGATCAGAGGCTCACAGGAACCTAACTCTCTATTTCCCTTAGGAGCAATGGTTCAGTTTTCACTAATTCACTGTTCACAGCAACTTTATCAAACATAACTACCCCAAGTAATGATAATTGACTGTTCTTCTCATTACTGTTTACTCCCAGGTTTGAAATGGGGCCATTTCTTCTCTACTCCTCACTCATCAACCTCACCCCACTGGCTGAACACACATATTCACACAGATGTGCACATGTGCATACACATACTCACACATGTGTGCACACACATGCTTCTACCCAGAGCTGTTATATAAATTTTAGGGATCAGAGTAAAATGGAAATGCAAGGCCCCTTGTTCAAGAATTATTAAGAATTTGAAGGTGGCAAGAACAGAGCGTGAAACCATATGCAGGGGTATGTGCACACATTGCACCCATGAAGCTGGCCCGGCTCCTTCCTCCTAATTAGTCATGTTCTCACTTTTAGTGCATGTGCCTCTTTTTTCTCTGAGACAAAGAAAATGTGATTGCTGTTCCCCCCACATCATTTTAGATAGAAGTTCACCAAGCCATTTGGACTTAGCAAATGTCTCCGGAAAGAGGATAACATGCTCACAGACACACGGTCTGTGATGACGTGGTGGCTGGAGGGTTAGTTTGGCCTTTGGCCTCCTGGAATCCAGTGCCTTGGAGGGGATTTCATTTTCTCACTGACAACCAGCCAGAGTCATGTGGACTCGCATGTCATAGCCAAACAGCACTGCAGCACTCCACGCTGCCTCTCACCAGTCCCCTGGGCCACATTTCCTTGCAAAAAGTCTCTGTAATGATTTGATAGGTCCCGATTTAGCCTCCTTGAAGTTCCTGGACAATGCTCGGGCCCTGGCAGCCTCTTGCAGCGGCCTCCGTTCAGGGACTATAGACTCTCCAGACTTCCAGGACAGAAGCAGAGCAGGCGCTCAACTCCCGAAGTGGATTCATTTGGCTCAGAACTCGCTGTCTACAACAGTTGTGGTTTAAAGTCTTCACAGAGGAAAGGAAGAGTGAGGAAGCCTGGGTATTCAAAAGCAACTCACTGAAGGCAGATCCCCGGAGAGCATTGCCTTATCTGGGCTTCCCTCCCTTCTGTCCTCCCTCTGACTCAGTAGGAGCAGGATGAGGCTGGGAAAGCCTCTCAGACTTATAAGCAAGCAGTCCGGGCTTCCTTTTGGAAGGAAGGGCCCAGGCAAGTTTGCTGGTTCACTGATTGCTCCCTTGCCATTTGCAGCTGTCTTCACCTCTCCCCTTCAAATGGCCACGTCATAGGGCCTTCAGAGCTGTCTTCTTCCAGAAAGCCTTCAGAGCCTTGGGCAGATAGGCTGTATTAGTTTATGAGGACTGCCCTAAAAAAGCACCAGACAGGGGGGCTTAAAAACTAGAAATTTACATGAGTAGATGAGTGGATAAAAAAACTGGTACATTTACATCATAGAATACTACTCAGCTGTGAAAAATAAGGAAAGCTTACCCTTTGCGACAGAATGGATGGACGTGAAGAGTCTAAGTGAAATAAGTCAGTCAGAGAAAGACAAGTACCACATGATTTCACTTTATATGTGGAATCTAATGAACAAAATAAACTAACAAACAAAATAGAAACAGGCTCATAGAGACAGAGTACAGACTGACAGCTGTTAGAGGGGTGGGGGTTGGGAGGCTGGGAAAAAAGGTGAAGGATTAAGCAAAAAAAACCAAAAAATCACCTCACAAACATAGACTTAGACAACTGTATGGTGATTACCAGAGGGAAAGAGGTTGGGGGAGGTAGAAGAGGGGAAAGGGGGATAAATGGAGATGGAAGGAGAGCTGACTTGCGGTGGTAAACACATATACAATATACATATGATGTATTATAGAATTGTACACCTGGAACCTATATAATCTTATTAACCAATGTCACCTCAATAGATTCAATTAAAAAATAGAAATTGGTTGTCCCTCAGTTCTGGAGGCCAGAAGACCAAGACCAAGGTGTCAGCAGATCTGGATCCTTCTGAGGGCTGAGAAGGAGAATCTGTTCCGCGCCTGTCTACTAGCTTCTGGTTGTTTGCTGGCCATCTTTGGCATTTCCTGTAGATGCACCCCTGGATCTATGCTTTGATATTCAAATGTTCTCCCTGTGTCTCCAGATCCAAATTTCCCCTTTTTATAATGACACTTATAAGGCCCACACTAGTCCAGTATAGTCCCAGCCTCTTATCTAATTACATCTGCATGACTCTTCTTCTAAGGAAGGTTATATTTTGAGGTATCAGGGGTCCAGACTTCAACATATGTATTCAGGGGGACTCAATTCAATCCAGAACAGAGTCCATGATGGGAGTGATGAATAGAAGTGAGATTTAGCAAGGTGGCTGCTAATGGAGATGGACCACATCAGAGTGCTCAGTGTAGACTGTGAAGAGGTGGGACTTAAAGTTTTACTTGTACTGTGGAGCCAGACTATGGACTGTTTCAAAAGACAGGCAGAATGAATTCAGATTTTGTGAAAAAGGCAAGTCGGAGCCATTGTAAGCTCTTGAGCTGGATTGTAATTGTGTAAAAATGGCATTTTAGAACAAGGCTTAGTGTGAATGTAATGGAAAGGCTGTGAAAGTTCTTAAAGGGAAAGATGGTAAGATTTGACCAATTAATTGGGTTCAGAAGACAGGGGGATTAATAAGGACCTGAATTGATAAGTTGAAAAGGGAAAGGTGGATATTATAGGGTCATGTGTGCACATGTGTGTGCATGAATACACATGCTCACATGAAAAATCTTAATTTGGGACGTGTTGCATTTGAAATAATATTTGGCATCAAAGAAGTCAGCAAGCTTTTTCTGTAAAGGGACAGGTAATTCACATTTTAGGCTTTCTGGGCCATATTAGCTCTGCTGTAACCACTTAGCTTTGTTATTATGTCAAGAAAGCACCCATAGGCGGTATGTAAATGAATGGATGTGGCTGAGTTCCAATAAAACTTTATTTATTTCAAGGGCTGTAGTTTGCCAACGTCTGCTGCAGATACTTGGGTATATGTTACAACAATACATTAAAAGGAGAGAGAATATATATGTCCTTTAAATGTTGATTTTGTGATGTCTTTTGGAATGATGAATGTTCAGTTGTCAGTGAAAAATTTAGTATCAGTTGAAACTTACAACTTTATTCATGTATGCAACAAACATTTTATTGAGAATCAACTAAGTGCCAAGCGTATTCACATTATTATCACAGACACTCTCCACTGGCAACTTTGTGAGTTGGGCAATTCGTATTCCCATTTTATATCTGAGGAAACTGAGGAAGTCCTTGATAAGACAACTTGGAGTTGTGGAACTTACTTTCTTACTAGACAGTTTAACTAGTCTCTGGGTGAAGGCTTTCCACTCAGGCAAGAATATTGCCTAGGCTTGAGAGCTTGTAGGAGGCGATGTCAAATTTAACATCTGCTTACATGTTGTCAATGTTTTAACTTTGCTCTCAGTGAACAATCTTCAGGATAACTGTACTCTATGTTCTTACTAGAGGGTAAGGTCTTGAAATTTTGTAATATCTATAACCTGTCAAGAGCCTGGAAGAGAGAAAAATTGAGGGAAAATAACTTAAGGCTCATGTAATTTGCTCTTTTCTCTACATTACCTACATTTTTTTTCTTTGATCAAGTTGACTGCTGCATCCCTCACAGAATCTTTCTCATATAATTTAAGACATTATTTTGGTCTCTTAGGTAGAATTGATACAAAAAAAGTTGAGTGGATTTTGTTCCTGGTTTAACTGAGAGTTGTTATTGAAAACATTGTTTATTACATTCCTCCACATATTGCTCCCTGTGAGAAAATTATCAGAAGTTGACATAAGAAAAGTTCTTTTCTTCTGAGAAAATATAATTCTGCTTCTTAGCGAAAGAGAACCATGCAACTAATTGTGTTTCCCTTTTTGACTGGGCTCCTGGGAAGCTCAGAGACATGTTTAAAATGCAAAGGCAGCTATTGTCAAAACTATGTTTTCTAAGGCTGTATCTCCTTTTTTGTTAATCTTATTTTTCCACCCATAAGCTGCTTCAAATACTTCTTGGAGAGAGATGACTGTTTAAAAATTTTTTTTAAATTGAATCGAAGTAGAGAATCTTTCAGCCAATCAAAACAGTAACCAAAGTTCCATTAGACTCAGGAAAAAATGTTGAAAAAGACTTTATGATTAAGGACAGATATTTGCTTGGGTAACTCTTAGAGAACACATGCTGTTTGTTCTATGATGACAAATTATTTCACATCTGCTGAGTGACCCACTTAAATGGATTACTATATACATTTGCCTTAACACTAAGCACTGGGTGAGGTACCAAGGACCTGGGACAGCATAGGCTTAAAGTTAGATCTAAGAACTTGTTTCAGCTCTGCCACTAAATACTCATGTGACTTTAGGCAAATCCGATTTCAGCTGAATGATTCTGAATGTCCCTTCAAACATAACCTTCTTTTTTTAAAAAAAAAAAAAAACAATATTGATTTCAGAGAGGAAGGGAGAGGGAAAGAGAGATAGAAATATCAATGATAGAGGGAATCATTGATTGGCTGCCTCCTGCATGCCCCCTACTGGGGATCGAGCCTGCAACCATGGCAAGTGCCCTAGACCCTTCAGTCTGCAGGCCAACGCTCTATCCACTGAGCCAAACAGGCTAGGGCAAATATTACCTCCTAGAAACCTATTGCATACATGCTTTTGTCTGCCATTCACTTCCTTCCATTGTTCAAATAAGTCTTATTTTTCTAGCAAGACTCTAAGCTTCTGGGTGTCAGGAGCTATGTTTAGGTTTGGCCCTATGTCTGTGCTAGGCATATATCTCTATCTCTATCTCTATCTCTATCTCTGTCTCTATCTCTATCTCTATCTCTATCATCTGTATCTATATTCATAGAGTTATAACCATATTATTTCAAATAGGTTAAAATAGCTTACAAAAATGAATACAATAAAATAAGATGAAGTAAATTTAAACTAATTAAAAAACAGGTTTATGCAGAGGGAGAAATGATTAAGGCAGGAAATAGGAAAAGGTAGGTAGATAGGTAGGCAGGTAAGTAGTAGGTAGGCACCTGTTGAATAGCACACCAGCATCCACCTGCCTGGAGAGAGCACATTTGCTTTCTGTGCGAACACAAATTGCCTTGGAAACTGAAGCAAAATGGAATAAGGATGTAGAAGAAATCTTTTTGTCTTAAATTAAATCTAACCACCCCATGATGAAAACATAGCACATAATGATTGAGTGTTAAAAGTCGGTTGCTGAGTCATTGATCTATAAAGGTGCTTACTGGATGTGGTAAATGGAAATTCCTTCAGTCAAGAAGGGCAGCGCAGAACGTGTGCTACACTGGGACAAGAAGAGGAGAGGTTTTGTTTCAGAAGGAGAGTGTTTCACTGAGAAGAAGGTTTGGCTCCGAATGGCTGCCCGGGGCTCCCACAGAATGAGGAGCTCTCTGAGGGCAAAGCAGATAGTAGCCGGCAAAGTGCAAAACAAGGAGGAAGCCGGTTGGGGGAATTCAGCAAACAGCACTTCTTATGAAATTAGTGAGTAATAAGGTAATTTAGGGGTCTGTTCCTCTTTATGGGAAATATTCTCTGGTGAGCTCTTCAAATGGAAAATTCTCAAGTACTGTAATGCACCAATATGAAAGATTTATGCAGCAAAAGGCCTGAACAGATAGCAGAAGAAATTTGAAGCTATGAAGGTTGGCAGTTCTGCCATCAATACTTCATTCATTTAACAAATATTTATAGAGCCCTTCGCATGTGCTAGATACTATGCCAATCACTTGAGGGAATGGGGGCAAGGGAGCAAATAATGCATAATACATCAAGTCTGTCTTTCAGACCCATACATCCTAATGGGGGAGCTGGCATAAAAGAAATCATATTAATTCAGTAAAAGTATTTATTGAGCACCTATTATGTACCCAGGCTAGTGCCAGGTGAGGTGTACAATGCAGAACTAAAATGAGCCCAATCTATGTCAAAATGTTAAATTGGAAATCTGTAAATCAGGAGTAATTTTTTTTCTGTCTCAGCAGAGAGTTCACACAAAGACTGCCAAGAACTGCAGAGATTAATGGAATAAACTATAAAGTACCAAAGAACACATTTACCATGAAGCTAATGAAGCTGAAGCTTCAGGGACCCTCACTTGCCAGGGTCCTTCCTCAGACCCTGGAGAGGCCCCAGGAGTTTTTATTTATAATTCTATTTTCTTTACTTAAAGAAGCTCCTCTCAATTATACAAGCTTTGGGCTGCACAAAACTCAGCTCTGTCATTGAAAGCACCATATTATTCTAGACTAGATCATCACATAGTCCTTCTGTTCTTATTTCCCACCATCCCAGAGAGTCTTATAGAGCCTTCTCTTCTCTTGAGTATTATTTGTCAACCAAATGCCTAGTATTTTCCTTCTCTGAATTTCACTTTTTTAATCCTTAGAGAGAGGAAAGGAGAGGGAGAGAGAGGGAGAGAGAGAAACATGGATGTGAGAGAAAAATCAATCAGTTGCCTTCCATATGTGCTCTGACTGGGGATCGAACCCACAACCCAGGCATGTGCCTAGACCAGAATCAAACTGGCAACCTGTTGGTGTATGGGACCACACTCAACCAACTGAGCCACTTCGGCAGAGCTCATTTATTTTTTTAAGACAGCAAGTTGACAGCTTCTAGCCACTCAGCAAAACAGTATTAATCTTTTCTCTGGCATCTCCCATGTGACATTGCCAATGGTGTATGTGTAATCCTTGTGAGAATGGCCAGTCTTCTAATTTTAGTAAATGCAGTCAAGGAAAAGGGCCTGGATTTTAAACAAACAGCAATGGATTCTGCATTTGCATGTCATGCTCTGAAATCATCTTTTTCTGAGTCACGAATTCATTGGGACCAAGCCACAAAAAGCATCGTGTTTTGTTAAATTGGGGCGTTTGGGAAGCATAAAAGAATTCTAGTCAAATATCCCAAGAGATTCTGTACTCTTCAAAGTAAAACATCTTGGTAAATCATTAATAGTCTTGAGTGACCATGCTTAGGACAAGCATATATTCATGCTAAGTGAACTCCATCTCCAGAACTGGGACAATGTAGGCTACACAGTTATTGGAAGATTCAGTGGTTACTGGAGAACACTGAATTACTGTAAAATGATTTGGAAAATAATTTGGACCATAGGATTATTAGAACAAGACTTACAAAATATTTATTTCTTACTATCCATAAAAACAAACCCAGATATGTGTTAAAGAGTATTACTTAGGCAAGAGCAATGTTGCTAGTAAGTTGTGTGACTTAGACAGCGATGATGATAATAATAATAAATATTAGCAATATTAATTACTAGTGGCCCGGTGCACAAAATTCATGCACATTAAAAGAAGATTAATTAGAGGAAATAATTTAATATTGCTATTTGCCCTTTCTCTATAATAGAAGTGTCAGAGATGAAAGAAAATTAGTAAAATGTATATGAAAATCTTCCTCCTGTCAGAGTCTGGGGCACACCACAGGACCCAGAGTCAAGTCCCCGCCCACCCACATGTGTCTCAAAATCGCGTGAGACCCAGACCCGGCCACCTCCCCCCATTGGGCTAGATCCAGACCCAGCCAGTCCCACCCTTGCCAAGCCCTGTCAGGCAGGGGGCGTAGCTTTAGGTCCCCTGGCACAGCTCCAGGATGGGGGGGTGTGGTCTGAGGTCCCCCAGCCCAGACCAGGGTGGGGAGGCATGCCTTGAGGTCCCCCATCAAGCCCTGCCAGGTGGGGGGGGGCACAGCCTCAGGTTCCCTGTCAAGCTCTGCTGGGCAGGGGGCACAGCCTGAGTTCCCCTGACCAGCACAGGGGGTGCACCTTGAGGTCCCTTGTCAAGCTCCATGGGAGCGGGGAAGGGCATAGCCTCAGGTCCCTGCTGATTGCTCGTTAAGTCTCCTTATGGGAACTTGGCCTCAGCTGTGGGTGCAGCCATCTTTGTGACAGAGTGATGGTCAATTAGTATATTCCCTCTTTATTAGATAGGATTGACTATGTCAACTACTGTGCTCAGTACTTCATATTCATTATCTCATTTAATCCTCACAACTCTATCAGTGTCCACATTGCTTATTTTTTATTTATTTTAATTTATTTTTTCTCTTCTTTTTATTGTTGACACTATTACTGATGTCCCTATTTTCACCCCCTTTGCCCCTCTCCACCCAGCTCCCACCCACCTTCCCTCTGGCCACCACCACACTGTTTTCTGTGTCCATGTGTTATACTAGTACATATATGTTCTTTGGCTAATGCCTTCATCTTCTTTCATCCAATCAATTTTCCAGGTTTTTTCAGATGAGAACACTGGGCTGCAAAAAGGTCAAATTACTTGCTAAGGTCACTTGGTAAATTGTAGACTTGGGATTTGAGTAAGGTCTGTCTTATAACAGAAGCCAAGCTCTTGATCACCCTTCATGCTATTTTGGGGCTTAGGATCCCCATTTACCAAATGAGGGGGTTGGCCTTCCTAATCTCTGCCATTTATCTCAGCTCTAAAACTGTAGGACACTCTAATTTCAAGTTGTAATCCTCTGGCAGCAAAAGAGTGCTTGGTTTACTAATATGTTTGTTTTTCAAATTGATCTCTACCAGCTCAGGGTAATTAAAACCCCACAGCTCTCACATTCCCCAAGTAAACAGAGGCATGCACATTCACCACCCCTCACAGCAGTGCACATGGCTTTGTTTATGCATGGCACCCAAGATGAAAACCAAATATATGGCGGAAAGTTGCAAGCTCTATGTGAACAGAGAAATAAATGCATGTACATTTCGACCTAATGTACTGTGAATTTCTGCTTATTTATTGATGGCACTAAGTGTTGACCTGAGTCAGGGCTCCCTGGAATAACCTCAGATGTTCTTTTGGTAAATAGTACTTTATATTCACGGTATCTGTGCAGTGAAATGGTGGGTTTAGAAGTGCAGAATATCATTCAGCAGCTTGCAATCCAGGTAACCATTTATTATGGCCAGAATACAGAATTGACAATAAGATTAAGATAATATCATGGCAAAGTTCTTTGTCCACAACCTTAGTTACCATGGGAATAAGTATGTTCTAAGTTCTTGGTATCTCTGGATTGTGAGTGTTTGTTTACCTTTTGTAGGGATATACAGCTGACCCTTGAATACTGCAGGGGTTAGGGCATTGACTCCTGTGTAGTTGAAAAGTCCAGGTATAACTTTTAACTGCCCCCAAACTTAGTTACTAATAGCCTACTATTGACCAGAGCCTTAATGATAACACAAACAGCAGACTGGCACATATTTTTGTCATATTGTTATATACTGTATTTTTATAGCAATGTAAACTAGAGAAAAGAAAATCTTATTCAGAAAGTAAGGAAGAGAAAATATTTATTGAAAAAAATATGGACTCCCGCAGTTCAAACTTGTGTTGTTCAAGGTTCACCTGAATTACTGAATGGATGCAGAAACAGAACAGGGTTCCCCAATGAGAAGCAGAAATGAGGGTTAAGTACAGTCTATTGGGACAATGGAGAAGACCCTTAGTTTATTCCATGAAGAGTGACTGAGTATTTTCTTTCCTGGGTTTGTGTTGGGAGCCTTTGGCACTATTGAGATAAAGTATGTGAGGCCTTGCGTTCAGGAGGGCGAGAAGATGTGCAAAAAAATACACCTGTATGCCAACATGGTACAGCCTTCTTTCTCTATCTTGTCTTATGTTCGTAAAGAAGATGGCATTGGAACAGGCCTTGAAGGATAAGAATTTGGGCATACAGACAGTGGGATGAGAATGGAGAGGATGAAGAGGTAGGAGGAGATTATGTATGGCAAGAAAAGGATTAGACTGGGCCTCAGATAAGCAGGTCTGTATTTTTCCATTGTAGCATCATTATAGTTGTCATTGTTTGTATTATTATTTGCTCACTGACCATCTACCCCAACTGGAGTGTAAGCTTCTTGAGAGCAAGGACAAGGAACAAAGTCTGTTTTATTCATTGACATATGCCAAGTGCCTATGACCCTCTCTGGTACATAAATGGGGCTCAGTAGATATCTATCACATAGAGAGAGGAAGACAAGTTTGGAATGAGACTGGCCAGGACTGGAGGTACATACAGAACCTTGGGATCAAAAATACATAGTAGTTTAATTATCTGGATCATTAGACAGGTCTTTTTAACAAGTCAGAGCCTTGTCTCTTCATGGTTATAATGCTGGCAAGACAGATAACAAGAATTTACAAAAAAAAAAAAAAAAAAAAAAAAGAAAAGAAAACAAGCAGACATAAAGACTAAGAACAGGGGTCAGATTGGCGGCAATTTAATTCATTTCAGCAAACGTGTACCAACCACGAGCCAAGCATTATGGAGGTTAAGATGAACTTCAACAGGGCTTCAAAGGAGGGAAAATTATGTCTTTTGGATAAATAATAGTTTCACAGAATAGGCAGTGTTTTAAGTAGAATTTGAATAATGGGTAGGATTTTTCTATAATGGAAATGGAGAGGAGAAGGGCATTTCAATTAAAAAAAGAAATTAGAGATGGAAAGAGAAATAGCATTTATAAAGAAACTGTGTATCAAGTATTTTAGTATGTGCTTTACTTAAATCATCTTATTTATTCTTTGCTGAACCAAATAAGGCAGTATTATAGGTGAGGAAACTGACCTTCCCAGTGGAGCTGTGATTTGAGTCTGCTTACTCAAATTTGGTAAGAATGATAATAATAATAGGTAACAATTATTGAGCTACATTATTCCTTATCCTCTTGGGAAACCCTACCTTTTATGAACCAACTCAGACATCATCTCCTTGATAATGTTCCCTAAAAACATCTGCATTAAGTGCTGTGTATATGCCCTAATTTGCATAGTTCTCTCACTATATGACAATTGTCCAATGACACCTATTGGGAACACACTATAGATTATGAACTCGATAAGGAACAGGGGCTGATGTACCTGTCGCCTTCTGTATATAGGCACTAGGTGGTACCTCTTTGTGTAATCACATCTTGAATTCAAAGTCTCATGTGGGATCAGCAGAGGAGTAGAGTCTGAACTAAATGTGTGTGTCCTATTGCAAGGGAGGCTGGTAAAATGAGCTTCTGGCATCAGTTTTGGGGCAAGATGGACCAATATGTTGGGAAATCTCCCAACATCCATGTGGTGTTCAGATGAGCTAAACATTCAAAAGAAACACAGAAGCCCACTAGAGAAGACAAAGTTGTTAAATAATTCCCTGAAGCACCCCTGAGTTAAAATATCAACCCCAGATAAAGGAAGAATGGGAGAAAGGACAAAAGAATGACCATACTCAAAAGGTGAGCTGCAGGTTGCGGAGTTTACCTCCCCAAGCTCAGTATGTGCATCACTGGTAGAACACAAGTGATTTTAGGGTTTTATGAATACATTAAAAACATTTGAATACTTATTTTAAGGTATAGCAGACAAAATAATTAGCATATCAAAGCTATGAGTTCAAAGCTGTTGTTGCTTAGGAAAAGGTTAAGTTTAAGTTCAATTTAAAAAGAGGAATTCAATATTAAAAGGATTAAGTAAACAATACAACAGGTGGCATAGTTTCTGAAGGTAGCAGAGGAATGTTTAGAGTTTGGGAAAGCCCATACATGGAGGTAGGAAGCCGGAGCTTCACTCACCATCTGCATGTCTATCTCAATGGGCTCCATCTCACATGTTAAAGGCTACAACACTATCTTAGCTCCTGCAAGACTAGACTCTTGTGGTGCCACTTCACTGACACTTCAGTTGATTTGCCATGCTTGCCAAGTTTGCTTGTGAATTTGGGGGAATTTAATTTGCTTACTCTCATTATTCAGCCATGCATGGGAAATGTCAGATTCCCGAGCTATCAGTCTTTAAACGTGAGTCCACATCTGAGTGGCCTTTGAGTCAGAGGTCATCATGGGTGGGTGTGTTTTTGCATTTCATAAATGATTTAAGCTCTAATGTTTGATTTTCTCTTGATATGGATCTGCTCTGTGGCTCAATTTGGCATCATCCGGCTTTCCCATCCATAAATCCTTCCCCTGAGTTCCTGGCCACTCCTCTTAGACTATGAACTGACTGAGAAGTGAGCCCACCCAGAATGTAGCTTCTAGTGTAGCTCCTGAAAGGTCCATGGTGGAGGTAGAAACAAGTCCCTTGAGAATGGGCATTCTTCTACTTATAGAAATTCAGGTCTCAGGAAATTGTATCTCTCTTGCCCCATCATTCATTTAATTAAATGTGCCTTAGGGACATTTGGGTTCAGCAAGACCTGCTGCTTTAGGAAGCAAGGGAAGAAATAAATCGAGATGGAAGAACATGGATGGGGATGGCAGAGTGCTTCTGGTTAAGACATTGGAATAGCTTCAGCTTGGGGAGAATATGGCTGAAAATTAGGTCATAGCAGTGGGAACTGGACTCACTGCTCTGAAATAGTAACTTTTGTGAAATAGTAGCTGAAGTTGTCTCATGCTTGGATCTGTGCATAAGCGAGAAATTTGGATAGTTGCCGTAAATGTAAGATCTATTTAGAGACTATTCTCAAATATAGATTGGATTGCACTGGCATGAGCTTTTAAACCTATTAGTAAAGCTGGTCAAATTTTAGACTAAAGAAAATAGGGTTAAAGGTTGTACCCTCAGTAAACAAGTCCAAACATCATTCCTTCTTACTCAGTTCTCTGAATAAACCTCCAATGAATCATCTGGTGAGTTACCTGCCTCATTTTGTCTTTGAGTTATAACAGTGCAGTTGATAATACTGCTCACCAAGTGTTCCATTTCTTGGTGGTGCCTTTTCTGCAGGGCAGTTATACATTTCCACCTTGTTGAACTTGCGAGTAGCTGTATGACTTGCTTTTGTCAATGAAATATGCGCTAAAGTAATGTATAACTCCTGGGCAAAAGCTTTAAGAGCCAGCAATATTTTCCTTCTTTTTTTTTCTCCTCTGCTGCAATAGCCAGTGATGTTCCAACTTGGGTCCCAGAGCAAAGATGAGTTGGGGTAAAGCCACAAATGTGCAGTGGATATGTAATGAATTCAATAAATGAACCTGAGCTTGCTTTGTGTTTTTTGTTATGTCATATAATCTAGCCCATCCTAGCTGGTAGATTAGTAACAGTAACAATGCCAGCAATAAAATTATTGCCATTTGGGGGCCGTATACTAAGTGCTAAACCCTGTGCTAGATATTTCACATGCTCTATCTCAATTAATTTGGTAACAACCCTGGGTGGTAGATATAGTTCCCCAATTTACAGATGAGGACGTTGAAATGCTAACAGATTGAAAACATTTCTTGTGGTTACATCATGAGTGTCTGTGCTGAGGATTTGAACCAGCCTTTGTTCTCACTGCTTCACTTTATGGTGCATCCCCACCCTGTTACGTCTGTTAAACTGTCATCCCACACAAGTGCCAAGGCTTCAGAGTCTCAGATCCCTAGGGTATGAATCCTGTAGGAATCAAACCTACAAAAGCAAGGAGTGGTCTCCCATACTCTGGAGAACAAAACAAGAAAATGTAGCTAATCTATTGCTTACAACTCATAAAAACCTATTACTTATTATATAAGAGAAGTCCAGAGTCATATATACATGACTTTTTATTATAAAATGATGCCCTACACCTATAAAAATAACCTAATCATTGTATTACACTATTAACTTGATAGTATATTGGAAGTTATATAAAGAGCTCAAATATTTATCTCCAACAAAATGCCAATGTACAAGCAAAATTTGGGGGAATATTTAATATAAAAGCATATTAAATTGTGTGTTGGAGTGATGATTATGTGTGCATATTCATAAAAATTATGTAATATTTATATATAGTATATATATAAATATTTATGCATGTATATACATGTATAAAATCTGTTTTAGAAATAATGATCTGGATGCTTCATATTGATATATACAGTGTGTGTGTGTATATATATATATATATATATATATATATATATATATGCTTATATTAGAGGTCCAGTGCATGAAATTCGTGCACGGGGGTGTGTGTGTCACTCAGCCCAATCTGCACCCTCTCCAATCTGCGACATCCCTCTCACAATCCAGGACTGCTGGCTCCCAACTGCTCGCCTGCCTGCCTGCCTGATTGCCCTTAACTGCTTCTTCCTGCCAGCCTGATTACCCCCTAACCACTCCCCTGCCAGCCTGATTGATGCCTAACTGCTCCCCTGCCAGCCTGATTGCCCCTAGGTGCCCTCCCCTGCCAGCCTGGTCACCCTCAACTGCCCTCCCCTGCTGTCCCAGTCACCCCTAACTGCCCTCCCTTGCCAGCCTGGTTGCCCCTAACTGCCCTCCTCTGCCAGCCTGGTCACCCCCAACTGCCCTCCCCTGCAGGCCTGGTCACACCCAACTGCCCTCCCCTGCTGGCCCGGTCACCCCTAACTGCCCTCCCCTGCAGGTCTGGTCACCCCTAACTGCCCTCCCCTGCTGGCCTGATCGCCCACAACTGCCCTCCCCTGCAGGCCACCTTATGGTGGCCATCTTGTGTCCACATGGGGGTGGCCGTCTTTGACCACATGGGGGTGGCCATCTTGTGTGTTGGAGTGATGATTAATTTGCATATTACCTCTTTATTATATAGGATTTCTTAAAGTCGAGTTACTAGGTAATGATAGGCCAAAAATACTTGGTGCAAATATGCACCATTACACATAGTAGGGTGCACCAAACAACTGACAACAAATTAAATTAATAATGAAGTAACAAAACACAGTAATTAAAAATCAAGAATAGCAACAATTTAAAAGCTACCAACCAAAGATAACACTGATAATATACTGACGACAAAGGATCCTTCCTGAAACCTATGGGAATTCCAGCTGTGTGTGCATGAACTTGTGATAGAGCTTGTAGTGTTGCCAAGCCTTGTGTGGGAGCCAGAACTGTTAGCAGAGCAATGAATTAGCATCCTCAATAAACTCATAATGTACTCACTTGAATTTATGAAGAATAAAATTTAGTGACCCCTAATTTCCCACATAGTAGTAAGTAGTCCTTATGTCTATGAATTAAATCAGAGTCAGTTTTCATCCATTGAAATGGCAGCCAATCAATGGGTTTCATTGGTCATGGTTTGCTAATCACTGTTCTAGAAATCTGGTGAACCAGATTGCCCAACTTTTTTTTACTTAGATCCCTATTTAGATAGATCTTCTGGCAAATACCTCCACAACCAAGGGCCCAGGCTTCCTAAACTTTTTCAAAATGGTCTTTGTGGATCTATTGATCACCTCTGAGAACGCATTTGGTTTTCCAGATGCTTTGAGAGGGAAGGGCCTTTTGTTGAGGACTTCCGTGGTTTGCCCTGACCCAGTGGTTAGCATCATATTTGCTAAGGCTATGAGAATGCTAGATCTTTTGTGGACCAATAGAACAGTATGACCAACTTGCTTCTTAGACACAGTGCTGAGGGTGGAAAGGGAGCTTCAGATCCTGGTGGAGAAATCTTTCCTGGATCCCTACCTGATGGGCAGCCTGGCTAAAAGCCTTTGTGTGACTTTTCCCCATGGCCCCTTTCTGGACCACTATCCACATAATATTGCTGAGTTTTCTATCCCCTCACCCCCAGCTCCTGCATCCTCACTTCCCCATCGCCGTCAAGCAGAAGGGTAATAAATATCTATTCCAATGAACATCAAACAACTTAAGATGTTCTTTAGGTTCAAGTTTGAGCATTCTCAGTTTAAAACATCCTTTTGGTACATCTGCCTGTGTATTTTCTCAGCATATGTAAAAAGTGGTGTACTCAGTGTATATCCTATACAATAAAAGGCTAATATGCAAATTGTCCCCTCAACCAGGAGTTCAACCAGCAGGCAGGCTGGCCAACTGCCCATGTCCCCTCCCCCTGGCCAGGCTGGTTGGACCCCACCCATGCATGAAGTCATGCACCGGACCTGATATATATATATATATATATATATATATATATATATATATATATATATATATATTGAGTGGCCAGATTATTATGCATTCAGAGATCATAATAATCTGGCCACTCAGTGTGTGTGTGTGTGTGTGTGTGTGTGTGTGTGTGTGTGTATATATATATATATATATAACTTAGGACTTAGGATACCCTATATTTTGGGCTGAATTGTGTCCTTTAAAACTAAATTATTGAAGTCCTAACTCCTCAGTACCTCAGAATGTGATCTTATTTGGAGATAGGACCTTTACTGAGATAATCAGGTTAAAATGAAGTCATTAGGATGGGCTCTACTCCAATAGGACTGATGTGCTTAGACAAAGGGGAAATTTGGACACAGAGATCAACATGCACAGAGGGAAGACTATTGAAGACACAGGGAGTGTGCCATCCACAAGTCAAGGAAGGCTTGAGGCTACCCCAAGCCAGGAGAGAGGCATGAAACAGCTTCTTTCTTACAACGGTAAGAAGAAATCAACTCTGACAACATCTTGACTTATTTTAGCCTCAAGAACTTAAGACAATACATTTTTATTGTTTAAACCACTCAATTATAGTGGTCCCAGGAAACTAATAAACCATGTAACTTTGCTGATGGTATTAATTCATTATAATCTAATTCCATTTAATACGTGCCTATACATGAATTCAGGCAGAGGTGGTGATATCTGATAATGGCTTAATGTACCTTTTCCTTCTTAAGCTCACCAAATTTCTCCTTTCCCACTGGGATCTACACTCCATTTATCCATCTGTTCCCTGTTCCTCAATCCCTTCAGTGTCCTCAGTTCACTCTCTACAAGCTTAGACAACTTGGGCCATCCTATATAATAAAAGCCCTAAGTGCATAACGACCTTAATGACCATCAGGGGCCAGCCGCTCAACCCAGGAGGAGGGGGAGGGGGCACAGTGAGGCCTGGAGTTGCATGCTATGGCCCAGGGATCCCAAAAACCTCAAGCCCAGAGCTTGCTTTCCAATAAGAATAATTTTTTTTTGAAGAAAAAAATAAAAACGGCCGAAGCTGCCACCTTGGGAAGAACGGCTCCAGGAGGAAAAGGCCTCTCCAGGCCCCACCAGGCCTGGCTGATGTGCCACAGGCTCACAGGGACTCAGGCAAGCGGCAAATGGCAGCTGCTGCTGTTGCTGCGAGGGCTGGGCCAAGGCTCAGGCAGCTGAGGTGGCTGCGAGGGCTGAGGCTCAGGGAGCCATAGTGGCCGGCAGGGGCAGCAGCAGTGGTGTGACGGGGACGTTGCCTTCCCCTCCCACAGAAGGAGGCCAGGCTGCGGTTTAGGCCTTGCTGGGAGTGGGCCTAAGCCATCAGTAGGACATCCCCTGAAGGCTCCTGGACTTTGAGAGGGGGCAGGCCAGGCTGAGGGACCTCCCCCTCCAGTGCACGAATTTTCATGCACTGGGCCTCTATTCATTATAATAATTTCTTGCATTCCATCAACTACTTCATCCTCGTTGTTTTCATTATTCTCTTCTGGAAAACTTCAACCTTAAATTCCACTCTCTGCCTGGACCCTTACAGTTAAACGTGGCTGTAGAAAACACACATGATGAACAATAACATTTTGATTAAAAGCCACCAACCTGAACTACCCGGGTTAGTCATTTCCTCCCTTAAAAAGGATTATTTTACTTCTTCTCCCTCTTAAAAAAATCTAGTATGCCTTCTTTTTCTCTTCTTCTCTGCACTCTCAGCTAATGACCTTGCTTCCCGTTTTACAGAGTAGCAATCAAAAAAAGATGGTTACATGCTCCAATTTGCATGTCTACCTGAATCTGTGCTGTTGCCCTCACTGGCCTTCTTTCACTGTCAATAGGTTGACCATGTACTGAAGGCCAGCCCCTCCTCCTGGGTGCCAGATGTGGGCTATTCTCCCTACTCAAGAGTTGACTCTGCCATTACCTTCTTCTCTCCAGCATCATCAATGCTTCTTCTTTATTCTTTTACCAGTTATTTCCCATCAGCATAGAAATACTTTTTTTAATGTGAAAATATTTTTTTAAAAAGACCCTCTTTTGACAAATTCTTCTTTCAGCTGCCATTTCATGTCTCAAATCTTTATAGAAAAATGAGTTGAACAAATTATCTGTTTTTCTTCAGTTTTTCTCTTGTCATTCTCTCTTAAAGTCTCTCCAATCAATCTTTTGAACAACCCCACCTCCACCCCAGCACTCCACAAAGACTAATTCTGTGAAGGTCACACCAGTGATCTCCAAACTGTTGATCCATTGATCAATTTACAATCCTCATCTTACTTTACTTATCAGAAGTACTTAACACAAAGGTTACTTCCTACTCATTTAAATATATTTGTTCCCTTTGGCTTCGAGACTTCTTATTTACATGCTTTCCCCTCTATCTCAATAGCCACTCCTTCTCCATATTCTTTGACACTTTCTACTCATATCCCAAACCTCTAAATGTTGGCATGTCCCAGGACTGAGTCTGGAATTATTTTCTTTTATATCTACTGCCACTCTCCAGGTGATACCATTCCAAATCATGGTTTGAAATACCTAAATGCTGATCATCCTATTATTTTTTTTCAGTTTTTACCTCTTTTCTGAGTGCCAGATTGAGGTGCCCACTTGACATTTCCACTTAGATGTCTAATAGAATCTCAAGTTTAACATAGAAAAATACTAAATTCCAAGTCTCATGTTCCCCCAGTAATTTTTTCTTCTTGCAATAGCACCTTCATAGTACATGGCAACTCCTTCATCAGTTGCTCAGACCCAACACTGAAATTGACCTGTAACTCATTTTTCATACCTAATCCATCAGAAAGGAAGGATGTTAACTTATCCTTCAAAAGACATCTAATACTCAATGACTTCTCCCACCTTTACCACTCATGCTATTGTCCTTCATCTCATACCTGGTTTTTGCAATAGCCTCCTAATTGGTTTTCATGTTTCTGCCCTTGACGCTCTGTAGTTTTACTCATGTAGCCCTGAGAACAGAATGATTTTACTTTTTATAATAGCTTAATTGATTGATATATTATTCACATACCATGTAATTCACTCACTTAAAATGTACAATTTTATGTTTTTAATATATTTACAGAGTTGTGCAACTGTCAACACAATACATTTTAGAGCATTTTCATTGCCCCCTAGAAGAAACCTTATACTTATTAGTAGTCATTTCTTATATAATCTTAACCTCCCTTGCATACCCCCAATTCCTAGGCAACTACCAATATAATTTCAGTTTCATATAGATTTTCCTATTTTGAACATTTCATATAAACAGAAGCATACAATATGTGAACCTTTGTGACTAGGTCTTTCACATAGCATAATGTGTTCAAGGTTCATCCATATGATAACATGTATCAGTATTTCATTTCTTTTTATTACCAATTAATATTTTATTATGTGAATATATCACATTTTTTTCATCTCTTCAGCAGTTAATAGACATATTTGTTGTTTCCACTTTTGGCTATTATGAATAATATTGCTGTGAACATTTGTGTACAATTTTTGCATGGACATATATTTTCATTTCTCTTGGGTATATAAGTAGGAGTGGAACTGCTGAGTCATATGGTAACTCTATATTTAACCTTTTGAGGACCTGCCAGATATTTTTCCAAAGCAACTCTGTCATCATACATTCCTACAGCAATGCATGAGGGTTCCAATTTTCCAATCCTTGCCAATGCTGGCTATTATCTGACTTTTTGTTTACAGCTATCCTAGTGAGTGTGATCTCTCATTAGACTGTTCCTTTAAAAATGTAAGTCAAATCATGTCACCTTCCCTTTTCTAAGTACCCTGATGACTCATCATTCACAGTAAAATCCAAAGTCCTTGAAATGGTTTTTAAGGCCCTATATTATTAATTCCCCACCTTCCTAACACAACTCTCTTACCTGCCACTTCCCCTTTTGCTCATTCTGCTCAGTTTGGCCACATAGCCTTTGCAGTTACCAGTCCTGCCTAGAACGTGTTTCCTCCAGATATCTACCTGGCTTTCTCTCTCACCTCCTTCTGGGTCTCTGTTCAATCGTCACCTTGTCAGTGCCATCTTTCCTGAGAAAATATTAACACCTAGCCCTCCATTGCATCTTTCCCTTAGACAACATAGCCAGCACATGGAAGCATTTTGGGCCAAGGAGACCTTTCATTGGGTACCCCAAGCCTATACCTCCTTCTAATAAGGTCTGCACTACTTATAGCCTTGACAGAACTTGATGCTTAAAGTTTTTAATGTATTTTGTTTTTACTCTAGATTTTCTTAATTCTTTTAGGATAAGGAAAAATAAAGTGGAGTGCAAATGGCTACTGGGTAGACCATTGACATCTAACCTAAAATATTGCCAGAGGAGAGTTAGTTAGTGTTGGAATATTGGCTCTATTTATTGCCTAGGCACCAAAAGATGGTGACTTATTGCCATCTGTATAACAAAAGATGATTGTCGTGTGTGTGTGTGTGTGTGTGTGTGTGTGTGTGTGTGTGTGCGGTGCTCAGATGACAAGGGTTCCAATTCCTTCTTTGTCATCAAGTTGCTGTGTGACTATGAATAAATCACTTAACCTTCCTGGGCATATATCCCCTATTTGTAAAACAAAGGGGTTAAACTACATGATCTTTTTTTTAAAATATTTTATTGATTTTTACAGAGAGGAAGGGAGAGAGAGTTAGAAACATCGATGAAAGAGAAACATCGATCAGCTGCCTCCTGCACACCCCCCAGTGGGGATGTGCCCGCAACCAAGGTACATGCATGCCCTTGACCGGAATCGAACCTGGGACCCTTCAGTCCACAGGCTGACGCTCCATCCACTGAGCCAAACCGGTTAGGGCAAACTACATGATCTTTGAGGTCTCCTCTAGTCCTGACATTCTGTATTCTGTCATACTTTTCACCTAATGAGATATTAACTCTGACAGGGTCTTAAGCCTTAGGGTCCTGGGAACTGGCAGTTATCAGCAAAATATTTCCAAATGCAATTTGAATCCAGTGGAGCTTAATATATTTTTGCATTTGGGCTTCAGGAGATCAAGCTTTGAGTTGGCAATATGGGGAATTCAGTTACTATTTTTGACAAGCAGTTGGATTTATTAAATGATACATTGCATCTGGCAGCATCACTGACGAATCAGGGAACAAGGACAGAGTTAAGAATTTCAAAATAGTTGAAGGGCCTTAAAAGATTGACCCTAATGAGGACAGTAGATTCTTTTATGAACCACAGGGTTTGTCTTGCAAAACCCTCATTATGTAGAATGAGCTGCTTAAAGATAGAGAGGAAGGTGCTATGAAGGGCGAAGAGTTAAGAGGGGAGAATTTGGGGAGGGACAGGGCTCAAATAGGGTAGGCAAGAGGACTGTTACTCTTGCTCTTTTTTTAAATTTTTTTATTTTAATAAATCTTTATTCAGATTATTACAATTGTATCTTCTTTTTCCCCCCGTAGCTCCCCTCCACCCATTTCCCACCCCACCTTCTGCCCTTACCTCCCCCCCCACTGTCCTCATCCATAGGTGTATGATTTTTGTCCAGTCTCTTCATGAACCTCCCCATACCCCTTTTCCCTGAGAATTATCAGTTCACTCCCTTTCTATGCCCCTGATTCTATTATATTCACCAGATTATTCTGTTCCTCAGATTTTTAATTCACTTGATTTTTAGGTTCACTTGTTGATAGATATGTATTTGTTGTTCATAATTTTTATCTTTACTTTTTTCTTCTTCCTCTTCTTTAAGAATACCTTTCAGCATTTCATATAATACTGGTTTGGTGGTGATGAACTCCTTTAGCTTTTTCTTATCTGTGAAGCTCTTTATCTGCCCTTCAATTCTGAATGATAGCTTTGCTGGGTAGAGTAATCTTGGTTGTAGGTTCTTGCTATTCATCACTTTGAAAATTTCTTGCCACTCCCGTCTGACCTGCATAGTTTCTGTTGAGAAATCAGCTGACAGTCGTATGGGTGCTCCCTTGTAGGTAACTAACTGCTTTTCTCTTGCTGCTTTTAATATTCTCTCTTGTCTTTTGCTCTTGGCATTTTAATTATGATGTGTCTTGGTGTGGTCCTCTTTGGATTCCTTTTGTTTGGGGTTCTGTGTGCTTCCTGGACTTGTAAGTCTATTTCTTTCACCAGGTGGGGGAAGTTTTCAGTCATTATTTCTTCAATTAGGTTTTCAGTATCTTGTTCTCTCTCTTCTTCTGGCACCCCCATAATTCTGATGTTGGTACGCTTGAAGTTGTCCCAGAGTCTTCTTACACTATCTTCAATTTTTTGGATTGTTTTTTTTGCTTTTTGATTTTTCGGTTGAGTGTTTTTTGCTTCTTTGTATTTCAATTCTTTGACTTGATTCTTGTGTTCCTCTAGTCTGTTTTTGGGTCTCTGTACAATATTTTTTATTTCAGTCAGTGTATGTTTAATTTCTAGTTGGTCCTTTTTCATATCTTCGAGGGTCTCATTATATTTATCGGCCTTTTCTAGGATATTCTTGAAAAGCCTTATAACCGTGGTTTTGAATTCTATATCCAGTCGTTTGTTTTCCTCCATTTCTTTCGTTTGTGATCTGTTTCTTTGACGCCGCATTTTCATTGATTCCCTGAGTTGGTAGGGTAGATTTGTGTGCTAGGTTTCCTATATGGCCCAGTGGGTCGGCCTCCCCAGTTAACCTGAGGTGGACACTCTTGGTGCACCCCTTTGTGGGCTGTGTGTACAGCCTTGTTGTAGTTAAATCTTGATTGTTGTTGGTATCACTGGGAGGAATTGACCTCCAGGCCAGTTGGCTGTAAGGATCAGCTGTGTCTACGCTGGGAGAAGTTCGGTGCTGGAGACAGCCTTATAGGATTAGACTTGCCAAATTGCAATGGCCTCTGTGCTCGGCTTGGATGGGGTGGAGTCTCAGGGTGGAGCAGACAGTCTTGGCTTCCTGGCAGCCTTGCCCTTGCTCGCACGCGCAGACCTCTGCCTTCCCCGGCTCCCGAGTCTCCGCCCGAGAGTCCAGACTCCCCCCACAAGAGAGTGGGTCCCCAGGGGCTCGCCTGGAACTGGGGTTCAGTGCAGTCAGAACTGGGGCCCAGTGCGGTCAGGAGCCTCTGACTCCCTTCCACTAGGGAAAGCCTGTGGCAACCTCCGCAGCCTTTGTGCTCACTGGCACGAGCGCGCCTTCAGACTTCTGCCTTCCCCAGCTCCCGAGTCTCCGCCCCAGAGTCTGGATTCCCCCCACAAGAGCGTGGGTCCCCAGGGGCTCGCCTGGAACTGGGGTCCTGTGCAGTCAGAACTGGGGCTCAGTGCAGTAAGGAGCCTCTGACTCCCTTCCACTAGGGAAAGTCTGTGGCAACCTCCGCAGCCTTTGTGCGCACTGGCACGAGCGCGCCTTCAGACTTCTGCCTTCCCCAGCTCCCGAGTCTGCACCCGAGAGTCCAGACTCCCCCCCCGTAAGAGCATGGGTCCCCAGGGGCTCACCCAGAACTGGGGTTCAGTGCAGTCAGAACTGGGGTTCAGTGCGGTCGGGGGCTTCCTTCCCCCTTCCGCCAGAGAAAGTCAGCCAGGCTCTCAGCCGCCCTTCCTCTCTGCGCGCACAAAGACCCTTTGCCGTACCTCCAATTCTCTGTGAACTTTTCTCTTTCCTTCTAGTTGTAGAATTTTCACTCAGCCAGCTTTCCTGTGGTTCTGGATGGTGTCCGTTCTGTCTTTTAGTTGTAGTTTTGAAATTGTTGTGCGAGGCAGCAGTTTAGGTGTTACCTATGCCGCCATCTTGGTTTCTCTCTCCTGTTACTCTTGCTCTTAACAGATCAGTTCATTTCTTACTAGTGTGTGTTTGTTGGGAGGGGAGGAAAGTGATGTTCATGAAATTGTGAAGGTAGGACAGGTTGGAGGTGGTTGGTATTCATGCTGCTTGTGGAAATAAACAAAAAGCCCATTAGAGACAAGTAAAGATCAGAGCAATTTGTACTAATGTGATGACACATTCTAAAATTGGCTTTCTCTGTGATAGCCTCACCTTGTGTGATTGTTTGACATGCCTTAGGGCCACCTCTACCCAAGGAGTTGCTTAGTGGGCCAAGTTAGGGCTGGAGCCTAAGCTTATGAATGGGTCTTTGGCCCTAGACTACCAAGAGGCAGGGAAAAGGAAGGCCTTGGAGAAAGTGGGGACATAGTCTGGAACTTCTACCTCAGCAGCTGGGTGTCCTCATCATCCTGCTAATGCATGTGCTTCTAGAACATTTATACATCAGAGTCACTGGAACACCTTTGCCTGTGATTCTCCATACATGGCTCTGAGCATGCAATCATAGCCTGTACAGATGCAAGAAGGACCTTTTAGTTCAGAGTTGGTCTGTAGGTTTCATGTTGAGTATCGCTCTTGAGGAATTATCAGTAGTGTTGAGAAGGAGTCTTAAGTTTCTTAGCTGAGTTCAGGAGAAAAGAGTATCTTCATGGATTAGTAATGTTTCCCATGAGTGAGATCTCCAGTCTCAAGCAAATAGTAGCCCCAAATGCAATTTGATGCTGGATATGATATCATTGCTAGAGCAGGTTAACATGGCCTCAAATCTACAGACTGGTCTTCAGTCATTGATCTGATGAGTGATTGTTTTCTATCCCCATCAATAAGAAGAATCAGAAACAATTCACATTTATGTGGAATGCACATCTTTGCCCGAAGGCTTTGTTATTTCTTCTTCTCACTGTCATTATGTAGTCTGGAGGAATTGGGACCATCTGGACATACTGGAGAACATAACATTGGTACTTTTCATTGATGAAATCATATTTATTAGATCAGATAAACAAAAAGTAGAAAGTAAGTGGAGTTTTTGGAAAGATATATGTGTTCCAGAGGATGGGTAAGAAACTTTGTGAAAATAAATTACTACATTGGTGAAATTTTTAAAAATCAGGTGGTCTGGGTCCTGTCAAGGCATCACCTATAAAGAAAAGAACAACTTATTTCATCTCTCCTCTCCAATCACTAAAAAAGAACAGTATTTGGTAGGCATTTTTGAGTTGTGGGCATCATAATCCACACTCGGGAATACTGCTTCAATCTATTTACTATGTGACATGGAATGTGGCCAGCTTTGAGTGGGCCAAGAGCAGGAAAGGGCTCTGCCACTTGAACTATAAGAGCTGGAAGGCCCTATGATAACATAAGTCTGTGTGGTGCTGAATGACTCTATGTGGAGTTTATGGCAAGCCCCATTAAGAGGATCACAACATAGACCCTTCAGGTTCTACAGCAAGGCCATTCCACCCACAGTAAAGAACTCTACAGCATTCAGAAAGTGGCTCCTTACATGCCACTTGTCCTTGGTAGGACAGAGGATCTGACCTATTACTATTAAGTGGCTTTGTGGCCAGAGTTGCCATCATGAGCTTTCTGAGATCCAACCAGGTTGAGTGGACCCATTAGCAATCCATCATCATCATCATTATCCTTGTTATCATTATCACCTGGCATCAGGCATAAGCAGGGTCAGAGGCATAAGGAAGTTGCACAAGCAAATGGACAGAACCCTGTGCCATTTTCACTGTTGCCCCAACACCTCTTCCTGAGCACACACCTATGGCCATGTGGAGGGTCCCTATGACCAGCTGTCAGAGGAGGAAAGAGAAGCACTTGGTTGACAGGTGGGTTCGCTCAATATGTGGAAGCCAAGAATGAACTGCTGCACTACAGTTCTGCTCAGTGAAAGACAGCACTCAGGTAAGATGCTCGCAATGGGCAGAGCATCGCAGGGTACACTGAGGCCACCACTTTGTGTGAAAAATTAGTGGACCAAGGTAAGAATATGCATGGAAGGAACATTCAAAGACTCACAGTTAGTGGCAAATGGTTGGGTTGGTTGAACAGGAGCCTGGGATGAACAAGAGTAGAAAATAGAGGAAGAGATTTGTGCAAGAACCATGGACCTATGGAAGTGGGTATAAAGTGTGAGATCTCTGTATGGTATGATAAACCCCACCTGAGAGCATCCACCCCAAAATCAGCACTAGCAATCAAATATCTTTTTACTGGGGATTCTTGTGTTTGGGCCAGTAAATTGGCTGGATTATCATTTGAGTTTCAGCTTCAGAGAGAACTTTCTTGACCACCTTAAACTAAGGGTTTTCCCCTCTACTCTATTGCATCACCTTGTTTTATTTTCTTCATTGTTCTTATGTTAAATAATACTATTTATTGTATGTTGTCTGTATCTTTGATTAGTCTCCAGCTAATGGAGAGGGATACCTCTGTCTTATTCATCACTTTATCCCCTATATTGTGGACAATTCCTTACACAGCATATGCACTCAATATATATTTGTTCAATGAAGGAATAAGGGCTCAGAAAGGTTAAGGAACTTGCCCAAGTCCACATTGCTAATAAGTGTGATAGCTTGGTTTTTGATCTGGGCTCTAGCTTTGTGACTTTGGCCAAGACTATTTTTTTTTTTTTTTTTTTTACATAAAGTTAATTTCGTAATCTCATCAGTCTTTGTGTATTGAGTGCCCAATGTACCTGCACAGTAATGGGCAGTATGGGAAACTAAAAAAAGAAAAGTACAATATGGTTTCTGTTCTCAAACAAGTCTTGCCTTAGGACACATATTTTAACTACTTACAGCCACATCATCAATGCCCAGATCTTTGAGGGCAGTGCTGAGGCATGAAGTGCCCCTCTCCAGGACCAAGGAGAGCCAGAACCCTGTGATACCTGTTGCCATTCACACTAATGACATATCCCCCCAGTTCAGGGCCATGGAAACATCTGTAGACATCCTCCTTGGATATTTTTTTTTTGTCATTTTCCATTCTTTTATTTGCTTTTCATGGCTACTTAGTAGACCACAACTTCTTTTTTTTAATTTCTTTATTGATTAAGGTATCACATATTTGTCCTCATCCCCCCATTCCCATCCCAAACCCCTCCCCATGCATGCCCCCACCCCCCTGTTGTCCGTGACCACTGGTTAGGCTTCTATGCATGCATACAAGTCCTTTGGTTGATCTCTCCTCCTTACCCCCACCCTCCCCTACCTTCCCTCTGAGGTTTGACAGTCTGATTGATGCGTCCCTGTCTCCAGGTCTGTTTTTGTTCATCAGTCTATGTTGTTCATTATTTTCCCCTGATGAGTGAGATCGTGTGATACTAGAAATACACTTATAAGAACCGAAAATGAGATAAGCAATAATGGTTATGCTGAGAAGCAAATGAATCAGTCTGTAGTGAGTTTCTTTCTGGGCCAACAGTTCTTTTGAGTCCCAATTTCATGTCAAACAATTTCTTATGTGTACATGTCAGCAATGATATTTCAGTTCTGGATGGTGGACCAATGGTGGTAATGCAGGTCCGACCCTCTCTGGTTTGGTCCTGGGCAACCTGCAGGGATGCACAGCTGCTGACTGCTAGTATGGCAAGGTGTCATCAGCGTCTTCCATCTCTGGACTGTTTCTCTTCTGTCTTCATGGCTGGAGCAGTCCTGTCAATTCCTCTCTGTTGTAGGAATCCATATGGTCTTGGAGTTGTTTTCTGAAAATATACAAACATATTCTCAACCAAAAGTTAATAAAGGAATCTTTTCTATAAATTTGACTTGGGATCCTTTTTCATTTTTTGCCCAAACGATTTTCCTTTGGCTTGTTTTGACACCATGTGTGTTTTTCATGGGTGTCTTGCTGTTAGCATTACAAATGAAAGTTAATTTTCTAAAGTAAAAATTTTCTAGATGTAATTTACTTACAGGATATTTTCCTTACATGATATTCTTCTACTATCCCCCCTTTTTTGATTTAAATATTAGGAGGCTTTTGGAAATTTTATAATGTAGTCTTGATAGCTTTTAAATTTTAATTTTTTGCACTAAAATATGACTGCTTTAGGTTCATTACATGTTATGCAATTTTACCATGAGATGAACTACCAATAAAAATTTTAGTTAACACTTTAGGAACAGCTTTTTGTCCAGTACCATTAATTTTTCTAGAATATTCGCTTACCATGGGTGGGGCAAGGAAGTATAATTACACAGGGGTCGCCATCCAGCTTCCCTTTTGTATGACACAAAATCAAACCACTGCTCCTTTGTGTGTAAAATTAAAGAGAGGTTTCTGGCTTGAGTGGACACCAAAGAAAGGGACTATCACTACTTGCTCCTGGGAAAGGTGCAGAAAATGTAACTAAGACCTTGTCTATACAAAAAGAAATTTACAGCCAGTTTGAAATGGAATTGCCATGGCCTAGAGCAAAGAATATCCTTACATGATATTATTCTACAATGTCATTATAATTTTTCCCAGATTTGTATTACCCCCATTACCTATAATAGTACCTCGCACCCTTGGGAATCAATAAAAAATCATCTTTTTGGTGCTTGGAGACAAAGGTAACACATCTCTTGATATTTTAGAATTACAACAGCATAATGTACAATTATCCCAAACAAACTTACAAACGAATTCTTTGAATGTCTGGCAGCAATTTAAAAAGGACATGAAAAGATTTAATCCCTTCCACTGTGTAGAGGGCCCCCTGGGAAGGCACCTGAGCATTCTATATTGGCCCCTCTTGCCCTTTTGGCCAAGAGGGACCCTCTTCTCACAATCCAATTGCTGACAGCTATTGTCTGAACTTTCTGTTCATGCTGAGGTTGAAGCCTCGTGGTGGCTGGTACCATGGATCTGTCTCTCGCCCAGTGGGGTGAGCTGGGCCCTCCCTGGAGAAGAAACCTGGGTTCCCCAAGATATGTGATCAGTGCCGGGGCCCCGCCAGCAGGCGAGGGGATCCCAAGGCAGGTGCTGGGTGTGGAGGCCACGGGGGCATAGGCTACCAAGGAGACAGAACTAAACCTCACATCACCCTGCTTGGCCCCAGAGGATGGCTGGTTAGCCAGAGACGGGTAAGATTCCTCAGGGAAGGAACAACCTAAGACAGGCACAGTCGCAGAGGGGCCATCAGGAGAGAACTTGGGGGTTAACAGAGTGGGGCACAGACCCTCACCCCCAACTTTGCTGGGGCCTGAACCCTCACCCCTTCTGAGGGAGGTCTCCTGTCCCCATGACTGTTTTGCTTCCCATGCCCAGCTCAAATCGGGACCCAGGTAACAGACAGAGACTTGGCCAACAGCAGCTGCCCTCTCACTGCAACAAGACTTGTTTGAGTTGTCTTGTACCCATGGTGTGGGGAAGTGGGTTTTTGATATCTAAATCCAGCCTAGCACCAGGAATACTCAGGGCCTACTCAAGAAGGCAAATAATCCTTTCCACTAATATTTACAGGGTAAAATAAGATTGTTGTTAGAGCATTAAATTTGACAGTAAAATAGTAGTCAAGTTCTCAGACTAATTTAAATTGGCTAATTGAAATAAGCCTCCTTGGATATTGACTGCAACTTCATTTTGGCTTGTGTCCCTGAATTTATCCTTGCCTGAGAAGTAATGAAAGGCAGCCTCCCTGTGACCCTTGACTTGACCCACTTTGGGCTTAATTTCTGGATTTCTGACTGCCAAGGACTTCGGGCACTGTCGTGGGTAAAATTTATAGGCCAGGAATACTTGAGTTTATAGCACTAGCTGATGGAAGCACATGGCCACTGTGCTTTGATACTGAAAACTTTGCCCAAACTCCTCTTGGGTGAATTGTGTTGAACTTTGCCTGGTATTTTGTGCCAGCATTGTTCCCTGAACGCTCTAATGAATGCTGAGCTTATACTTACCGCATGAGCTTAACTGTAATTTTCCTGTTTGGGTTGAACTCCAAGAATCAAGGTAAATAAAAAGGTCTGATAATGCCTTGTTTTTAGGTGCGTTTACTGCTACAGCCACAGCACATTCTGCATTTCTGATGGAGGGTGATGATTTTACACAGGATGCTGGGAGAGCCATTGCTTTACTAATATTAGGAATGTGGTCTTTTCTAATGTGCCTGTGTGTGAAATATTCTTACCCATCAGTTTATTTCACTTCTCCTTTTTGCCTTGGCAATGTATTGTTAGCTTTTCCTTTGCTCTTGGTCTCAGGAAAGGTTAGATGTTGTTTTAATCGTATGTGTGCATAATGCCCATTAGTACTAATGGGATACATTCTTTCATCGGGACATAATCGCCAATAGCATGCAATCAGCGCACTCATTTGTCTCCAGTGTTTGCTGAAGGCTTCATTCTTGGGCAACATATGGTCTCTAGTCACCTCCTCACTGTGCTCTGAAAAATTTCCATTACACATCTTAATCATCATTTTTTTTTTACCCTCTGCTTAAGCAATGAATTAAAGCAGGAAAAATTGAGATGACAAGCACTTTTAGATTGAAATGTCTTCTCTTTGCTGCCAAAACCCACTGTTGCATTTTTACATTAAAAAAAACAATTTTTTTTTGGCGTCACCAATTAGCGACTCAAAGTGATTTTTTGTGTCTGGCACACATGGGGTGTGAACTATAAAAATTAGAGTTTCAAAGCTCCCTTTTCTCTGTTCTGTGGAGAAAAAAAAATCCCTTTATCAAGAAATTGCTCACGCACAGGGATAGTAGTTTAAGGGGCATCATGAAGAGCATTTGTCCAGACAGTCAATGTAATTTCAGTAAATGTGTGGGTCTCATAAGAGTTAATCTGATGAATACCCAGAAAGAAGAAATTAAAATTAAAAGAGCACCTACTATGTGTCAGGCACCAAATTTGCCTAATATCATTTAGTTTTCTTAATAAACAAGGTGACTGATGTAACTTGCCCAAGTTTATTCATTTATTTGATCATTCATTCTTTTACCAGGAAACTATTTATTGAGCACTAGTTTGTTCTGGCATTGTGCTTGGCACTGAGGAGAGCATGCTGAAGGGAATACATTTGATCCCTGACTTTATGGGGCTTACAATCTTTGGGAGAACAGATAAAAATAAACCTCAACAAAGAAATCAATGAAAAATAAATGGTGGTAAGTGCTCCAAAGACAACAAATAGAGGGTAAGAGGACCTTCCTTGGTCTTTAATGCCACAATAGAATAGGGACTGGAGCCTTGATTCAAATCCAGGTTAGTCTGGCTCATTTCTTCCATTACTCTTGTGCCAACTGGCCAACTCCATTCTGAGTTTGGATTGTGACAATGATGGCTAACATTTTCTGTGTCCCTACTATGTGCCAGACCCTATTCAATTTTATGTGCTTCTTCAGCTATTTTATGAAGTAGGAATTTTTCCTTCCATTTTTCAGATGAGGAACTTGAGACTTAAGAGGAGTTTGTGACTTGCCCAAGGTGATACAATACCATTTTCTCTTTGGAACTGTATCACCTTGGGCTCACATTCTTGACAGCTAGATTTTATAGCCAACCTTTCTTCCAAGACCCCAAGGGTTTGTGTTTTATTTTGCTTCTCCCTTTTCACCTGGCACTGTACTATCAGCTTCTTATTTGCTCTTGGTCTCAGGAAAGGATGTTTTAACTGAATGTGTATATATAATGCCCATTAGTACTAATGGGATGTAGTCTTTCATCAGGACATAATTATCAATAGGTAATTTGGACTGGCTGATGGGACATTGTGTCTCTCTCTATTACAAACAAACAAACAAACAAACAAACAAGAGAACAACAACAACAAAGAAAGAAAAGATCCATGCCTGGACCCTGGAAGTCAATAATAGCAAAATTTTGAATGGACCTTACTTCTTTAAAAACCTTATATCATATGTTTTTCAGATTTAAAAAGTGACATATGCTCATTTTAGGCAATGTAGAAAAAAAAAGATAGAGAAATGTAAAACAAGAATGAAAATAAACTTCTAGTTCCATCACCTAGAAAGGACAAGCATTTTTTCAGTGTACAATAACAAAGATGACTGGCACTTACATAGCACTTATGATGTGCCCGGTGTAATTCCACACACCTAATATTAACTAATTTAATCACCATGGTAACCCTACATGGACGGTACTACAATTGTCCCAATGTTATAGATAAGGAAAGTGAGGTAACGAATGGTTAAGTAACATTCCCAAGACCACAGGATCGAACCTACTCAGGCAGCCTGCTTTTGAAATCCAGGCTCCTCACCCGCTAGCTCACTTCTATATAAAAGAGATGCATATATTCCTTTATAAACCCGGGATAATATTTCACATACAATTTTAGATTCTATTTTTCAAGTTAACATTATTTCATGGGCATTTTTTCCATGTCCTTATATTTTCTTCAAAATATTTTTAATGGTCATAAGGATATATTTTTCTTTAACCACCTCCCATATTATACACTTAGGTTGTTTCCATTTTTTTTGGTAATTATAAAAAGTGATGCAATGACTGTCCATGTACATAAATCTTTGATTGCTTTTTTATTATTTCCTCAGGACAGATTCCTGTAAGAGGATGACTTGGACAGAATTTTTGGCATTTCGTCAAGTCCGGGGTGGGAAAAAGTGTTCAGATATGGGGCACAGATTTCAGTAATAGAAAAACTCAGAAAAGTTAGAGATCTATATGGTCTGAGTAAAAAACAAAATAAAACAAAACAAGACAATCAGGGAAGACTTTGTTAAGGAGGTGGGTGGAGGGTAAGCCAGCCTTGGACAGTGAGAAGCCAGAGCCCTCTGAGGGGAGAGGTTCTCCCAGGCTCTGGGCATCTGTCCCCTGTAAGTCAGTTGACTTGGGCAAGGGGTCCACGAGAGAAGGTTTCACAGAGCAGAGTCTTGAGGGGTGGATAGAAATTTCCAAGGCAGACAAGGAATGTGAAGGGAGGAGTTAGGTGAGCCTTTTAGGCAGTGGGAACAACATGGATGGGCCTTGAGGTATGAGAGAACATGAAGGGCTTTTACTTGATGCAGGAAAGATTTGGGAGAGTTGCTTTGAAGAGGTAGGCAGAGACTAGATTATGGAAGGAAGGGCCTTCTACGTCACACTAAACAAGACATTTTCTTTTGAGAGAATAAGTAGCTGAAGAGTTTCAACTTCAAACAGTCATAGTCATATTGACATTTTTTATAACACTGTGGTGCCAGGGAGTAGATGGGACAGAAGGATGTGAGGACAGAGGAGGACCCACTTGGGAGGGTGTTTGGGGGACTCAGAGGAGTCCCCAGTACAGTCCTGTTTCCAGTGGCTTTGCCTAGAGCAGGGTCCACGACCCTCGGTCATTCCTCATAACTCTCCAAGAGGGGTAGGGATGAAAGCTTATAAAACACTGACTTGGAAATGAAAATGCTTCAGCAACAAAGAGCATAAACACCTCCTTTATGTTGTTGAGAGTTAACATCCATGAGAAATATGGGTGTATATCAGCAGAAAATAATGAGGCTATATACTTCTATAAACAGATTTAGTTGATCATCACCGGGGCCCCAGGGAAGGGGGGATGGTTGGAGGGTGCCTTCCATTGTGGTGCTGGCTGCTCCTTGCCAACTAGAGGGCCATTCAGTGCTTTCTTCCAGGCAATTATTTTCGGGATGACTGGAGATTTCGATCAACCAATCAAGTTTTTATAGAAGCCACTTCCCCTGATTATGTCCCCAACCTTTAACTCAGGGAGAGATTTTCCTCAGTATGGCTTGACAGCCTCAAGTTTTCAATTAATTTATCTCTTCCCCACCTCTTGCATCTTGCTTTTGCTTTCGTGGGGGAGCTGCAATGTTCATAGGCTCATGTGAACTTCCCACACGAGGGGTGTGTGTATATGTGTGTGTGCGTGTTCTAAAGGTATCTGAAGTCTCTTTCTGGTCTTCTCCCAATGAGGAATGTTCTGTAGAAGACTTGAGGGACTTGTGAGCAGGAAGCTGAGTGAACAAGGAGAACTGAGAAGGCTCCAGGGTGTAGACCAAGTATGTCAAACTCAAAGGCTAACACAGGCCAAATAAACAAGGTTTGAGTTTATGTGGGCTGCAAAAAACCCAAAAGCTTCAATTTTTATAGAAACGTAGGTTTATTTCAATAGAGACATGCTGAATAAAAAGGGCTGAAATAAATGAGTGATCATTAACATAAACTAATAGAACATTTTAATAAAATTAATATTTTTTCTTGAACATTAACTTACTAGACACTGAATAACTGCACAAATTAATAAGCATAATGCAAATAAACCTATTTTTCTTGTTCTCTGAAAGCAAAATATTTCCTGTTGCACACACCAAACAAGTGAGTCCAAGACTAATGACATGGCAATCAGCTGCTCAAAGATTCGCTGCTAGTATTAGTGGAGAGAAATGGTGTGCCTGCGTGTAAGGCATGTAATCAGTCATTAGCAAACATTGTAGTTTGTTATTAATAATTATGTATAACAGGATATTGTAAAAATTAAGTTATGATATTTTTATTAAAACATTTCTTACATACCGTTATATTGGCTAGGCTGCAGAAATATTCATTGTGGGCTGCATGCAGCCAGTGGGCCACCAGTTTGACATGCTTGGTGTAGAGGATTCTGACCCCTAGAGTGGTTGGATTTAGGACCACCCTGGGGAGTATGCAGAATAAAACAGAATCAGATGAGTATTTTCAAATGCAAGAGGCATATCCCTACTTCAAAATACACTGATGAATTTATTTTAAATTTTAGTGGCTGTGCATCTATTTCAGTGTGATTTATTCCATGGAAAAGATTACTTTTCTTTTGAAATAAAATTATTTGCATAATGTATGTGACTTAAATAAAAATGTTAAGTGAATATTAGTTCAGATTCCATGTGGAAGGTGGCACCTGAATGCCACAAGATTAGGAGACACTGGAATGAATTTTGGAATCAGAGAAACATAGACAAAATTCAAGTTATGCCTCTTCCTAAATGTGTGCCTGTGGGAAAATTACTTAATATCTTAGTGCCTTAGTTTTTCGTCTATAAAATGGGTATGTAAAACTCACCTTGCAGCACTGTTGTGGGGTATAGAGGCTGATTTGTTCATCAATGTATTCATTCAATCATTAAATATTTAGTGTGCATCTATTACATACCACTCAGGGTCTGGGCACAGGGAATATAGCAGTGAACCTAACAATGACCCTGACCTCAGGGAGCGCCCGCGCTAATGGGGGGGAAGTGGGGAGACAGACAATAAGTACATAGATATGTAAGAAACTGTCAAATTCTAAGGAAAATAGCACCCAGTAAGGGAGAGGTTGCAGGGGTCCTCAAACTACGGCCTGCAGGCCACATGCGGCCCGCCAAGGACATTTATCCGGCCCGCCGGGTGCCGGCTGCCTGTCCTGCTTAGCAGCCGACTCATCCCGGGCCTGCAGTGCACATAGGAATTTGTTCCTAGTTTTTTTTTTAAACTATAGTCCAGCCCTCCAACGGTCTGAGGGACAGTGAACTGGCCCCATGTTTAAAAAGTTTGAGGACCCCTGGTTACAGCAAAGCCTCTGAGACAGGAATGTGTTAGGTGTGTTTGAGGAAAAACAAGGTGGAAGTGGATGGAGTCAGAGGGAGAAAGGAGGATGTGAGGTGGAATAGCAAGTCAGATGGCAGGTTAGACAGTGGAGTTTATTTTAACTGTGATGGGAAGAGGAGTGATCAATATAGTATCTATTCATAATCTCAAATTCAGTTAATATTTGAACAGCTATTTGCCTAATGCCCAAGATGCTCAGAGCACTACCGTAGGCTCCCAGGATTTGGGTGTACCAAGATAAGTTGGACAGGAGCTCACATTCTTGTTGGAGGAGCAGTAGTCTAATCAGTTACTATCTGACATCCATCAAGTACTTTCTATGTGTCAGGCATAGTTTGACCTGTTTTCCTTTAATTCAGCAGCTCATGTGGTTCTTAGAAACAAAAGTATATAATCAATTATTATCCCCATTTTGCAGATGAGGAAGCTGGAGCACAGAGAAGCTTACCACTATACATATCACCGCTCTCACCTTTCAAAGAACCGAGCGTGAATAAATGTGCTCCCTTTGAGTTTCAAGGCACAGAGTGCAGAGCCAGTGTTACCCCAAAGAGAGATGACACAGCCGGGGGACTGCGGGTGCTCTGGAGTGAGGCTGCCACCTGCCCTCTGTGACGGCAGCCACACTGCCTCTCCTTTCCATCTTGTTTCCTCACCCATGAAATGCGATCATAGGGCTATCCATCCCGTAGGACAGTGGTGAGGATGAAAGGAGACTGCACAGAAAATGCTCTTGCCCAGAGTCTGGCACATGACAAGTGTGTCTCAAGTCTCAGGGATACACCCACAAGGTACTGGCTATCCTGGGCCTGGACCTTAAAGGAAGAAGGAAGCAAATGAAGATAAATTAATTTCCAGTGGACAGAACATCTTGGGAAGTTCATAGAGTGTTGAAAGTTCATAGTATGGCTGGGTGGTGGGTGAGGGTGTAGTGAAAATCCTATGAATTCTATTAAGCTGTGACGTTGAGGAGACCTTGACTTCCATCCTAAGTACAGTCCCCCCTTTTTAAACAGGCTACAGGGAAGGTTTGATGCTTTGAGCATTGGCGAGCCTACAGTTTGATCTGTGCTTTCATAAATGTGCCCAGTAACAGCATGAGGACAAGATTGCAGGGGCCAGGTGATAAACGCTGAAAGTCTGACCAGCTCAGTAGGGAAAGGAAAGGGTGGGGAAGAGAGGTGAGGGATGAGACACTTCAGCAGTGGATTCCACAGGGCTTGGAGACTGATTTCATCACCACCTTGGAGAAACACACACACACACACACACACACACACACACACACACACGCACACACACACCCGGCAAGAGAAATCCTGCTTCACTCCACCTGGCTTCTTTCTGTCCCCAGAGATGAGTCTACTTATAGCTCCTTAGTTTTCCCATCTGTTAAGTGGGAAAATAAAGCCAGAATCTCATGGCTCCCAATGGGATAGAGTCATATGTTACTTTAGCACCAGAATCCTGTGGAAATGCAGACTGGTTTCATTGCTCCTGCTAATAAAGAACTGTCTTCCAACCAGAATACAATACCAACAAATTTGCATTTTCTGAGCATCAGAAAGTGATGGTTTGGGTTTGAGCTATTCACTCACTTATGATCGGAGATTATTCTAAAAAGACTTCACAGCTTAGTCTAATTGGGTAATTGGGATGTTTCCAGATGAAATTCGACTTGTATTTTTTTTTTTTTTTTAAAAAAAAACGCTTTGAAGAACTGTTGCCATGGCAGTTCTGCTGACAAGATCCTTCACTGGCTCCCACTAAGCAGCACCAATGGGCTTCTATTTATTCTAAGATTCAGGTTACCCAACTGGACATCCTCTGGAAGGAAGCAAGGTATGAAGCCCAAGGAATTAGTGAAGTCCTTCCCTTGCTCTCCTTGATGGGGGTGGTCTCAGCAGGGAGGAGGTTTCTCATGTCTTGGTGTGGGAGGGTCTAGTCCTAGGAGAGGCCCAGCTGGTGTAAAGGAACTTCCCACACCATGTCACTCTGGGCAGCTGGGAGTTAAGGAAGAAAGCACTGTACATCTGCCACAGTATAAACTAGATGGCTGTTTCAGGATATGAGTCCTAATTCTCTCACATTTGAGGGCAAATAGGTGTTTGGCAGAGAGAATTGTCTTTATTTTAAGAAATAACATGGTTCTAAAAATTAATCTTTGTGTTTTTCTAGTATTGCTCTTCTAAATTTGAGAAAGCCTTTGTTCTAACTCAATTTCTTTCAACCTCCTGGACAATAATTTCTACCCATCGTCCTTAAACTTCTTGTACCCAAGTGTTTATTATAAGAATGTGAAACATCTTCCCCAGATGCAGTATTTTTGGCTTCATTAAAAGTTTTTCTAGTTCCTCTTCAGTCATGTCAATATTTACCTTGGACAATGCTTTGTATCCTTTTGTTTATAATTCCAGAATTCTCCAAGACAAACTGATTATTCATGACTCTCTGGCCTGGGTTACAATTTAAACATACCTTATGTTGACGTTTTTAAGAGTAGGAATCCCCCTAACTATTTCCTCCACTTGTTCTCATAAATGCATGATTTGTAACCTTCCACACTCATTTTCTGCTCTGTATTTTTTCTCCTTTCAGGTATCTTCCAAGCACATCTTTTTTTGTTTTGTTGAACACAGTCTTAGTACATTAGCAAGTGACTTTTTCTTATTTTCTTTTTAAAGTTCCAGGATCTGTCTGTCTGCCAAGGATGCATTGGCAACACTGTGTTGTATCCACATTTTTGAACACTTCCATTGTTTTCCTAGAGAGCACACTCTTCGTGTAGCCCACTCCTTCTTGGTGAATTTTTGGCTGTTGAAGCTGAAAACATGAGACCCTTGTCTTCCTTGTCTAAAGACTTTAGTGTAAAAGCCCCAAATGAATAAAAGGAGACCTTAGTGGCCAAATAGACATCATAAATTTATGGCATGGTTTTTTTTTGAGTAGTTCCCTTACATCAAGCCAGTCATCTTTCCTTAATTGCTCAGGATTTTTGAAATCAACCTTTCAGTTGTAGAGGATTTAAAATTTACTAAGGATTTCACATGCATTATTACATTTGATTTTTCTAACAACTTTGAGAAGGAGACCCAGAAGAGTCAAGTGAACTGTTGATCAGGAAGAGAGAATAAGACACAGTTTTTGCCCTCTAGGACATTTATATTAATAAATGATTTGGTTTTATATGTGTTTCTGTTCCTTTAAAACACTGTACTTTTTCTTGAATTAGGGACAGTGTATGTACTGTTTCCTTTGTTTCAATTACCCAACTTCTTCCTTTGATTAGCTAAACTTCTACCCATTTTTCAAATGTCAGGTTTGATTTCACTTCCTCTAGAAACATTCCCTGGTCCCCAAGTTTGGGGTAGGGTTTCTTCCTTTGTGCTCCCACAGCACCCTAAAAATAACACTGGGATGACACTCAATAAATACTTGTAAAATAAATGATGCACAATGTGTCTTCTGGTTTGTGTAGCCTTAGATTCTTGAGTTCAAGAACAGATGCCAAAGAGGACTCAAAAAGGGTACAGAGAATTTTAGGTATTTCCAAGTTCATTCTTTGTAATTCCATCTGAATATTGATAGCTAATATAGCTATCTGTTGTTTGTCCAAAAGGAAAAAAAATCCTTTCCCTCTTACTTTGCCTTTACCTCCCCACTTTTCCTTTGGGAAACTGCCTCCTTACCCACTTTTGGTTAGTGGTGTTTTGTTGGGACTGGCCACATTTGGGAGCAGAAGTAGGCTTCATAAGTGTATTTCATGCCTGGGGTACAATGACAAGCATAGGGATAGTCACTCAACCCAAGCTGGTAATCTATGGGACTTCTGGTGTAACTCTTAAGTAAGAGAGGATCTCTATTTTTTCTTTTGATGGTTGCAAACAAGAGATACAAGCATTCACGGAACTGCTGGTTCTTTGGGAACTTGTGGAGAGATCAATGAAGCCATCACAGAACAATGAGAGGCAAAAGATGGTGATAGAATCAAGGCTTGATGAAGACATCATTGAAAACCTGGATTTAGGCAGTGTCTGATCCTTTGGATTTCCAAATTTATGAGATGATAGATTCCATTTTTGGTTGCAGCTAGTTTGAGCTGCAGTTTGATCAGTCATCAATGACTGATAGAGTTCTGCTTAATTCAGTGGGGAGAAAATGCCATGTTATTTTTTTTACTGACATTAGTGATTTTTTTTTCCTTTGTGGCTTTGTCTCATGCTTCCAATTCTTCATATGTATTTTGCATCCATGTAATTTGAATTAGGTGGCTAATCAGAAACCAATTAAGTAAGCATGTTTTAGACTTATTTTCCCCAAGTCCAATATCATGTCATAGGCTCGCTGAATGTGCCCTAGTTCGTATCTGAGTTGAGCACATGCCTGAAATTTTTCCAGGAATGGTGATGATTTTACACAGATTTGCCACATGCCCCCACCCTATCTGTGGATCTCATAGGCTAAATTGTGGAAGGGTGAATACATGGGGGTCTGAAAAGGTGCATCATGATCTCAAAGTAATGAAAAGTTCTTAAGCTTGTAGAATCAGGTCTCAGAACGAAATGTGAGGGAGCTTCATGCCTAGATGCAGGCAGACAAGACATTTATATTCTCTGTAGGGACAATTTTCTATCCTCCTAGGGAGCTGGAGAATCAAAAAGAGTTGCAACCCATTCTTGGTGGATAGTGGCCTTTAAATGCTGTGGGAACTCCTCCTTGGGCCTTTTTGTCTGGTGGATGGAAGGGCAAAAACATTTCTCTTTTCTAGAAGCCCTTGATAAAGTGCCAATGAAATCCATATGGATTTTCCATAATCAGTAAATTCATCAATTGCTTTCTCTCCCTATGGAGTTTACCATAAGCAGTAAACCCATCAATTGCTTTCTCTTTCTGATTCATGGACAGCATATTAGTAATTAAAGCTGGGAGGCAGAGATTCAGTCCTAGCTTTTTGTCTAAACGTATTCCTGGAAACTGGATCATTGAGTACAGCACTGTATAATGAACAATACTTTCCACTCAAGCAGTGTTATATTTGGGAGTTGTGTTCCTGAGCAAGGCTACAGCTTCAAAAATATCACTGATGACCTTTCATTGTTGCCAAATTCAAGATACAAACAGCAAAATCTTAAGATCATGAGATTAGGATCTAATTTTTACTGAATTGGAAAAAAAAAGTAAAATCATAGGTTTTAAATGAAATATATGTTCTTTACCAATTGTTTATATAAGTGTTCCACATAAAAATCTATTTGTGAAGTATTCATACATTACATAAAAATCTGTTTGACTATTGCAATGTAAACAAAAGAGAGATGTGCTAATTATAAAAAAGCATTCATTCTTTACAGTTAAATTAATTCTGCTTGTCTTCTTAGAATCTTGAAGTGCTTTTAGGAGGATGTTTTAGAAGATTTAGGTCTCTAAACCACTTTCCAGTCACCTTTGAGCTGGCCTTTTCTTTTACATTTCCCAGTAGTAAGCATGGATGTGCTAGTCTATTGTGTAACAATCTGTATTAAAAAATTATTGTTTATAATGATGGTGATCATAGTGATGGTGGTGATGTTATACTCCCTGAACCTGGTAAAGACATGGAGAAGTGACAGGCAAATTGTCACCTATAAACAGCAAAAATTTCCATAAAAATATTTCATTAAGTGAAACCCATGTTTGCTGTGAACCATATTTACAACTGAGAGGCAAAACCTTCCTCTCTTCTGAGGTTGAAATAGGCGAAGTCTAGGGCTCACTTCCATATGAGACATAACCTAGGTCCTTTTGTCCTCTCTTCTCTTCATGCATGTTCTTTCCTCTTCCCTCTGGTCCTGTGATGTCCTAATAGTAAGATTTGGGTTTAGGCTGATGGGCATGGAGGACACCAGAAGGCCTGTCCTGTGCCATGCCCTCCAGGGGATGTTATCAGAAAGCTTTGCCTAAGAGCTTGGGACACAAGCACTGCTGACAATGAGGTATTGTTTATCTATTTTCATCAGAGTTCTTAGGCATATGACTTCCGCCCAAATTGTCTATCGATCTAGGTCAGCGGTCGGCAAACTGTGGCTCGCGAGCCACATGCGGCTCGAGCCGCGGTTTGCCGCTCTTTTGACTAACGAGTTTGCTGACCACTGATCTAGGTTTCTGGATCTCTAGGACAAAATGGTCTCCATTCCATCAATTTATTCTATTGGTTCCTAATAGAACCAAAAGAGAGAAAAAGTTTTCTGCCTAGCCCCCAGTTAACCTGAAAATTCAAGTAAATGGCCTCCTCCAATCACTTCAGTTCATTGAAGTTTAACTATGCACATTCTTGGAAAGGCCAAACTAGATGACACTGACATTTTGAGAGCTCTATTTTGCAATGAATGAAATAGAAATTGAAATAGAAATGTATTGGTACTTGCTTGTTTTGATAGCATTTTACTGATATGAAGTTCCGGGAGAAGGGTTTGAAGGGGGCAAATGTCTAGCATTTGGTTTATTATCAGGGAACATTTTCCCAATCTGTATGCTGTTGCTTGATTTACAAATGGTGCTTAGCAAAATGATATTTTTACTTTCGAATTTCATTGCTCTTTTCTCTCTCACTTCCCTGGAAGATCTTTAGATATTGAGGGGCTGCAGCCACCAAGGTTAGTGTTGACTTCTCCTTTGGAGGATTTTTCTTTAATTTTATCCTAGAATTAATGAGCACAACAAACAGCTGTGCCAATAAACCCATTCTGCTTGGTGACACACTCTTGACAGAGCAATTGGCAGATGGTCTGCCTTGCAGAGGATTGCAGCAGAATGGGGAAAATGCTGATAGGAGAGTGGGACCTACTTATTTGAAGTCAAATTCCTCCATTTTTCTCCTGGTATTTAAGTATCTTGCATTATAGTTTTTTCCCTCCACTCTAATTAGATGGCAGCCTCTATTTGCCATTTATATAAGTCCACTTGGTTCTACTTTTTCAATTCCAACATTCTTATTCCTGGCACTGGAAATGTTGCACACATTGCTCTTGGGGGAGTGTCTAGGGGTGTTATTCCATTAGAAGTCTGCAGCTTGATTCAATCTCCTGGTAAAATTACAACTGGAGAACAGCAGAGGGAATAAAAGGAGACAAGAGGAGCTCACTGTGTGACAAAGGCAATCTTGTCACAGTGGTGCTATCCAAACCAGGGCCAGCCTGGACGCGGAGCACATGCCTGTCCTAAGATGTGTGTGCTGCTGTTTTGTCGTTGATTTGTATTACTATGCCGTGAATAACACCACCTGTTGCATGTCTTATGTTCCTCTTAGAACAGGATGAATTACGTTCTACTGTAGGCTTTGGAATGTAAGAAACCTATTTGAGAGTATCTAGAAACCAAGGTATTTTTTTTTGTTTGTTTTAAAATGTCCTTTAAGGAAAGGAAATGAAGTCTCCATGTCCTTCTAAAAAATATTAGTCCCTTTCCCCAAATACCTCTTAGAGAGTTAACAGCCCGAAAGATATGTGGACCTATCTTTGTATATTCAGTTACCTCAGCTCAGAATTTTGTCCCTGAGTTGCTTGGTATCCTCTATTTCAAGTTCTTTTATGAATATTAATTATCAACTGTTCTTTTTAAACTGTGGATAGCTTACTCACTCCTAACAGAGACTTTCTTTTATTTTTCCAGGGTTGTTGAAATATAATTGACAAATAAAATTGTATATATTTAAGGTGTACAGGGGATGGTTTGATATGTGTATACACTGTGAAATGATTGCCACAATCAAATTAATTAACCATCCATCATCTTGCATAGTTAACTTACCTGTGTGTGTGTGTGTATGTGTGTGTTAAAGACACTTAAAATCTACTATCTTAGCAAATTTCAAATATCCATAGTAGCATTATTAACTATAGTCACCATGCTGCACATTAGATCCCCAGAATCCAAGAAACTTACTCATAACTGAATGTTTATAAACTTCAGCCAACATCTCCCTCTTCCTCAATGCCCTCCCTTCCCCAGTCCCTGACAACCTGACAACCACCATTCTGCCCTCTGGTTCTATCAGTTCTACTTTTTTAGAGTCCTCATGTGAGTGACATACTTTTTCTTTTTGCGTCTTGCTTATTTCACTTAGCATAATGTTTTCCAGGTTCATCCATGTTGTCACAACTGGAAGAATTTCCTTCCCTTTTAATGGTTGAATGATATTTCATTATCTATCTATCTGTCATCATCTATCTCACATTTTTTTAAATAAATCTTTATTCATATTATTACAATTGTTTCTCCTTTTTCCTCTCATAGCTCCCCTCCACCCGGTTCCCACCCCACCTTCTGCCCTTACCTCCCCCGCACTGTCCTCATCCATAGGTGTATGATTTTTGTTCAGTCTCTTCCTGAACCCCCCTATACCCCTTTCCCCCTGAGAATTATCAGTCCACTCCCTTTCTATGCCCCTGATTCTATTATATTCACCAGATTATTCTGTTCCTCAGGTTTTTAATTCACTTGATTTTTAGGTTCACTTGTTGATAGATATGTATTTGTTGTTCATAATTTTTATCTTTACTTTTTTCTTCTTCCTCTTCTTTAAGAATACCTTTCAGCATTTCATATAATACTGGTTTGGTGGTGAAGAACTCCTTTAGCTTTTTCTTATCTGTGAAGCTCTTTATCTGCCCTTCAATTCTAAATGATAGCTTTGCTGGGTAGAGTAATCTTGGTTGTAGGTTCTTGCTATTCATCATTTTGAATATTTCTTGCCACTCCCGTCTGGCCTGCATAGTTTCTGTTGAGAAATTGTATGGGTGCTCCCTTGTAGGTAATTAACTGTTTTTCTCTTGCTGCTTTTAATATTCTCTCTTTGTCTTTTGCTCTTGGCATTTTAATTATGATGTGTCTTGGTGTGGTCCTCTTTGGATTCCTTTTGTTTGGGGTTCTGTGTGCTTCCTGGACTTGTAAGTCTATTTCTTTCACCAGGTGGGGGAAGTTTTCAGTCATTATTTCTTCAAATAGGTTTTCAGTATCTTGCTCTCTCTCTTCTTCTGGCACCCCCATAATTCTGATGTTGGTACTCTTGAAGTTGTCCCAAAGGCTTCTTACACTATCTTCAACTTTTTAGATTGTTTTTTCTTTTTGCTTTTTCAGTTGAGTGTTTTTTGCTTCTTTGTATTTCAATTCTTTGACTTGATTCTTGTGTTCCTCTAGTCTGTTGTTGGGTCTCTGTACAATATTTTTTATTTCAGTCAGTGTATGTTTAATTTCTAGTTGGTCCTTTTTCATATCTTCAAGGGTCTCATTATATTTATTGGCCTTTTCTAGGATATTCTTGAAAAGCCTTATAACCGTGGTTTTGAATTCTATATCCAGTCGTTTGTTTTCCTCCATTTCTTTCGTTTGTGATCTGTTTCTTTGATACCACATTTTCACTGCTTCCCTGAGTTGGTAGGGTAGATTTGTGTGCTAGGTTTCCTATATGGCCCAGTGGGTCAGCCTTCCCAGTTAACCTGAGGTGGACACTCTTGGTGCACCCCTTTGTGGACTGTGTGTACAGCCTTGTTGTAGTTAAGTCTTGATTGTTGTTGGTATCACTGGGAGGAATTGACCTCCAGGCCAGTTGGCTGTAAGGATCAACTGTGTCTACGCTGGGAGAAGTTCGGTGTTGGAGACAGCCTTATAGGATTAGACTTGCCAAATTGCAATAGCATCTGTGCTCAGTTTAGATGGGGTGGAGTCTCAGGGCGGAGCAGACAGTCTTGGCTTCCAGTCAGCCTTGCCCTTGCGCACGCGCGTGCTCGCCTTCAGACCTCTGCCTTCCCCGGCTCCCGAGTCTCCGCCTGAGAGTCCAGACTCCCCCCACAAGAGCGTGGGTCCCCAGGGGCTCGCCTGGAACTGGGGTTCAGTGCATTCAGAACTGGGGTTCAGTGCAGTCAGGTGCTTCCGACTCCCTTCTGCTAGGGAAAGCCTGTGGCAACCTCCGCAGCCTTTGTGCACACTGGTGCATGCGTCTCCAGACCCCTGCCCACCGGGGCTCCCCTGGGTCTCTCCCGGGTCTCCGAGTCTCTGGGTGCCTTTCTCTCTACCTGACAGTCCAGACGCCCCTGTATGAGCCTGGGTCCACGGGGTTTCCCCCGGGACTGGAGTTCAGTGCAGTCAGAACTGGGGTTCAGTGCGGTCGGGGGCTTCCTTCCCCCTCCTGCCAGAGAAAGTCAGCCAGGCTCTCAGCCACCCTTCCTCTCTGCATGCACAAAGACCCTTTGCAGTACCTCCAATTTTCTGTGAGCTTTTCTCTTTCCTTCTAGTTGTAGAATTTTCACTCAGTCAGCTTTCCTGTGGTTCTGGATGGTGTCCGTTCTGTCTTTTAGTTGTAGTTTTGAAATTGTTGTGCCAGGCAGCAGTTTAGGTGCTTACCTATGCCGCCATCTTGGTTTCTCCTCACATTTTCTTTATTCATTCATCTGTTAATGGACACTTAGGTTGTTTCCGTATCTTGGCTACTGTGAACAATGCTTCAATAAATAGGAAAGTACAGATATCTCTTTGAAATACAGATTTATTTCCTTTGGATATGCACCCAGCATGCCATTTGCTGGATAAAGAGAGACATTTTCCTATAGAATTGATTTTGATGGTATCAAGATGAAAAATGACTCAAAAGGATCTGAGATATTGAAGCTACTTTTGTAATTGGCTTCCAAAGAATGTTTTTGAAATCCTGCTGTCATAAGGAAAGTGTGTGCTTGTTGGTAAGGCAACAAGTGCTAAGGGGGATTGTCAGTGTTTCCTTATACCCCACGGACAATTGAACTCATGACTTCGAGAGTCCCTACCAGTTCCATTATTATCCAGGAATGTGGAAGTTCCTTCTTCTACAACTTTCCCTTCCAGGGGGAGCACATCCCACCAGTGCTTGAGTGTCTTCCATGATAGGAAACTCATTACTTTAGCAAGGCATTGTTTGGGGTTTCTGCAGTTGTGAATATTATCTCCCCAACTCCTGTAACTCCCATAGAACCTCTCTTCTAGAGCAAAAGGAGCCCATCAAATCCCTCTTCACACAACAGATCTTCAGTGATGTCATGTCTTCTCCAAGTCATTCTTTTTTGGGCGAAATTTCTCTAGGGTGTTAACTGCTGTCCTGACATTTTATGATCTTGACTACCATGAATATATCATAGCCACACTGAAGGTGGCATAGTTTCCTAGATGTGGTCTAACCAGTGTAGAACATGCGAAGGCTCAGGTATCCCTTTTTGGAACATCCTCATGTTCCTGTTTATAGGAGAAACATCTGCCACTAAATACCAAAGTAATCTAGGCTCTTAGACAGTGACTAAACATTGATATTTATGCTCAGATACACAAGGAAACAAGTAAAATCAAATTTATTCAAAATCCAAACTATGATCTCTAAACCGGCACCACATTTGGTTCCTCCTCTTAACTTTGCTGTTTCTGAGAATTGGGACCCACATTCTTCTGCATGTCTCTGACTCCTCCTTTTTCTCCACCTCCTTGCTCCAAATGGTTCCTTCCTGTTCTTCCTGGCCCCAGTTCCCTTCCCAATTCCCTTCCCAATTCCAATCCACTTTTTAACTGATAGTGGGAGTGTGCAAAACCTAGATGTTCTTCTAATACTTTACACAATCAGACCTTCTGAGGTCACTGAGGAGAGGGCTGCTACAAAATAACTGTGTGGTTTTTTTTGTTTGTTTGTTTGTTTTTACTGTTAATCTGCATTTTCCTAAAACATGTATATGAGGAAAAAAGTTCACATGAGAAGAAGATGGAGAATGAAGGTAAACAATTCTTTGTATATTTTGGAGCAGATGGAGAATGAAGTTCTCCGTCTTCTTAAAGAGCCTAATGTTGAAAGGGCCGCGAGAAGAATATGTTCTCAAACGGAGTAATCTACAAATGGTTAAAACCAAGGTTCCTCCAGCTGAGCTGCATTGAGGAGTAGAGCAGAGGTTCTGATTGAGAACTTTTATTTCCCACAGATTGTTTATGTCTTAAATGAAATTTGGAAAGGTTCCCTGACATCAAAGGCTGTTCCTCTCCGTTAATCGATTGAGTATGTTGTGCCTGTCCTCCCCTGAGTCCCCTGTGACTGGGAACATAAGTCAGATTCTCCCTTTGCCAGTAATTTGGAGGTTCATGATAAGAAAACATCCTTTTTCTAAGTAAAAGAAAGGGTAGTCCTGGGGAATGTTAAGGCAGCACAGAATAGCCATGATTTACTCCTGCCTGAAAAAATACACAAAGCCTGATCAATCCATATCTGAATATCATCTGCATAATTTGAAAGCAACACATGAAGGGAATAGGCCCAACCTCTCTATCCTGTTCACATTTACATCTGGAGCAGCTGCCAGGGCCTCTCGCAGCTGATTTTGTTCAGTTCTGCAGGGCCGACTTGAAACCCAGGCAGAAAATGAAAGTGAGCAAATTTACCTCTGGCATTCAAAGAAATGCTTTTGGTCAAAGTGAGTATTTCTGACCATGACTCATTTTCAAAAGAAGCATTGAATTCGCTTTGTCATCTTTGCCTGGATCGGGCTCAATCGGCCCTTTTATGATTTTTAAAATATCCTATACAGCCAGGATGGCATTTATTAGGCTTCAGCTATTCAATATTGCATTTCAATATATAAAAGTCACTGTTCAATTGAATATTGAGTTTTCTAAGGAAGTAAACCTACAGAAAAGAAATTTGCAAGAATCTAAAATAAATGAATTTGAGGAAGATCAAACTGTCCTTTTGGCTGTTTCAAAGATCAAAACATCTCTCTTTTATAGAAACCAGGAGCTGTTTGAATAGGCTCTTCACCGCAAAGCCCCATTTTTTTCCACTTGGGATAGCTTGGGACTGCACCATAATGGTATGAAAGGCCCCAGGGAGGAGGAAAGGTTTCATTCCCCAAAAGCACCCAGGACTTTTGCATCAGAAATAGCAGTTTTTTCCCCCATTTAATTTAGTCTCGGGCCCAGTGGAGTGAGAAAATGAAAATCTGTCCTCAGCTCCTTCAGGGGGAAGGGTGGCCTTAATGGGCACGACAGGGTCTCTTGATAATTATTTTTAAAGTCTGCTGAGTATCTTTGTCTCTACCTCTCAGAGAGGCTGGATTGTCTGTAAGGAAGCTATCATTAGGTTCACACTACCTTATATTCTGCATAACCTTAGGAAGTTATCTAAACTCTCTAGGGCTTTATTGCTTCATGTATAAAGTGGGGATAATACAATGTATCTCATTGGCTGAAGCTCCTTCCAACCTCAGAGCCTTTGCTCCTGCTGTTCCTTCAACCTGGCTAACTTGTGCTCTGTCCCTAAGATTTAGCTGGAATGGCTTTTCTTCTGGAACACATCCCATGAACTCCCAGACTACATTATCCCCTTCCCCTATCAGACAATGTGCTATGGTCTTCCTTTGTAGCGCTTGCCTCAATTATAATTGAGAACATTCTGCACTAAATTTGCTTTGTAGAATTCATGCCGGCTCCCTCTATAAGGGATCAAAAAACCTAGCTCATATATCTATGTCTACAACTAAAACACAACCACACACTGTTTGTTGAGTGAATGAAATTAGTGGAAATAAATCACAGAAGTGATCAAGAACTGGAAATTTCTTTTATTGCCCTATGCATTGGGCTCCTGGAGGCCAGGGTGAGCCTTGCCTCTCCCCAAGTGTCAGGATGGAGCTGGTCCAGGAACATTGTGGATGTACAGATGGACATCATTAATCACCTCTCCATCCGACTGCTTTCTTCACCTGCCTATTGCTTTGTCTTCTCTTTGAGTGTATCTCATTGACTTTCAGGGAGATTCTGGAACCCTTGTTCAACTCTTTATGATGCACGTTTTCTCTTTCCTGGAAAGTCCTCCTGATTTCAGAGAGCTCCATGGGACAAGTCTACAGTGAGAAGTGAGAACCTGAGTGATGACCATGGTGTTTTTAGTGCTGGTTAGAGGGTGTACTGGGACAGAAGGGATTGGAGATGTCAGTCCAGTGAGCCTTACATGTTGGAGCAGCTCTCTCAGACTTTTATTTATTTTATTTCTTAAAATATTTTTTTAAATTGAATTCAGAGAAGAAGGGAGAGGGAGACAGAAACATCAATGATGAGAGAGAATCATTGAATGGCTGCCTCCTGCATGCCCCTCACCAGGGACCGAGCCCACAACTCAGGCATGTGCCCTAGACTGGAATCGAACCTGGGATCCTTCAGTCCACAGGCCGACACTTTATCCACTAAGCCAAACCAGCCAGGGCTCTCAGGCTTTTAAACTTCATCACAACCATTATCATGTCATTAGCAACTAGCAACTTCTTTACAATTTAAAAAACCTTTGCCTCCCATCTAGGGAAAAGAAAATTCCCATCAACATTGTGAATCATTCATGGTTAGAAATTCACCATTAGAATTTTATTAGAATTATAATATTTTTGCTTGGGTTAAGGCAAATACCCATAAGAGGTTATTTTATTAGTTATCAACTAAGTCCTTATTATGAATTAGTTTATAAACTCATTTCATCTGAGAAGATGGGGGAGGAACAAGCATTAAGGAACTTGGTTGTTTATATAGGAAGAAGTGTTTCTGTCAGAGTTGAGTTGTAGATAACAGAATTCAGTCTACCTATTTTTAGGGGAAATGGATTTCATACAATGAATAAGGAGCTTACAGAAATCCTTAGAAGGACTGGAGGATGAGACTTTCAGCAGAACTTCTAGGAATTACACCTTAAAATGACACTTTGGAACTGGCCAACTGAGGCAGCCATGATCAAGTTGACTAAGAAGGAGGTCACTTCTACAACTTCTGGCTCTTGTACCTCACCACATCTATCCCAACCATCACCAACAAAATAGATATCCTCCACTTGCCTCATGAACCCACAGTGCTAGTGTCTGAACCCTGGGGCCTCTGCTAGAGTCCCCACATGTCTTCACAATGTGTTGGTTAGCAGTAGTGGAGTGCAGCATCCACCTTAATGTCTATCTCCATCATCTGAATCTCCTGGGGAGTATCCACTTGGCTGATATTTGTTCTCATGTGGAACCTAAGCTGTAGGAAACTCGGGGAATGAGACCATTTAGCTTGTCAGCCTCTGCAAGGCCATACATTGACTATGGACTAGACTCAACTAGCCTGCAGGTTCTGCAACAGGGGTGCAGTAGAGCATTTTTGAGAGAGAAATGGAGAAGGGGCTGAAAACAATCTTGACTAACCTTGCAACTTTGCCTGATCCTGACTATTAGGATGAGGAATTTTAGAAATGAAACATCAGAAAGGCATTATGGAGTGTTTGGGTGGTGATTTTGAGGTCTGGATGTACACTTTCATAAGTTAATAAGACTCCTTCTCCTATGCTCCTGACATTTATGGGGGTGGTTTATTGGTTTGTAAACTGGTCCCTACATATGGAGGGCAAAGAGAGACTGAAGAAGAAGGTGGACCACTGCAGATTGGTAAGTGGTAGTTTTAACACACAAAGGGATCTTACCTAGGAGACTTGTCTTGAGTGACCACAAGTTGAATAGATCTCCGTATACACCCACCAGAATCTTAAAAGTTTATATAGAAGCCCTAACTGGGTCAGTCATATATACTGTCCAGATGGTCTTCACAACACATTGCCCTCTCTGGGCTGTGTCCTTGAAAACAGTTTCCACTGTGGGAATGATGGGCGGAATGTGTATTCCAAGGTCAGGGGAGGAGATAAGGAGATACTGGTTGCCTGTGTCCAGTTCAAAGGTCAAATAGTAGTCATGTGCTCTAGATGACTTCCTCCAACATATCTTAGTTCATTCAATACCAGAGGAAGACAGGTATTCAGATTCATCTGTCTTCAGGCCAAAGTCTATTCGGCTTAGAAAATGTTCTCATGACTAGCTGAAAAGAAGGCTTAGACGCTACCCAGGACTGTGGACATATCGACCTACTGGGTAAATTGCTTTTTCTCTGATGAGGAGACCCCCAAATGAGGACTCACTTGGGATGGATCACTCTGGGTTTTGGAAGTAAGCGTCAGTAATGCTATCCTGCCATCTTCTTTTTAACATTCAATCCAGCAACCACCTTAAGCTTTAATAAACATCTTCTCCTTTAATAGTGTTGACTTCAAGCTAATAAGGCAACTAGTGAATCAAGTGAAGGTAAATTTCTCATTAACAATTTATTTAACTTCGTTGAAGAGAGCAATTCCAACTTCTGTTAATTGAGTTTGTAACAAAAAGATGGATCTATTTTACTAGCACCCTCAGGACCTTAATCAAACTCCGGGAAAGGTAAAGTAACTCTCATTAGCAGACTAAAAGGTAAAATCCAGGATGGAATGGAAGGTACTAAAACACTGTTAAATTCCAAAAACTTCAACAGGATTATAAAACAGAGGCACAGACTGGCATTTCACAGTGTTTTGAATTTTATTTGCTAGAGGAAGAGCCCTTTAGACTTGAAGCTAAAGCTGTGTGTAAGACTTTGAAGATGCTGGGTTTAGGACGCGGGGGATGTGTTCTATTTCTCCCCCTTTATTTAAGGTGCTTCTGTGGAAAAGCATGCTGGGTAGACCTGTAAGAGGACTTACCCTTTTCAGCTGATCCAAAGCTTTTCCCTCTGGCTCCAGGAGGCAGCTGTAATTTAGAAGTTTCACAATGAAGGGCTGAGTGAGATTGTCTAAAGTGACAGCCCTGTGGGCAGTGGGACATGTGGCATGTCTGTGATCAGCAAGTGATTGAATTTGAAGGGATTTAATAATTCTTCTTAAAATTCTCGGCTTTTCCCTCAGACTTTCTTCTGGAAGCCTGATTAAATGCGTATTATTTCTTCTTAAGTGATTTTACAGGTCGTTTATTTTGGATTTATGAGCATCAACACATTTTAAAAGGTATTAGTGAGCTGTACTGCTGGATACTTGTTCTCTAAATCATTAACTTTACTCTCTATCAGCATCAGATAACAAGGAATATTTCAAATATTACTTTGTTTTTTCTTCTTATGTATTTACTCAGGCAATAAATCAATTTTAAACACCTTCTGTGTGCTAGGTTTTAGAAACACTATGACCAACAAGGCAGGCATAGTCTTGCTATCCCTACATTGTAGAAAATTTGTAAAAATGTTTAGTAAAGTCTATATTATTGTGAAATTATGGGGAATGGACTTGAATTTGATTTAGTCTTAATTTCCCATTCAACACTTTACCTATGGATTAAGGTCTATATGAGGAGGCACAAACAGGATATATGTTTTGTTGTTGTTGTTAACCCTCACCCAAGGATATTTTTCCGTTGATTTTTAGGTAGAGTGGAAGAGAGAGGAAAAGATAGAGAGAAACATTGATGTGAGAGAAACATATCTATTGGTTGCCTCCTGTTTCTACCCCAACCAAGGCCCAGGCCGGGAGGAGCCTGCAACCAAGGTATGTGGCCTTGGCTGGAATCGAACCCAGGACCCTTTGGTCCTCAGGCCGATGCTCTATCCACCAAGCCAAACTGGCTAATGCAGGATATATATTTACCTGATGTGTGGTAACATTTAAAGTAGGAAGGTGAGGTGAGAGAGGAAAAACTACCCCTTTTCCTCTTGCCACCTTCTCCTAAGGAACCTGTTCTATAGAATTAGAAAATGTCTAATTATTTTAAGCCTATAGCTCCCAAAGAGAAAATGTCCCAGGGCTTGCAGAAACCCTTATACTTCTTGTTTTGGGTGGCACATACACCTTAGCTCCTACACCCAGATGTAACTTTTCTTTTTATCAATGTTCCATTCATAGGGCTGTGGTGAAAGGTGCTAAGACCAAGGTGGAGTGGGTAAAGGGAGTGTGATTAAGTGAATCATTTGAATCATGATGGAGAAGAGAATCAAAAGACCCAAACCAGAAAGTAAAACTATCTATGAAGCAGGAGAGGTGAGGCAAACAACAGCAAAAAGCTTAATCACAAGGTCAGGAACAGGATGAGTCAAAGGTGGGTTCAGAATGGAGGCCATGAGAAATGTTGGGCTGGGGGTATTGCTTCTCTGTACTTATTGGAAGGCATAATTTTAAATGTCATGGGTAGGGCCTTGTCTGCTTAAGAGCTCTTGGGGCTGCATACAGGAGCCCTTGGGAAGTGGTCAGCTGTGTGGTAACTGGAAGTTCCCCTTAGAACAGTCGTCGGCAAACTCATTAGTCAACAGAGCCAAATATCAACAGTACAACGATTGAAATTTCTTTTGAGAGCCAAATTTTTTAAACTTAAACTTCTTCTAATGCCACTTCTTCAAAATAGACTCGCCCAGGCTGTGGTATTTTGTGGAAGAGCCACACTCAAGGGGCCAAAGAGCCGCATGTGGCTCGTGAGCCGTGGTTTGCCGACCACTGCCTTAGAACATCTTGTCTACCTCACCCATGGCTTTGGGGAAAACCTGGATGAAGAAGGATGTAGGAAAGAGTCAAAGATGCCACCATTTTCTCAGGAGAAAACAATAGTTAACCCAACTGAGAGAGGAATCTAGCAGGGTCCATTAAGCTGGAGACTTTATAAAGTACTTTTCTATCCACCCCATTTGTCCCTCCACCCCACCCAGTGGCCCCAGATGCAGATGGTAACTCGAGGGAAATGGTTCTTCTTACTTGACAGATGATGAAACTGAAACCAGTGAGAGCAAGTGAGTTTAAGATCACATAACTGTGCAGGGTCAGACTTAGGACTTGAGCCTAGATTTCATTTTAGTTGCAATTCTCTTGCCAGTATAATTTACATTGTATTTAAATGATATGTAAAAATAAGCAAATGATAAAACAGAACATTACAAATGTTTTGACCCATTGAGATATAAGTATGAGATTGTTGGCAAGTCTCTGTGATTTTTTTGGAGCATTTGACAATTTTCCTGGCCATCTCCATTTTTACCATTCTGGCCTTGGTTGGTCCTGATAGAAATTTGCCTTTGGGCATTTGACACACCTTCTTCCCCCAACACACAGACTGGCATTCTATCTGTGGCCACAGTCTTCAGGGTGATTCAATTGTGGAGTACTAGGAAACATTTTATTCAGTAAGATCCTCCTCATACTTATTTGGTTACGGAATTATCTTCCAGGAAGTCAATCACAAGGTTTTACCTTTCTATTTGCTGAGGAACAAGTCTAATTCACCCTTCACATTTTCAGTGAAAATTTTTGACATTTCAAGCTTTTTGACAGAAAAAAGGACAGGAAACATTGTGTGGAAGGCAGCTTTGAGAAGACAGAATCCATGTGTGACTGCTTGAGTAAGAAGGGTTAAAAAAGGCAACAACAACAAAACCTGCTCATTTTTTGCTTGCTTAAAAAAAACAGCAATTCAAACCATCTCCAAATGTAGCGTCATCCATTTTCAGACTCTATACATTATGCATCAAGATTTAGTACAAAAGGAATTTGAGAAGAGCGTTTGCATGAAACCACTTCAGTGGATTAAATTTGCAGCTCAGCATATTAGACTCAAAAAAGTATAGAAGACATTTTGAGACCCCTGCCTCCTTCCTTTATGTGCCAAGATTTTACTTCAGATAAATAACTTAAGAATAGGTAGCTCCAGCAATCGTCTTTTTAAAAAAAAATCAAGAAAGAATTTGGTCTTCCTTCCACTTAGCTTAGCAATGACTATGAAAGTTTTAAGAACAGAAAACAGAGTTAAGAAAGTTGATCTAATCAGTTCTGTGGATGGTGAGGCTCTTTCAGGCAAAACCATCAGATCCAAGGTGGAAATGCTAATATAAAATGTAAAAAATACATTCCCAATAAAAGGGGCTCACATGGATAGCTCCATAGCAACTGCAAACTCTACCCAGCGTCAGTTCAAAGTTGAGTTGCCACTGTGGTTAAATGTCTGGATGGAAAGCTCAGAATCAATCATCCAGATGTCTTCACCTAGTAGATGCCCAACACCATTGAGACCACATCTGGATGCTTGGAGGGCCAGTGGCATTTTTATTTCCTGTTGTTTAAGTAATGGATTATTGGGGTTTTGGAATAACAGTATCTTTTTCCTCTCACCCCAGACACTTTGCATCACTGGAGCAACACACTTTATGGCAGTCAGGCAAGAGTCTGGAGCACCCCAAAGGCAACCCATTTGGGGGCTGTTAATAACAGGAAGCCCTAAATTGACAGGTGAAGTCTGACCCTGGGCATCATTACTGTAATAAACCATAGGCTTTCCAAACAATCTGAAAGAGCATCTGAAAGTTTCTATGTAACTTTGATGTTTTTAAGTGTTGAAAAGTTCCCAGTGGCATGGCTGGTTGCCTAGACTACAGCATTTTGTTGACAGCTCTGGTCCTTTTCCTGGCAACTGAAAATTTGGACAGTGACCAATGAGAGGGCAGCATTCTCTCCTGAACTTTCCATTAGGCTGGTGATTCATTTTGAGACCCACAGTTTATGAATGCTGTGAAGTCAACGCAATGTAGCTGTTGAGGTGTCTACATTCAAATTGGATTCCATTAACTTTACGGTGTGATTAACTGTCTGCATCATAAGGACTCAGGATGGAATTTATGTGCCTTCTGAAAGCACTTTCAAGACTGGCAGCTTTGATGAATGCAACTTGATGCATGGGATTGAAAGAACAACCCTAAAACGATATCAAAGATATCTCAAATATAACAGGGATCTGAGAATCGACATTTGAGAGTTGAGGTGGGTGGTTACTCTCAAATGTACAGAATAGAGCTGTTTGTCAGCATGCATATTTTTTTTCTTCAGAATACTCAGTTTTTGGCATTAGAAGGGACTTGGTGGTCTGCCATTACACGATTTTCAAACTAAGTACCAAGGCATTAATTGTGGTGCTTGTTAATAATGCCAATTTCTAGGTCCTGCCCTCTGATTCTGAAGGGCTGGAGGAATGATAGACCTTTCTGGGAGAAACATTGCATTAATCATTTTACATTTGGAGAGGTGATGTGCCTCATCCCTGGCCCTGTTAGAGCTAGTGGTTAGAGAGGAAGACTCAGAACTATCTTTCTTTCTGTTTTCCTCAAGGATCTTTTATCACTTACTTAGTTCATGTCATCTAGATTGATATTTTTGACATGGGAATTGTCAGATGGGAAAGCTACATGTGCCATGTTAGAAAAGTAGAGAAGAACATGGGGTGGCAAAGAGGGTGACTGAGCAGCATTTTGCAATTTACCAAAAATGAATTCTAATATCTCATTTAAAAATGTAAAATACTCCTCAACACATAGGGGTTAAGTGAGAACTGCAAATGCTAGTCATATTTTAGCCAATTTGGGGCAATTCCTGCCATAAAGATGAACAAAACACTTTAATTTCTGTTTTTCTTTACGAACTTATTTGGCTTTAAATATACCAAACACATATAATTTGGATTTTCCAAAACTGATTAAATATTTTTCCATTATTGCTGAAAATTTATACTTATTAATTTGTGAATTATTTGTTTAGATCCACTGTGACTTTTCTACTGAGTTGTAGCATTTTTTATTGATCTTAAAGAGCAATTTTTTATATTAGTTATCAACTCCATATCTGTCACACATCTTGCTGAAAGTATTTTTATCACATTTTTGTTTACTTTTATTTTTACATACAGTGAATTTTCTATCACACGGAGCAGCTCAATTTTTTTTCCTGTAGTTAAAATTATTCTTTCTGCCTGTTCTCGGGGATGCTGTTTCATTACTTTTATTTGTTGAAGTCCTCCCCATCACAACACTAGGAAAAAAAATCTCTCCTACTAGCTATATTATAGTGTTAACATTTACATTTAATGTAAAACCTGTTGACATATTCTGCAAAATGTAATGTATAAATGTAATGTAATGATAACATATAAACAGTTTTCTTCAAAAAAATTAATTCTCCCAGCATCATTTCTTATAGATTTCTTTACTTTCCCTTGGTTTGATTACTACCATGTATTGTATAATCTGGTACTGTGCTAAATATTTTTAATGAATTTTCAATGTTAATGAATTTGGTCCTTACAACAACATTGTAGTATAGTTATGTTTATCTTCGTTTTACAGGTGAGTGAACCGAGGCTTAGTTTAAATTGCTTACCCACATGGGGCAGATCTGAGAGGAGATCTCAGGATTGAGTGACTCCAAAGTTCACGGACTCAGTCACCCAAGTAGATTTTACTATAAAACAAATTCTTAGTATTAAGGTCTTTTTGGGGTTATCTATTGTTTCACTAATTTGGCTGCTATTTTTGCAACTAATATTATACTTGTAAGTATTTTAGCTTTTTGAGGTTCTTATGGCAGAAAACCCTTGCCCTTTATTACCTTTTCAGTATTTATGTTGACCTCAAAATTAGCAAATACAAATCCTTTGATTTTCAATAGATTACACTTATAATAGAGACATCTTCACTCTATTTAATTTTTGCCTTAATGCCCTTTAGCAAAATGCCCTTTAGAAAAGTTTTATATTTTTCTTCAGACAGGTCCTTTATATTTTCTATTTTCATCTTAAATATTTTGTATTAGAGGCCTGGTGCATGACATTTGTGCACTGAGGGGAAGGGGTCCCTCAGCCCAGCCTATGTCCTCTCGAAGTCCGGACCCGCGGAGGTGGGAGAGTCCCCCCCCCCCACCCCCCACTGTGCTTGCCAGACGTGAGCCCGGCTTGTGGCTGAGTGGCACTCCCTCTGTGGGAGCACACTGAACACCAGGGGACAGCTCCTGTGTTGAGCGTCTGCCCCCTGGTGGTCAGTGTGCATCATAGTGACCTGTTGTTCCAAAGTTCAGCCGATTTGCATATTAGGGTTTTATTATATAGGATGGTTGTTTTTACCCATTATATTTTAAGCATTATTTATTTACATAAAATCTATTTTTTATATTTATTTTTTATACGGCTTCTTATTGACTTTTAAGAATAGTTTTCTCATGGATTTTCAGTGTACATAACTTTATAAACTACAAATAATGATGATTTTCGCTCTTTGTTAATTATACTTTAAATTTCTACATATTGTCTTATGTCAATGCTAAGAAAAGTTAAATACCAGTGGTAAAAACAGCCAACCAGCCAGTGTGTCTGCTTGTCTTCTGTTCTTTCTTCTGCAAAAATATTTATGAAGTGTCTACTCTGTACTAGAGACTGTGCTATAAAGATGGACAAGACAGACACAGTCGCTGCCCTCCTAGAGCTAAAGCCCGGACTGGGAGACGGACATTAAGTATTTATAGTTATTTCATCAATTAGAACCCACTCTTGACTTTAATGGGAATGAATCTAGAGGTTCAACTTTGAGCCAATTTGAGATTCTTTTACATGCTATGTTCCTTTAAGGCTAGTTTCTAGTTTTGTTGTTTTTTTTCAAATCAGAAATGCCCTTTGAGTTTCAGGGAAAGGCTTCTCAACTTTGCCTCCTTTTACCTATTGTCAGCCCATTCATTTTATATACACTAAACCTGAGGTGCAGTGGGGGAATGAGACATATCCCACATCACACATTTGTGGAGGCAGAAGCCTCTGTGGAATCTAGCTCTAGAAGCTGTCTTGGAACTATAAATAAAGGCAACGTGTCTATGTATCCGATGCTGTGGACATGTCTGCGTATCCAGTTTAGATGGGAAGCTTCTTCAGGACAGGAGCTGTTTCTAGGAGGCTCTTGGTGCTTCCCAGGGTCCAAACAGTACCTGCCGCATTCAAATGGCTGGGGCTGTAAAGACACTCTTCCTGCCCCATTTCCAGTGGGCTGGTCCAGAAGCTGGTGAAGGGGCAATGTCACGGAAAGTGAAGGTGTAGCATAAACCTATTGTAAGCAATGTTCATTTCTTATTAAGAATGTATGAAAATTCAGAGAAAAATTAAATCACCTGTAATCTCATCATTAGGAGAGAACCCCCATTTTCTTTGAATGCCTTTTCTTTCCTATCAATTTCCCTCCACAAAACACACATATTAAATGATAGATTTTCCCTCCTCTTTTTTTTTCATTTAATATTATATCATGAACAATTTCCTAACACTGTAATTGCCTCATTGTTTTGTTTTGTTTCCTCAGTTTAACCCTGACCCATGTTTTGCTTTGTAGTGTTCTGCTGACTCATCTGGCTGTTAATTTTGAAACAGTTGTAACAAATAAAGGAGCCCATGAGGACACCTTGAATAAAGACACTTAACTGAATCTGAAATGGCCACACTTGGTTGAATGAATGATGACCATGTCATCAAAATTTCAGCAGAAAGGAAACCGTAATAATAATTCAATATGAGTGTAGCACCTTAAGAGCAGAATAAGCTTTGGTTTCAAAAATTTCTAGCTATTTTTCATAGACATGTTGGAATGCAGTAGCTTCTTCTATGGCAAATCCAGCTGTATTAATACAAAGCAAAACAAAACAAAAAATCCACCCCCACACAAAGAGATGATAATCAGTACCAGTAGCAGAATCTTTGAAAAAGGAGATCTAGTTAAATTTGAAATTGAAGAATGCTGAGAAGGCTAGGCCATTCCAAGGTATAAAATGTGAAGCAGGCAAAATCACTTGATGGACTAGACATGGCAGTTGCCTACCCAATAGCCATTCTACCCTTCCCCCCCCCTCTATCTGACAGAATCCCAATTTTGTTCAGCTGTTGACTGACAATGTGTTTCAGAGCCACTCCTCAGCTCCAGGAGGTGAATCCTGACTCACCTAAGTCAATCCTGATAATTCTACTTCCCTTCCCAGTGTCTGGCTGAGGATTGGCCAGGTGATACAGGAGGGGTTCTCCTGGCAGGCTCTGGGAAAAGTTTTTCTTGTTCTTACAGAGAAATGTAAGAAAAGAAAAACTCCTTTCTTGGAGCTTTTGGTTCTTTAGTGAGAATGTAGTTGCCACTTGGGAGTACGAGGGGACAACTCTGAGGACAAAAGCTGAGCTGCTGAAGAGGACACCACAGACAAGTATCCGGGTTCTCCATGATATCGCTGAGGATTTCTTCTTCCCCGTTTTCTTTTTTTCTTAGATAATATAGTACATTTTTGGTATTGTTTGAGCCATTTGGAGTTTAGAATTTTACCTGTTTATAGCCCAAAGCATTCTGATTCAGGTGGTCACTGATAACAAGCGGATTAGTGACTGAGCATGGTTTACAGAGGGACAAACTAAGTTCTGTTTGCATTTCCAACTGACTGCCTTTCAGTGTAACCTTTGGAACTATCTACTATCCAAACTAGAGTCATACCATATTAATACTACTACTAAAACTACTACTAATATATTAGGCTTTAAAACGGGATATAATTAATATCAATAGTAGCTAACACATCAATATTTACTCTAGTAAAGGACTTAGCCAGGTGCCTGGATTGGAATTTAGTAAATAATTTTTAGTGAATTAAGGAGTATTTCAACTGAGGAAATAGCCTTGACCTAAGGGAAAAACTATTAGCAAATTAATAATTTAGAACCTTGTTTATACTTTTCTTATTCTATTAGAGAAATCCCAAGCCAACCATAGACATTTAAAAAATTACTAGCCTCACTTAAAGTAGAAAGTATTTAAGGTGTGCCCTCTCGTGGGAAATTCCTGAGTGTACAATTCATCACACTTATATGGCTCAGTCAATTATTTCATAGAATGTCAGTTTAGGAGGGACTGTAGGCTTATATAAACTGAGAAGTAATTACTTATGCAATAAAACTATAAGTAGGTCCCCAGTAAATGAATTTGCTAGTTGTTTTCCAAGTTTATAGACATTGACCCATATGAGACATATTACAAATGCATAAACACAGACAGACATATTCATTGCATTAATTAGGGCAAGTTAAATAGCTGTAACAGATAGACTCAAGAATGAAGTCACTCTAAAAAATGGAAGCTTACTTCTCCCTCATAAGACAGTCTGGAAGAGTCATCCAGTTGTTAATTGCCTCCTACCATGTGTTCTACAGTAACCCAGGCAAACAGTTGTCCTATTATCTTCAAATTGCCACTCTCCTCACTGCCATTCAGCCATCAGAAAGGAGGAAGACAGAACATGAAAGGGGTGCTGTATGGTCTTGAGCAACACCCTTCAAGTAGCACATTTCATTTCTGCTCACATTTCACTGCCTGAAACTTGGTCATTTGGTCACACCTAATTGCAAAGGGATCTGAGAAAGGGAGTCCAGGCATGTGCTGAGGAATAATGAAGCCTGGATTTTGAGGGACAGCTTCTGACACATATGTGGTGTAACAGAAAGAGTAACCGGCTGGAAAAATCTCCTAACTGGGGTCACCCCATCCTTTCTCTTCTCTTCTTTGTTCTCCCCACTAGAAGTAGAGTTATCTCTGCATGGTACAAATGTGTCTGCCCTTCACCAATCGCCTCCATGCCTCTGCTTAGAACCTTTCAATAACTTTTCATTGTATTTAGGACAAAGACAAAACTCTTTATCCTGACATACAAGACTGCATAATCTAATATCCACTTACTTACTCATTTCCAATTTTGGAAAGTGCCTCTTCTCACTTTTGAGGGTCCAGCCCCCTAGGCCTCCTTTTCACATTCTCTACTTTCCATCTTCTCTTTCCACAGGGATTCTGCACTTGCTTACCCTGTGCCTAAATTCTTTTCTCCCCTCTTTGCCTAGTTGGTGCCCATTTATCCTTTAAGTAGGACTCTCCCACTGGAACCTTCTTTGATTTGGTCAGATTCTTCTAAATAAGCTCTCATCACAGAACATTCCTTTTTTCCCCCCAAAGCACCAATTACACTTATTCTTTTATAATTGTGTGATTAAAATCTACCTCTCCCACTAGACTCTGTGATTATGAACTTTAAGCATAGAAGATGCTCAGTCAACATTTGTTGAATATAAGCATGTTTGAATAAATGAATAAAGGAAGGGAGGGAGGAGACAAGACATGAGGAAGGAAAGGAGGGAGGGAGGGAGGGTGAGGGAAGAAGTTCTGGATTCTATTTCCTGCCACAAATTAGCCCTGTGATCACCAAGACTTCATTTTTATGGGCCTCAGTTTCTTCATTGTGAAAGGATTCAATTAAATGATATTCCAGGCTTTCAGCACCATGGTTCTATGGTCCTGCTATTTTAAAATTGAATCCTCTGGGTTTATCCAATCACTCAATTATGTTTCCTAAGCAGATGTAACAAATTGTAGATCAGGCAACATAGAGTGAGAACACTTTTATTCTTTAATTTCAAATTTTTTACTATTACAGATTCAGCACAAATTTTTACTTTATCCTAATTCATAGGTCCAATAACAATCAAAAAGGAGATTGGATGTTCGTGGAAAAATAATGGCATCAATTATTATACAGAAAAAGATAAAGAAATAAAATCCACAATTGATCCTGTAGGAGGCTGGAAGATGAGTACTTTGTTCCTTTTATTCTGGTTGAATTTGGGCCTCCGTATTTTGCATACCATGTATTGACAATACATAATATAAAATTTCACTAGTATAAGAACAGAGGCTATTTTTTCTTCATTTGATTTTGAATTTATATTCAGTTAAAAAGCTTGGGACAATTCTATAAGTGATTGGTCTTTTTTATTCAGCTAATAGATCATCCTATCATGTTATATTTTAGAGAGTTTGTTATTTAAAAGGAACCAATCTGGTCTTTGCTTTTATGAGCTATACTAGTACAGTTATAGAAAGTTTCAAGTTCTACCAAGGAACTGAAAAAGTAAGGAGTGACCCAGGACTGATGAAGTTAGAAATTTCCTCTTTAAAATGGGATTATCCATTTGACCCAGTGATCCCACTTCTAGGAATATATCCCAAGAAACTAGAAACACGAATCAGAAAGGATATATGCACCCATATGTTCATAGCAGCACAATTTACCATAGCTAAGATTTGGAAACAGCCTAAGTGCCCATCAGCAGGTGAGTGGATTAAAAAACTGTGGTACATCTACACAATGGAATACTATGCTGCGGTAAAAAATAAGGAATTCTTACCATTTGCAACAGCATGGATGGAACTGGAGAGCATTATGCTAAGCAAAATAAGCCAGTCAGAGAAAGATAAATATCACATGATCTCACTCATTTGTGGAATATAATGAACAACATAAACTGATGAACAGGGACAGATCCAGAGACAAAGAAGCATCGATCAGACCATCAAACCTCAGAGAGAAGGTAAGGAAGAGTGGGGGTTAGGGGGAGAGAGCAACCAAAGGACTTGTATGCATGCATATAAGCCTAACCAATGACACAGACACCAGGGGGGTGAGGGCATGAGTGGGGGGGTGAGGGTGGGGGGGCAATAGAGTGATAAGGACACATATGTAATACCTTAACCAATAAAGAAAATTTTTTTTTAAAAAAATGGGGTGATCACTTTCTCCTTCTTTATAAACATATATTTTCCCCTCTAGTGTTCAAAATGGCTATACTGATTTTTCATATGTCCTTTATAAGGGGGTGCCATCCCATGAATAGTGAAATCTGACAGTGGGCATCTTTCCTGCTAACAAATTTTGGTTTGTTTTCATCAAGATTCTTTGAAATTCATAACTTTTTTAGAACAGTTTTAGATTTACAGAAAGTTGATAGTACAGAATTCCCATATACTGTCCCCTTCCCTCACTACATTTTCCTCTATTATTACTAATTACTATTATTACTAATCTTACATTAATATAGTATATTTGGTATAATTAATGAACCTGTTTTAATAAATTTGTATTAATTAACGTTCATAATTTATACATATCTCATTAGATTTCCTTCTTCTGTTCCAGAATCACATCCAGAATTCCCTATTACATTAGTTGTCATGTCTCCTTAAGCTTCTTTGGCTGCAACATTGTCTCATACTTTACTTGTTTTTGATGACCTTGACAGTTTTGAAGAGTACTGATCTGCTGTGTCATACGATGCTCCTCTATTGGAATCTGCCAGATGTTTTTCTTATGAGTAGACTGGGATTATGATTTTTGTTAGGAAGAACACAGAGGTAAAGTACTATTTTCTTTATCTCATATCAAATGTACTTGCCATCAACGTGATTTATGACTATTGCTGTTGACCTTGATCATCTGGCAGAAGTAGTGATGGTCAATTTTCTTAATTGTACAGGTACTACCCCCCTTCCCTTATTGTATTCTTTTATTCTGGTTGAATTCGCCATGCACAGCCCACACACGATGAATGGGAGTTATGCTCCTCCTTTTCTGGAGTGCAGTACCTACGTAATTTATTTGGAATTCTGCAAAGGAGATTTGGAACAAGATTCTTTTTAAGTAGGTGGGCTTATTTGGGTTGGGAGTTATACTGATGAGCATTTTATTTCTATAATTCTACTTTTTAGTTTTGGGGAAAAAATAAGGCAATCTGACCATGTCAATGTGATGGAATGGCAGAGTATTAGATTAGTAGTAGGAGGATCTGAGGTTAAAAACCAGCCTGGTTATTTCTCAGGGTAGGGCCTTCGGATGCCCTTTTTCCTGAAAGCTGCTTTGAGTGATCGAAAGTTCTACTTAGCAATGCCACTTTACTTGATGTTTTCACTACCTGGAACAAAGTTTCCATGGTGTGGCCCATGGCTGGTTCCTTCTATTCTGGTCAGCTCAAAAGTCATCCCTTTACAAGAAGAGTTCTTGGAGCACCCCAGGTAAAGTAGCTCTCCCACATCCCAGAACCCTTTATCACATTGGCTTTGCATTAATCATTGGCATTATTTATTGTTATCGAAGATTAACTTATTTATTTACTTGCTTATCCGGTGACCTGGTTCATAGGTCGATCTCAATCACTGAGCCACGCCAGCTGGTTTATAATCTGATTCTAGATTATAAACTTTAGCAATTCCATGAACTTCATGAAGTCAAGGACTTTATCTGTCTTAGTTCATCCAGTGCCTAGAAAGTACCCAGAATAAACTATACACTAGATTAAAAAAAAGAAACAAACACCAAATTGACCATTGAATACATCTACACTGAACATTGTCTGAAGCCAACAAGAAAAGAAAATAACAGAATTTTTTGGCAGCTCTGACAAAAAATGTTAAGCCAATCTCCACTGCTGGTATTTCCATGAAAATGGGTGGAATTCTAAAAGCAAAAGAGGTTTTTGGTATTCTCTCTCTGTTTTGGAATTTGATTTCCAACAAGATGGTATTAGATCTAGATTATTTTTGCTTAAGAAACTTAAATTAATAGGTACTTTGGCTTCCACAAAGGGGTTCTGACTTCTTTTACTTAACAAATCAATCAGGAAAAACCCACACAAAACTTTGATGTCCAGAAGAGGGTCGTCTTCTTGACTCTGAAATTTGAGATGTCAGAAGTACCTCTCTGCTATAATCGTTGGAAAAAAGGAGCATGTTGATTCTCTAGGGGAACTGAAGCATAATGAAATGCAATCTAAGAACATGCAAACTTATTATCTACCAGGATGGTTGAATAGTTCCAATCAAATGGAGGATAGAAATAGGGGCTTTATATTCAGATTTTGAAAAAAAAAATGACTCCCTAGCTATATTTAGGCACAATAGTGCCTGCAAATACCTGGGATAGTGGCAGACTGTGGCTTATTCTTAACATAATGAATATATTGTCTTTGAAACTTATCATGGGGGTGAGAAAAAAACACCCCAAATTATTCCTGCAAATGGAAGAAAGATACCTTACTGTGGATAAGAGAAAGCCAGCTGCTTGTCTGAGTGATAGGTTAGTATTGTTTTTAATTGGCTCTTCAGAGGGCTGCCTTTGTGTCAGAGACCGCTTAGAGTAGGTGGACTTTGTGACTTTCAAAAAAGTCAGAATTTTTCTTTATTTCTCCCACTCTTGGAAATTGCTGAGAAGTAGAGCTATAGCACCATTAACAGTAGGAATCCTTTCATGAGAATATTTTTTCCACATTTCTATGGATAGAAATCCTGGCACCAGGGAGATAGCCTTTTTAAAAATACTAATCGGATGTCACTTGCTACTTAAAACTTATCAACAAGTTCCCACTGCTTTTAGGTTAAAAATAAAAATCTGTGTAGCCTATGGGACCCTGCAAGCGCTCTGGCTGTGGGCAACTGTTCAGCCTCATTTTGTGGCCCAGGGACCTTGCACATGCTTTTCTCTCACCTGGGTCCCATCTTCCTTCACAGTCTTCTGTCTGGTGAAATTCTATCCCTCAGACCCCAGCTCAAATCTCAAAACTCGTGGGTCGCTTCCCTAACATCCTAGATTAAATCAAGCTCCTTTGTCCAGCACTTATAATTCCCTGAAGCTTGTCTTTTTCACAGTTAGTATTAACTACCACTCCCACTGGATTATTAGGTAGAGACCACATCCATTTGCTCACTACTAAATGCAATGGCACATAGTAGGTACTCAATGAATTTATAGTAAAAGAAATGAATGCATAAATGAATGAAGGGAACTGGGTGATACATTGCATCCTTGCACAAATTTTATAAATACCTAATATGGTAGCAACATAAACAAGTTTGTTCCCTTATTATAATTAATAACGAAAAGGTCAGTTTTCACTTTGTTTCATATAGGCTATGACGTAACTAGATAAAGATAAAAGTTAAGTATGTGGGTTTTGTACTCATACAGATCTAAGTTCAAAACCTGGTTCTACCATTTACTGGCTGTGTGGTCATGGGAAAATTACTTAAAATTTCTGTGTTCCAGTTTCCTCATCTGTAAAATAGGTCAGACCTGGGTTTGAAGCCCTGATCCATCAATTATTGTGTAACTTGGGTCAAGTTAATAATCTCTTAAAGCTTCAGGCTTCAGAACTTGTAATCAAACAAGGCTAATAATATCTATCTGTGTATCTTAGGGTTATTAGGAAAATTAATACATATATGTGTGTAATTTAAGTATATATATAAAATTTGCTTATAAACATATGAAAGGTGCTCAGTCCATTTTGAGTAAAACAATAAAAGCAAATTAAAACAATATTGTAACATTACTTTTTATCTATCAGAATATCAAAGATAAAAAATTGAGCAATGTATGCTATTGGTAACAATGTAGAGAAAGAGTTTTTTTCACACATTGTTGGTAAAATATCTTTGGAAGCCACTTTGATCATATCTATCAAAATTGGAAATGCAAATAAAATTTGACCTAGAAATTTATTCCTCTAGGAATTCACCATACAGGTATAATCAGGATACAATCATCCAACTGTTTAAATGGGCAAAAAATAGTTTTCTAAGAACTTACTGGAAGCTATAGTTGCCTTGTAGGGAGAGAAATTAGGTAAAATGAGAGAAGCTAGGGTGAAAGGTATTTTTCATTGCCTACACTTTTTTAAAATAATTGTGTGCAAGTTCATATATTTCTTTATCAATTTGAAATTAATTTAAAAGAGCAGAGACTGTGAATTAAAATTTGTAGTTACTGCTATTATGTTAGGTTCCCACCGACAGTCCTGACTCTCCAACATGGAAGATGTAGGCCAGCAGGGTGGCAACGTGGTTTCTGTGGGAGGACACACAGGTACTAGTGGAGAGGCAGAGAAGCCTGGGAATTCTGGGCAGTGGGTATTAGAAATGAACAGTGGCTTTGTGGTATCCTCAGAGGTAAATGGAAACCAAATCTTAGAACAAACATCCTTTTAATATGTATTTATTGAATCCTCATAACTACCTCAAAATAAGTATTGTGCCCATTTAACAGATGAGCAAATAGAGGTTGAGCAGCCAGTCCAAAGTCACACAGTATCAGACGCTGGAAGTCTTACTCCAGAGGCATGCTTTAGGCATGCTCATGTGCTTTAGGCACAATCCTATATAATAAAAGGCTAATATGCTAATTGTCTCCTCGACCAGTTTGACCAGGAGTTAGACCAGGGGGTGGGGCTGGCTGGGGGGAGGGACCACGGGAGGTTGGCGGGCTGTCCCTGTCCCTGATCGCCTCCCCCCCCCGAACCGCAAGCAGCCCCTCCCCCCAGTCAACCCTGCCCCCAATTTCCCCCCCCCCCCCCGATCAGGGGCGGGGCTGGCCAACCTCTCGAATCCCCTCCCCCCAGCTGGCCCGGGCTGATTGACCCTGATTGGGGTGTGCCGGCTGGATCCCACCCATGCACCGGGCCTCTAGTTATAGTATACTAGAGGCCCGTTGCACGAAGAAATTCATGCAATAGGCCTTCTTTCCCTTGGCTTCCAGCACCCATTTTTCTCCAGCACCTGGGACCCAGGCCCCCACCCTCCTTCTCATAGCAGGCGTCCTGCCCCGCCCAGCCACTCTGAGCCTGGAGCAGCTGGGCAGCCGCCATCTTTCTCCTAATTTGCATATTCCCTCCTGATTGGCTGGTGGGGCGTAGCAGAGTGATGGTTAATTTGCATGTTTCTCTTTTATTAGTGTAGATTGTCTCTGTGTCATGTTTAGGGATCCTACTGCAGTTTTAATCAGTTTTGGACTCTTAAAATTTTTTTAAATTATATTTTTATTGATTTCAGAGAGGAAGGGAGAGGTAGAGAGAGATAGAAACATCAATGATGAGAGAGAATCATTGATTGGCTACCTCTTGTATGGCCCCAATTGGGGATTGAGCCTGTAACCTGGACATGTGCCCTGACCAGGAATCAAACTGTGACCTCCTGGTTCAAAGGTCAATGCTCAACCACTGAGCCACACCAGCCAGGGTGGACTCTTGGTACCTTTGCTCAAAATAAGCACTCTGTTGGAAATGCAGGTCCACTCTGTGTCAACAACTGCATTTGAAGCTCATTGGTGATTTCTAGAAGCTCCTTTTATTCCCGGTTTGTGGTTTCTCTAGTTTCACTTCTGTTTTCCCTGGAGAAAAAGACTGCTTGATGGAATCAAGACACGTGAGCCCCCCTAGTGCTCTGCTGTGGCCATGAACATTTCAATTAGTGAAGACAGCTCTAGGAAAAAACACATCTCAGCACATCTCCAAGCCTTCCAGTTTGGAACTACATGAGCAATAGACATGGTTTCATCTTAAGGACTTCGCTTACACTACTGATCAGTCTACTTAGAAAATTACCAAATGCTGCCAGATCTGCCTCTCCTCCAAATAAACACATTTTGGGAAATCTTTTTGGAACTGATGGAGAAGGTAAGGTTATAGCCTGAGGTTAGAGCACAGACAGAACATATCTAACCAAGTACCACCCAGATGCAAGTACAGTTGGTTCCAGTATAAACTGGAAACTATTTGAAGGAACTGTCCCCTCCTAGCAACCTCTCCATTCTAAAATACTCTGAAGTCTAAGACATTTGGAAAGGGCTTAAGGAGTAATTAATTTAATTTGTCCAACTTGGGATAACCAGTTGGTAAATAGATATTTTTCTTTTGAAATTATATTTTAATAAAGGTATTTAAAGGCTTGAGATGTTTTCAATTATTCTATTGCAATATAATGGTTAATTTTAAGAGCTCTGTGTTTGATTTGTAGTTAAAATTTTTATGGTCTATATATAGGTTGGTCTTTAATAACCATTTATACATTGCTTCTTTTTATATAGGTCATGTATTCTCCTGGGAGAGTCACAAGATTAGAAATAACAAATACAGTACAGAATAAATTAAAGTGCTTCAAACTGCATTATGTAATTTCAGAAAATTGGTTTCACACTGAAACGTTCAAATAAGGAAACCAAATGATTTAAGGAAAAATCCCCTAGTATATGCATTTGAATAGCTATTGTTTAGTAAGTTTTATACTTTGTAGTGTGGTAATAGTATCTGTCCACAGTGCTTCATTTATGGGGTAGTTCATATGAGTCAATATGGATAAAAGTATCATTATTTGTCTTTATTTAAAAATGTTGGCTTCATTCTCCTTGAAGATGAATTATATTCATTAGTCAAAATGTCAAAGTATTGTAAAAGTAATTGTATTTATATATATAATTCTCCAAACTCTTGTATACAAAATGTTCTTATTACACTCAATGCAATAAATTCAGAGGCTGCTATGGGACAGGAGATAGCAAAATTGGGGCCAATGCTTTTCTAATTACTTACGATAATAAAAAGTGGGGCTTGGTTTTCCTCTCCCAACTAAATAAAGGAGATAGGATGCTCTAGAGAGTCTATTATTCTGACTGGTTTTGTTTGTTTCTGTGAAGTTTAGCATCACTCTCTTTGTACCGAGTCCTCAGGCCTTTTTCAATTTTTCTATTCGTGCATTAAAGGCCTCTTCCTGTATTTGCAGCTTTTCGTTTATCTCGGCCTGTGAAGACAATCATAAAAAAGTGGTTATGATGGAGCTATCTTTCGCTGCACATTGTCTTTGTGGTTTTGACATACTATAGTGCCTAAAGACAGACATTATCCCTCACACACCTTCCTGTTTTGCAGACATAGCCGTGTTTCAGCCTGTAGTGATGTGATAACACTTTATCATATTTCTCTGCACATTCCCAATGTATAGCATGTCTGCTATGAACAGGAAGTGGTATTTGGACAGCCATTTTTCACATAGCCTTGTGTTGGAAGATAGGATAATTTATCTGTATTTTCAGACAGACTTTACCAAGAAGCACCGAATCAGAATAACTGCTCAGGGCTCAGTTATTACAATGTTGTTGGTCTCCCCACTCCTTTGCAATAAAATGTTTTTGTCTCCTGTGTAGTACATTCTAAATGGGATCCCAGAAAGCTTCTGTTGTGAAATAGCAACACAAATAATCTCACAATTAGAACAATTTCCATAATTAAACGTATTCATCAAACATTATAACTCCTGGGATTATGCCACTTGGTGGTATAGTTTTGGTAGAAAAAAGTCAGTGATTGCTGACAGGTTCCAGTGCTTGCTGCAGCGGTGATAGCATTTAGCCTCTGGCAGTGATATTCCATGGACTAGCATTGCTCCCTGCACATTTCCAGAAATACTTCCACAGTAACTGAACATTAGTAGCCCTGAAAATGTCTGCTCTTCTTCATGATGGATAATAAAATCACGTGTAGAGAAACCAGCAGTGGGCAATGTGGTAAAACTGGTGTTTTTGTTTAGATGATTTAAAAAAATCTACAAGTATATGAAGAGTAGTTTATACATATGTGTTAATTACTAATTCAAAGTTTAGAATGTTCATGTCTATAACATAATTTGAAGTTTACAGGGTAATTATACTTTAAGAAACTCTTATTAATTTTATATAGAAATTTTAAAGATCAAATACTGTTTTGGTCCAGATATACCTTTCCATTCTTATTTCTTTCTTTATGAGGATAACTATAATAGATAGTTTTGAAATACTACATCTTGGTTGCCTTATCTGATGAGATTTTGTTTTACCTTCACAGTAAGGACTTATATTTCTGAAAAGATCATGGTGGTGTCAATTCTAGATTCTCGTGTAATGCCAGAGTATCAAGTGTTTTTTGTTTTGTTTTTCTTTGGTACAAGTATTATCAAGCCTTGGATCAAGCTCTGTCCTCTGGTTTTCTATTTTGTTCTTTCTTGGTGGTTGGGTGAAACAGCCAAAGAGGGATGAAAATGGTACTCCAAGGTTACAAAGGAACGCTTGTCATTTTTTAGGACTCTCTAATCCCTCAGGCATGATTAGGATAGAGCTAAAAGGAGCACACAGGTCTAGGAGTGTGGAGACCTAGGGATTAGTTTAGCTATTGTACCCTTGGGCAAGACACTTAACCACTTAGGGTCTTAGTCAGGGGTGGGCAAACTTTTTGACTGGAGGGCCACAATGGGTTCTTAAACTGGACCGGAGGGCCGGAACAAAAGCATGGATGGAGTGTTTGTGTGAACTAATATAAATTCAAAGTAAAGGAGCAGAGGGGAGAGCAAGAGAACCCTCCGCTCTTTCGGCTCCGCGGGCCAGATAGAACAGCCGAACAGGCCGAATCCGGCCCGCGGGCCGTAGTTTGCCCACGGCTGGTCTTAGTTCTTATCTAAAATATTGAGCAGTTAAAAATTAAGTATTAAGTTAATATTACATGCTAACTTTTAAATTCATAATTCCAAATCCTAATTTTGTGATATATTCACCAATGTTATATTTCAGTGACATTATGTTATGAAATATTTTAAAAATATGTTACTCCTATTTCTTTTTGCCATGCACCATATTAAACCATATAGGGATAAAATGGTTGGAAGAATAATGTGGTCACAATTCCAAAGGATTGGGAAGTTTGAACTAAACTGACTCTTCCCACTTTCAATTATAGTCCCGTGCCACATAAGGACATTTTGGTCCAGGACAGACCATATATATGACAGTGGCCCCATCCTATCTAATAAAGAGGGAATATGCTAATTGACCCTCACACTGTCGCAAAGATGGCAGCACCCACAGCCAATAAGGAGGGAATATGCTAATTGACTGCCACGCCCTCCAAGATGGTGGCCCCCACAGCCAATAAGGAGGGAATATGCTAATTGACTGCCATACCCTCAAAGATGGCGGCGCCCACAACCACAAGATGGTGGCACCCAGTCCCCTCAGCCCCACTGGGGCAGCAGGCGTGTGGCAAGGCCAGGCCCACCCCCAGGTGGGCCCGGCCACTCTGTGTGCCTGCCTCCAGAGTCCCCCAGTGCCCTCAGCCCCCCAGCCGCCCAGGGCTGGCCCGAGGCACAGGCAAGCCTCGGATGGCAGCTGCCCAGCTACCCAGGGCCACCCGAGGCTCAGGTAACTAAGGCCGGCTAAGGCTTGTGCTGCCGGCAGTGGCAGCTGCAGAGGTGTGATGGGGCGTCACCTTCCTCTGATCGCTGGGTTGCCTCCCGCCCCTGAGGGCTCCCGGACTGTGAGAGGGGCAGGCCGGGCTGAGGGACCCCCACTCCAGTGCATGAATTTTCATGAACCAGGCCTCTAGTCCTATATAATAAAGAGTTGATATGCTAATTAGACCGAACAGCAGAACGACTGTCCGGATGACCTTCCAGACGACCATCTGGACGACATTCCGAATGAGGCTGTGAGGGGCTATGAAGGGCTGCGAGGGCCGGCTGGGGCTGCAAGGCGCTGTGAGGGCTGGCTGGGGTTGTGAGGGTCGAGCCCCTTGCATGAATTTTGTGCATCGGGCCTCTAGTAAGATTATAATGGAGCTGAAAAAAATCCTATTGCCTAGTGATGATATAGCCAGTGTAATGTCATAGCATAGCACATTACTCAGATGTTTGTGGTGATGCTGGTGTAAACAAACGTACAATCATATAAAGGTACTAGAGGCCTGGTGCATGAAATTCGTGCACTTGCGGGGTGGGGGGGCGTCCCTCAGCCCAGCCTGTGCCCCCTCACAGTCTGGGAGCCCTTGGGGGATAGCCGGCAGTTGGACATCCTTAGCGCTGACCACCAAAGGGCAGCTCCTGCGTTGAGTGTCTGCCCCCTGACGGTCAGTGCGCATCATAACGATCAGTCGTTCCACGTTTTGGGTGATTTGCATATTAGCCTTTTATTATATAGGATATAGCCCATACAATAATATACAGTGCATACTACTTGATAACGATAGTTAACAACTATGTTACTAGTTTATGTATTTAATATACTACACTTTTGTTATTATTTTAGAGTGTTCTCTTTCTACTTATAAAAAATGTTTTCTGTTTCACAGGCAGTGGACTCATACATCTCATGATTACTGTGTTTCTTGATTGCATCATTCTCACCTACACTTAATTTAATCTTGTGTTGTTTTTCACAGTAACATGTTGTATATGCTTGAAGCCTAAGAGCAATAGGCTACATCACGTAGCCTTGGTGATGTAGGGTCCATGATGTTTGATGTTAAGTATACTCTCTGATGTTTGCACAATAATATTACCTAATGATGCATTTCTCAGAATGTATCTCTGCCATTAACCAGTGGATGATACAATGTGTTCTATGCCCATCAATAATCTCATTTCTTTTCAACTAAGGACAGATGTACTATCATCTACCAGCTTCTGTTTCACTGTCTTACCAGGGTTTTTTCACATTAACCTGGAGACCTTTCTGGTATTTCACTGAAACAGAATTCATCTACACAAGTGTGGGCTTTGGGGAAAAGATTCCTGGAGATAAGGTGCACACCTAACAGAGTGGTGTACTGACAGAGGGGAGTTACGTTTAAGATCACCACTGTGGTGATCAGACTTCAGTTCAGGCACAACCAACAGAGCCGGACGAAAGACTCCTTGTCTGGTCAAAAACACATTGTTATTGGTCTACCAGCTCTCCTGGTTATTCCTTAGAACCCTGCTGACCAGACAAGCTATCCAAAACCCACTAGGTTTGGGAATGCTCTGTTTCCTTCCCGGAAGAATGGGAAACATATGCCCTGGTTCAGTAGCCTCTCAGTGATCACTTCCTTGAGGTGATCTCACTCTCCAGTTTTCTAACCTGGAAATTCAAGTTGACCTAAAATCTCTACAGTCCCAAGATGGCAAACTTCCCTCAAGGTTTTCACTTTATTTTACCCTGTTGCTTAGACAGAGCCAACAGCCAACATTTAACAGCAAGAATTTAGTGTTAGCATTCATATTTCTCTGAAATGTAATTCTTTAAATATATTAAAATTTGCTCCATTGGGTATAATCTTTTATTATACAATATGGGGCCAAAATAATTTCATTTTCAATGTATCCTTAAAATTAAAATCACTAAACTATATAACCTTAAATGTTTGCTCTATTCAGTATAATTTTAATTAACATCTCCAGGCCAAGATAACTTAATTCGTTTTAATTTTTTCTTCATTCTTAATAAATCTCTAAAACTATAAAGGGAGTCAATGGGAAAGTAAGTGAATTAATATACAAAATTTAAGGATTCACACTACATTTTCAGAAATTTCTGAATTACAGGAAGTAAAATATGCCTATAACCACACTAGAGAAGGAGCTCTGAAAAAACTGTACTTAAAACATGATTTCTCTACTGCCTTTTACTCCAAAAAATATAATAATTATATGATTTTAAAATAAATGAGAAGAAAAACTATTGGAAAATTTTAAGCAGCTTACAATTAATAATTCAGTAAATGTTTCTACAGCAGGCCAGTGTATTCAGGCACACACACTGGCCACTGGCATGTGGCTACCTTTGAACAGGGATGCGGCAGTTTTAAGAGCCAGGGACACTGGGAGGTAGGTTTTAGAATTGGAAAATAACTTACCATCTAAAACAGGGGGAGAAATTTAGGTAAGCAGAGAGTAATTACCCAACTTGGAATCGGACCAAGACACAAGGGCAAACACTGAAAAAGTGCCACACCACGGGAGTATTAAAATCCAAAGTAGTCTGGTCGTGATATTAGAGGTTATGTGGTTTTTGCGGATAGCTCTGGAATTCAAACTAGAACCCAGTTTACAACTCCCATTCAGAGTCTTTCATCAGCTTCTGACCTTGGAAACTCTGGACAAATGACTCAGTCTTCTTGCATCTCTCCTTTTTCAATTTATTTGTAAGAGAAGTGCCTGCCTAATTTGCCTAGAGTTTACTAGAATAATTGGTAGAAAATACAGAAAAGGATTTGCTATCTTGAAGCATTGCATAAATCCACATCATCATGTCATTTTATTGAAAAATTGGCAGTAATTTGGCCCAGGCTAATCCCTGAATCCACTTAATATGGAAATGATCGTAGCACCTTCTCCTCTGGTCCAGATTCTCTCTATGTCTAATTATACTATTTAGATGACCCAACCAATGAACTTCCAAGCCTAGTTAAGGATCGCTGCACGACAATGGGACAATCATGTACGTATACAACAATCATATTATTTCTGTTACATAGTAGTGTTATAAATGCTGCAGACTCTAATATTTTAAAAAAATCAATAAATAGTTAATAACACACTCACTACATGGAATATGACCTTGGTAAAGATGTTTTCAATTTTTTCGGGCCTGCAAACAATTCTATTACTGTCTAGTAGTTCCTCGGCAATAATTTCAGAGCCACAGGATCGAAAAGGAGCCCAGGGCCATGATTATACATAAACTATATTTAGATGAAATGTTATCACTTCTAAAAAGGAAATATGTTCTGAACTCAGCTTAATTCAACTGCTCTCTGCCCTTCTACACAGTAACCAGTTATTACATTCATGGGGTTGCTAACAATATAGCTTTGTGTAAAACGTGTTCTTCCACTATTTCTGGTAAACACTAAATACTCTTTATTAAGCCAAGGACTTTGGCTGATTCTGTTGGCATCAAATCATTAAACGTTCATGTAAATAGTGCATTAACATTTGACAATTAAACAGTAACAAGGTATGCTTATGCCAAGCTAATCTTTTGCCCTTTCTAAATTAGTTGTTAATACAGAGTGCTTTTTATATACAGTCTCATGCTCAGATATCAACTAAATCTTTCCCTAAGATGCATTAATATTTTAAACATGCAGTAGACTGTCTTATTGATTCATGGTCATTTCCACAAGAAATTATAAATCCTCTCAAAATATACAATTCACTTATTTAATCATTTTGCCTGGGCAATGATGCAAGTCTTTGTGTAGAGGTAGAAATGTGCTTTTTTGGATGGGGAAAAAAATTAAGCATAAAGCTAAGCCGACTGATCCATCATTGGCAATTGCTGCTGAGCTGGCTGTTGCCAGCACCATTTTCATGCATCCATTGGTGTAAACTGCCTAGCTATTAGTGCTATGTGAAAAGGAGCAAACTATATGAGAGGGAGTTCAAAGATTTGAAAGCCTCTTTTAGAAATTTGGTGAGAAAACTTAGCTGAGAATTATGCTGTGATCTTCAGTGTTTACTGCTTTTAGCAATGTACTCTAATTACTCTCGCATGAGCGATTTTGTTATGACAAGGCATGAAGTCTTTACCATGTTATTTTTTGGGTTTTGCTGCTGAATGATTTTTCAAACTGATAACACTCACTACACTATGTGCTGTTGGCGAAGTTATTTTGTGATCTTATTGAGTCTCAGATGACTCAACTGAGAGTTATGTGGAGATGTTAAATTGAACTCTTCCATCATAGTGTTGCTCTTGCTAGCTGAGTGTAGGTAGTGCTTACAGACATTAAGGATGAGGTTGGCTAATTAACCAGTAATGAAGTAAGCGAGCACATTATCAAGGCTGAGCACCTGAATGCCGATTAGGATGTCATCTGTGACTTGGGCAAGCACTGATTTTATATCTTCAATGGTGAGACCAGCTAAAGCATCTGTCTCTGAAGCGCTGGCTGCTGGCTGGGACTCCATTGGGCCTTGCTCTTGATCCAATCTCTAGAATAGGGAGAGTAAAGAATGTTCAGGTGATATCTAGAGTATTCGGGGATTTATATGGAGCCTCAAATTTCTGGGTCATTTGCTACCAGGAGTGACATCAATCTGCCAGGAGATTGCAGTTTGACATCATCCTGCATTTTCATTATTTATGAGCATCATGACAGATCAAGTCATGGTGCTAACAGTGCTTACTTTGAGAAAGTGAAGGTGGAAACTGGGGAAGATGATGGAGTGGAAAAGATTAAAATTCCTGAACCAACCTCAGCTGGCCCACCTGCAAATCAATGGTAAAACAAATATTTATATTTAGCTGGGGAAAGTCACAGGGAGAGAAAAATGGAAGAACATTTGCTTCCTTTCCTCACACCCTTCGAAAGTCCCATGCTGAGATAGGTTGAATTAAGAGACAAAAGGAAACATACCTTCATTTCTGTATCCAATGTTGGGGGTGGCTCTATGAATGTTGAGTAAATATCAAATGAGATTCCTTCTTCTAGAGGGTTGGGGAAAAGGCCACCTGAAGGCTTGACAACCTCTATCATTTGCTGGAGGGGAAGAAAAGAGCTGTATTATGATAAAGCCTTTTGTGTGTAACCACAATTTACAATTTCAGTTCTGCATCTGATAATTAGCATTTTATTCTACCCACTGCCTAATTCTCTTTCCATCCTATGTGGTTTAGGACTTCATTTTGTACTTCTCTGAGCTTTCATTGTTCATGGGTCAGTATCCCCTTCCTCCTGCTTACAAGTTCTCAGTACGCAGAGACCATGGTTTAGATCCCCTGTATTTCTTCTCAAAGTTTGGCAGAGGGTTAGATGCTTAAAACACTCAATAACAGCCTGATTGTGATAGACATTACTCAGTGAGATACAGCTGTTCTTGGAGGCAATAGTGAAATGGCCATCAAGAACTTGTTAAAGGCTCTAGGTTACTGCACACAGTAAATCAGAGATACTTGCAAAATCAACCAAGAACATAGAGGGCAGGGCAAAATTTTACTGAGCATTTAATAATTCTATAGCAAGAGTGTATCAAACAGAGGAAGGGGGATCATGGTTGGTCAACAGTGGAAATGAAGAAATAGGAATTAAAATGTCAATTTAAGTCCTGGCTGGTTAGCTCAGTAGAGTATCATCCGATACGCCAAGGTTGTGGGCTCGATCCCCAGTCAGGGCACATACAAAAATCAATCAATTAATGCATACATAAGTGGATCAACAAATTAATGCTTCTGTTTCTCTCTCTCTCTTAAAAACAATCAATAAATTTTAAAAAAAGAAGTCAGGTGAGAGAGAGGATATGAGGGCACTGATTTCCTTAAACATCTGAATCATTTTATTAGTTCCTCTTGTTCTGATTCTAACCAACATTTTGATCATAATTTGACTTTCCATCTCCCAAATGATCTATAAAGATATGTCCACTTTCATGCTCTGATTCTCTTGCTTATCACATTCCTTACTGTAAATCAATAAATTAATGTTCTAGTTTTTATAGTAAGCTTCATGATCCTGTTTTTGTGGCCCTGAGATGACACTATCCTATTTGCTGACAAAGTCAGACCATGAGCCTTCCAAGTTTGAAGATAATACTCTGGAAATGCATAAATTCACCAAATAATTACCATCCCCTGAGGCCTGGAAAAACCCTAAAATCATTATATATTCATTTCTAATTTCGCAATAGTTCAGATAAACTTATATAATATTTCATCACTTAAATATTACTATTTATTTTTACTTATATGGGTTTTGAAATGTACTGGAGGCTAAGTCATACCAATGTATCTTACATTGAATTCATATTTCTAACTTTAATTTAATTTTATAGAAAGTTGCTGCTTAGTATACATATAAAGTAGGAATGAAGTGTCCTAGCTTTACAGTCAAGTGAATTGGAAACCAAGAGATTAAATGACTGGCTTAGTCAAATAATTGCTAGGTCTGGGAGTTAAACCCTGGTGTGCTAACTTCTTGGCTTATCCAGTTTTCAGTAAACTGTAATGTGTCATCATGTTGCCATACTTGGAAATTATTGATGTTATTGAGCATTTAATCTCTATTCTGTTAGATGACATCATTCCAGATTGTTTATCTTCAGTTGACTAAATGTTAATCAAAATAGAATATCAAGAAAAAGCATAGCAGAACGATTCTTTTCTCTCATCACATTCATAAGCCCCAGTTTTTTCCTAAATGGAAGCATTTTCAGCTTCCTACAAAATTATTTGTACTTTTTTTCATCACACTTGATTTTTCATCCTCCTACATTTTATAATCCTCTTTATTTTACTAAACTAGGACAATGAAACATCTAAACATATTTTAGTGTCCTTTGAAACATTATAGGCAAAATAAATAAGCAGCACATGGGAATACAGAGACAGGGAAGAGGACGAGTGGTACAGACTTTAATATAGGCTGATAAATAGAAATATGGGGGGAGTGGTGGTGGGTGAGACACTGAAAAGAGAAGAGAGAAAGAATTGAAGAGAGGTTACTGAATTTCCTGCAGGCATGGAGAAAATAAGCCTGAGCTAATTGGCAAGATACGAGTATGTCCTTTTAATGAAGCTGAATCTTATTTGTTGCTGTGGCCATATCTGTCCCACTGCTATGCACTTCCATATACAGGCTAGGCCTTTCTGCTAATTCTCTCTCACCTCGAGGGAGAAGTTCTCAAAAGATTCACTATTCCCTCTCCACCCTGTTAGGAGCAGATTCTACCATCTGCCCACCTGTGCCCCATCTTCCATCAGATATACACTTAAATGTAAGCAGATATTTGTGCTCAACTCTCTCATTTTATCCCTTCCAGCCCTCCCTGTGGTCTGGATTTCTTTAGAAAGCTAATCTGAACTACCTGCCAATGACCCAGCACTCCAGGTCTTTGGCAATGGTGTGTGTGTGTGTGTGTGTGTGTGTGTGTGTGTGTGTGTGTGTGTACACTGGGCACACACTTGGAACTTGGAGCTCCTCAGGTCCACATCATTTCTCTGGTGGAATGAAGCTCCCATTTATTTCTAGAACCCGGAGCTCTGACTGAGAGTTGGGCTTTTCTTCTACTTGACTTTTTGAGTGTAGCTAATACAGCTAGTCACTTGATTTACCTTGAGCACAAAGCTGGGGGGCGGGTAATTTCTTTTCTTCAGGGTGTTTATACTATCAGGGAACCAAACCATAGCTACACTTTACTTTAAAAAAAGTTTGTTTTTTACCTTACACTTTTCTTTTTCATGAAGAGTTACATTTGGCTGTGTTAGTAAGATACTGTTAAGGGAAAACATATCCTAATTTCAGGTGAGGGTAAATACAAAGCTGTTTAACTAATAAGAAGATATACAGTCAAATATAGTTGACAGAAACATCACAGTGATTTTTTTCCCCATTAAGTGGCATTTAAAAAAACAGTTTAAGAAAAATTAGAATCAATAATTGTGGTGAGAGCACAGAGCCAGCAAATATATTTAAATGAAACCGTCTGATGCAATACTTTCTTTAAAAAAATACAATTAGGCCTTTGTATTTTTTTTTAACAAAACCTCATGTTTTACAACATCACTGGTTCTGTAATAAAATCTATTTAAAACAGAGAGACATGGTCAGCTTTATTAAGTTAGATTTTCTGAAAGAACGTTATAATTTCCTCAGTCTATGAATAGTTGAAGCAAATTAAATAAAGCTAGTTTTATAACTATTTTTATACATTTCTATAGAATTGTAATTGTCTCATATTTTTTTCCTCAAAAGCCTAATATGTTACCTCTTAAATCTAGAAAAATAAAAACAGAAAAAGGATCAAGTATGTTTATTAAAAAAACACTCCTATTTGGTACCCTGATTTAGCAACCGCCCTTTTTCTATAAGAGAATAGCACCCATAATCTTCAGATCAAGAAACAAAGGGAATGACTTTAAGTGACTTGCCCGAGGCCTAATGCTGAGATTAAAACTCAGGAGTTTCTGATTATACACATACATCCATTTGGCCAAATGATTGGTTTTGCTTGACTTTCAAATACCCCCTAAATATTACTTTGAATGTAAAGCAATAAATGTGTTTCTCTTGCCATTTTTGAATGCTTGCACACAAATGGATATAATAAAAACAATCATGTTGTTCCATGTGAATGCCATTTATATTTTTTCAGATAATGAGCAGACCATTTGAACCAAGGTGAGTACATTAAAAGCTCTAATAAAGAAGAGAATAGATTTCTAAACTGAATAATCGACTGTTAAGTGAACATACAATAAATAACATCTACAGATGTGGTTGCTAGAAAATTAGTTTTCTATAGCTTACCAATACACATTTCCCCCAGATGTTATCTGTTACACGAAAATTAACTTAAGTTAGTTATACTGTTCATTACCTGTACATTTCATTAGTGTTATTTAAGATGGTTGACATTCCAAGCTTTAGTTGAATCATGCTATAGTATTTAAAGAATATAAAGTAAGTGGCTTTTTGGCATAATTTAATGCTTGTAAGAACAAAATTTCATAATCAACTATTATGTAGCTTTAAAAAAATCCAAGAACTTTACTTATAAGCCAAACAAAATCACTAGAAATCTTATAAGAAATTTATTTACATATTCAGTAGGAAATGGACCTCTATCATGGGAATCAATGGTAAGAATTTTGAACCCTCTTGGAACTAAGTACAGGGTCAGTTTAGTTTTAAAAACATATTATACAAATTAAAGTCTGCTTTCAGATCTTACTGTGCCTAAGAACTATAAAGATTTTATCTGAAAAATGTTACTTCATGCTTTCTTTTTCTACTTTATGTGATAACATTATTAATAGTATTGACTCTGATTTATTATTTCTGTTACTTTTAGTTATTGTTTTTGTTTATTGCTATTTGCTTATTATTTTCTCTGGAGAAAGTGCCAGGTGATCGGTGGGTAGTGTTTGTACTGCTGAAATCTATGATTAAAGTGTCAATTACTAAATTATTCAAAATATTAAAAATGTAATTGAGATGACAACTTTCCATTGTTTTAAGTGGCAGAAAGCAAGATAAATCTGTTAAACCCTTTTGGAACTAGAGGAACACATACAAAACACTGGCTTGCTTGAAAAAGACATTTGTTTGGAATTATCAAAGGATGATGACTTCATGTGTAAATCAGAACTTACTAAAAAATGTCAAAGTTTCAAATAGCAAACTTTATTGAAAACTTTTCCCAATAAAGGTAAAAAGGCACACAAATTCCTGTAATGTTTTAAGTATTTTCCCTCCCCCCCCCCAAAGAGAAAGGCATTACTAATTTGTAAGTCTAATTAAGAAGAACTTGTGTGGTTCTGGAAATTTTGACAAAAAAAAATTGTAACCCATTGCCCACCGATATACTGCACGTAAAATAACAACATATGAATGCCACCTGCAAAATGCAATAAACTCTGCTAATGTCATACTAAGGCCATAAGTTTAAAATCAAAAGAGTAAATTCAAAGCTATGATTATCAGAGAAGCTAAATTAATTCATTTCTAAGGTATTTTTCTTTTGTGTTCAGGCCATTACAAACTCTTAATATATCCTGTAAATATAGAATATCAATTCTGCTATGAGATCCTCCTCCCCCTTTGCATTTTTGACTTGGAAATAAATTTGCAAATGCAGCACATTAATTTTCTTTCCTATGCTTAATATGCAGTATTTACATTTTGAAAAGGTTCAGAATGTTGCCAGGCTTCTGCAGAGTATGAATAGACATCTAATAGCAACTTCTATTTTTACTCACAGCATACTGGTAGTTTGAACATTTATAACTTAATAGAGCATTGAGACCATCAGATCCACATGCTAATCACCTAAACAGTGAACGGTAACACAGTACAAGTTAGGACAGGAAATGAAGACTACCCCTTCCAGCTGAAGCTGCGAGAGGAATTCAAGTTGGCAGGCCACAGTAAACCAATTTGCAACCGGGCTAGGACACTCCAGTTAGCACCTCGTGCCCATTTTTATTTATATGTCTTGATTTGATCTTGTTTAACTTGGGCTTGGAATTTAAAAAACTAAAGTTAGATAATTAAAGAAACTGATTCCAGATTATTTTAAACATCTTCAGTATTTCAAGTGTACTTCTGCTTCAGGCCAACACAATTTGAAAAGAAATCTGAGTACTCCTATCTTAATGACCTAAGAAAACAAAATCCTCTCTAATGAATTTGAAAAAGAGTACCTTCTCAGAGTAAATGCAATTTAAAAGGGAAAGATCTGGCTCCTGTACAAACATTTCCTCAGGGATAGAACAGTTCTTCAGATGCCCAGATACTTTCTAAAGATGGCAATAATCTGGAAGATAGACCACTGCATTATAGGCTTATCCTTGGCTTTATTCCTAACTGTGAGATGCTAAGAAAATCCCTAGGCCTCAGTTTATTTATCTGTAAAAGAAGGATAATGATAATTGCTACCTGGCTACTTCATCGAATTATTTCGAGCACAAATTAGATAATGTGGGTGAAAATAATGGAAGTCCTTCAAAGGGAAGCTATTATTAAACCCAAAGGTGTGTTGTTATAATTACTGTTATTATTGAAAGGGTCTTCTCTCTAATGCTAGCATTGGAAAACAGATTAGAGTAGCCACAGGGAGGACACTGGCCCATGTTATTTCCATATGTAATTGTTAATATTGCCCAAGGAGTCTAATGACCTCAGAAGAATTTGTTAATGAGGACATGCTATCAACCTGTTTCCATACAGCCAGTCTTGATAATATCAAACATATATTCAGTCCTATCTGATTTTAAGAATTCTGTGGACTCAACTTCTCTGACACCTGGATAGCATGGCATAATTAGGTAGTTACGTGGCATGGTCAGGACTAAGGCAAATCACCTATTTAGATAAGGAGAGTGTTTACATCTAACTTTTAAATGAGAAAAATCTGTCTCCCCCCTTCGTAGCTCAATTTACTCTTCTTTTTTATCTTTTGTTTTTCAGCATCGAGTGTGGTCTGTGGTTGCCCAGATTGAGTTTATTTTAAAAAAATTTCCTTCAAAAATTTCATCAAAAGTAAAGAGTTAGGGCATAGAGGGCAAACTTTCAACAAGTCCTTCTTTTGAAAATTGAAATACAGAGATCTTAAAATTGCTAAATTCAAAACTGTAATTTTTATTCTTAGATTGACCTTATCCTCCAACTTCCTCAATGTGAGAGATGGAAAGTATGGCAGGTTCCATTATAAATACTTAGAAAACAACTAATGCTTTTCAAAAATATTTTTAGAAGCCACTCAGAGTATATTTGTTTAGCTTACTAAATTATACTCTAAAAGGCATATCCTTGAACTCAGTTGTAAACTATTTCAAATAGTTCTGATCATGGGTACATTTTTGTTTTGTTTCATTTAGAGAGTTCTATTTAAATTTTAGGTTTTAAATATTTAAAGTATTTAAAACATTAATAGGAAATACTCTAAATTATCTTGTTTTAAGAAGTGGAAATTAAGTATCAGTATCTGTCAATTATAATAATAAAGATGAGTTTGCTATTATCTTTGTGGAAAACCTGTTTTGAATTATCTATACTAATAAAAGAGTAATATGCTAATTAGACCAGGAGACCTTCCAGAGACCTTCCGGACAACCTTCCATATGTCCTTCCAGACAAAGCTATGGTGGCAGGGCCGAGGCAGAGGTGGTTAGGGGCAATTAGGCCAGGAGGGGAGGGCAGTTGGGGGTGAGCAGGCTGGCAAAGAGGGGCCAGTTGTGGGTGAGCAGGCTGGCAGGGGGGGCAGTTGGGGGCAATCAGGCCGGCAGGGTGGGTAGTTGGAGGCGAGCAGGCCGGCAGGCAGAGTGGTTAGGGGCAATGAGGCAGGCAGGCAGGTGAGCAGTTAGGAGCCAGCAGTCCCAGATTGTGAGTGGGATGTCCAACTGCTGGTTTAGGGATCAGGCCTAAACCGGCAGTCGGACATCCCCTGAGGGGTCCCAGATTAGAGAGGGTGCAGGCCAGGCTGAGGTACACCCCCCACCAGTGCATGAATTTCGTGCACCAGGCCACTAGTCTATATATATAAAAAGCCAGTGACCAGAACGCCATAATGACCCAAACAACCGGTCACTATGACGCCCACTGTGGCCAGCGAACTGGCCCGATTGGGGGGTGGGGCCGACAGGCCATCCTCCTGCAGCCCCTCCCCCCAGCCGCATGGCCCCAGATCAGCCTCTCCAACCCCGATCGAGGGTGGGGTGGCTGGCCAACCCCCCGGAGCCCTTCCCCCCAGCCGGCCCTGTCCCTGATGGTCCCGCACCACCCCATCGGCCTGCAGCTCCTCACTCCCAGCCAGCCTGCCCCTGATCGCCTCCCAACCCCAATAGGGGGTAGGGCCAGCCGGCCAACCTCCTGCAGCCTCTCCCCTCAGCCGGCCCCGCCCCCAATGGGCCCCACCACCCTGATCGGCCCACCATCCCTCCCCCCAGCCAGCTCTGCCCCTGATCGGCCCCCCTACTCCGATCAGGGGGAGGGCCAGCTGGCCAACCACCAATGGCCCCTGATCAGCCCGCACCCTATTCAGAGGCAGGGCTGGCTGGCCCACTGCCCACAGCCCCTCCCCATGGTCGGCCTTACCCCTCATCAGCTCCCACCACCCCAATCGGCCCACGGCCCCTCCCCTGAGCCAGCTCCACCCCCGATTGCCCCCCACCACACCAATCGGGGGTGGGCTGGCCAGCCAACCTCCCGCTGTCTCCTTCTCCTGACAGGCCCGGCCCTGATCCCCCGATTGGCCCTGATCGGCTGATTGGGGCTGGGCTGGCCAGACCCCACCCATGTATGAATTCACTCACTGAGCCTCTAGTCCAGGGGTGGGCAAACTTTTTGACTCGAGGGCCACAATGGGTTCTTAAACTGGACCGGAGGGCCGGAACAAAAGCATGGATGGAGTGTTTGTATTAACTAATATAAATTCAAAGTAAACATCATTACATAAAAGGGTACGGTCTTTTTTTTTTTTATTTCAATAGTTTCATTCATTTCAAACATTTTAACAAGAAGAATGTAAACACTAATTATTATAATTTGAAACTTCAAAAAATGGAGGAATCATAGCACAATAACATACCTTATATTGAAGATGGCAAAGGCAAAATAAAATTGCCTAACAAAGGAAAGGTACAAAAGCCTTTCAAATTAAACTTAAATATAATAAAATAATTTAAAACTAAAACAAATAGAAAAGAACAAAATGTGTAAACAGTAAATTAAACATTTTCTTTAGTGCAACTTCCAAATTATGCCCAGGACGTAGATGTAGATGGCAATGTAGACTGGGTTGAAAGGTTTTTGGTCTTTAAAACATCAACTTCAGTGGGAACAGTGTTGTTGGTCTCCTTTTTAGCTAATGCTCTGATACTGTGCTCTCCAGGGGCGTGTCTCCCTACATCACCACGATAACGTGTCTACGCATTCCCAGGGTGATGTCGGGGGACGCGTCCGCGGGCATTACAAGGAGCCTCTGGAAGATTGAAAGGTTGTTCCTTCTACTGAATGGGCGGATATAAATCCGCCCACTCAGAAGAAGGAGCTGTGGCCCTGTTTCCCAACGTTGCCATGTTAACACTGCTGCTGGTGAAGGAGCGGAGGGGAGAGCAAGAGAACCCTCCGCTCTTTCAGCTCCGCAGGCCGGATAGAACAGCCGAACGGGCTGGATCCGGCCCGCGGGCCGTAGTTTGCCCACGGCTGCTCTAGTCAAATATAAATTTAAAATTTTTATTTTATATATGTTGCATTTTAATTACATTCTAAAATAGCTTATATGAAGATGAAGCTATTTCATAGCTTTCATATTTGAGAATATTCCTTTTGAACAAGTTTCTATAATTTGCAGAAATCAGATGAGCCAATAAGTCCCAATGGTTGAAAGAGAAACTACAGTGGAAGAATCCTAAGTACTGGATTCCAGTCTTTCTCTTCGTGGGCATCCCTGTTATTTTTCACAGTTTAAACTACCTGAGTAAGAGGAGTCTGAAACCTTTTGGATGAAGTATACATGTAATTTACTTCATTTCAAAGCTCATTGAGTGAACTGCATTTCAGTCCTGAAGTCATCAGTTAGAATAAAAATCTTAAAACTATACTGAAACTCATTTCATGTAGAAATATAAAGCCTTTTTAGACAAAAAGAGAATGTTTGTAAAGTACTATGAAACCTTTAGAGAAGTCAACATAATATTATTCCTGTCCTCTTAGACCCAAGATGTCTATTTTAAGTAATCTGACATTAAAAATGTGCTGACAAATATAGATTAAAAAACAACACAGGAAGTTGTAAATCAGTTGGTAACCCTTAGCATCAAGGAAATAAGAGACCATGAAAATATAGTCATTTGCTTTAGTCAACCTCAACCTTAATTTTTAACTAAAGAAAATTTGCAGAAGGCATGATGTTTACATTTTGGATATTTTACTCATAGTTTGTGTGTTTCCTTTTTCTCCAGTAGGCTCATAAATTATTACAAGGAAACATGTTGTCAGTTATAAATATTTCCCTCTCTGCTCAGCTCCCTCCACCATCCCTCCCCCTCCTTTTTCAAATCTCCCCTAACTGGTTCCGTTACTGTATTAGGCACTCTTCCTTGGTCAGCAGGGCATGATTTTCTTTCTTCAGAGGAAACTGCTGTCAGTTACTCTTCTGTGCCTGACATTCTAGAAACAGGGCTCTTGCAGGAAGCACCCCACCCTTTCCTTCAGCAGCCCCTTATTATGTACACGGGGTGTCATTATTTTAATGACCTAAAAGGAGTCATGTCTTTCCAAGCAAGAAACAGCTCTAGGTACCCTAAGCTTCTGAGGCTTTTCATGGAATCTGAATTCTTGGAAATCAACTTCAAAAGTGATTTTGTAGACAATGATTTATATGGCAATAAATTTTCTCAAAAAAGACTTTTCATTATAATCTGTAAGCCGTGCTAGTTTAGTTAAAAACAAACAAACCCAAATAACAACAACTCTGAAAAGTTTACATGGTATCTTATTTCAGATCTGAATGTTTCAGAAATCTGGATTTTTTCCCCTTAAATGTGTGGAGTCCTGGCTTGGCCCTGCCACTCAACAGAGAGTATGTCTGAGATGTGGCATCTTTACTTGTAAAATTAGGGAGTTGGATTAGGTCTTCTCTAATCTTGTTACAGATGTTATATCCTAATTTACTAAATTTCAAGTGGCTTTTCCTCTATCCAAACAAGACTCAAAGATCCTCAGGTACAGTATTTTTCTCTTGTGGTGTAGCAGAATATTTGGATCACACTCCCAGAGCTTAATGAAATTTTAGACAGGCTGAAGCTTGTCCATCTATTTCTACTTAATTATCTTCTCCAAACCTGCTCCTCCTCCATTTCCTTAGCTCTCAATGACATCAGCAGCTTTTTGGTGACCAGACTCAGAACCCTGAGGTTGTCTTCAGTTGTTCCCTTTCCTAACATTAAATCAACCACGAAACATGCTGGGGGCATCTCCGTGATGTCTGTTTCATCACAATGACCATTGTGTAATCCAGGGGCCACATTGCTTCTCATAGGCCATCTCCTCTACCCCTGGCACCCCCAGCCCCAAACAATGTGAATGATACCCATTCGACTTGTGGCAGCATTTGCCTCCATCCAGGAAAATAAACATTGAAGATGGAAAAAAAATATAACCCAAAATAAAAACAGCTTTTATTTACCAGAACCTACTCGGATTTTGGCATTGGCCTAGTTAGAAAGCACATTATAAATATTAGGTCCTTTAATTCATACTGCATTGTGAGGAGAGGTTTGATCAACCTCATTGTTTGAATGAAGAACTTAAAGCTCAAAGAGGTTAAGTAACTTGGTCAAAGTTACACAACTAGAGAACAACTAATTCTGTCAGAACTTGAACTCAGATCTATTTGACTCCAAAGCTCATGCACCTAGTCCTTAGGGGTAAATGGAACCCCAATGGCTCTTTATGATCCCCCCAAAACATTCCTCTCCAGTTTCTAGGGGAGTAAATAGAGGTTCTGGAAAGGAAGATGATAGATGCACAGCAGGAATCTGGAGACATGGGTTCTCTGGGAAATTCAGAAAGAGAATTTGTTCACTGGTTCCTTATAGCATTACAGTGCATGTTCCAAAGTAAGTCAATGAAAGGAAGGCAGAGAGGACTGATTTTTTTTTTTTAAGAAGGCAAGATATAAAAAGCATCTGGTTTATAGAGAAATCTGAGAACATACTTAATTCATTCATGTAAACAGGAACTATAGGACCATCAGTTTGCTTTTGGTGACTAAAACTGCATGTTCCTGCTCAAATAGCAATTTGTCCTATTTGTTGTAATTTTAATTACTATTTTCATTGGAATCATAGTTTGTTTTTTTTTCCTCTAGGAACAAGCATGTAGAAAAACAACCAATAACCTAGACAGTTAAAAAGCACATTGAAAAATGAGTATGATTGTGTGAACAAGTCTCTTGTGATTTTTCTTCCACCGTGTGCTGCAATGTGCTATAAATCCATTTCCATATTTTTAATTAACACTAGTTCCAAAAAACTTTCTGGAGGCCATTAAAATCACAAATGGGGGAAAAAACAAATTCATTTTATCAGAAAATTGACTGTAGACTATTTTGGCAGTTTTTATTATTTTTACATTTTAATGATTAAAATTAAATACAGCTCAATTACTCATGACAGAGGACAGTGGAATAATTTTCATGGCTGATATAATTTTGAAATCAAACCCGGGTTTGACTTTATTAGTTCTGCTGTGGATGAGTGTCATTGTCCATCCTGCAGCTCTAATTCCTGATCACTTCCATCCACTCATAAAAGGAATCAGACAGCTGTACCAAGTTACACTTCTCCTAGAGACCTAGTTAGTGGTGCTTTGGCTTTATCTCAACAGCATTCCTATTGGGACTGTACCTTCTGTCCTATGGATTTTAGGTATCTATTTTCATAGTTTGAATCATTCATTTCTTTAATTTCTTTAATTTCTTTAATGGGGAAACAGAGAATGCACAAGGATTATTTGAAAATTTGTTGCAACAAAAAAAACAAACAAAAAAAACAAAAACAAAAAAAACCACACACACAAAAAAAAACCCACACACCTGTATCTTCTGCTATTTTGAGACACTTACTTTGTCCCAAGTAGAAGGTATAACTGCAGCTCTCTGAGGCTACTTATGCATTCCTGGTCCCACAGCAATGACCACTGTTTCCTCATTTAGAAAATGGGGGTAACAATAGTTACCCACCACGTGAATTTTTGTGGGGATTAAATCAATATGCATAAACCTCTTAATTCAGTGCCTGGCGTGTAGGAAGAGCTAAAAAATGTTAAGTCTGTTTTTCTTCATATTTTTATGTAACATATTTATGTCTATAATGATGCTAAACAAAACTCTCCAAGAATAGGGACTTGGTCTCTTTGTTCCCCACTTCACTGCCTGGCATGTGGCTGATAAATATGGGAAAGTAATAAATATTTATTGAATACTTAACTGTAAGAAATCATCATGGACTCATGATCAATAGATCATTTTACCACTACTTTTCACCCTGTTATATAGTCTAATGAGATACAGGGCACTACTTTTTTAAGATTTTTTTTCATTCCAGTGTCCTCCCCCCATTATGACCTATGACTCAGGATGCTCCTCATCTGGGGATCCAGCCCAGCTCCTTGACTTTACCTATTTCCCCCCTGCTGATGGTCAAGTTCTTCCTGTCCATGCTAGATGGAGTTAAGCAAAATGAATAGATTGTAGTGGTAAGACTGGAATATTAGGATGAGTATAGCCTGTTTCCGATGAGGAACTTGTTCAGGCCAGGAAAACCCTGGAAGGATCATTCTGATTTTCACACTTGTATGAACACAGCCTTGGTATGAGGGGTTGCTAATGAAGCCAGAGAATCTGGCCCAGCATGTTAATTTCAATTCAGGGAACTTCCAGGTATTTATAAATAAATTCCATATATTAGGCAACTGATATTTAGATAAGAAAGTCAGAAAGCACATGCTGTAATATAGTGCTTCAACAGATTATAATATCAACCCATTCTAGCAAAGCTAACCTAATTGAAGTAATCAAAAACAAGCAAGAACAATGAGCTACTGTTTCGAAATTCTTCTGCTAGAAATAAGAAACCAGGACTAAAACCATGCAAACAACAAAGTAACATTGCAAAATTAAGCCATAGTATTAATGGGGTTTATCGAATTATATAATCTACAATGAAGCCATAACAGATTTCAGATTGGAATACCTTTGGAAACATCAGTCACCTGATTATCATCATTGCCCTAAGAAAAGATGAAGGTTTACTTGGAAGGATCCGGTATTCAAGGCAAGTTCTGAAGAACAGATAGAGTATCAAAATATTATGAAAAAACACATTCAATTTCTTTAGCTTCTGTATCTATCTGAAACATTTTATTTTGTTTGGCTCAGCAATGACGGTAAACACTAAGAAATGATGGGAAAGACGATATTTTACAGTAATTCTTTAGTCTAAAAAATACTCCTTTCCTTACAGTTCATTTTGCTATAATTGTTTATTTATTTGCTTATTAGTAAATAATTTTATTTTGATTTTAGACACAGAAGTACAATATTGTAACTGATTTATTCTTTTATAAGACTAATCTTTCTATTGGTAGATCATAAGATATTATTTTAATAAGAATTTTTTAAAGCATTGGCTGTTATATCTCAGAACTTTGGAACTTCACCATCTCACTAGCATCTGTCAGATTTAATCACCCACAGAACTACCTTATAAAGATTATCTTATCAGAAAAAGTGTCATCCTGTGAGCTTAGGTGTGAGAATTGCAAAATAAAGCTGAGCTACACTAACAACTGCTGTGCTAATTTATTGTAAATTATGTTTTTTTTTTGTTTGCAGATATAAGACATGAGAAGTGTTTCTATTTTAAATTCATTTCCTATTATTTCAACATAAATACCAAACAGCTCAAAAAAAAGTGAGAACAGAGAATATTCCTTAAATAGGTTCTAGTGACAGTAAAATTTATTTTCTAAGCTATCTGTACCAGTCATGTCATTCCGTTCTAGGTGCAGAAACCAGGCAGCACAATTAAGACAAAGCATGTATGCTTAGAATGCTAGATGGAAATTGCTGATCGTCATATGAAGAGTGATGATTTATAGGATATGAACTGGAAATAATTGCATAGCAAGCTGGTCTACAACAAAGCTTTAATTCACTGGGCTGACACTGTAAACTCATAATGTGTCGACCTGGCACCAGCCATGATAGATTGCAGCTGTTCACAACACATAAGCATGTCCTTTTCATGAACATTCTGGGAACCGTAGTTCAGATGACCCCAGTAAAAAACTGCAATGGTTTTAACCAAGCTGGTTCCCTCAGAAATGTAAAAACCATGATGAGTCATTATATTATTAAAATTCAGAACCAGGTGGCAATGAATCACATGAAGTTATCACCTCTAAATCATCAAAGAGAGTATAAATTGGGTTCTATAAAGTACCACGAGTCTCAATGCATTTTAACAAGCTAACCTCTTATATAAACATGATTTTATTAATATACTTATTCTTCTTATTATGAAAACTAGAGTGAAATTTAGTGGCCATAAAAGTGAAGGGCTAATGTTGCTAGCTTGAGCCAGAAAGAGTATAGGCCTGTATGTGTATACTGCTTTATTTATGTAGCTCTGTCAATAACTTTTGACCTATGTTTGTTCTTATGAGTCAATGCCAAACATGGGAATTTGTATGTTTTTTTTTTAAAAAAAACTGCAATAGTGGACTGGGCATGTGGCAAGAAACACTCAAATTCATTGTGTTTTTTAATCTAAATTAGAATTTGAACTCTGGTCTCAAGAACCAGTTGTGGGTCAACCCAACTATTTTGCACACACCCCTCCACCACTTTTTTTAAAAAAATATATTGGATTTCCAAGAAAACGGGGTAGAAATACTATTTTAAAAAAGTAAAAAAAAAAACAACAAAAACAAAAAAAACATTTTGCTGGGTTTGCTGTGAGCTAGTAAGCTTTATGTTGTACCAGAACACATATTTAAAAGAAGAGTTTTGCCTCTTATGTAAGATTTAGATATCAGTTAAATTTAATTGGTCTGGGTGCATGCCATGCAGGCAGACACATCATAGGCAGACTTCTGCCTTATCAGGGGTTACAGTCTAGAAGTGGAGTCAAAAGGCAGGGGATACAAATACCTGTACAATCAATTACAATAACATGTGAAAATGGCTGCAAGTGGGCTAGATTAGGGTACTATTGGGTCATTCACACTTTATTTAGCTGACAACTGAATGATGTACCAGTGAGAGAATCAGACAGACAAGGAGAAGAGCTGGAAGGGAAGTGCATAGTTGGGTATGTGTCAGCTAGCTAATTTTTTTTAAATCCTCACCTGAGGATATCTTTTTATTGATTTTAGAGAAAGAAGAAAGGAGAATGAGAGAGAAAACCATTGATTGGTTGCCTCTTGTATGTGTCCCGAGAGTGAACCTGCAACCTAGGTTTGTGCCCTGACCAGGAATCAAACCCACAAACTTTTGGTGGATGAGACAATGCTCCAACCAACTGAGCGACCTGGCCAGGGCAGCTAGCTAATTTTTATAATAATTACTCAAAATCAGAGGAATAAATGACATTAAATCATTTGAATATAAAAACATGCTAAAATAAACTCAGTTAAGCATAATTGTTAATTGCTGATAAGTATTGCTTTATTATAAAGAAGATCAGAAGAAATATTCTTGGTTAATGACTATTTTTACTTAAAATATTTATAGTTGGAGGGACACAAATAGACCTCTGTGGAAAACACATTTGATAGCTAAATATAAAAAAATCCAAATATTAATAACTACTGACATTTATGTAGTCTTTTTTTTCTCCCAAAGCTCTTGACAAACATTACTGACTATATACACACAGGAATAGTAGTGAAATGCTGCTACTCTTTCAAAGGACTAGACATTAATCCAAGAGTAGCAAATGGCTGATCTACTTAAACACAAATCTGCAGAACATAGGTATGTATTTGGAAATGAAAACTCACACCGCAGCACCTCCCTCTCAAAGTGTTTGTCATATTTTAACTTTATTAAATAACTGGTCTTATCTAACTCCATTCTCTTACTAAGTCAACAATGGTGCTTGTATTTTTTTTCTTAGATGGCCTGAGCTGGTTTATGATTGCTGTGAGGCAGTGAAGAAGTACAAAGGCTGATGGCACCTCCTCTCTGAGGATATCCGCTCTGGCTCCTTAGCACCTCCTAGCGTGAGGATGGCTGATATGCAACACAAAAGTGCCTCCAGATTTGGAACTAGTTGTTTCATCATGAATCAAGTTATTTGAGACAAGCCAGTTCAAACAAGTTTCATTTATGAAATACCAGAGGCCTAGTGCACAGGTGGGGTCCCTGAGCCTGGCTGGTGATCGGGGCCGATGGGGCCATCTCGCCCAGTCCCGATCAGGCCGGCCAGGGGTTGGGACCACAGGAGGTTGGCTGTGGGAGCACACTGACCACCAGGGGGCAGCTCCTGTGTTGAGTGTCTGCCCCCTGGTGGTCAGTGCGTGTCATAGCTATAGGCCGGTGGTCTGGTCATCTAGTCCTAAGTGTTGCTTAGGTTTTTATATATATAGATTAGATCAAATCAATTGTTGCAGGGCTGCTTGGTGACACTGATTAAAAAGATGCCATGTTTGTTGTACTTGCTTGAACGCAGTGTAAATTACATGGCAATAATCATGTGTAGAATGTTTAATGTATACTGTTAGGACAGTTACTGTAAAATATTAACTATTTTATTTTATTCTCACAGTATGACTGGCAATGACAGAAATATAATATTCTTTACATTTCCTGTAATGATGTTATTCATTGGAAATTTTCAATTCAGGGCTTATTATAAATACTTTGCTTTAAGTTTTAACATCCTTCCTCTCCTCTATAAATCCAAATGTCTTTAAAAATTCAGCCCAACCCCAAGCTCCTCCTTAAAGCTTTCACAAATTTTTCAGAAAACAAGGCACTCTATGTTTTTAAAACCCTCATGATTGTATAAATGTATCATCACTAAGCATGTGGTCCTGGGGATTCAGGCACAACCAACACACATTCATAGACTTTTAAGGAGGGCACAAGCTAGTGTGTGTGTGTGTGTGTGTGTGTGTGTGTGTGTGTGTGTGTGTGTGTGTGGTTGGTTGGTAGGGAAAACACACAAGATAATTTGCAGAATAAAATAATCATTTGGATTATATGTAGGGTGTCTGAGACATATAGAGGAAAGATAGCTTTTCACATTAGTGGGAAAGAAGACAGGAAGGGATTCAGGGAAAGTATAAAGGGGAGTTGGTGCCTGAGTTAAATCTTCAAGGGTAAGTAGGGGTTACTATGCAGACAGGGTTGAATAGAAAGAAAAAATTCCAGACAGAAAGACAAAGAGGGGAAGTAGGGTATATAAAAGCACAGAGACATAAGGAGAGCATTCCAGGACAAGAGATGCACATGATGTTGGTGAAGAGCTGGGGTCACACAGGCCTGGGTTTATTCCCAGCTCTAGTAATTATTTAATAACTACACAACCTTTGAGCAAGTCATTTATTTTCCTATAAGCATTAGGTTTTGCACCTGTCAAATGGTTCAAGTAACTTGACAACCATCAAATTGGCAGAGCTCATTTTCTTCAACATTTTGTGGGAACACATATTGAAAATTTTAAGATCACAATAGAAATAAAAATTATGGTGTTAAAGTCTAATAGCAAATATGAAAATTTTATTTTAGGGGTGCTAACATTTTAAATATTTAAATGTTGTGAGTACTTTAAGTTTAAAATGTGATTTATAGTCTTTTAGAGTAAGTTATGTCTACAAGTGTTTGTCATTTGCTATAGCTACATAGAAACAAAAAGTAAATAAAAAAATTCAAGAGATTTATTTTCCATATGTCCAAACAATATTCAGCAATTTAAAAAACAAGTTTAGCAGAAGTTAGAACAATGTATTTCCCTCATCATTTGCTGAGAGGAAGCCTACTTGATTAATGTGATTAAAGGGTTGCTTGTAACTCAAGACTCAATTTAAAAAAATAAATTTGGCCCTATTACTTTGCTTCCAACTGGTGGTTTTCCTAGTGTGATTTTTGAGCTACAATCTGCGGCTGCTTTGTTCATGACACATGAATTGTTTTAGCACATCCTTTCCCCTGCTGTGCATATGATTAAGAAAGCAGAGGTTAAATAGTGCGGTAAAGAATTGGGTAAATTCATTCTATTTTTGCTCATAGTGAGTTTTAGTCCCCCTCCCCATTTTCAGGACTTGAAGAGTGCAGAAATCTATTATCTTCTCTTGAAATTACTTAAGGTATGTTCTTATGCCAAAAATGTAACTTCTCTCCCACCGTTTTCTGATACACTGATTTTGTGAGGCCTGTGCTGTAGATATTACTGTATTGGCACGGAAACCAAATGCAAGTGTATCCTACCATTTATTGAGTGCTCATGTGTGCTAGGCACTATGATAAGCATTTTATTTATTTATTTATTTACTTATATTTATTATTTTTTAATCCTCACCTGAAGATATTTTTTTCCATTGATTTTTAGAGAGAGTAGAAGGGAGGGAAGGAGGGGGGGGAGAAAGACCCATCCTCCCACATGCACCCCAACTGGAGCCTGGGATTGAACCTGCAACCCAGGTACATGCTCTTTTAAAAATATATATACATTTATTGATTTCAGAAAGGAAGGGAGGGGGAGAGAGAGATAGAAACATCAATGATGAGAGGGAATCATTGATTGGCTGCCTCCTGCAACCCAGGCATGTGCCTTGACAGGGAATCGAACCATGACCTCCTGGTTCATGGGTCAATGCTCAACCTCTGAGCCACCATGGCTGGGCCCAGGTACCTGTTCTTGACTGGGAATCAAACCCCAGACCTTTCAGTCTGCAGGCTGATGCTCTAACCACTGAGAAAACTGGTCAGGGCTGTGATAAGCATTTTTAATACATTGTTTTATTTTTACTTTGTGATAATCCTATGAAATAAGATCAACCATTCTCATTTTTAGATGAGAAAGAAGAGGCTCTGAGAGGTTTTGTTATTGTTCCAAGACCCCAAAATTAGGTGACAGAACTAAAGTGCTAATATGATATTTCATTTTATATTTCACAGTCTATTTCATTCTAAACCTGGGTTCTTATCCATTTGCATTTTTTGTAGGTAGCATTTGACTCAATTCTGGTGGAGTCTCTTACATATAGTGGGCACAATACATGTTAAATTCAATTCAATGGAAATTGTATGTTCATGAGGGCAAAGAGCAGTCAGTTGCCATCTTTGAGTTTATAATTTAATGTGGGTATGATTAAATAAAAGATGTAATATGGAAGCATGAAGGCAGTGTAGTTTGTAGGGGAATCATGACAAACTCAGTATGTCCAAAGAAACTGTTTCTTCTCTTAAACCTGTTCCTTCCCAGTCTTCAGGGTAATAGTGCTAATACCCATCCAGCTGTTCAAATCAGAATCCTGGGGTACATCCCTGATTCTTCTCTTTCCCTCACATACAATTCATGATCAAGTTTTGTCATATCTGCTCTGAAATATATCTGAAATCTACTTCTACCTTCCTTGCCACCACCCTTTCCAAACCATCACTACCACAGGCATCACCTTCTAACTGGCTTTCAGCTCCCTCTACCCAGTAAGACCCATGTACAAAGAACAGCCAGAGCAGGTTTTGTGGCATATGAAGCTAAATTATGATATAAAAGTGAATAGACAGAAATTGTAGAAGTGACTATATAGAATGATAGATTAACAAAAATTATATATATTAAAAAGCTGACAAGTTCCACAAATATAATAAAAACAAATTAAAAATTATTAAATGCTTGACCCATAATACGTTTTAATATATTTTTGGGCTTTATACTCTAATGCCCTTTAGATACCAAAAATTTTGTAATATTATTTTCACATAAAGAATAGAAAGATCATCTAGTCTTTCCTCTAGCATGGTTAAGGGAAATTGTTTTTATTAGTGATACTAGAGGCCTGGTGCATGAAATTCGTGCACTGGAGTGGGGTTCCCTCAGACCGGCCTGTGCTCTCTCGCAGTCTGGGACCCCTCGGGGGATGTCCGACTGCCCTCCCAGGGATCGGGCCTAAGCAGACAGTCGGACATCCCTCTCACAGTCCAGGATCTCTCTTGCAGTCCAGGACCCCTCGCTCCTTACCGCCTGCCTGCTCGCTGCTCCTTACTACTCAGTTGGCTGCTCCTAAGCACTGCCACAGAGGCAGGAGAGGCTCCCGCCACTACTGCTGAGCTTGCCAGCTGTGAGCCCGGTTTCTGGCTGTGTGGCGCTCTCCCTGTGGCAGCTCCTGCATTGAGTGCCTGCCCCCTGGTGGTCACTGCGCGTCATAGCAACCAGTCATTTCGCCGTTCGGTCGATTTGCATATTAGGGTATATAGGATAATTTAGAAAAATTTCAGCATCACAACTCATTATTTGCAAATCATATACATTTTTAGAACTAATGTCAAATTTCAGAGAATCTGTAGCAAGTTTCCTTCATACATGAACTGCAAGATTTAAGGTTCTTTTCAGGTTCTTTTATGCAACAAACAATTTAAAATATTCTTTCCTTCTTGAATGGATGACACAAATTAACCAATTTGTGTCGATGTCTTCACAGAAGAGGCATATTATACATTTGCTATTATCTTCATTGAGTTAGAATTTTTTTATAAAAAATGCAAGAAATTTCTCTCTCTTGAGACAGTATTCATATGATTCATTCCTCTTCACTAATTGGACTATCAAGCAATCTAGAAGCCTATTATTGCTTCTATTTAAAATGTATTTCTTCTTATTATTGAATTTCTACTGTTGTTATGATCTGAATTCCTGGGATTACAATTTACTCATTGATGTCAGAATAATTTTCTATTGAATTTAATTGCTCATCTGTAATGCTCTTGTTTTATATTTTGAATTTTTCTCAGTTCTTTAATAAATCAACTCAAAGATGACAAAAGAAGGTACTCTGAACATAAGTCCAAATCAGAAGTTGTAATTTCCCATTTGTTGAACAAAAATATTCCAAAATTCTGCCCAAATTGCAGCTAAATTGGTATATTCAAAATTTATTGAACAAAATGTTTGCATTTCATTTGCACTTGGTTTTTTACTCCAAGTCTTCAAAAATATATTTTAGAGTTCTTAAAATGTCATTTAGTTTCTACTGCAAGACTTGAATAACATTTTATACAGCTGATGGTTATCAGAATTTTCCATAGATTAGCTTCTAGCTCCATACATTTCATACCTGTTTCTCCTCCACTACTTATTCTTGTCCGGAGTCTGGCCCTAAAAGACACACTCACATTGCAATATGACCTTGGACCTTGCACCTTTGTATCATGATATCATAGTGAATGGTAGAAGCCATATCTGCACAAAGATGGCTAGATATAGTTTATTATACAAGATTTTCCTCTTCCAATTCAATCAGTGACCTTTATAATATACTTATCTAGCTCTATATTTCTAACTATGTGTAGGAAGTTTCTATATTATCATTTCAGTATTACATTAAACTTAATGTACTTAACACTAAAATCATCATCACAACTTTTACTATCATTTTGAAAAACTGTCTTTCCTAATTATGTCAATGGCACAATTACTTTTAGATCCTTTGCTCAAATTTGTGTAAGTTTTGGTTGACCTTAACTTCTTAGTCTTTCTCTTCCAAATGGTCATAATTTCTGTTATATTTTCTTTATAATATTTCTGACATATGCCCATTCCTATCCATTTCCATTGCTGTATTCTGGTAGTAACTGGAATAAACTGTTAATAAAATGTTAAAAGTAGACACTCTGGATCTATTTTAACGACTAAAAAACTCCCACTTCATTTATAATTAGCAATGTCCATTTGCATATAAACAGTGAGCGCTGCCAAATTTAAACCTTGTCCTAGTCCAGAGAGCAAGAGGCTGTTTATAAACAGCCCTCATGTAATATTGTCCACATTATGTGTCTCTGTTCTCTTATAGACTAAAGTTTTACTGTTAGTGCAGACCAGATTGATATGTCTGAAATTCTGAGTTATTTGTGTTTGAATTAATGAAGTTTTTACTATTTACAATTTTAAAAAATATTCAAAGTGCTACAATATCTATTATCCAATATAATACTTAACATATAATACCATGTATACAATAATTTTTATGTTAATATTTTAAAAATATAAATATTTTGAGAGGAGAAACTATAACATAATATTCTATTCTGGAACTATTAAAATGTTTTTAATGTAATTTTAAAAATTAAAAGTGGGCAATATTTGTTCACAATACAAAGTAGTAACATTGGTGTATTAGGTTTGCATTTAGCTATTAAAGTGACAGAAACCCCAAAATTCAGAACTAGTAAGGGAAGAGACTATAGGAAAGATTAAGTGAGAATTGTTAGCATCCCTTCAAATGTTCCTTTCTTCCCTCATTTATCTGACTTGGTTAACCATTCTTCTTTCTCATCATTCATCAAGTCTTCACAGCAGTTTGGCCAAAGCTCACATGACAGAGTAAAGAGGGGAAAGGAAATCTCTGATTTAAGAAAGAAAAGTTTCCTGCAAGGAACTTAAGTGATAGGCAGTGATAACATGGATATATATAAAGTGAACCACTGGCAGGCAAGGCCTTCATCTTTTCAACAACGCCCGGGTCTATGGCATGGTAGAAGCTTAAGAAAGGGCAGGGTGGGAGGACTATCTACGCTGTTTTGGCACCAGATTGATTTAGTTCTCTAAGCCTGGCTGCTCCAAGGCTTTTGGTGGGAAGCTAAGACTCGAAATTTAAGGATTTCCTTTACCTAGTAAGAGATGACTTCACCTCCCTGACTTTACCTGATTTTATTGACAGAAAACTGCTCTCGGGCCTGTCTCTCCCTCTAGAAAGAGACATCAAGTTTCTGCGGATTCTGAATTAGCTTTCTGACTATGGACCATGTGATTGATACTCATTTTGTAAATGGCTTTTGGGATTTATCCTGAATCCCTTTGAGGGAAATTTTCTGGCTGGGCCTCAAATTTATTCCATTGATTTTACTGTTCTACAAAGATACTTTAGATTTCACCATTGCTTACCAATGGAAATTACTTTGTTCTTGGCCTTAGAAAATTCTATTCTTCTGGATTCTTTTTAGAAAATGGAAGAACAAGTATGCTCAGTACTAATCATGCTTCATCCAAAATATTAAGGTTAGATTTAATTTCTCAACTATGGATATAATCTTACCTGGTCTAATTAATTAAGCTATTTTTACTAAAGGAAACCAACACAGTCCTCCACTCTGTTCCACATGGTCTCATCCTATTTTTGCTTTTAATTTTTTTTTCAACACTTCTAGTTTGGATGAGCTTACTCATAATCTTTGATCATGGCTATTGCTTCAGAAAGAGCTCCACTTACTTCTCTAGTCATGAACGTTGCCAGTTACCTAATAGTCTGTAATTATAGATGTTTAAACTTTGAAAACCCAGTATTTTCCCCTGTCCATTCACAGGAGACAGACTGAAAGAGATTTATGTGAGGAGACAAAAATTCATTGTATTTGTTGTTGACATAAAATGCTACAGATAGCTTTTTGGTTTTTGTCTTAGTGTTTTTCCCTACTACTTCTTCAAGAAAGTCTTAATTAGGTTCTAGTGCTTCTTAACACCTATTTAATTTCCCATTTAAGAAGGAAGGTGGCCTTTAGGGTTTGAGTAGTTAGCAGGCATCTTTGGCCTTAGCAAATGGAAAAGGCTGGGGAGTAAAGCAGTGGGCTACTTGAGGAAAAGACTAAACACAACAGCAACTATTGGACACTTAAATCCACCCATCTAAAAATGTTATGCACATTAAACTTGATTATAAATGTGCACCAAGAGTAAAAAGGTTATGTGTGTGGGTGTGTGTGCCTCTGTGCATGTGTGTGTGCCACATGTGGTAATTAACTTCGCATTTCCACATCCCTGAAATGAAGAGTAAAAGAAAGTTTAGAGCTGAGAGGAAAAACAAACAAACCAAAGCTTTGAAATAAATACTTAATATGTAACATTAATTTATCTCTAGAAAGAAAGTTTAAATCTGGGCAAAAAAGCTTGGGTTTGAATAAAAAGTCACCTTTTGCATATTTCATTGGCAAATATAAATGAGTATATTCTAGATTAAACTTCGTCATTTTCTCTTTCATAAATTAAAAATATAGTCTTTATGCTTCCAACAATAAACCTGTTTTCATTACATAAATCTGAAAGTGTCTTGGCTGAATAATTTACCTTTCTATTTAAGTATTGATTCTGCTCCTTCCTTTTTATTAATTACTTATTTAGGGAAAAATCAAGGAAAGAAATCCATTTTAATAAAACAATTAAGGAATGTAGATAAAAGACAACATGCCTCAGTTTGTATTTTGAACTGCAAATTTTCTGACCTATCAATGCTTTTACATTGTAATAGTAATTTAACGTCGTTACAAATGAAAAAAAAATGACCAAATTATATTGAACTTCGGTAATTTGTCACTTAGCTTGAAAATCAATCTCATGGGCACAAAAATGAAGTTTTAACCAAACCTCCACAGGAGGGCACTATAGTGTGACTCTGGTATAAATTGCAACTACAGCAACCTATTCTGTCATAATCTGGCCCTTGAGGGAACATCTAAAATAGTGAGTCCTCCTGAATTAGAAAATTCTGGTTTTCAAAACTCAAGATAGTAGATCTCACATGTGGTAAATATTTTTTATTTGGTTAAAAAGTACTATAAGTAATTTAATTTTTCTTTTGTGGCATATATTCAACATAAAATCTATTTCAAAATACAGCAAAATTTGTAAAAATCCATGGTCTGGATGAAGCAAAATCTAAATAGTTTAAAATTATGTAATACTTTAACAAATAGTGGGATTATTTTAGAACCATCATGTTAAGCAATCAAAAGGGAAAGATATTACAAATGATAAATGCATTTGTAGCATTATGTATAAATGGTATGTATTTATAAATAGAATACATAAATAGTTTACATAAATATCACTTATAAGGGTATTATTACTTATAATGATATGTCTAGATAACCAGACAATAGATAGGTAAATCAATCTTAGTGAATGTAGAAATATATCAAAACATATATACCAAAGCATTTCCTAATTGGTTCACCTTGTTTCAATAATATTCTAAAAACATTCACTGTAATGATAAAGATGAAAATTTGGTCCAAACGAAGGTTTGTAAAATGCCCTTGATTCTTTCAATTTCACTGGTATATTTTAAAGTTGTTCTTCAGGAGATAAAATATTTTGATATTTTACTAGCGTTAAATCAATATGAAATTAATTGTAATCTTTTCAGTTGCTATGTATCTTTGTGGGCCTTGCCTTATTTTTTTGAGGACTAAGAATGCTGCACAAGTCCAAGAAAGCTATATTAAATAAAGTTTCATTAAATTTGAAGAGTAACAAGAGCAGTGGTTATAGATGTAGTTACACAGTTCTATAACTACATAAAAAATATGTTTCCATTAAGGAAATTACTCATTACAGTTTTGCCCCCCCCAAAAAAAATGGCATTTAGGTAAATTCTAACAATGGAGGAAAGGACTGGTGAAAATCCTTAACTTTGGGGCAGTACATATGCCTCTTTATAGACTAATATTGATAGCTTTAATATTAGGAAATTTATAGCTAAATCAAAATAGTCTCACCACTGTACAAATCTGACAGCTTTCCGAATCTGCATTCTACATTGATGGCATCATATTTTCATACCAATACAAAGTACTTGCTCTAAACTTTTGATGTTGCACACCTGGGTTGAATAATTAAATTTGTTGATAATTAAAATACTAGTTCATCACTCCCCCGGGGATTTAAGGCAGATGGTTCGAATTTAAATATCTTTTCTTTTAGCTCATACTTAGATTCTTTAGCCAATAAAGAATTCAAAAAGTAGATTTAAAAGTAATAAAAAATAACAAAGTAAGGCTTGGATAATCTGCTTGCACATAATAAAAATTACATTAAATATTATTCTTATGTAAAATTGGCAAATTATGTAGTCAGATACTTAAATAATAGAATCATACACAAAGTGATTTCCTTTGCTTTTTAATCTGGAATCAAGCTAACCAGAACATTCAACTTACTGGATATTTTGTATTTTAGAAAAAACATCTATATTTAAAATGTTTCCCTGCTTTATTGAGGTATACTTTCATATACAAAAATTGCACATATTGGATGTACACATTTTGATGAGTTTGGACATATGCATATATCCATTACACCATCGCTACAATCAAGGTAATAAACATATCCATCTTCAAAAGATTTCGTGTCCCCCATTTCTTTCATTTATTTTGTGGTAATAACACTATCTACCCTCTTTAACTACAGACACTATAGACAGATCTCTTGAATGCCTGAAACTTTATACCCACTGAACAACTTAATCCCCTGGCAATTATCATTCTGTTTTTGCTCTGACTATTTTATATGCCCCATGTAAGTGGAATCATGCACAATTTGTCCTGTGACTGACTTATTTCACTTAGCACAATGTCTTCCAGGTCCATCCATAGGTTGAATTTCCTTTTTTTTTTTAAGACTGAATAATATTCCATTATATGTATATACCACATTTTCTTTATCCACTTGTTTGTTGATGGACATTTAGATTGTTTCCTTATCTTGGCTGTTGTGAATAGTGCTGCAATAAGCATATGAGTGCAGACATCTCTTTGAGATGCTGATTTCAATTCTTTTGGTTATATATTCAGAAGTGGGATTGCTGGACCATACAGATCTATATTTTTTTTTTTTAGGAACTTCCTTACAATTTTCTATCATGGCTGCACCATTTAACATTCCCACCAACAGTGCACAAGGCTTCCAATTTCTCTACGTCCTCACCAACACTTTTCTTTTTTCTTTTTCTTTCTTCTTTACTAACCATCCTAAAAAGTGTGAGGTGATACATCACTGTGGTTTTGATTTGCAATTCTCTGACTGGGCCGTCTCAGCAGGAAAAATTAGAAAAAAATTACATTATATACTTTTATGATTATGATTACCTTTCCATCTTAAAACCCATTATTAGTGATGTTAAGCACCTTTATATTTGGTATCCATTTGTATCATGCAGGATCATGTACAAAATCCAATAGAAGCAGGATCCAGAAAATTCGGAATGAGCTTCTCCTCAAGGCACATGAACATTGCCAGCATCCCTAATGATTCAGACCTCACCATTTTAAAAAGATTACAAAGAATTTAGGTCAAAATCATTTTTTTTCTGTTGTTTGTTTTACTTTTGAAATAACTACTAATTTACTTGTTTCATAGAAATAATACAGCGTTCCTGTATAACCACTGAGATTAAACTGCAGACTAATGCTGCATTTCTCATCAGACTTCAATGTGCATTTAAGTACAATGACACCACAGAACAGCTATTAAAATTAACTTTGATCTAATAGTGCCATATAGTCTCCAGACTCCAATAGTTTTGCCAATTATCCTATGTTGTTTATAGATTCAGGATCCAATCCAGAAGCATGTTTTGTATTTAAATTTCTTTAATCTCTTTCAATTTATAAGAGTTCCTGAGCCTTTTCTTATTTTCCTTGACCTTGAAATTTTTGAAGAGTCTAGAACAGTTATTTTTTAGAATATTCCTCTTTTGAAGTTTATCTGATGTTCCTCATGATTTATGCATTTTTGACAGAAGCACCACAGAAGTGATGGCATATTCTTCCCTCTGCAGCACAGCAGGAGGCACCAATGTTAATTTGCATCATTTCTTATATTAATGTTTATTACATGAATAAGATTATATCGATCAAGTTTTTCTGCTGTGAAGTTAATTATCCAGTATGTTTAATAAAAAATAGCAATTTCTATGAGAAGATATTTTGAGACTATGTAAATATTCAATTCCTTATCAAACTTACACCTTCAGTTTTAGACTCTTTTTAATCATTCAAACCTAAATAAGTTATTATTGTAATGCTTATCAAATGGTAATATTCTAATTTCATTACCTTTTATTTATTAGTCTCTTTCTACTGATATGTCCTATTTCTCCCACCTATCTATTTTTTTAGATTCATATATTTATAACAGTAATGCTTCACGGATATGTATTTTACTCAAATAGTTATAGCCCATTACTATCATAATTTATTTTGATGTTCAAATTGGCTAATAGGAGACCCTTCAAGCTGATCCTGTGTCCTTTGGATAAAATCCCATCACTCTTTGTATACTTCTTTACTTTCTAGCTCAATAACATAGTCCACACCTATCTAATTTTTTTCCTTACCCAAACCCAGAGTCAGTCATTTCCTATGGAGCCCTAGTTTCTTCTATTGGACAAGGGTATTTAGAAACCCAGAGCCAAATGTCTAAGAATTGATATGCCAAGTGTTAAAGACCATGGTCATCTTTTGGAGTCTATTCATATTAATTGAAACAATCAGGTTAGCTATAAGCATATAAAACAAACTAAATTTTTACATTCCCTTTCCCTAGTAATCTCAAGGGTTCAATGTATTTTTTCACCTTGGAAGTAAGATAAAAAATGCATAGAAATATTATAGATTATTCTTTCTTTTTAATTGAAAAGAGGATAGCTAATGAATTTACTTATGAGGTTAGCTCCCTATTGATAGGTGTTTTTGGTCAGAAATCTGTAATCACCTGGTAACATTTGGTGCTGCCTTGTAAATACTGACAGGCCAATTGCAATACTGGCAGCTCTGACTCATACTTCCATATTTCAAGAATGATGCTTTTATTGCCAAATGTCTAAGAATTGCTATGCCAAGTGTTAAAGACCATGAATATAAACATGAGTAAAAACTAACTTTGTGTATTTAAAAAAAATTAATCAACAATAACAATAGAAAAAAAACCCACAACAGCACAAAAGAAGACATACAGAGCTAAAAGACTGTAAACAAATTGGACAGAATGATAAAATACCTGTATCTTGGACCTCTGGCCAAGATGGTGGTGAAGGTAAACATAGTACTTGCCTCCTCCCACAACCACATCAATAAAAATCAATAAAAAAAAAAGCCACTTTGAAACTGGTAGGAGGGTCAGAGATGTGGAATGCACTGGTTCCACACCCACATGCAGCAGATCAAAATTGGGAGGAATATATCAGCAGTGCAGGTCTCCCCTGAGGAATGAGGGGCAAGGCCCCCCCAGCCTAGGGTTTCAGTGCCAGGAAAGGAAGTCCCCATAACTTCTAGCAATAAAAACCAGCCAGGATTATGGCTGAGAAAGGCTGAGGCTGCTGGAGTCCCAGGCAATTCCTCTTAAAGGGACCACACATGGACTTACTCAGACTCACTCCCTCTTAACTCCAGAGTGAGGGCAGCAGCTTGACAGGCACCAGAGACATACGGGGAGGAACTGAATTACTTGGCATCAGGGCAAGAGCTGGAGAGACAGATTTCTCCCAGACAGAAGTGCTGGCAAGAGGCCATTGTTCCTTTGATGAGCCTGCAGAGCCAGCAGACCATATCTGAGTCTTCATAAATCTGGCTCACAATGTTTGCTCCATCCTGGTGATACCAGGAGGCCCCGCCCCATCCAATTTTCAGGCCCACCCAAGTTGTTTCCATACAAATGCCTGTCTCAGATTTTCCTGCTTCAGAGTTTCCTAAAATCTCTCAAGTGGCCTCTGGCCTCAGCAAGCCCCACACCTCTCACTAAGTGGCCCCAGGCCTGGCACTAACAGCAGCTGGCTTTGGTTCACAGCTTGGTCTCACCTAGGCACCTCCAAACCCAGCACAAGAAGTAGCCATCCTCAGACTGCTTTGAGCTTATGCAGGCTGGCCCTGGGCAAGAACACAGGCAGTGGCTGACCGTTGCCTGCACCTCCCAGGAGGCCCCAGAGCCAGCACACCCAGTGGAGAGCTTCAGACCATGTCGAAGCACTACCACCCAGCCATCTCCACAGTGATACACTCAAGGGCACCAGAGCCCTGCTGAAATAAGTCCTGCTCTGTGTGGTGGACCCTTACATAACTGATCCTCCACAGTGGTCAAGGTTGGTGGTCAGTGTTAACAGCCAGTCCTTGCAGCCAACTGGCCTAAGTAAATCCCACCCATTGATGTTGCAACAGCAATCAAGGCTCAACTACAACAGGAGAGTGTACAGCTATATGGGGGCCACACCTCGAGTTCCCATTGTGATCAGCAAGGCTGTGCCACTGGACCCTACAAGACACCTACTACATTAGGCCATAGTACTGAGCCTGGGAGGCATAGCAGCTCTACCCAATACATAGAAACAAACACAGGGAGACTGCCAAAATGAGGAGATAAGGAAACATTGCCCAAATTAGAGTACAAAATAAAACTCTAGAAATAAAATTTAAACCAATTCTGAAACAGATGCTAATGTGATGCTTACAGGCATTGATAAAACTTTGCCTTCCTTCTACTTATATATTCCATAATTATACTGTGATTTAAGTAGTTTATATATAGAGAGATAAATGTGGAACAGGAGAAAAGTATTCATATATTAGCATTCAGAATAAGTAATTCAAACATCTAATTGTTCTAGCTCAAGGAATATTTAAAAGTATTACCAGTTAGATGTTCGAAATTATTTTGGTTTATTTCTATTGAGTCATGCTGATCATTGACAAAATTAGAAAATGTTCTGGATCATCATACATGCACACTACAGAAAATACAGAAAAGGAACAGATGACACAATTATCAAGAAAGCGTTTCTGTTTTTCTTTTATTCTAGATACAATAAAAATCATTTTTTAAAAAACAGAGCTTGTGCTATTTGAAGACAGTTATGGATGAAAACAGACATTTCTAGTTATTATTTTTTTATATGAGAGAAATACTGTGTGTAAAGGGTTTGACTGTACATTCTTTGAACTCCAATACTCTTTCAGATGCATTTTAATTAGCTTGGAACCGTTTAAGTCTTTTTTCAATATTCACAGAATACCAGTGAAACATCTTATTACTGTAAAAATTACTTTGAGATTCATTCATTAGCCAATTTATAGTCTTTTCCTTTGTAAATTTTGTAGAACTAAACTAAAATGGAGTCACTTATGTCAAGGACAAAATGGAGATGGTTAGTGCAGGTTCATAAAGGATATTTAACCTAACATTACAGGAATTTACAGCTTTTCTCAGAAACCAAGAGAACAATAGCTAATTCCCAAACATCAAGCCGTCTCTGGACTTCCTTGTTCCCATGACTCTGCTACCTTGATCCAAATAAGAAAGAGGCCACTAGGTAACCAATCAGCTGAAAAAGCAAAATAATATCTTTATTTATCCCATACAAATTCCTTAGTCTGTGATTAGAGCAACTCGGAACTCACTGTTCCTGTAGCCTTGAGTTTTCTGGTTTGCAGGATGAAACCTTGTAATAAACTCATCTTTCTGCTTTGTTTTATACAGTGTGCAGAGTTTGGTTTTTAACACTTAGATTAGTATAGGTATAAAATTATATTTTTTGAAATGGTTTCAGTTCAATTGGTTTAACTCAATAAATGTTTACTGAGTACTTCCCTATGTTAAGATCTATAAGAAATAGTCCTAAGTTCAAGAAGTTTATAATTTAATAAAAGGTAATAACTTAAAAATCACACTTTGTCTTTTATTACTGTAATTTATACAAGTGTCATAAATGATGTGGAAGTTCAAAGAAAGTCATCCAATTCTGGGTAATCATAAATGATTCCATAAAAAATAGTATTTTCTAACTATTATGAATGAGTAACATATTCTCTATCATAGTATTTCCCCACCAATGAAAAGGATTTTATTGTTTTTTAATCATAAAAACAATCAAAATCATAGTAAAAGAGATCAAGCAATCAATAAAAATAGCAAAAATATAAAAGAAAAAATGAAAAATCATCCAAATCCTATAAACCAGTGGTCGGCAAATTGCGGCTCTGTTGACTAATGAGTTTGCCGACCACTGCTATAAACCATTAATATTTAAACATTTTCCCAGATATTTTCTATATAATCAGATATTTACTAGTACATATATTGCTATATTTACTAAACCATTATTTAAACATTTTCCCAGGTATTTTCTATATAATCAGATATTTACTAGTACATATATTGCTATATTTACTATTAAATATGTATGTATTTATTTAAAAAGACAGAATGATATAGGCATTTTGTTATATTTCCTTTCCAATCTGTGTAAAAGTTAATGAGCTCGTCATTTATAAAGGGTATGTAGTCTTAAACTGGACAGATGTGCTTAATCAACTTATCAAAGAACACTACTTCCCAACTTTCCTGATAGTAAAAACACTAGGATGAAAATCCTCACTGACATATTTCTGCACATGTTGAATTATTTTCTTGAAATAAAGCCTTAAAGTTAGAATTGCCAGGTCAAAAGTATGCCTTTCTCAAATTTTGATACATTTTAACAAATTACACTCTAGAAGAATATCAATTTAAATTTCCACAAACAGTGCAGGAGAGATTCTCACACATAGGCGAACACAGGACTACCAACCTAATAAAGAGACTGGTATCAAATTATCTTATTTGTATTTCTTTGATTACTAGTGAGCCTAATACCTTTTCCATATATTTTTGGCCATATTGTTTCTTCTGTTATGAAATGTTATTTATTTTATTGTTGGAATGTTTTAATTTTTTGTGTTCACCTGTGAAATTCTAGGGATGTTATTAACCATTTGTTTAACAAGTATTACAAATAATATTTCTGTTTAAAAATTTTTCAAACTTGTTTTTGGTTCCTCTTTCTATTAAAAATGTAATTTTTATGTTTTACAATGATCAATCTTTTGCCCATGCAAAATTATAAACAAATTAGAAATGAATTCACTCATTTTTTCATTTTGTTTTAGTATGGTTCAATTTTTAAAATTTATATATTTTTCTGACATTTTCTTTTATACGATGAGTGAGCTGATAATGAGCATTTTCCCATTTTCCATTATTGATTTGAATGTCATTGATAGCATATATTAAGGTCCTATATAGGCTGACAGCTGTTTCTAAACTTTTTATTGTGCCACATTGATATATTGGTCCTTTCCAGATCCTATAACATTGTATTTGGTAGGATACGTTGCTCTTCATTATATCATATTTTTATTGTTCCAAGTGGAAGGATAATTTTGTTTTATACTCTCATTAGTCTATATACTCCATATTGAAAGTATGTTAGCCACAAATTTTAATAGGATTTTGAATGACATAAGAGCTTAAAATTTCATAATATTGAGTATTTCTATCAAAGAAGAAACTTTGTGAGAGGGATTGGGCCTAAACTGGCAGTCGGACATCCCCCGAGGGATCCCGGATTGGAGAGCGTGCAGACTGGGCTGAGGGGACGAATTTCGTGCACCAGGCCTCTAGTTATTCATAATTTGTTTTACTGAGACCTGGGAAAGCAGTGGTCAGACTACATGTTTGGTTTAAGATACAGGAAGTCAGGGCTTTCTTAATACTTCCTGAAACTCTAGACCAGCCTTGGGCAAACTACGGCCCGCGGGCCGGATCCGGCCGTTCTATCCGGTTCTCTTGCTCTCCCCTCCGCTCCTTTACTTTGAATTTATATTAGTTCACACAAACACTCCATCCATGCTTTTGTTCTGGCCCTCTGGTCCAGTTTAAGAACCCATTGTGGCCCTCGAGACAAAAAGTTTGCCCACCCCTGCTCTAGGCATTTAGAAGCAAATTATATATTGGTATTATTTTACTCCATTAGTAACTGTATCCAACAGGTAATATATTTAACCGAATGGCTTTCTGTAAAATTAACAAAGTGTTTTTAAAGCATATTTATGAAAAGTAATTGATGAAAGTGTTCCATTTGGCAATTATGCTGGACTTTTTATTATTAATTGGAAATCAATTTCTAAGCACCTAGAAGATACAGGCATTTGATAAAAATTAACATTTTTTTTCTAAGAAATGTATCCCATGAGATTAATAAAATTTATTTCTAAAATAAATTTGACAAGCTGTTAGATTAATACCTGTATTAATACTTTTCATTAGATAAACTTACAGTGGCTTCCCCAATGAATTAGTAAATATTTAGTTTTAAACTTAGTTTTTTTAACTTTTTCCAGTAAATTATCTATTTGTGAACTAAAATAACCAACTTGATTGGTTGGCTTCACTCATAGCACTAACCTGTCTTTTGACCACTCACTTTAGAGATTAAAACATGCACACCCATGCACACACCACACACACTACACGAAAGTCTGAACTTTGCTTCATGTTTAAATAATAATCTCTATGGAAAAACATGCTTATTTTTATGGCTTTCTTTAAACAAACTGGGACTGCTTTTCATAAATAATTTATAACTATTTTAATTTAAACATGGCTGATTGTGTGTTTTCCAGTGAATTGACTACTTCTTCGATTGAACTGAACAGCTTTGCTATATCCCGAACCTGACCCTGACTTTGGAAATTAAAACACCTACACACATCATCGTGTTCGTGGGCACAAATACACACCCAAACACTGACCTTTGCTTCATGTCAAAAATAATAATCTCTTACGGAAAATCATGCTGCATTTATGCCAAACAAGTAGGAAGATTTCATTCCAACTGTGCTTCAGGAAGAATTTTCCTATGTTAAAACTCAGTCCAGGCCGCTTTAGTCCATTAAGTGCTCCTACAGGCAAATGTGTAAATGGCTTCAGCTTGTTTACTGCACCAAGCCTGAACCACACTGACTAGCATCCATTTAAAAGCCTGTCATAACCTAGCCTTTTACCCATTAAGCTACATTTTCCAATATTCTCCAATACATAGCTCTGGTCAAGGTGAGCAGTCTCTTCCCTGTTTTCTGGTTAAAATGTAACTATCATTCTTGTTTTCATGACCTTGCTCATACTGTTAATAATTTCCACCCTCTCAAGTCTGAAATGGTCGTTGCTAACTTTTCTACATTCTGCCCTTCTTTGTAGGCCCACCTGTATTCCCAACTCCTAAGCAAAGTTTTATTTTGCTGTGAAATTACACAATGATGCTTCCCTTTCCTGATCTTTTATCTTATTTTTAAACTAAAGCTTGCCTGTTAATTCCCTAAATATTTAATTTTACCTTTTCAAGTAGATTGCATATTCTCTAATGTCAGGTACTATATGATACATTTTTTTAAAAAAAATCTTCACCCAATGATGTTTTGTAAATCTGCCCTTGAGGATATTTTTTCCTTGTTTTTTAGAGAGAGTGGAAGGGAGGGAGAGAGGGAGAAGGATAGAAAACATGGATGTGAGAGAGATACACTGATTGGGTGCCTCTAGCATGCACCACGACGATCAGGGCAGGGATTGAACCTGCAACACAATTACATGCCTTTTCTGGTAATCGAACCCGAAACCCTTTGGTGTGCGGGCCAATGCTCTACCACTGAGCACACCAGCCAGGGCTGAAGGGTGTTTTTCTTCATTGATTTCAGAAAGAAAAAAAGGCGGGGAGAGAGAAACATCAATGTGAGAGAGAAACATCCATCAGTTGCCTCCTGTAGGTGCCCCAACTGGGGATGGAACCAATAACCTAGGTATGTGCCCTTACCGGAAATTGAACCCACAACCTTCCAGTGTACAGGGAGATGCTCCAACCAACTGAACCTCCTGGCCAGGGCCAGATCGTTCTTATTTTCAACAGTCATAAAGCATAGTACTGAGCACATAATAGTTTTTGGTTGTTAAACAAAAGTATCAGAAATCTGTTTAATTTTCTCTATTTATAATTGGATTTTTACCTCGAGGTAGAGTCCAAGTATAAAAACAAACACTAAGTTATTGTTAGGCATTTCTTTTCCTGTATAAGTGTTTAAAGGATTTAATTTTACATTAAAAATAACATTAAGGTAATTTGAAGCCTTTGATGTTCCAATAAGGCAGAATATCAATGATTTTGTTCTAAAAAATAAGAATTCATATAAACATGGGAAATGTAGATTCTAATTCAGAGGAAAGATAAACTGTTTTTTTTTATATCCCCAAAGTCATTTCCTGAATCTGTTCTTAGAATCTGTCTTTGTTCCTCATTTCTTGGTTATTTCTTCCTTTCCTTCAAAACCTTGTCAGGCTGTTAAGAGGATGAAGTTCTCAGAGCTGTGCCTGACAGTTAGGAGCTCAGTAAGTGTTAGCCATTGTGTTATTTTCTTTTGTTTCTTTTATTATAACATTCCCTACCCCCCAATACGAGCCTGGTAAAATATACAAAAACATTACTTAGTATTATCTTGCTTATTGGTATCTAAAAATATGGTTAAGGATAAGAGAGTAGCAAGCTAAATGCCCTCAGAAGTACCTAGTATTTGCCTATAAGAAAGTTCCGATTTTACTCCTACCTTTCTCAATAAATGTTTATTAATGATCTCATAAGTGTAAAACAGTATGGGGAGGCACATAATATTCAAAAATAGATCCTGATAATTTTCTACAATATGACTACCTTATTTCAGCAACTAGAAATAATGTTATTTAAAATGTAGAGGAGAAGAGACATAAATAATTCAAGATTGAAAGTTAAAAGTGCCTCAAGAAAGGTACAGATAAAACGAAAGTTCACAGGGTAATGGAAGAGCTATTTTCAGTTTAGGGGGTTAATAATTCATAAAAGAGAGAGGGTTTGAAATGAACTTTGATGATAGAGCTAGTTTTGGACAAGCATCCATTGGAGGGAGGTGGGAAGATGTGATAGATTATGGATGGCTGCAAATCTGTCATTCCCCACATTGAGCATGTCCTTTATTTCCCCTCTACTTGAATGCTAGCTAGTTCTGTGACTGCTTTCATCAATGCACCGTGGATGTGGTCAAAGTGACACTGTGCCAGTTCTGAGCCTAACCAGGGGACTGGGAGCTTCTGTGTAATTAGCCCAGCTAACCACATGGAGAGATTACATGTAGAGCCCATGTAGAGGGAGGTCAGCTTCCAGTGCTTTGCATTTTCTTGGTGACTAATAAAGTTGGACACACCTTCTTATTTGGGTATCTTCTTCTGTGAAGTGTATGTCCTGTTTTTTGCCCATTTATTTCTATTGGTTTATCTGTCTCATATCTTATGGATTTGTAACTTTTTATCTATTATGGATATATCTTTTCTCACATACATTTTATGAAAAATATTTTCCCCCAATCTACCTGAAACTTTGCCCTAACTGTGTCTTTTGTTGAAAAGAAGTTCTCAATATTAGTGTAGTACAGTTTATCAGCATTTTCTTTTATGGTTAGTATTATTTTGTGACCTATTTGTGGCCATGATGATATTTTTCTGGTTTCTTCTATAACTTAAAAGTTTTACCCTTTATGTTTAGATCTACAGTGCATTTGGAATTGATCTTTAACATTGGGAAATACACTCAATCCAGCATCACTTATTGAAAAGGCCATGTTCCCCCCTCTGCACTATATTGACACTTTTGTCATCAACTAAATGACTGTGAAAGTGTAGGTCTCATTCTGCACTCTTATTCTCTTCTGGTGGTCTTGTCCACCATTAAGCTCAACACAGTGCTTTAATTATTGTAAATTTATAAATCTTGAAACAGGTTAGTATAAATCCTTCAATTCTCTTCTTCAAGATTGTTTTAGCTCTTTTTTGCCTTTTGCAATTCTTTAGACATTATAGAATCAGCCTGTCAGTTACATGCACAAAACCTGTTAGGATTTTTAATGAGATTATGTTGAGTCTGTATATCAAGTTGAAGAGAATTGACATTTTTATTATATTGATTCCTCCAATCCATATCTACTATGTATTCCTCCATTGTTTAGATGTTCTTTACTTTCATTCAATAGTATACATGCTTTACACATTTCCAGTCAGATATGCTTTTTTATTAATTGTTTGACTTTTAGAGAGAGAGAAAGGGAGAGAGAGGAAACACTGATGTGAGAGAAACATCAATCAGTTGCCTCCCACACATGTCCCAATTGGGGACTGAACCCACAACTTTGGCATGTGCCCTGACTGGGAATCAAAACTGTCACCTTACAGTACACAGGAAGATGCTCCAACCAACTGAGCCACATGGGCCAAGGCCAGTTGGATATGCCTTTTGATGCAATTGTAAATGTTGTCATTTTATTAAATTTTATTTCCTAAATGTTTCTTGCTAATATATAGAATTCTCTTTTTTTATTGGTCATTTGTCCAGTGGTTGACAATATTGTTTTATATGTTTGAATAATTTTTCAGTAGATTCTTTTGCACTCTAAATATACAATCAGATAAAATGTGAAAATGAGAGTTTTAAAATCTTACTTTCCCATATCTATACTCCCATTTTTCCCCCTGCCATATTGCACTGGCCAAGATTGCCAGTGTATACTGAATAAAAGTAGTGGCAGCTGACATCCTTATTCCCATTCTCAGGAGGAAAGGTTTCAATATTTGACTATCAGTTATGATAATTACAATCATTAATGTTTTTCCAGGTTTGCTAACAGATTTTATAATGATTGGGTATTCAATTTTATGAAATGATTGTTCTGTTTCTAATGAGATTGATTGATCCTGAAATATTAAACAAACATTGCATTTCTGAAATAAACTTAACTTGCTCATGGTGTTCTATTTTTGCATATACCATTGGGTTTGATTTGTTAACATCTTGCTTAGAATTTTTACATATATGTTCATAAGGGCAATACAGCAAGAATTTTCTTTTTGTAATGTCCTTATCAAGTTTAGGTATTAAGGTTATGTTGATATTTTTCTAAACTTGAAAAGCTTATATAAGATTAGTTTTATTTCTTTCTTAAATATGAAGATATATGGTCTTGGAAATTTCCTTGTGGAAAATATTTTAATTTAAAAATATTTTAATTACATTCAATTTCTTTGACATAGAGCTATTATAATTTTCCCAATTTTATCATTTTATCTAGTATAAAATTTAGACATAATGTTCCTTATATCATTTTTTATTTTTTAATGTTTGTGTGATCTTTTGAGATGCCCCAATTTATTACTGACATTTTATTCTTTCTAAAGAATCACCAAGTAGGCTTGTTAGTTTTCTCTTTTCGTTGTATAGTTTCTATTTTATTAATTTCTGCTCTTAGCTTTTTAATTTCCTTCCTTAAACTTTCTTTGAGTGTAATTTGGCATTTTAAAAATTTTACTTCTCTAACTTGATCTCTGGCTCAGGAGTCTGGGATCTTTTGCCAGTATCCATAAAACTGTGAAAGCTAAATTGTAAAGTATGTAAAATCTCAGACCCTCCACAGTTCTTGACAATAATATTCCCTTATTTTCTTTCCAATATTTGTAGACATTTTAGTGATGTCTTAAGAATCAGCCCATGCGTATAGTAGAAAGCTGTCATAGAGTGTCAGGCTTACTTCTATACACCCACCTTCTTCCTGTGATCTTTATCTCTTAATCCTAGCAGACTTGGCTTTTCCATACTCAAATTTTGTTTTCCTAGTTTTATGAAACTGCCAAAAGTTTGACTGGCTTCTCTGCTTCTTAGGGGCAGCCTTCGCTGTTTCTTGACTTTTTGCCTTGTACGTCCTAACACAAATGACCCTGGGGGAAAAGCAGCACACAAATATTGGGCTTCCTTTGAAATTATTGGGCTCACTTCTCCCTGAGACCATGGCCCTTAAGTCCTTACTTCCTTGGAAAATCTCCAAAGCCTTCAAATGGATTTTAAAAAATATATTCACTTTTCTATTTGCTCTTGATTAAAGCATGGTCTGTTATAAGATACTCCATCAGAGCTGGAAACAGATGTGCAGAACGGTTGTTTCTTTGAATGAAGAATTTTTCACATTGGAAAGATATGTAATTATTTGTAAATTTTGTGCTTTATTTTTTAATGATCCCCCCCCAAAAAAAAACATGTTTCCACTATTTGAACAATGATAATATATTAGAGTTCACTGTATATTCAGGGACTATCAATAGTATCACAACTGCTTTTAGGATTCAAACTGTGTTCAACAGAAATTTAGGGTTTCTTTAGTTAACTCAAGACCTCCTTAAAGAAACTATTATAATGAAGTATCTATCATTATTTCTTTCTCTATATCTATGTCTACACACACACAAGTGCACACATGAGTTCAGCATCTCTAGCCTCCAGTCACAATGCTGTGTTAGGAACTAAAATCTGTACATAGAACAAAAGGTTTCCATGGACCGTATACACAAAAAAAAGCTCACCAAAATATTTATTTAAAATAGTAATTAGGTAAGTTCTTCTTGTTTTTTGGCAAATAAATGCATTACAATCTTAAATCATTGTCTTCATTTTGTATATAAAAATTTAAACTTCCCAATTATGTAAAATGCTTACCTTATGAAGTCACTCATGCTTTAATTCATGTCCTTCACCCTTTAATTCACTTTATACTTTTGAAATAGCAAGTGGAGCTTATGTTACCACAAACATTTCCTTTAATCTGAAAAATATGTTTTCAGAAAAGCCACTCAACTCAAATAAGGCCCTAAGTAAAGCTTCTTTCTCTAAATCAGTTTAAATTAGTTGCATTTTAGATTGTGATGCAGTGCTGGAGCCCTAAGAAAAATGAGAGAAATAGCATTCAGTTTTGTCAGTTATGTATACACTAGAGGCCTGGTGCACAAAATTCGTGCATGGGGTGGTGGGGGCTCTCAGCCAGGGCCTGCACCCTCTCGCAATCCAGGACCCCTTGGGGGATGTCCGACTGCCAGTTTAGGCCTGATCCTGCAGGGCAGTTGGACATCCCTCTCACAATCCGGGACTGCTGGCTCCTAACTGCTTGCCTGCCTGATTGCCTCTAACCACTCTGCCTGCCTGCCTGATGCCCCTAACTGCTCACCTGCCTGCCTAATCACCCCTAACTGCTCGCCTGTCTGATTGCCCCTAACTGCTCGCCTGCCTGCCTGATTGCCCCTAACCATTCTGCCTGCCTGCCTGATCGCTCCTAACCACCTCTGCCTCAGCCCCCGCCACCTCAGCTTCATTCGGCAGGACGTCTGGAATGACATCGGAAGGTCGTTTGGCTGTCTGGTCTAATTAGCATATTATGCTTTTATTATTATATATATTTTTTCTATTTGTAGAGAAGAAGAGAAGTCAGGCCAATGGCAACTTAAATATTTTTTTTTAAAAAATCTTCTTTTTGTCTTTGTTTTTAGTGGTTGTTGAAGTCCCTTTAGGTATGCAAACTGAATCTTGTAAAGGCACTGATTTTGTGTATTTGTGTAAATGTACTATGCATTTACTGTGAAAATTTAACTGAGTTTTTATGCTTATGGCATATAGCTAATAAAACAGTCCAAATATTTTAGCCATGTTTTAATCAGAGGTGACTATCTTAAACTAACTTAATTCCAAATGTCTGGCCTTATTTTAACTTAATGGGTCTATGTCTAAGCACTAATCTAATTTTAAGCTTTTTGTTTATTCCAAGTAAAGTCAAACAATATGTACATTTGTTAAGAATAATCTTTGGGCAACACTTGAGTTGACATATCCCATTAGAAATGATTTGGGGAGCCTCTTTTGAGTAAGCTATCCAAACTGCTTCTTCTTAAGATTTGTAGAAATAAGAGGAATAAAATTAACTGTCTTCTACTAAAAATTAACTGTTGAATGTTAAATATTTTCCACATCTATTCATTTTGGATTTATTGAAATAAGTTTCAGAAGTGGGGCCTCTTCCAAATTCTTAGAGCATTTTAACCATAAAAGGCTAAAAATATTTTGCAATCCCATGGGCAGTAATCTGATATTTAGAAGGTTTTTTTTTTTTTAAAGGAATTAATGGAATATAAACTTTCACAATTAGAACTCCATGTGTGATCCATCACAGACATTATTTCAGTGTCTATAATGTGCCAGGAACTTGAGATACAAAGGGGACAAAAGAAAGGAAAATAAAATTTATGGAGTACTCCCTGTTTTCCAGGTATTTTAACTGTTACCTAGTTTACTTCTTACAGCATTCCTATAAGGATAGGAGGTGTTATCTCAATTTTAAAAACAAAGATCCCACAGCTCAGTAGGGTTAAGTAAGTTGTCTACAACTATAAAGGCAGCAGATGGAGATGGAATTTAAACACAGGTAGAGGAATAAATGGAAAGGAAGGTAAATTATAAATTGACCAATTCCATTTCATTATCAAAATAAAACATTTACTCATTCATTCAATTACTCACATAGTTGGTACCTGGTATGTGTCTGTCTATATGGGGAGCACTGGGGATGCAAAATGAGGTAAGTACTGGTAGACATGGACCCTGAACTCAAAGGTTCATAGCACAGTGGATAGTACTAGGTTGGAAGTGCTGTGAGAGAAGAATGCCCAAGATGCTGAGCCCAGAAGAAGGGAAACTAAATTAGTTTATTAGCTGACTTGCTCTCTTCTATCTTGCTTATCCTTACAACTATGGGAGGCAGATATAATTCCCCTTATTTTATAGATGAAGAGCTTCATAGAGATTGAGCTTCATAAAGATGAAAAGAACTGTCAATGATAACCCAACGAGAAGTGGGGAGGGCTTACCTTTGAACCAAGCTCTTGCATTAGCTTCTGTTTTCACCTTGTGCTAAACCTGAAGTAGGACTTAGTACTTGTATCAGCTATTCAGAGAATATTTATTGAAGTGTTGTGTCCAGTGTACATCTTACTGGAGATTTTTTAGAATGATTTCATTCAGCACTCTTTTCTCACTAATACTATTAAAAATTCACTTAGTGTTTAAGAACATACAAACATGTCATAGGAATGAATAATGTAATCTATATCCCAAACATGGTTCCCAATATCCCAAGGGCAATGGTTAGCAAGTATAAACAGGTTGCACATTATTTAATCTTCCTGAACTATCTGGATCCTTCCTCTCATATGGCAGGGAAGTTCTGGCACATCTTCTTAATTGACTATAGGCCACCACTGAGTTCAGCCTTCAGTTATCCAGCCTAGCAGACTAATAAAGCCTCTCTGGGGGTACTCGCCACACTTTCAAGTCCTGAATTCTGAGTGAATGCCCTAGGTGAGTCCATTCCTCCTGCTCAATCTCTATGATCTCATTACTTGTTTCATCCTCTTTTGTCTGGTACCGTTAAAGTCAACTCAACCATGTCCCTTAGTGTTGCATCACCACTTCCCCCCTCTCCTGGCCAATAAGTTGTCTGAATACCACACACATATTTGGACAACCCAGTTCAGAATCCCATTTTGAGGGTGAGTTTCCTGAGGCCACTTCTGTTATCAATTACTACGTAATCAGGGTTCTACATGAAAAACAGCACACCGATGCTGGGTAATTGATGAGAACTTAATAAAGAGCTATTTACAAATACAGTATATAGCCCATTTAGGGGAAAGTAACAAGGATGGTTTGGCATCTTATATGTTCTCATCCCTGGGTCTAATGGGAAGACGAGGGAGCAGTTTCCAGAATAAAGAGAGAAGAGATATACAGACGGGACAGGAACTAAGCTTCTGTAGAGGATACGCCCAACATGCAGTGACCCAACTGGGAGGGAGTGGGGAGTAAAGACACCTCAGCTGCACTCTTTCCTCAACCATGTTGCCAACTGGCCCAGCTAGATGTCAGAGGGTAAAAGAGTCTATTGGTTATTTCTATAAACTTTGGCCTTCTCAGCACAGGGAAGGCTATAAAAGGTAGAAAGTGGTTCTGAACAGGCAAACAGAAGCCATCCAACATAACGTATAGCATAGGGAGCATAATCAATAACATTGTAATAACTCTGTATGGTGCCAGATGGGTACTAGACTTAGGGTGATCTAAGTCATATATAAATATCTAATAACTATGTTGTAGACCTGAAACTTATATAATATTGTATGTCAACTATAATTGGAAAATAAATTTTAAAAATACATCCATGCAATAGGCTAAATATTTAATGTAGGGTTGTTTATGGTATTTAAAATCTATGTAATACTATTAATAAAAATACACAAAATAACAAAAAATAATAAAAGCTTAAATAATTAAAAATGTATTTAGGAAATAGGTATATTCAATTATAATTATTTTTACCTAGATAACTAATTATGTTGAATAGGTGACTGCACACATTTTGTGTAAATGGAATGGTTAAATATTCAGAACTTTAGCCAGAGTTTATCTTCAGAAACATTTCAAGTTTTAAAATATTTACATTTATATCACATTTATGCTCATTTGTAATTAATGACCACATTACTTCCAAACATTCATTATTTAACAAAGAATAATAAAGCACTTTCCCTCTTCTTTTCTCAATTTTGGCTGTAATTTAATATACAGTAGAGTGTCCATTTTCATAAACTATATAATAAGAAGCATACATATCTGGATAGCAGTATTTATTATACAAAAAAGGACATCTGGGGTTCTTGGGTAGAAAGCAGAAAAAATTTGAAAAACTTGTAAAAGTGATAAGTAATTTAAAATTACTTAGTTATAATATTATTTATATGATTCTTTACTTTTTTAGAGAGCATGTTTATGATCCTTTACTTTTTTAGAGAGCATGTTTGGAGGGTAATGAAGTTAAACCATGTCCTCTTTTGTTTGTGTTTAATTGTTGAAACTTCTGTGGGTAAAGAATATTATGACATGCTGCTTCACTTAAAAGTGGTCTAAAGATTTCCTTAAACCAGCGGTCGCCAACCTTTTGGACCTCACGGGCCACCAGTGGTCCGCGGACCACCGGCTGGCAACCGCTGGGACAGTCTCTTTCATCCAAGACTTTCTTTGGTGCCTCTAGGGATGAATTCAAAGCCTTTGCAGAGGAAATTTGGGAGAGTAGTTAATTAAGCATGTGGACAATAGGCCTCAGGTTTCATGTCTTTAAAATGTGATTAATGTGGTGCCTACCTCCTATGGTTGCAAAGATGACATGTGTTGATACTTAAAGTGCTTTGACAGTTGTTGCATATAGTAGATGCTGAACTAATTTAACTTCCCTTTCCCCTACAACTTGTACCTAGATAACTTCTATGGTCTCCAGATCTCCATAACTAGCTCAAAGGAGTATTTGTGACCCACTAATCCCCAGATTAGTGAAAGCTCTCTAATACATCTCTCTACAGTTACCTGTATTTTTTCTCTACAATTTTTGCTTATAACTATTTTTCTGTGGGTTTATTATGTCCATTTCTCTCACTAGACTATTTAGCATTATTAGTAACTATGTGTTTTTTTCTACCCAATGTCACATACAGGAAGTAAAAGTAATATTTATCAACAAACAGTAAGTTCTCAAACGTGGCACATATACCACATTTGTTGTATAATTATCTTGATTATTAAAGGTGGCAATATACACAAACCTGAAAATTACAGGCTACATCTCGAACTAGACCTGCATTTACAAGACAGTGACCTTGAACTTGTAATTGTTCCTTAGGGCAAAGCTTGTTGAACATTAACTGTGTGGCATCATTTCCCCTCTGGGACTCAAATGCATACCCATTCCCATTCCTGAAGCTGAAGAATGTGTTGAGTCCAACTTCTCTCTGGCTCAGGCCCCAGGTGAACTTGATTGTATAGTCATCAATAGTAAGCCTTGCTTATAAAAAACAGCATCAAACACTTAAACAGTTCTCTTTATAATTCTAGTCTGAGTTGATAAAAAACATATTGTTTTCAAATGAATGATTTTTGTTTGCACAACTCAAAAGAAATTGAAATTTGGTTACACAATGAACAGATACTTATTAAGCACCTTTTATGAGCAATCTAGTTAGGAGATGAGCTATGCATGTGGATAATTTGATTTTTTACTAGAATTACAGGAGGCTTCTTTGGGAGTGAAAAGCAGGCCAGAGTGCATGGTATAGAAGCAGCCTGACACAGGGAAGGTGAAAATGAAAGACAAAAAAGTGAACATTTGGAGGGTGATTGAAATAATGAGTAAAAGAGAGAGATTTCAGCTATTGTTGTGAACAGGAAGTGTATTAGTTATCTGTTGTTGTGTAACAAATTTTCCCAAATTCGGCAGCTAAAAACAACAAGCATGTAGTGTCTTACCATTCTGCTAGTCAGGAACCTGGGAGTGGCTCAGCGGGTGGTTCTGGCCCAGGTTCTCTCACAGGTTGCAGTCAAGCTGCTGCTCTGTCTGCAGTGATGTCAGGCTCACCTTGGGGAAGATCTGCCCAGCTCACTCATGTGGCTGCAGGCAGGCTTCAGGACCTTGCCCCGTGGGCCTCTCCAGAAGCTTCTTGCATGTCCTCACCACATAGCAGCTGGCTTCACCCAGTGCAAACTATTAGAGAGAGACAGAGAGAGAGAGAGACAGAGAGACAGAGAGAGAGCAATAGAGTGCAAGCCACAAGGTAACCACAAGTTGGAAGCCACATTTTTTTCACAGCCTAATCCTGGAGGTGACACCATCATTTCCTCCACACTCTAGTCTCTAGAAGCTGGTAACTAAGCCCAGCTCACATTCAAGGAGAGAGGAATACATCTCTTGAGAAGTATTAAATTTGTGAACATATTTTTTAAAATGACAGAGGAACCGTGGAGGGACATGGAAATATACAGATCCCTTTGTGATGCCTTATGTATAATATCTAAAGATATAAAGAGTCACAGTTGATTCTAACTCAGGAATCAACTGTGTGTTTGTGTGTATACGTGTGTATGTCTGAGTGTGTGTGTTTTAAGAGGCAGCAGCCAACTTCAAGGCAACCCAGCTATAATGAGATGACATACAAACTGACACTGCAAGGCATACTGCCTTAAGTGTCAAATCTCAAGAGTGGTTTACAGAAGGAAGAATTCAGCATGGTCTAAGGAAGTCAAGAATGGTTTCATAGAGGGAAACACGAGTTGCTCCAGATTTTGCATATTACTATGTGATATTGATTTAATATAGTTTGCATTTTATTGACAAAAGATAATTCAAGTCAGATTTTCACTGCTTAAATGGAATAAAAATATCTGCATTCATTTGTTAGTTACATGTATAATTTTTCCCATCTAAAATATTTAATCTTTAAATTTCTACACATTAAATATGTAGGGCAGAAAAATATTCTCTGAATAATGGGCAGTATATCCCCACAAGCACTGGCAGATGTATATGATCCTGTGTGTACCATCAGGCATACAAATCCCAAAATAAGCTAAAGTAGGTTGCAGCTCCCATCTAAATTCTTGTTAGTCCAAAGCCATGCTCTGGGAGCTATGAAACTCCATATGCATCAGTTAAACTTGCCATGTTTGCTATTAGTACTTTAAGCAAACAGAAGAAATAAGCAACTTAAAAACAAAACAAAACAAAACGCAAAAACAATCTACCTCATCTACCCTTATCTTATTTCCTTGATCAGGTACAGAGCTAGTTTGCACAGAAAATCCCCCTCACCACTTCACTCCTATAGTGTCAATGGTGCTGATGCAGCCTAATTTGCATAGGAAGTTGCTCAATTCCAGTCAGAATAGCAATAAGGTGACCTGTTTCTAAGCATGTCTATTCTCTCTTGATCGACTCTTCACTTGCATGCTTTTCTGCACAATGCACACTTGCATATTCTCAGCCATCTGTCAAACATTCACCAAGCCTTAAGATTGGCCTAGCAATCAAATTTGAATACTATGGAAACATTGGTATATGGCCCAATATTATAAAACTATGACCAAAATTATTTTTAAACAAAGTAATCAATAAAAATATATCACCCTACAATCTCGCTTGACATATTTGATTACATAAATTTGTTAACACTTAAGTCTGCATTCACCAAGACAGAGCTAGCATTTATGACTTCCTAGTTATAAACAACAATAGCTCTCTAACCACACTACTGTAGCAATCCAACATGATTTCCAACCTGTAGGACAGAATCTATTTTGTCATTCTATTAGTTATGCTACCCAGAGTAAGACAGGCTCATCATAAATTGTGGACTTTACTACCAAAAAGAACATATGGAAGTATACTTATGGGAAGAATAGGACAAAATAGTTTATATTGGAATTGTCTCAGAAATCCTAGAAGAATTTGGGATAGATGGTCAGGTACTTATAGAAGACCTGGCTCAATCTCCTATCCAATATTTAAACAACTTTATAAAATATCTTTCAACAAAAATCTTATAGCCCTAACCGGTTTGGCTCAGTGGATAGAGCGTCGGCCTGCGGACTGAAGGGTCCCAGGTTCGATTCCAGTCAAGGGCATGTACCTGGGTTGCGAGCACATCCCCAGTAGGGGGCGTGCAGGAGGCAGCTGATCGATGTCTCTCTCTCATCAATGTTTCTAACTCTCTATCCCTCTCTCTTCCTCTCTGTAAAAAATCAATAAAATATATTTTTTAAAAAATCCTATAGTTAAATTTGGGATATAGTCAATGAAGATATAGCTTATTACCTCATTCAATAGAACGCATTAAGTGCCTTACGTTTGCCAGGACCTGTGCTAAGTGTTGGTAGTGAAAAAGTGAGGAAGGTACATCTTATCCTTTCCATTTCTGGATATATCCATTATTTAGATAGTGTTGCATATACTAGTCAAAATTTCCCCCCAGAAGAGCCAGCCACTGGTATTTGGTCTGCCATCTGGGAGTTCTACAGATAAGACAAATCTTTTTTCCTTTGCCAGACCTTTAGATTTGCAGACAGCTATTAAATCTTCTTTGAATTTTTTCTTCTTCGGAGGCCTCCGGTCCTGAAAAATCCAGGTTCTTTTCCTCTGAACACATGTTGATTTGAATGTGTCCCTTTTCAAATGTGGGTTGCTGAACCTTAGTCTATTTTAGACATGTCTGGACATTTTCTTTAAACCAGAAACTTGGATTATTAATGGATTCTGCTGAGAATGTAATCACAGACTAGAGACATATTGATTTTTCTTAGACTCCATTCTTCCCCCTATTTTCGCCATCTATTAGCCAGATAGCATCTTAAATAATAGAGTAAACCCCTGTAGCTAGAGTCCTTGTTTTTTAGGTCTTATTGTGATCACCCTGGATATGTTGGTGATTTATATAACTCATGAATAATAAAATGCTCATCCTCAAGTAACAATTAAATCTTCATTTGCAATAGAACCTTTTGCTTTAGGGAAAAAGAACACTGCCTAATCACATAAACATGAAATGCACATCTTCAAAATAAAACAGATATTTTCATAATGTTATGCAATCTTTTAAAGGTAAATAAGCAAGGAAAAGATAATACTGAAAAAACACACAAAAGGAAATGGAGTAAAACTTTGACAGTTTAAATCTTTATCTTAAAAAGCAACTGCATTCAATAATACATGCTGATTGCCAAAAGTAATTTCAGGATGTATAGATAAGTGGGGGGAAAAAAGTGAAGATTATCTGGTATACTATCAACATCAAATGACTGCTAACAATCTGATGTTTGTCCTTTAGGACCTATTCTCTCTCTCTCTCTCTCTCTCTATTTATATATATATATATATATATATACACACACACACATATATATATATACATACACACACATATATGTACATACATATACATATATATGTATATATATAAATATATACTAGTATATACACACATATATATACTAGAGACCTGATGCACGAAATTTGTGCAAGAGTAGGCCTTCCTTACCCCAGCTGCCGGCACTGGCTTCCCTCCGGCCACTGGCAGGCACCTGGGAGCCAGGCTTCCCTCGCAGCGCTGGCTTCATCCAGAAGGTCATCCAGTCTAATTAGCATATCACGCTTTTATTATTATACTAGTGGCCCAGTGCATGAAATTCTTGCATGGGGGGGGGGTTCCCTCAGCCCAGCCTGCACCCTCTCCAATCGGACATCCCTCTCGCAATCTGGGACCGCTCGCTCCTAACTGCTCACCTCCCTGCCTGCCTGATCACCCCTAACTGCCTCTGCCTGCCTGCCTGATTGCCCCTAACCCCTCTGCCTGCCTGCCTAATCACCCCTAACCTCTCTGCCTGCCTGCCTGATTGCCCCTAACTGCCTCTGCCTGCCTGCCTGATCACCCCTAACTGCCCTCCCCTGCTGGCCTGATCTTGTCCCTAACCCCCTGCCAGCCTGATCTCACCCCCAACTGCCCTCCCCTGCTGGCCTGATCACCCCTAACTGCCTCTGCCTCAGCCCCCACCACATGGCTTTGTCCAGAAGGAAGTCAGACGTCCATAAGATGGCCGGTCAACCCAGTCTAATTAGCATATTACCCTTTAGTAGTATAGATATATTATATAGGATAGAATTGCTTAAATGGGGTGGGGGGAGGAGCCTTTTTCAGCAGGAGGAGATGCTCTTGGCAGACAAAAATACATAATCCCTATATCTCGACTGATAGCCAGCCATATGTACTATACTGACAAACCGGTCATTAAAAAATTAAACCGCTTTCTTATACCTTACACCAAACAGCTGTTGCCCTTAAAACCCTTCCTCAGACCCCACCTTAGGTTCTACCTTTCGCAGTTCACCCAGATTAGGTTCTGATTGGTCAGTTTCTATGCCAGTCAGAGTCAAAAGCTCCGCCTCCTAGGCAGCCATTGGCTCCTTGCAGTTCACCCAGATTTGGTTCTGATTGGTCGGTTTCTATGCCAGTCAGTGTCTCTGGGCCTGATCAGAGAGGCGGGGCTGATCAGCAGCAGCCCCAGACTGCTGGCGAGCGGGATGAACTGCTGACCTTTTAGAGAGAGAGAGAGAGAGAGAGAGAGAGAGGTCCAGCTGCTGGCAAGGCCCGGAGAGAGAGAGAGGCAAGGGCTGATCAGCAGTTGCCACAGAGGCTGCAGATCAGACCCTGCTTCTCTCTCTGGGCGTAGCCAGCAGCTTTAGCAGCTGCTGATCAGCCCCGACTCTCTCTCTCTCCGAGAGGTCAGCAGTTCAGCCCGCTCGCCAGTCCCTGCCCACCCAAGCCTGCTGCGTGTGCAGCCTGGCATTCAGTCGTCCCTTTGGTCATTTGGACGTTATGGACCCTGGCTCTTTATATATATACTAGAGGCCCATTGCACGATATTCATGCAAGAATAGGCCTTCCTTCCCCTGGCTTCGCTCCTGGCCGTCTGGGAGCCTACAAGTCCTTGCTTCTGGCCAGAGCACCGCTCCTATAGCTCCCTCCACTGCCTCCCCCCGCCCCCTCATAGCAGGCAGCCCACCCCTGCTGGCTGCTCTGTGCCTGCATATGCAAATTAACCTGCCAGCTTTTTCAGGTTATTTTGCATACTCACTCCTGATTGGCTGTGGGCGTAGCGGAGGTACGGTCAATTTACATGTTTGTCTATTACTAGGTAAGAAGATATATATACACTTACAAACTGCAATCACAATAGATACACTTAATAGTCTGTTTTTCACTTAATTAACACAGTGTGAATAACTTTCCATCATAAGTACAACACTATATGAGTACTCTTCATGATGACAGAATTATAATGAGGAATCACACATTTTTAAAACTTCCTGCTAATGATAAACATTTAGGTACTTCACCATCTGACAGTTTTTCTTCTATTATAAACAAATATATGCACACATAATTCTGTCCACTTCCCTGATTATCTCCTTGGGATAAACTCAAAGTAGTATAATTTTTGGCTCAAAAAAATAAACACATTTTAAAATTTGATATATAATGCCAAACTGCTCTCTGGAAAGTTTACCAAATTTACATTCCTATCATCAGTGTGTGAGAGTGCCCTTCATCACTCTTTCACAAGACAATGTGTCAGCATTTTAACTTTTAAAAATCCGATTATTTTAATTTAGTTTGCATTTCTTTGAGTACTGCAAAGCGTGAAATTCTTTGCATGAGTTAACTGGCTACTTATATATCTTCTCTTCTAAATATGCTTTGTTAACTTTTCCATTAGCATGGTCACCTTATTCTCATTGATTTGTAAGAAATAATTATATAGGATATTAAGACTGTTAAGCCTTTCTGTCATTTATACTGTAAATTTTTAAAAGTCTGTTTGATTTTTGTTTTTTTGGTATTCCCTTCCTCAAAAATAGAAGTTTTAAATTTTGATGTGGTAAAAAATATTAGTGGTTTCTGGGATCTTAGTCTCAATTTATAATAGGCATACCTTTTACATATTAAACATTCCCAACGTGGTCCATATGAAGTAGGAACATAATTAAAAATGACTAAGCATATTTTATTCTAATATCAGCTTTTAATTTTCTAGTAATGGGTTTAATAATTGATATTTAAAAAGGTTAATTTAGATTTTTCAGTCTATACACCAAAATTATATTCCAAATAGAATATTTTGAAATTAATCAAGGAAATAAAAATTTCATTTTTTCACAACGAATTAGTAAACAATTATTGAAAACTAGGCGAATGTATATAAAGTTGACCCTTGAACAACATGGATTGGTTCTGAGACCCCTGAGAATACCGAAATCCATAGATGCTCAAGTCTCATATAAAATGGTGTAGAACAATGCATAGAGTTTGCCCTCTCCTTTGGGATTCCCAATCATGGATGAAAAAATACTCTTTTTGACCTGGGATTAGTAGAATCTTTGGATGCAAAACCCAGGAATAAAGAGGGCCGGCTGCATATTTATTAAAAACAACAAAAACAATAACAACACATATGTGGACCAGCACAATTCAAATCTATGCTGTCCAAAAGTCAACTGCAGTTCCTATACTGAGAAAACAAGAAAAAGAAAGTCAGTTACCCAGGTCTCACAGAGCTACAAGATGTAGCACTATAATTAGAAAGTTAATACTGAGGAAATAAGTAAAAAGTAATGTTGGATAAAGTATTTTTCCCTCCCTCCATTTTTTCCTTTTTTTCTATCTTTTCCTTTCTTTCTTTGATTCTTTAAGAGAGGTGTTCCTCAAACTAAGCTGTGAGGAAATAGATTTTGGTTGGCAGACAGAAGGTTGGAGAGCCTTTCAGGTAGTAGGAAGAGCTTACTTCAAGGCAGAAATAAGTAGAAAACCTGTAATTATGAAAAGAACAACATAAAACTCCATAGAGAACTGGTCACAGAGGAACTGAGATTAATGCTAGTTGGCCCATGGATGGGAAGACTTGAGTGACAGGTTCAAGAGTTTAGGTGCCATATGATCCTTGATGGAAACCATCTTTAAATTATGCTCCTGCCATTTATCAATTATTTTACTGGAGACAGATTCCTTGAATTTCTTTTAAAAGATTTATATTTAGGAAGGGATGATTATTTTTCTGTGCTTTGGAGAAAAAGGACTAGGGTGAAGTTTGATAAATTGTATACCCAAGTGTCAACCATTTTCTTTAAATGATAAATTCTAAAGTCAGTTAGTCACACATGCCAGGTGGAGCAGATTTTAACACAACCATTTTTGATTCATTTTCTTTAGCAACACCCAGTGTGAGTAGGTCAAACTACAAATTATGTCCTGCATGATTTTCCCTTCCAGCAGTTTGCTAATACAATCATCCAAAAAGAAAAAAAAAATGCCTTTTTCAAGATTACAAACATCATCTGGATAAGTTTAGATTATTTTGATAGGTACATCTCAAGGGTAAACTGAAGAGGAAAATGAAACTTTTATAGCTACGCTTCAATTGCCTTCCTCCTCTCCAAAATATGATCCGACATGCAATGTTGTTTTTGCCTATTTTTTTTCCCATAAACGGATGAGTGTTTACATAAGTCTCATATTTTGTTTATTTGGGAAACTATAACTTTATAAACACAGAAAATAAAACTTATGTTTCTACCTGATTCTTTTCCCCTCAAAGCCTAACGATTTTTAAGCACAGTGTCACTAACACCCATAATCTGTGTTGATTTTGAAGGAAGAAAAAAGTGTTTTCTTTATTTTGTTTTTGCTTTAGGAATAAGTGCTCAGAACATGAAATTATATACAATTGACATTCACTGCTTTTAGAGAGGTCTGAGTTTTCTACATTTGTTGACTTTAAGTGGTATTATTTTGGGTTATGTAAGGCTGCCAAAATATGACTCTAGGCAAGGTAACTACTTAGGTATATTTATCATACCCTTAAATATCTAAGTTTATCACATTTACAATATTCAGGTTCTACTGTAGGACCACTTGTGAAAACGGCTCCACCAACAGCTGCACAGACTGGGCAATGAACAGCTCCATTAAGCACAGAGACTTCATTGTGAATAGTGCCCCCTGGAATTGTGTGAGGTTTGCGTGAAAATGCCCATGTTACAAAGTAAAATTCTGAAACATGTTATGTATGCTGGCTTAAATGAAAACAAAACTACACCTATTACACTTGATAAATTAAGGAAACTATTAAGGCAGACAATCTTATGAGCTTTTCTACACTGAAACACAAATATGTGTATATGTGTGATTGTGGATGTGTTTAAATACTTATCTATATAATAAAAGCCTAAGAGACCGTTACAGTGGAACGACCAGAACAACCAATCACTATGATGCGCACTGACCACGAGGGGCCAGCCGCTCAATGCAGGAGCTTCCCCCTGGTGGTCAGTGCGCTCCCACAGAGGGAGCACAGCTCAGCCAGAAGCCGGGCTCATGGCTGGCAAGCACAGCGGCAGTGGTGGGAGAGGCTAAGGAGCAGTGAACCAAGCAGTAAGGAGCAGTGAACAGGCAAGTAGTAAGGAACAAGGGATCCCGGAATGCAAGAGGGATGTCTGCCTACTGGCTTAAGCCCAATCCCCGTGGGGAGCAGGCCTAAGCCAGCAGGCGGACATCCTCTGAGGGGTCCCGGACTGCGAGAGGGCGCAGGCCAGGCTGAGACACCCCTCCCACTCCAGTGCACGTATTTCATGCACCGGGCCTCTAATATATAATATAACTGTTGAAAGTATAAATGATCCAAGATGTGATGTGTTGTCACATTGGTGAAATTAAACTAAATAAATATTTTTAAAATGTGCTATAAATACATAATTCATGATATCAAGTTTATTTTCTTAGGGGAAATTTGGGATGTTATAGCACAACACCAGATTTTTATTCTATAAACGACTTTTCAGCTAAATCTAGTTTTTACTTAAAATTAAAATATGGCAGCAACACAGTTGTAAAATATTTAATTGTATGGATCAAGAGTTCACCTATTTTATTCTATTTGGTCTTTCATTTTGTAAACACCAGATAATATCTCTGTCTGTCAATATATTAGAATGGAAGCTGGTTGATATGCCTACACTTAATGTACAAAATGTGCCTACATTCTCCTGGGAATGAACTAGGGAGCAATTTTACTATTGTACAAGTAATATATGGAGACATTCACATTATAAAAGATTAACATAAATCTGAAATATACAAAATAAAATGTCCCTCTTTACGTACTATCCAACTCTTACTTCGACTCCATTGCCCAAAGGAATGCCATGTTAATGGTTAGTATAAATCCTCCTAGTCCCTTTATTATCACTTACATACATACATATATGTGTCTATGTTTTCCTGTTTAATCTGCATTTGAAAATAAATGGAAGCTATGGTCATATTGTTCTTCTTCTATACTTTTTTTACATTAAGAATATGTTTGAGATCTTAACATAACCATACATTCCTTTTAAAGACTGGGTAGTTTTCTACAGTATAACTAGAGGCCCAGTGCACAAAATTTGTGCACTGGAGGGAAGGTCCTTCAGCTCGGCCTGTACCCTCTTGCAGTCCGGGACTCCTCAATCCTTACCACCTGCCTGCTCGCTGCTCCTTACCAATCATCTCGCTGCTCCTTAGCGCTGCCACGGAGGCGGGACAGGCTCCCACCACCACTGCGCTCACCAGCCATGCATGAGCCCAGCTTCTGGCCACCTGGTAATCAGTGCGCATCATAGCGACCGGTTGTTCTGGTCATTCTGCCATAAGTCGCTTAGGCTTTTATTATATAGACTTAGAGGCCCAGTGCATGGGGGGGGGGGCGGTGTCCCTCAGCCCAGACTGTACCCTCTCCAATCTGGGACCCATTGAGGGATGTCAGACTGCCCATTTAGGAAGGTGGGATCGGGCCTAAACGGGCGGTTGGACATCCCTCTCACAATCCAGGACTGCTGGCTCTCAACTGCTCGCCTGCCTCTGCCTGATTGCCCCTAACCGCTTCTGCCTGCCAGCCTGATTACTTCCTAACCACTCCACTGCCAGCCTGATTGATGCCTAACTGCTCCCTGGCCGGCCCGATTGCCCCTAATTGCCCTCACTTGCCAGTCTGGTCACCCCTAACTGCCCTCCCCTGCTGGCCCGGTCACCCCTAACTGCCCTCACTGCTGGCCTTATTGCCCACAACTGCCCTCCCCTGCAGGATGGGTCCCCCAAAACTGCCCTCCCCTGCAGGCCTGGTCCCCCACAACTGCCCTCCCCTGCAGGCCTGGTCGCCCCCAACTGCACTCCCCTGCTGGCCTGGTCACCCCTAAGTGCCCTTCCCCGCAGGCCTGGCCCCCCCAACTGCCCTCCCCTACAGGCCTGGGTCCCTCCCCTACTGCCCTCCCTTGCTGGCCTGGTCTCCCCCAGCTGCCCTCCTCTGCCGGCCTGGTCACCCCCAACTTCCAACAACTGCCCTCCCCTGCAGGCCATCTTGTGGCAGCCATCTTGTGTCCACATGGGGGTAGCCATCTTTGACCACATGAGGGCAGCCATCTTGTGTCTTGGAGTGACAGTCAATTTGCATATCACTCTTTTATTAGATAGGACTAGAGGCCCGGTGCACGAAATTCGTGCACAGGGTGGGGGTGTCCCCTCAGCCTAGCCTATACCCTCTCCCATCCAGGGCCCCTCAGGGATCGGGCCTAAACCGGCAGTCAGACATCCCTCTCTCAATCCTGGACCGCTGGCTCCTAATCGCTCACCTGCCTGCCTTCCTGCTTGCCCCTAACTGCCCCCCACCCCACTGGCCTGATTACTCCTCACTGCCTCTGTCGGCCTGATCGCCTCTAACTGCCCTCCCTGCTGGCCTGGTCACCCCTAACTGCCCCTGCTGCCAGCCAGGTTGCCCCCAACTGTACCCCCCACACTGGCCTGGTTGCCCCTAATCCCCCCAACTGGCCTGGTTGCCCCCAAATGCCACCCCCCCCCCCCCCGCCGGCCTGGTCTCCCCACGCAGCCTGCTGTTCAGTCATTTGGTCATCCCTCACTAACCCCCTGCCGGCCTGGTGGCACCATGCAGCCTGCTTGTTCAGTTGTTTGGTCATCCTTCACTAACCCCCCTACTGGCCTGGTCGCCCCATGCAGCCTGCTTGTTCATTCGTTTGGTCATCCCTCACTAACCCTCCTGCCAGCCTGGTCACAGGCAGCCATCTTGTGAGGGCGTGAGGGTTTGAGGGTCAATTTGCATATTACCTCTTTATTATATGGGATTATACTTCATTTTATTTAACCATTTCCTTCTAATTGACTTTCCACAGTTGTTAGCTGTGATAAACCATGCTTTGTGTGTAAACAGCTTTATATAATACTAGAGGCCTGGTGCATGAAAATTCATGCACTGGAGGGTGGTCCCTCAGCCCGGCCTGCCCCCTCTCACAGTCCGGGAGCCCTCAGGGACAGGAGGCAATCTGGCGATCAGGGGAAGGCGACGCCCCATCACACCTCTGCTGCTGCTACTGCCGGCAGCGCAAGCCTCGGCCAGTCCTGGTTACCTGAGCCTCGGGTGGCCCTTGGCAGCTGGGTAGCCACCATCCGAGGCTTGCCTGCACCTCGGGCCGGCCCTGGGCGGCTGGGGGGCTGAGGGGACTGGGGGACTCCCGAGGCAGACCCGCGGAGCCACCGGGCCCACATGGGGGGCGGGCCTGGCCTTGCTGCATGCCTGCCACCCCAGCAGGCCTGAGGGGACTGGGCATCGCCATCTTGTGGCTGTGAGCACCACCATCTTTGAGGGTGTGGCATTCAATTAGCATATCCCCTCCTTACTGGCTGTGGACACCACCATCGTTGTGACAGTGTGAGGGTCAATTAGCATATTCCCTCTTTATTAGATAGGATTGAAATATCCATGGGCAAGATACTTCTTTAAATATATTTTTATTGACTTCAGAGAAAGGGAGAGGGAGAGAGAGAAAGAAACATCAATGATGAGCGAGAATCACTGATCGGCTGCCTCCTGCATGCCCTCTAAATGCAACTTTTGGAATTTACTTCTACCACCCCGACTCCAATTTTTGTTCTCCTAGCTCCATGTGTTTACCAAAACTCCATTTCTAAGTGTCTCAGATTCTCAGGTACCTTTTACAAAATAGTAGCTGCCTATAGTAGAAACTACTTCTAAATGTCAGGTTCACTTCTTGGGCCCATATTTTTTTTTTTAAAGCTTTGCCAGCTCCAATACTTTCAAATGTTTAAGTCTTTAAAAAAATCTTGCCCAACTTTCTTAATTGTTTTCATGGAAGTCTGGGAGGACATAATTATAGTGTTCCATTATGGGCTATGTCTATCATTATGAGAAATGAATCTCTTAATGAATTAGACTCATTTTCAAGTTTGATGTGAAGTAGAAATTTAATTTTTTTCATCAACCATGTAGACAATTATCCCAACTGATTTTAAATGCCACTCTTCTAAATACTTGTATATGTTCTATACAAGAAATATACATGTTCATGAGTTTAATTCTAAATTTCATATGGAAGTAAAAATGAACTATTACAGGTAAACTATATAATCAACCAAATATTGAAGAATAAAAACAATGAGAAGGCACTGTCATATCAAATAACAAGACATTCTATAAAGCCATGCTAATTAAAACAGTGTGGTATTCAGACAGGGATTGGTAAATAGACAAATGGGATACCTGGTCAAAGATGAGTCAACCTGAGCGTTAATAAGAATAGCAATTAAAATTCATGAAAAGAAAACAATTGTGTGCCATTAGCCCAAATCTATGTCAGTTTCTTATTCCTGCTATAACTAATTATCACAAACTTAGTGGCTTAAAATAGCACAAATTTAATATCTTACAGTTCTGGAAGTCAGATATTTTCCACTTAACATGCTGACAGGGCTGCATTCCTTTTAGCAGCTCTAGGGAAGAATCCGTTTCCTTGCCTTATCCATCACCTGGAAGTGACCATGATTCTTTGGCTACTGGTCTATTCCTCCATCATGAAGGCCAGTAGTATAGCATCTTTGAATTTCTCTCCATCTCTGACTGACTCTCCTTTGCCTTTCCTTTTATAAGAAGCCTTGCTCCTACTTGGACAATACAGAATAATTCTCGATCTTGAATGCTTTAATTTAGTCACATCTGCACTCCTTTTGCCCAGTAAGGTTACATATTCACAAGTTCCAGGAATTAGTATGCAGGCATCTTGATTTGGGGGTGGGTGGGAATTATTCAGTCTACCACAGTCACTTTTGGAGGATACTAAAAATCTAACTTATTATTTGAAAACTATTAAAGAAAGAAGAATCAAGGACTTATCCTGTCTTTTCTATATGAACTATATCTCCGTTTAATAAAAAAGTGAAGGGTGACAGTTTCTATTCATAAAAGTGACCATTTCATAAACCAGAAAAGAATAATTAAGTAGCATATCACCACTTGAAATGATAGATGTAGCCAATTATGATCAGTGGTTCCTAACATCACAAAAAAAAGAGAAGAAACCAGACATTATTTGCCTCCGTATAAAATTGTATAAAACCACCTATAGATTGTTTTTGCTAGACATTTGAACTGAAATATGGTCCTCTCAACCTTAAGAACCAATTTAGTAGAAATATTGGAGACAGAGGAACATGAAAGGGATACCACAGGAATGCAATAAGCAAACCAAGCAGTGGGAAATTCTAGAGAAGATGTGGATTCTTCAATAAATAAATTGCAAGGAAAGAATAAAAACAGTAGTGAACTTATACATTAAAAATGACTCAATCTAACTGCAAATCAAATTTGGATGCTACTTCAAACAATAAATTAAAACACAAATATGAACCAGTTATAAGATAATTAGGGGCTTTTGATCATTTGTTGCACATTAGATGATATTAAAGAGGTACTTTAAAGTCACTATTTTAGAGTCATATTAAAATATTTAAAAATTTTGGCCTTAAGTTCATAACTGTTGAAGCTAGGTAATAGATATATGAGGGTCAATATTATTTTTTCTATTTTGTATATGCCCCACAATAATTTTTAAAAAAATAATTACTTGGTAAAATGCTACAATCATAACACTTTGGTTCTAACTACCTTGAGTTTACAGGTAATTTTGGTTGACATGATATCTTCCCAAAATTGAGTATTCTCAACTGGGACATGTCTATCTCTCTATATTTACTCAGAATTTAAGAAAAAAAAAACCTCTTTATTAAAACTACTTAATTTTCATTGTGTTTTTCTTCCAGATTTCTGTTAAGTTCACACCTAAGTATTTTATGGTTTTCATTATTATCAGTGTGATCCTTTTCTAGTGGATTATTACTAAAATATAGGAAAATATTCTCTTCTTAATGTTGTGTTTCATACCATCTGCAAACAATAGCAGATTTGTATGTTATTTTTCAGTAACCTTTTTCTTCTACTTTTGATTTCTTTTTTGTTTGTTTGTTTTATTACATTGGCTAGAAACTAAAAAGCAATATTGGTACATAATAATAATGATCATTGTCTTGTCCCAAGTGGGTATTTTAAGGTTTTCATTAAAATATTTCTAGTAAGTTTCTTGGGTTGTTATATTTTATGACTCAAGAGTGTAATTATCTATACTGATTAAGTAGGGTCTTTTAAAAATCAGAAATCAATGTTTACTTTTATTAAATTCTTTACCATATCTACTGAGATGATCGTTTGTTTTTTCTTCCCTTAATTTGATAATGTAAAGTACATTAATAAATATCCCACTATTAAACCATCTCTGAAATAAACCCTATTTGTGAACATTCAATCACCTGCTCTGTTTCACTTCCTAATATTTTATTTAAGACTTTTCCATCTATTTTCATAACTGAGATTGCCGATAACTTTGCATTATTGTTTTCCATTTCTGGTTATAATTCATTACCAATTCATAGCCTTTATCAGGATTATATTAACTTCAAATGAGTTGAAAACTTTCCATTTCCTTCTATCCTCCATCACAATTTATAGAAAGGGGAATTATTTACTCTGAAAAATTTTGGTAAAACTGACCTATAAAACCTTTGAGGTATAATGCCATTTCCATGCATAGATTTTTTAGTATTTTATATGATTAACATTCTATTAAGATTTCCACATCCTTTCAAGGAAATACTGGTAATTTACAGTTCCCTTAATATCAATTTTGTACATTTATAAATCATCTATCAACACAAATTGTACCTGATAGTTCATTAAAAGTTTTCAAATCTTATTTGAAATTTCTAAGATCTCTATTAGGTCACTTTTCAAGAATATAATAAATTTTCAAACATTTCTGAAACTATTTATCAGTCTTCTACCATTTGCTCTATTAACTCTTCCTTAACTGTTATTTGATCTGTTTGTAGAGTTTCATGCCTGTGTATGTTTTTATTTTCCTCAACTGTTTGGTGAATTGGGGCTGCCAGCATACCTTTACATTAGGTGATTCTGGCTTACTTATCTGGGGATATCTGTTTGCCACAGCTTGCCTCTAGATACTGTAGGAGGTACAAAGGATGATGGTAGTTAGTGTGCCAGTAGCTTTTATTTAGGGTATATTTGCTGTCTCTCCTGAAGATAAGTAGCACCACAGAACTGTCCTCCTCTTGTATGTCAATGTCTGCACTAGTTTCTTTAGCTTTGGAGCAAATGCTATGGAGTCCCAGTGCTCTGCTCAAGCAGCAGAGGGTGAAGGGGCTGGATGTGCAGTTGCTTGGAAAGCAGTCTCCTACTTGCATTCATTTTTTCCATCTAAAGCTTTCCTCCCATTTCTGTATCAATTGAGGATGCCTAAGAAACCCTCATTAACTCTGTATCATCTGCTTTGTATATATGAGGCTGTGGTTCCATGTAATCAATAAATAAATCTATAAATTTAGAGGTCAAAAAATCTCTTATCCATAGCATAATGGATTTTGAAAATTGGTCTCTTACGGGATATTGGATGGAAGAAGAGTTGTGCACGTATGTTTACTTTACTCTTTTGATAAAATCACTCTTCTCTTCTGCAAATTCTCTTTCTGCTTCTTTTGGGTACATGTTCATCTTGTTACCCATTCAATATGGCCTACTTCGGTTTTCTAATAACTTTACTCCACTTCTCTGGCCACAGTGATTAACCGGGTGTGGACACATGACACGAGCACAGCCAGTAATGTTAACATTGCGAGGAAGGATGTCTCTTTTGTCTGCAGTTGTTAAATGAGAGCTGCCTGTGTCATGTCTCCTGCCAGTTGGAGGAAGCCTGTCTACAGAAGGGAATGAGGCCAAAACAGAGAGAATCAGAGAAATGAAAGAACTAGGCTGAGAGGTGGAGACACATGCATTCATAATACACACTCACATGTACGTATACACATCATAACGTTGACTTCTTAGATCCAGCTGACCTTAGGCTAGCTTATCCACTGTGTTTATCAGTTATTTTGAGTGGAATTTCTTCCATTCATACTCCAAAATTATAATATACTGACTGGCTAAGTCATTCACAACCTTTTGGTTTCCTATTAGATTTCACTTGTTTCTAGAAGTCCTAGGAGCCTTAAATCTACAAGTTAGATGCTCCTCTTTGTTTTCTATTTGTTCCCATAGTATATTAACATTATTGGTCCTATATTGTAATTACTTATTTATTCTTCTCTCACCTCTCAGTAGAGTGTAAACTCCTTCAGGACAAGAACTGTTGCTTCTCCCTGTTATACCCGAAACTCAGTACAAGGCCTAAACATAACAGGAACTCAATAACATATGCTATAAAATGAGTAAGATTTCTAGATTATAAAAAACACACACACACACCTCAGGTCAAGAGTAATGATTTACTGAAACATGCCTTCTATGATCTAAGAACAACATGAAATTTCTTGATAAAAGTGAGTAGAAATAGCTAGAAATAATTGTTAAATTAAAAAAAACACAAAAATTAAATTTTCTTTAAGCTAAAACCAAAGAAAAGTAGGAGCATGATTTATTTGTATTCCTATTAATAATTAAAATTAATTTTTATCAATATTCTTAGAGGTGATTTATGTGTTTTGTTCTCATCTTCCATCTATTAATTTACAAAAACTAAATTTCATAAGTTTTGTAGCTTGAATGCTTGCCTGAGAGTTAAATTTAGAACACTGGCGTGTGGCCCTTGTTTGGTCCCAGAGCTCTGAGGTCAGCATGAATAGCCACATTAGTGGGGCAGGTTCTTGCCTCCTCCATAAAAGGTTAATTAAAAAAACAGATATTTGCTAAGAGTTATGAGATAATTTTAAAATGCCATAAAATATTGCACTATAATAACTGCTTTGGCTAATCCTTTAGAAAATCCATGAGTGATCTAATTCTTAAAGATCCAATATCTTCTTAAAGATTATTTTTATAGTTCTGGTCAGCTTGGGGAAAATACAAAAGACAATGGCAAATAAGGAGCCAATTCCTGTCCGATTTCTCCACTTTATCTTTCTGTGAGCATAAATGTGACCTAAATATATCCTTACAGCAGAGAAGAAAGGCATGACTGTGCAATTAACAAAGGGAAAAGGGAGTTCTTTATGAAATTTTCCTTGATAATTCTAAATATTTGCTTATGCTGCTGTTGAAGCCACTATCATTTTCCCAAAGTCTTGCTGAATAAATGAGATAGGATCGTGTTCCAAAACGATAATTATTGCAACATTGTCACACCATATGATGTAATTCTGAAATGGAAACGTTTTTCAGTGAAACTTTGTCAAGTGACATTTAGTTTAAGCTACAAGGATATTGCAAAGAAGAAATTTTAAGGAAACTCAAAAGCAAAAGGGTTCCTTGTTTTCCTTCAGCTCATTTTTAAAAGGGCACCATTAGAACAAGTATCCAAATGGAGGGTGAGTGACGGTGACTGAAATGTTTATGAAATAAACAATTTATAAACAGTAGAATAACAATGCTCTGGAAGACAGAATAGTTGGCACATTCCATCTGGTTCTTAATATCAGGAAAATTAGAAAGATAACATAAATATCCCCTTATTCACTGTTTATTTGCAAACATGGCCACCCCTATCCCTTATACTCTTAGGCAATGTGGTCTCCTAAAGTAGTAGAGTACCTAAGAAACACATTTTAATGGCATTTTTAGCCTCCTTAAGATGTTCCCTTACACATAATTCATTTCTGGTCATTACAAATATGTGATTATATGTAAGGCTGGTCACAAGTGTCTCCAGGTAGACCAGTGACCATAGAACTTCTATTTTATGCACTGCCACTGAATCACTGAAGTAGTGTTAACTGAGAGACTACTATGTCCTTCATTATATGGTATACTGTGGTAGAAATATAGCACATGACCCTTTTCTTCAAGGAAATTACACTTAGGTTATACTGACAATATCAATCCACAGGTAATAGAAAACTATATAACAGTGTATTTATGTGCTAATTGGTGTGGTAAAAGTAGCCAATATTCAGCAAAAAGAGATCAATTGGAATAAAATAATAGAATATGATTAAAGAGTTTGCCTAAATCCTTTCTTAGCAACATGATGCAATTAAGGAAAGTTTGTTTCATTGAGAAAGTAGGACTTGAATTAAGCCTTAAACGAGTAGATCGAAAACAAATGTGCAATTAGAAGAGATTTAACTGAATTAATTTATCTCACTTTTCCTGATTTTATTTTTATGAAGACATACATATCCTATCCATTTGAGCTTTGTCAAAGAATTAATCCATAAATACATAAAGTATATGTGTTTAACAATGCTGTTAATGCCAAAAGACAACTTATTTTCTTAATCTAAAGTCACTTATGTGATTATTCTTTTTGTAAACTACTAGTTGGTTATATTAACACTTGAGTAATCTTGACAAGAAGTTGCTTTAAGCAGTTAAAGATCCAGATGCTGATCAGCATGCAATAAGTGATTCAGCTTAATTGGTGCCATCTAGATAAATTACTTACCTCAGTTCCTATCACAATTTCTTCCCTGGTAGAGTAAAACAGAAACTCATATAGCTTGTAGTGTTGAAATAAGCTGAAATATAAAACAAATGTGTGACTGTGAAAGATTTATTTCAGGAAAAAAGGCAAATATGTAAGAATGTTTATTAAAGGAAAGCTGTTGACCAAGCTAAAGACCTTAAACACTACTATGGAGTTAACCCCTCCTTTATTCCAAAATAAATTTATTTAATTTATAAGTACTAATAATTTATTTTATTTATAAGTACTAAGAAATTAAAGGTTTACTTTTTGAGACATTGACAATATAACAGTGCCTAAAATAATATCAGTAAATTAATTGTGATGAGTATATAGGTTTGGAATAAGGGAGCAATTATATTGCACCTTAACATTTCCTGGCTTACAACTAAATAATGCACTGCCCCTAAATAACACCAAACTTGACATTATTTTTATATTTTGTTCCAAACTGGAGTCAGTTTCCTTTAGCATAAATGGCATGGAATTCTACAACCTACTTCCATATCAATTACTTCTCACGTTCTAAAATCTGTTTCAAATTAAATCAATCTCTGATAACTCTTGAAAAACGATGCAATATGAACTAAAATCCATTTAGAAGATGTCTGATTTTCTTGCAGAATATTTGATCATACATCAAATAAAGGAATTAATTTAAGGAAGATGATTTCTTCTATTCCTTCCCTAAAGATCAAGTGGTTAGTGTATAAAAAATTATAAAAAGCCAAAACACATATTTCTAGTAAGTTTAAGGATCTCAGCAATGTATTATTAAAAGTTAAAATTTTACTGAAGGGCTGATTTTTAATATCCTGTTTGTGATAATATTTGGATTTTTCTAATTCTCTTCCTGCTGGTTGGGAAAATTAATAGACTCATAATACAGCAAAATGCCCAAGAACAAAAAATTGTCTTAGTGGTTTCTCTTTCACTCTGGTGCCTTTTGCTATTTAAGAAAATTGATTTTAATATAACTGAGAAATTAACATTTGCAAAATGTAGCTACAGAGCATGTATAATAATGGCTTCTTCTGAATGCTGTAATGGATCAAAGTTTCAATTCATTTGAAATCAATGAAGAAATCCTCGGGCAGCTGGGTCTCTCCGAGTTACATTTGCAGTTGATCTCACAACTAACACAATCCATTTAAAAGTGATGAGTGTGCAGACTCACTCATGGTATTTTTTTTGGGGGGGTGACCTTATACATTTACTAGTAAATTAGTCATCAACATTCAGAAAACTAACTTAGCTTTTGACATTACTTTGATTTGTTGGCTAGAACAGTGGTCAGCAAACTCATTAGTCAACAGAGCGGCAAACCACGGCTCGCGAGCCGCATGTGGCTCGCGAGCCGCAGTTTGCCGACCACTGGGCTAGAACATACATCAAGATTAGTGAAGTTTGATGATTCAAGGAAGCAAAATAAATTCAAATTCTCCCTCCTTACATTGCTTACCTAGAGAAAGCTTTAAGGTTAAAAAGATTACACTGGCAATAACTGATTTTGAGTAGAAAAAGTAAAAACTTGGAAATAGCTTGGCTTCCTCTCAGTGAATTAGTATAAGATTTTTCTTTCACCAATTCAAAGATAATTCATAAGTCTTCCTGAAATTTCATCATCTTTCAGCATTATTCTCCTCATTACATGTAGTGCTTAGATTTTCCCAGGACAAAGGGAAATTCGTGACATGGATACAGCAGTCAAAGATGCAAGGTTGGGGTGAGGCCAGGACTAGGGTGAGACAGAGGAGGGGAGGGAGGCACCTTACTCAGGGGCAGGTCAAGTTGCCTCCATTGCCCACACTGGTCCTCACCTTGGTTGGGGTTCTCTAACTTTACCAAGAAATATTAGATGACCTCCCATGGGAGCAAACTGTGACACCTCCGCAATGAGAGTAAATTTCTTCCCTCTTCCTTTAGACTTCCCACTGACTCAAGCCTTAAACTACTTCGCTAAATAGCTTGTCTTAGTCATAAATCAAAGAAGAAATACCAAGAATGAAAATGGGTCAAGGCATCTGACCCCATGTCAGAAAGTTCAATTCCTTGTTGTACACAAAAGGGCAATGTTGATTTTCTCATATTGCATATATGCCTGTGCACATTACCTTCACCTAATTCCAGGGGATAGGTAGAATACACAATGAAAGATGTGTGCTTCCAGATATATATCCAAATTATGTCTTAATTAAAAAGCTGCAGCAGTATTTATATTTATACTAGAGGCCTGGTGCACGAATTCGTGCATAGGTGATGTCCAGCTGGCCCCCCACAATGGGGGCCGATCCGGCCGGGCCCATGGTGGGGAGAGGATGTGGGAGGTTGGCTGGCTGGCCCTGCCCCCGATTGGGGTGGGGGGGTCGATCAGGGGCCAGGCCAGCTGGGGTGGGGGGCCAGCCCTGCCCATGATCCGGGCAGGGGGAGGGGCTCCCCCCCCCCCCCCCAATGAGGCCGGTTGGCTGGCTGCAGTGTGTCTCATAGCAATCAGTTCTTCCGGTTGTTCTGGTTGTTCCAGCCACTTGGCTTTTATATATACAGATGGTATACAACATTTGCAAATGTGTGTATTGCACAAGAAGATTCATCAGTACTTACAGTAATGTTGGGGAGGAATTTTGGTATTAGTTTTTTTAAACTCACAGACACATGACAGAATATATAATTTATACCAGCAATTTTCAACCTTTTTCATCTCATGGCCACATAAACTAATTATACTAAAATTATGTGGCACACCAAAAAAATATATTTTTTGCTGATCTGACAAAAAATAGGTATAATTTTGATTCATTTACACTAGATGGCTATTGTGTTGGCTGTTGTCATTTTTAAATTTTATAATATAAGGGAAAAGAGGTCAGTGCCCCTGACTAAATAGTGAAATATTGCATGTTTTAAAAATTCTTATGGCACAGCAAACTCATTAAAAATCACTGATTTAGACACTATTAACAGTATCAAATGAGATTTCAATTTTATGCCAGTTAAGTTTCATGTGCTATGGGGTCATGTTCTAAAAACTGCTCTCCCTAAATTGACGAGGGTTTTCACTGGTTGAGTAAATTTAATATCAGGTTAAATTGAAGCATGCTCACACTTTCAATAATTGAGTTAGCTTCATATTTATAAAATTTCTTTATAGTCATTAAAATGAAAAATATATGATTTAATTGCCACTAAACTTACATTTGTGGATCTATGAGGCATTCTGAATAGGTGTTACAGAAAAATGTATTTCTCTTTATACAATTTCTGTATCAATTCCAGGTATCCTACTAACTGATATTTTATTTATGTAACAAGTACATTGAAAATGTATAATTTCTTTAAAATCACAGTATAAAGATTTAGCAGCATCAAATATAGTTCTGATTTATTTTGTATACTTTATATGATGACTAATCTCTGAAACAGTACTTTTTTTTAAGAAGATGAGGGATTTTTGATAAGTGGTTACCCTGGTTAGGGCCTAACAGTGACTAAGACTGACATCTCCTCTGAACCATTTTCTGAAATAAAATGGTAAGAGTATATTGATGAGAGATATGAGATGAAAGAGAGAAGAGCCACCATCTTTCCTCATCTAGAAGGTGTTATTATGGTGCCCGCATGAGTTTTGCTGCTGTGGTTAATGACCGGTTCCAATGACCATTATAAACCTCTTGGGCCCAGAACTTAGATGTAAAAATGTGTTCTGCAAAAGAGATTTAGCAGTTTCAAAGAGAGAGAGGAGGGAAAGAAGGATGGTATATGAATGTGCAGAGGATTCCGCCTGGCCAGTGTCCCAAGCCCTGAGAGGCAGAAAGACCTGGGACCAGTTCCCTTTAGTCTGGATTTCCACTCCCTCCTCTCCCCCCACACAAGGACCCTGCTTTATTCTAATTGATATGAAGACTAATGTGGCTTTTAGTGGGAGACACACTTTAGAGGTATGTTTTTATGGTAAAAAATCATATTATATTAAATGCTATTATATAAAAACGTATTATTTCATGTGCCATTATTAATTCATGCCAGAAATCACTATACAAATCTTATCATATTAAACACATTAATATTTAAAAAGCTTCCAGACTACAACCAGGATCCTTGCCAAGCAAATCATGAGCATGTCTAGGACATCATGCAGCACGCTTTATTTTGAAATTTTAAAATTTAAAGTTGGAAAACACTGCAGTATATGGTATTAGAGAACAAAGATATTCTGGGAAGCTTTTAGTAAGACAAAAGAAATATTTTACCAACTCTTGTTTAAATGTTTTCAAACTCTAAAATCTCTCTTCCCTGGGAGAGAAAAAGGACTCTAATGCAGACCCTGTGACAGATTAAATAAAAAGACAGATTTCTTAATTCACCAATGAAGAACCACTGTAAAAAAATACTTTCCCTCCATATACCACCATTTTCTATGCAGAAAGAAAAACTTACTGAGTTTAACTGGTCAATACTAGAAAATATTTCCAGACAGCTAATAAATTGGAGGAAGTATATACATAAATCTTTTAAATTTCTAGTACAAAGCATTTAAAATAAATGTTTAAGTGGAGATGAATGTTGCTCTTTAAAATGTGAAATTTTGACATTAAGGCCATCTACATAAAATATAGATTCCATTGTAATCAAGTCTGATAAATCAAAAAGAATCCTTTTATTTATAGAGACTTAGAGAAAAAAATAAATGCATAGATCAATTCATTATAATTCTAAATAAAACTATACTTATCAAACACGAACCTCTTTTTAAAAATGCAAGTTAGCTAAATTGATCAATGTCCTGACTTTTATTTATTGAATGGATGATTAGAATATTATCTAATTATTAGTTGGGTTAATTACTGTATAACTTCTGTAAATGTCAAACTTTGCTAAAAACTGAATTAGTTTCTATTTAGAAGATATTTTCTAGAAGATATGAAACAAAAAAATAATTGTGACTAAAAAGAAATCCATACCTGATTTTTAAGTAATCAGTGATAGCATTGGCTTGTTTTATATCAAAGATACTCCATTTCCCGTGTTTCTGTAAATGGGCTGGTCCAATTTCAGCCATAACTTCTCCAAGCCATTGTAAGCTATCTTTTAAGGTCATATGCAATGCTGAAATAAAATTCAGAGAAGCTTTAAGCAATTGTTTTGATAGATGTTTTGGAACAAAATAATCCAAGATGTCCTTAATGTGAAAAAATGTACTTTCAGTATTTGTGAAGACAGATTTTAAAACTATTGTTTCTTTATGATAATTTAATAATTGTATTTTGTGTAAAAGAACAGCAGCTGACACACCCAACAATTGTAAATTGCTATAACGCTACAGAATTGTCTAAAGAGCTTATGTTTTCATTTTAAGACACAAAAAAATTTGAAATCTATCTAAAGATTACTTTAAAATGGAAAAGAAATATTTTTTTATGATCTCAAAATAAGAGCACATATGGAAACAACACAAAGGTTGGTTGGACTAGCCAGTGAGGAAGGCCTGCACAGTAGATTCAGTCACAGTAGACAGCAGAACTGAACTCAGAGCTGAAAATATAAATGAGAAGTCCACCAACACTTGGCTTTAGCTGATTGTTACCATGTGGGAATTTGGGCTTGAAGATTTTCAATAGATGCTAGAAGTATGGATTTTTATGTAAAACATCAAGATTTTTTTTTCTTTTTCAAGCTTATAACTTATGTAAGCTGTTTCTCAAATTATGGGTGGTGGTAATGGTGAAAGCCAGATGACAGTGCAAAAGAGTGACAAGGACTCCACTTTGCCACCATTACCAAAAACAAACAAGTCCATGGTTGTGGTCTGTTATCTTGAACTGAAAACAATAGAGCAATGCTATCTTTTATGGCATTTGTTTAGCTGAAAAAGAAGTAAATGTCAAAAGCCATAGACAACTTCTATAGTGCCTATAACACAAATCTATTATCTTCTGTCTTCTTTTCATCTTTGGTCATATTATGCTTGTTTTTACTTGGGGCAGGCAAATATTTACAACCCACACACACCCACTGCTCCCCTCATCCCAAGGATGAATCCAGGGAACTGGAGTGTCCAGAGTGCCCTTTATTTGCTGACAAGTGACAGCTGTATGGAAGTAAAACTGAAGAGTCTTAAGGTGGAGAGTTGAAAAGCTCTAGCAAAAGCGAGGTTGGACAGGCTGCATGTGGGAAGTGACTGGGCTTTAGGGAGAATGGTGTTGCTCAGTGTGAACCCTACTCTCTTAATCCCAACCAAACTTAGATATCTTTATCTTTAGGAAACCATCAATAAACTTCCACTTCCTCCTAAAGGAGTGAATTTTTTCAGGGAGGTAGGAAAAGAGAATACAGAGGAATTATGAGAGCACTAGAGGCCCGGTGCACAAAATTCGGGTAGGTCCCTAGGCCTGGCCAGTGATCAGGGCCGTCAGGGCCTTCTAGCTGCTGGCTAGGGCCTTCTGGCTGCTGGCCAGGGCCTTCCTTTGTTCTGCACCGCCCCTGGTGTCAACGCATGTCATAGCGAGCGATTGAACTCCCAATCTCCTGGTTGAACTCCTGAGGGACACTTTGCATATTAGCCTTTTATATATATAGATAGGATGACTGTTGGACCCAGCCATTTCTGGGTTACACAGCTACTTTTTTTAAAAAATATATTTTATTAATTTTTTTTATAGAGAGGAAGGGAGATAGAGAGTTAGAAACATCGATGAGAGAGAAACATTGATCAGCTGCCTCCTGCACACCTCCTACTGGGGATGTGCCCACAAGCAAGGTACATGCCCTTGACCGGAATCAAACCTGGGACCTTTCAGTCCACAGGCTGGCGCTCTATCCACTGAGCCAAACCGGTTTCGGTACACAGAGCTACTTTTTATCTCTGGGATGTAAGTGCTACGCCCCCAAATTACTAATAAAATGACAGTAATTTAAAATTTTAGGAAGATACTGTGAACACTAACTTGTAATTTGTTTAATATAGATTCTTTTCTACTTATAGAAATTAGAAAGAAGCAAAAAAGTATCTAACAATTTAAATCTGGTTTAATAAATGACAACTGGTACATTTCTTATAGGCTCCCTCCATCTTTTATGTATGTCAGATACACAATTATTGCTGGATAATTAGGCTTTCCTGTATCATCCTAAGAGGTGCTCAATTATTATTGCTTATTTCTTTTTCCATACCAAATTTCTTTTGAAAATAGTGGGAGTAACTTCAGAAATGAAAAATTTGTTGGATAAAAGCAATTCAGAAAGGAATGTATTGAAAATGTGAATTATTTTATTAATAAAATGGTATTACTTAGAGTTTCAGAAAAAAAGAAATTCTTAGATAACCTATTATAATTCTAGATGTAATTATATTTATCAAGCACAAAATACATGTATATGACTACTTCCTTATATTGAAATATAACTGACTCTAAAACTGTTTTTCGATTTCTAATGTCTTTTTATAGATAAAAGCTTTAAAAATTAAGGAAGTTTTCACTTCACTTATCTAATGGAAATATTTGCTCTTTTAAAATCACATTTAGTGATGTGATTAAAATATGAAAGATTAAACCATTTGAATAGTAAGGGCTGTTAGAAATAAAATTTGTCTTTGAAAATTTAGACCAGTGGTCGGCAAACTGCGGCTCGTGAGCCACATGCGGCTCTTTGGCCCCTTGAGTGTGGCTCTTCCACAAAATACCACGTGCGGGCGTGCACGTACAGTGCATTGAAACTTCGTGGCCCATGCGTAGAAGTTGGTTTTCGGCTCTCAAAAGAAATTTCAATCTTTGTACTGTTGATATTTGGCTCTGTTGACTAATGAGTTTGCTGACCACTGCACTAGACTTATAATCAGTTGGTAGGCTTAAGATGGTACCTCATAGCTGCCACTTACTAGCTAGGTGATCTGAGTTTCATTTTCCTTATCTGTAAATGAGAGTAGTATCAATTTTCAAAGTGACAGTGCTGTTGTGAGGGTCCAATAAGAAACACATGTGAAACTCTGGGTAAACTGAAAAGATACATATCCTAGTATATTACACATGTATAGGGCTTTCTAGAATTCATCCCAAAGGCAGGCACATTTGATATAGTAATCAGCAGGACGAGCTCTCACTCACTAGGATTGAACCTCGTGACCTTAAGGAGTTATTTAACCTCCCTGAATCTCATTTATTTTTCTCACTTTCAAAATGGGGAGAATAATAGAACTATCTCATAAGATCATGTGTGAATTAAATGAGACAAAGCTGATGACACTGTGACAGGCACAAGTTAATCATGCACACATTTTACCTATTACTATTATTAACATACACATTTGGGGGAAAACAAGTCAACTTGATAAAAGTATTCTATGGTTATTTACTAATATTCATGCTATATACAGGGGAATCAATCTAGGTCCTCAGATCTGGAGAGAGGCCAAATATCCAGTCTGTCGAATACTTTACAGTTGGTCCTTGGTCAGGCCCTGGAAAAACTAAGCCTCATAATGTATATTGTTAGGACAACTGTACAAATCCTGCATCTTTCACAATCTTTCAGCTGATCCGATCTGATTCCAGGTGGACTGTCTATAGCAGTGGTTCTCAACCTTTTTAATGCGGCGACCCTTTCATACAGTTCCTCATGTTGTGATGACCCCCAACCATAAAATTATTTTCATTGCTACTTCATAACTGTAATTTTGCTACTGTTAATGAATCGTAATGTAAATATATGTGTTTTCTGATGGTCTTATGCTCTACAGCAGCGGTTCTCAACCTGTGGGTCCCGACATTAGAAAGGTTGAGAACCACTGGTCTACAGAATGCCTTGTGGATAGATAACACGGCACCAGTTTGAGACAAGAAACAGACCAGAAACTGAGTCAGTATAAAATGCAGTTTCCACACTAGGTTTTATTAACAATGATCAACCACACTACAGCTAACAGCCCAGACTGGGCTCTTCAGTGCTTTTTCTATTAGGATGTCCCGGGGTGGGAATGCTCACCAGGGCCCAGGACTCACCACCTCTTAGTCTGAGTATAATGCATTTTGCCTCTTCCCTAGCACACTTGGCTAAGATTACATTCTTTCTTGATTATTACTATAACCTTCCTGGGATTAAAGGTTTGAGGGGATTTTTTTTTTTCTTGCCAGAAGGAAAAACTAGATCCCTTGCCTTTTTTCTGGTTAGGTTTTACATATGTACTTTCACTCTCTCATAGTTAATGTGGAGTTAGATGGAACCTGCTCAAGTTTGAAAATTCATTTTTGAATTGATATCAACAATATAAAGTTTCATGTAAAAGAAATAGTCTTGGGTCAATTATAAGTTATGGAAAAAAGTTAAAAATGGAAATATCTTGTCAGATTTGGAATTGAGGTTTATGAAAATGTTTTACTTTTTAAAATTCTGTTTCTAATTTGTGAATACTTAGTTCAGAGTTTGCAAAAGTTCATGTCATATATTCTCTTTTTACAATCTAGTTTTTGCTTGGTGATATATTCACATGGTTCAAAAAATCACATGGGAACCTATATTATGAAAAGACATTCTTCAATTCCTGTTGCCCATATGCCCAGTTCCCACACCCTTCCCTATAGAAAATTTTGATAATTGTTTTTTCCCCCTGTATTCTCTGAGCATTTCTTTGTACATATAACATGCAAAAGCACACAATTCTTCACCTGGCTTTACTCAGTAACAATATACAGTTTCTCATACAATACTTAGAAAGCTTCCTCATCCTTTCCTTTTTATAGCTGCATCATATTTCATTTTAGGGATAGACTAATCCCTACTAGTTAACTTTAATGTCAGCATACTTTTAGATTTACAGAAAGGCTGCAATAATATCACAAAGAGCTCCCATTTACCCCATAGACAGTTTTCACCATTAACGTTGCTATGGTACATTTGGCACAACTAATGAACAAATACTTTGGGGGGATTTCTTAGTTTTTATTAAAGACTTTTTCCCTCCCAGGATCCCATCCAGAATACTTCATTGCATTTAATCATCATGTCTCCTTGGACTGTACAGTTTCTGACTTTCATTATCTTTGATGGTTTTGACAGTTTTAAGAAATACTAGTCAGGTATTTTGTAGTAGGTCCTTCAATTTGGATTTGGCTGATATTTTTATCATTAGACAGGGGTTAATGGTTTTGGAGAGGGAGGCCACAGTGCCATTCTCATCACATTATGTCAAGGGTTTATGCTATTTGATATGGCTTCTCACCAACAGAGTTGGCCTTAATCACCGGGCTGAGGTAGTATTTGTCAGCTTCTCTACTGTAAAGTTACTGTACTTCCCCTTTCCATACTGTCCTCTTTACAGGAAAATCAGTGTGTAGCCCATACTTAAGGGGTGGAGATTTGTGCTTCAACTTCTTGAGGATAAACTATGTACATAAATTATCGAGTATTCTGTGTGGGAGATTTATTATACCCCAAGTCATTATTTATTCATTCATTAATTTATATCAGTGTGGATTCAAGGATATTAATTTTACATTTTGGATTATAATTTAAAATTGTATTTTTTAAAATATATTTTTATTGATTTCAGAGAGGAAGGGAGAGGGAGAGAGATAGAAACATCAATGATGTGAGAGAATCATCAATTGGCTGCTTCCTGCATGCCCCCCACCCTGATCCAGGACCCCCTTCAGGCAGACCAGCCAGCCCCCACCCGTACATGAGGCATGTGCCCTTGACTGGAATCGAACCTGGGCCCCTTCAGTCTGCAGGCCGACACTCTATCCACTGAGTCAAACAAGCTAGGGCAATATTGTATTATTTTGTTCAAATTGCTCCAGGTTTGGATATTGGGAGCCCCCCATCATTTTCATTTTTGAGTACTTGCTTTTGGCCACTAAAGTTGCCCCAGGCTAATCTTTTATGTCTTTACTCCAGGTCTACAGCCATTTTTCTAAGGAGCCCTGGTTCCTTTTACTGAAGAATAAAATTATAAACTAAGACCTGGGTTCTGGATATGCTCATTGCTACTGAGATGTCATTGCTTCTAGGCCCTCTCTGTGGTCAGAGCTAAGAAATATATGTGTGAATATGTATGCGTATGTGCACTAAACCAGCAGTCGCCAACCTTTCAGACCTCACAGATCACCAGTGGTCCGCGGACCACTGGTTGGCGACTGCTGCATTAAACTATCTATATATATAAAAGGCTAATATGCAAAGTGTCCCTTTGGGAGTTTGACCGGGAGACTAGGAGTTTGATCACTCACTATGACATGCACTGACCACAAGGGGTTGGCATGGAACGAAAGAAGGCCCCGGCTGGCAGCCAGCATCTGGGGAAGGGAGGCCCCCTACCTGGGATAGAGACCCCATCCTGGCATGTGCCATGACTGGGAATGGAACTGGCAACCCTTTAGTATATGGGACAACAACCAATCAACTGAGCCACACAGGCCAGGGCTACAGGGGTTTTTTAATGTAGCAATAAGGAAGCATATATGTTTTCTTCCAGTTTTGTCAACTGAGGATGTTACCAAAATTTTACAGTTTTGTCAATCTGATATACAATAAATTACATTTTGGTGTAGTTTCAATGTGCATGTTTCTTATTAACGTCAAGGCTAAACTTTTCATTTGCTTAAGAATCATTTGCATTTATTTAGTCACATCCTTGGCAAATTCTTCTACTGCTTTATTGGACTTTTTCTTCTGTTTCTGCATGCTCATTTTTATAATTCAGAACTTAATTGTTTGCTGGTCTGCAAATGCAATAATTCCCAGTTTCTTATTCTTCTTTTGATATTTCTTTTGGTATTTTTGCTTTGCAGACTTTTAACTTTTATATATCAAATTTAATTCCTTCATCTTTATGGTTCTATAGCTTAGAGGCATAATTATAAATGTCTTCCTCATCCAAGGTTGTAAAGAAATTAAACCATGTTTTCTCATAACATTTTTATAGTTCCACTTATTTTACATTTAAGTGTTTGATCCATTTGGAATGTATTCTGGTTTATGGATAGAGAGAAGATGAATCCAATTTTATTTTATTTTCTTCTAGATGGATACCTAATTGTCCCAATATTATTTACTGAATAGTACATTTTTTTTTTTTTTACCACAGATTTGAGATGTCATTTTATCAAATACTGAATTCCATTGTGTGCTTGAGTCTATTTCTGAACTTTTGGTCTTCCTGCTTAGTCATTCACCACTGTGTTTAAATTTTTGAGATTTCATAAACACTACTACATACTAATACTTCTAATAGCAATATATGCTACATCTTATCATACTTTTAAAAGACAGTTTTTCTGGCTATTTGTGTGTATTTTCTATGTTTTTGTTAGAATCATCTTATCTAGTAACCTATCATATAGACAAAACATCAACAACAAAAAAACTGTTGGTATTTTTGTTGGAATATTAATATTTTTAATTAATTTAATGAGATTTAGCATCTTTATGATGTTGAATCTTTCAATGACTGTTGTTTTTCCAAAATGTTGAAAACTTCCTTTGTGACCTTAAAAAAATGCTTAGACTTTTTCTTTCTATAAGATGTGCATGTGTTGTTTTTTAATTCTCACCTGAGGACATGTTTATTGATTTTAGAGAGAGAGAAAGGGGAAAGGAGGGAAGGAGAGAAGGAAAAAGAGAGGGAGTGAAAGAGAGAGAAAACACTGATGTGAGAGAAAAACATCAATCAGTTGCCTCCCATTTGCCCCCTGACCGAAGATTATACCCACGAGCTTTTGGTGCACAGGACAATGCTACAACCGAGCCAACCAGCCTGGGCACGCGCACGTGTGTGTGTACTGTTGAAAGTATTACAAATGCCCCGTTTTCCCCTCTTTTGCCTCCTCCATCCAACCCTCACCCCACCCCAGGCCTTCATCACACACTATTGTCTATGTCCATGGGCTATGCATATATGTTCTGTGGTTAACCTCTTCCCATCTCTGCCCTTGCTTCCGGCGAGATCTGTCAATCTGTTCAATGTATCCATGTCTTAGGACATGTCTTGTTTATCAGTTTATTTTGTTCATTAGATTCCACATCTAAGTGAGATCATGTGATAGTGTGTTTTTAAATTTATTCTTAGGTAGTTTCTCTTTCTTATTACATAATATATATATTTGTTTTCATTAATTTTTTATCTTTATTTATATACATACATATTTTTTTTAAGTTTTATACAGTGAAATTGACTTTTCCTTTTGCTGTACAGTCTTATGAACTTAAACACTTGGATAGATCAGCACCACCACCACAATAGGATACAGAACAGTTACATCACATCAAAAACTTCCTCATGGCCCAGCCAGAGTGGCTCAGTGGTTGGTTCGATTTCTGGCCAGGGCACATGCCCAGATTGTAGGCTCAATCCCAGGTGTGAGGCGTGCAGGAGGCAGCCAATCAATGATTCTCTATCTCTGTCATTGATGTTTCTATCTCTCTCTCCCTCTTCCTTCCTCTCTGGAATCAATAAAAATAAAATAATAAAATAAATAAAATTCCCCCATGCCTTTCATGGCCTCTTCCCATCCCAGTCTCTGGCAACCAATAATGTGTTCTCCATCACTATAGCTATCATCATTTTGAGAACATCCTACAAATGTAATCATACAGTATACAATATTTTGTGGCTAACTTCTTTAAATCAGTATGATGCTATTGAGATTCATCTAAACTTTTGCGTGTATCAAGGTTCATTCATTTTTACTGGCAAGTAATGTTCCATTTTATGTTCATTGTATGTACATTGTTTACCTCTTTACCTATTGACAGACATTTGGACTGTTTTCAGCTTGGGGCACTTATGAATAGAGCAACTACAAAATATTCATGAACAGGTTTTTTTTGTGAACATGTTTTATTTCATTAGAAGAATGCCTAGAAGTGGGACTAATGGGTCATATAATTTTATAAGAAAACTGCCAACCATTTCCCAGAGTAGCTGTGGCATCTTGCATTGGCAAAACTCTTGCTCTAGTTGCTCCATATCCTTCTCAGAATTCGGTATTTTTTAGCCATTCTAATAGGTGTGCAGTGGTATCAGAGTGATTTTAACTTACATGTCCCCAGTGGCTAGTGATGTTGAAAATTTTTTCCTGTCATTTTGCATCCTTTTATCTTACTTGGTGAAGAATTCGAATTAAATTCTTTGTCCATTTTTTAAAGAGAAACTTTATTTGAGAATAAATGTATATATATAGAAAAATTACAAAAATAGTACTGAGAATTCTTGCATACCTCATGCACAATTTCTCTTATTTTTAACATTAGAGGCCTGGTGCATGAAAATTCATGCACTGGAAGGGGGGTCCCTCAGCCTGGCCTGCCCCCTCTCACAGTCTGGGAGCCCTCAGAGGTGGGAGGTGACCTGGTGATCAGGGGAAGGTGACGCCCCATCACACCTCTGCTGCTGCCACTGCCAGCAGTGCAAGCCTCGGCCGGCCCTGGTTACCTGAGCCTTGGGCGGCCCTGGGTGGCTGGGCAGCCACCATCCGAGGCTTTCCTGCACCTTGGGTTGGCCCTGGGCGGCTGGGGAGCTGAGGGGACTGGGGGACTCCGGAGGCAGACGTGCGGAGCCCTGCCATGTGCCTGCTGCCCCGGCAGGGCTGAGGGGACTGGGCGCTGCCTTTTTGTGGCTGTGGGCGTTGCCATATTTGAGGGCGGGGCAGCAATTAGCATATTCCCTCCTTATTGGTTGTGGGTGCCGCCATCTTTGCAACAGCGTGAGGGTTAATTAGCATATTCTCTCTTTATTAGCTAGGATCTTACATTATGGTATATTTGTTAAAACTAATAAACTAAAATTTATACATTATAATCAACTAAAGTTCATGTTTATTAGAGTTCCTTTAATTTAACTTAATGTCCTATTTCTGTTCCAGGATTTCATCCAGGGCATCACATTATATTTACTAGTCATGTCTCCTGGGGTTCCCCTAGAGTGACAGTGTCTCAGACTTTTCTTGTTTTTAGTAACCTTATCAGTTTGAGAAGTACTGCTCAGATATTTTGTACAATGGTCCTCATTTTGGATTTGTCTGATGTTTTCCTCATGGTTAAACAGAAGTTATGGGTTTTGATGACTTTGCTTATTTTTTTTTAATGTTTTTGTTGATATTTTAGAGAGAAAGGAAGGGAGACTGATAGTTAGAAACACTGATGAGAAAAAAACATCATCAATTGGCTGCCTCCTGCATGCCCCCTACTAGAGCTCAATCCTGCAACCCCAGGCATATGCCCTGACTGGGAATGGAACTGGTGATCCCTTGGTTCCTGGGTCTATGCTCAACTGTGGAGTCACACTGTCAGGGCACTTGAAAGGGTTTGTTTTCTCACTGTTGAGTTTTCAGAATGCTTTATATATTATAAATACAAGCCCTTTGTCAGATATGTAATTTGTAAACATGTTTCGTGTTTCCCGTCTGTAGCTTGTCTTTTAATTCTTCTAATAGTGATGTTCATAAATCAAGTTTTAAAATTTGATGCAATCCAATTTATCAATTATTTTATTTTATGGGTTAGGTTTTGGTGGCAATTTCTAAGAACATCTTGTATAACCCCAGGTTGTAAAGATTTTCTCCCAATGTTTTCTTCTAAAATATTTACTGTTTTCTGGTGTATTGTTCTGTAAACATCAATTAGATCCAGTTAGTTGATGATGTTTTTCTTTCAGTTTAACTTGTTTGTGGTCCAATCAGCCTTTTGAATTTATAGGTTTTATCTTCTGCCAAATTTGAGACGTTTTTAGCCATTATTTCTTCAAATGTGTGATCAGCACTGTACTCTCTCCTATCTTTCTAGGACTCTGATAATATGTAATTAGAGCTTTGGTTGTCCCACAGGCTCTGAGGTTGGGTTCATGTTTACTCTGTATTGTTCAGACTGGATAATTTCTATCACTCTATCTTCAAATTCCTTGACTTTTCCTTTATCTCCTCTCCATTCTGCTATTGATTTTACCCAAAAAGATTTTAATTATAGTTATTATATACTTTGATCCTAAAGTTTTCATTTGTTTCTTCTTTATATCTTCAATTACTCCCATAATTCTTTGTATTTTAACATTTGTTTCAAGAATGTTCACTTGTTCATTTAAGCATTTTTATAATAGCTGTTTTGAAATCTTTGGCTTATAATCTCAATATCCATTTTATCTTATTGTTGGCATCTATTTATTATTTTCCATGCAAGTAAGGATTTACATAGTTTTTTGTTTATTAAGTAATTTTGGCAATGTTGTTGAAAGAATGTGTTTAAAGAAATGTAGTATTCAAAGATTCTACAAACATTTGTGTCACAAAAAAAAAAAAAAATAGCCAAAGTCTGTCTTTTTTATAATTTACTAAAAATTCCTTTTTGGAAGGTTGTGGCTTAACACTTGAAATTCAAAAATATTATATTATTTATATGTCTCTTAACTACAAATTATGTATCTTGAATTATAGTACTGGAAAGACTGAATTCTCAGGACTAAGTATCTAGGACTTCAGTTTTTGTTTTCACTTTATACCCTGTTTCCTATGTGCAGGATAATTGGAAATCGGTCAGTTATTATCATTTTTATTTTCATTACCAAGTATAATTGTTTTATCTGCTATTGGTATTGTTATTTATCTTTAACATGATACTACATACTTAAATAAAAGCAAAGATAAAATTATTGCACTTGCAGAGAAGGAAAATAATTATTTCTTCTCCCCACATATGAGAACCACCAATTCTTTCCTTGTAAAGGGTGACTAGGAGCTGTTAAGAGTACACAGGGCATGAGTAGATTCTTTATAGTCTTGCTAACTCACTAAAAACTTCCCCTGTACCAGTATAGTTAGAAATGGATGCATAGAACAGACTAGGCTTTGTGTGACCACAAGGCATCCACAAATTTTGCAAGGATGATGGTAACAATTCTTTAGGGGGAGCAAGGTCTCTAACTGCCCAGTTGAAAACAAGAAAAAATAGAAACAAACAAACAAAAAAAGGCAAACAAAGAGAAAAGAAACAAAGGAAAGGAAGAGAGGACTGGGAGACAGGAGGAGAAAGAGAAAGGAGGGGCGGTGGGGGAGGGCTAGAGAGAAAGGGGAAGGAAGGAAGAAGATGCCTTCCAACTGACACTTTCAGTTGAGACACCAACACCTTTACATTTATTGTGCTCATGGCCTTTTGGTTTTACAGTTTGAGATCCAAATTCCAGTTCTGCCATTTCCAAGCTCTATGACCTTGTTCTTCAGGACTGCCTGCTCAACTCTGAGACACTGGTTACCACACCCACCCCGTAGGAAGGAGATGCTCTAGGTTCAGTAATGTATGTTAAGGCTTAGGACCAAATATACTACCTAGACCACAGACGTGGCATTAAATAAAGTATATTTCCTTCTTTTCCTCCTTCCAAAAAGCAATTCTATTTATTCTCAAACAAAAGTTATCACATTTAAAATCGCTCCCAGGAAAAATTTGCAATCTGCTTGTAATAACTGATTGCAATGTTAGACAAGAAAAACAGTCACAAAATCTAAGTCTATGTGAGTAATGTCTATTTAATGGGGGTTTGAGATTGACCAAAGTACCTCCTCTTTTAGTCCTCCTGAGATATCCCAGGAATATTTTTAGGTAAGATGAGATGAAAACTGCTCAAACAATGAAAAAATGCCCAACTAGATTTGGACTACTTGATATTTTTTGGATAGATGCCACTGAAAAGATTTTAAAATGAAATTAATATATCTCTGGTAAATTAATTATTAAGAGACCTTTATATTGTTTAATATTATTTGAACTTTTACAACTTAATGAAAATCTGACTACGGTTTTGCTATACCAAGGAAAAATATAATTTTCACTAAAGGAATCATAATACAATTAGGAACTTTGCTTGACAACACAATTTAAAGAAAATTTCCTCTCTTTAAAAGAAAGAAGAAAGTACTTACCTCTAAGATTATGAAGCAAAATATCTAGTAAAGTCATAAATTTTGAGTACTGCATAACAGAAAAGTCCATGCCTCTAGCCCACAAAAATCCAGATACATAATAATCTAGTAGAATGGCTTCTTTTAAACAGGTTTTAAGATTTTTGAAATTCAGAAATGTGGCAAATTTTCTGTAACAAAAAGAAAAATTCAGGTATTAAAATTAGATTAAATATTGAACAGTCCCTTTTTTCAGTTTTAAAAACATAAATATTTTTGGAATGAAAATTCTATAATGCTTATAATCTAAAAATATTCATATCTAAATTCTAGGTCCAAAATGACATTCAAAAGAGAAACAGAGAGGAGAGAGAGAGGGAGAGGAAGAGATAGAGAGGGAAAGGGAAAGAGGGAAAAGGAGGGGCAAGAAGAGAGAGAGAAAGAGGGAGGGCAAGGGGCAGAAGAGGGAAAGGGAGAGAGAGGAAGAGCATATCTATCCTATATAATAAAAGAGTAATATGCAAATTAACCATCACACCGCTACACCCACAAGCAATGCCCACCAGCCACGCCCACCAGCCAATCAGGAGCAAATATGCAAATAAACCCAACCAAGATGGTTATGGCCACAGAGAGCAGGAGGGAGGCTTGGGTTTCCCCAGCAATGGAGGAAGCCAAGCTTTCCGCCTGCCCTTGCCAGCCTAGGCCTCCACTCAAGGCTACAAAGTTTCAGTGATAGAAGATACATAAAACCCAAACAGAAATGGTGGCAGCCACGGAGCTGGAAAGAGCAGGAGGCTAGGGTTGCCCCCGGTGATGGAGGAAGCCAAGCTTTCTGCACACCCTGGCCAGCCCAGGCCTCGCTTAAGGCTACAAAGTTTCAATTATAGAAGATACATAAATCCCCCCAAAAATGGCTGCCGCCACGGAGCAAGCATAAGGCTTGGCTCCACTCCAGGCTACAAAGTTTCAATTATAGAAGATAAATAAACCCCAGATACCAGGGCCTCCACTTGGGTTGCCAGGTAGTGTGGCAGGCCTGCAAACCACCACAGGCCCCTCGCCCAGGCCGCCCCATGCCCCAAGGGAACCCCCACCCTGATCCGGGACACCCTTCAGGGCAAACCAGCTGGCCCCCACCCGTGCACCAGGCCTCTATCCTATCTAATAAAAGAGTAATATGCAGATTGACCATCACTCCAACACACAAGATGGCTGCCTCCATGTAGTCAAAGATCCTGCCCCCATGTGGACCCAAGATGGCCGCCACAAGATGGCCAGCAGGGGAGGGCAGTTGGGAGGAACCAGGCCTGCAAGGGAGGGCAGTTGGGGGCGATCAAGCCTGCAGGGGAGGGCAGTTAGGGGTGACCAAGCTGGCAGAGGAGGGAAGTTGTGGGCGACCAGGCCTGCAGGGAAAGGCAGTTGGAAGGGACCCAGGCCTGCAGGGGAGAGCAGTTGGGGGGGACCAGGCCTGCAGGGGAGGGCAGTTAGGGGTGACCAGGCCTGCAGGGGAGGGCAGTTAGGGGTGACCAGGCCTGTAGGGAAGGGCAGTTAGGGGCAAACAGGCTGGCAAGGCAGCTGTTAGGCATCAATCAGGCTGGCAGGGGAGTGGCTAGGGGGTGATCAGGCTGGCAGGCAGAAGCAGTTAGGGGCAATCAGGAAGGCAGGCAGGCGAGCAGTTGGGAGCCAGCAGTCCTCGATTGTGAGGGATCCCAGATTGGAGAGGGTGCAGGCTGGGCTGAAGGACCCCCCACTCCCCCGTGCACGAATTTCGTGCACCGGGCCTCTAGTATATATATAAAAGGCTAAGCGAGTGGCTGACCAGTTGGTAGGTATGACGTGCACTGACCACCAGGGGGCAGAAGCTCAACGCAGGCGCTGCTGAGCGACAGCAATTTTGCAGAGTGCCCTCTATCACTCCAGGACCCCTTGGGGGATGTCAGACTGCAGGTTTTTGCCTGATCCCCACAGGCCAGGCCAAGGGACCCCACCTGATGGAGGGACCCCGCTCATTCCGCAGATGCCCTTCGAGCCTTGGAGCTGCCCCAGGTGCTGCTGCTGGCCGGGGAGAGACCGCAGGAGGTTGGCTCCATAGCTTGTCCCGCCCATCTCGCCCAGTCCCACCCCGCAGGCCACCTTCTAATTAATTTCCTTTCAATGTGCACAAATCCATGCACTGAGCCTCTAGTAAAAATATAAAACCATATTTGGTCTTCTTTCTCTTCCTCTTCATTCATTTCTGATTCTCCTCCTTCTCCTAGTCTTCCCTTCTCTTCTTCTATCTTTGAAGTATAGCAACTTAACTACTATTTTTTTCTCTGAAAATCATTATCTTTTTCTATTATACAATCAAGTTTCTTTTCCTTCTGACAATGTTCTTGAATTAGATTGTTAAATATTTGTTCTTTTTTAAAAAAAGAATTCCAATTATGTGTATTTTACTCATTTTTTTTCTATAGCTACAATTTTCTATTTAACCTTCAAAAATTTTTCAAGTCAATTTTCTTTTAATTTTATATACTTTTCTCATTACTGTATTCTATGTCCCTCAGTGTTTTCAGAGTGTTAATTCTCCCTTGGGCTGTTTTATAAATTTATCTCTGTAACATTGGTTTTTTTCCTACTCTGTTTTACATATTTTGTCTTTTATTTTGTATCTCTTCTTTTAGTTTTGTACTCTGATTTATCTTGTGGTGATTGCTTCCCATGCATTTTTAAAATTCATGATAAATATTTTACTTTATTTTTTATCTGCTCATGGCTATATTTTTCTGATGTAAGTATTATATCTACGAGTTCTTTACCCTATTCAATTTTGCCCCCTTGCTATGTCTTGTATGCATATTCCTTATTTAACACTCAGACCTGGCCATATTAAAAGCTATTTTCTGTATGACATAAGTTTATGTCAATGAGTCTAGTTTTATTTTTGTTAATTAGTAGGGGAAAAGAAGAAAGAAGCAGGATATGATTTCTTTACTATCACACAAACAATCTATTCTTGTGGATATGGGAAGCATCTGCTCCCATCTCTACATCCTGACGTGCTGTTGCACCCAAGGCTTCTGGAAATGCATTTCAAGGTTTTCTCTTCCCCTAGGAGACTGAGTATAATTTTACCTCATTCTTCTAGGGTCTTCAGATGTGTGTGTATGTATGTATGTATGTATGTGCTCCCAGTCCTTTCTCCTGCACTTCTGTTTCCAGCAGTTAATCTTCCTTTTAAGTGTACTCTTCATCTGCCATCTCTATGCTATGTATTTAAAAATGGAAATATTTGGCCTGAATAGTTACATGTATACTCAGTGTTTGGTTGTATGTAAATGAAGGTAACTACCTGTGTAAGAATATTTTGGTGAAACTTCTTTGACATCCTCCACCTTTTCCTCTTTCCCATATCCCCTGCACCTCTTCTGGTACATTTAGATGTTAACCTCCAATTTGAAGTGCAGGACTAACATTTCTATTCTTGGTTCAGTTATTTCACCCCAAAGGAGATTATGCAGGAAAGCATTTGGAGCAAGATACTACTGTGGTTTGATTGCAGTTTCTATACCCTACTGTCAAATTTGTAAGCTTTTCCTCTAGGGATAAGGAGAGATGAATAGGGGGAAGGGGAGAGATGGCCACATCTGGAGCATGAGAAAATGCAGGGAAAGAGAAAGATGCTTAATAGTGACTTAAGAAGTTTTGCTACACTGATAAGCGATATAACTATCTCACCAAGAATTTTTCAGTAAAAATATTACATTATTCTTGCATGCTCTTGAAATTGGAATGCATTTTATTTTTTAAATATGATGATATGCAGAAATAAGCCTTAAGGCAAGAATTGAACAGCTCATGGAAGCCCCGTTATAGAAAGGTTATTAAAAGATCTCTTAGTGTTATTTCTGTATTTAAATAGTTATTTTAAATTTTGTTCCTATCATTGTTTCAAACAAGATTTGAGTAGATCTACTCATAAAATCAGCGTTACATTAAAATATAATTGATAGTACTTAGGAGACCATGAGAAATGTACCCAGACATTTAGCTTTGCGTGAAGTATAGTCCACAAATATGTTTTAATGATCCTTTAATGTTTTACTTGGTTGGTTGCTTTCATGGAGTACAACTTTTAATTTTAAAAGGTAGAAAATATGCTAATTTCCTATAATTTATTTTTAATAGGTGTATTGCTTTGCAGACTGTATAATTTTGGCATACTTCTGTCACTTAGTGATAGGATACCTAAATTATATTTCTGTTTTGTTGGAAGGTATTTAATCCCCATTTATAATGATGCTATTTTAACTAAAAAATGAATGATTGATTGTAAATATTTCCGGATTACTATTACAAAAATCATTTTAAAAAACACACAAAAAAAATACTTTGCAGAGCAATGACTCCTTACATAACACTGGTGTCATTTATTCAAAATTGATGTCTTAAAATTTGAGATTACTTCAGGTCATTTCTATTAATGAGACAGTTTAAAAGGTCCACCTATGTTAAATCTGCTTGTTTCTATAGTGCTAACTTCTGTATCAACATCTGTATCATTTCCTTTGTCCTAGACCTCACCTCTTAAAGATTAAAATACTTTCAGAATTTAGATCTTAAACAACAAAAGAACCAATAATTAAAAAATAAAAATTGTCACAGAAGGTATGATACACAGTACAACTTAAGATGCGGTAATAAGTCTTGAAAGCATTTGTCTGCAATACCTTTTACTTAATATTAATTGCATCGAAGATAACATCTTTTATTTAATATTTTAAAAAATATTTTGTAAATGATATTAAATATGTCATTTGCATCACTTTATTTTGCCTAGTATTAAATACCTAACTTTTACATTTCAATGACCAACAACATTTGGGATTACTTAAGAGAAAATAATATTTTACTTAAAAGCATAATTAGTGATGCTGATGAAATGAATGAATTTTACTAATCAGTTCTGACACTAAAAGTCAGAATTCCCAATGAGCATTCATTTATACAAAAATGGTAAAATCACAATGAAATACTTGTTTTAAAATCAGTAAAGATTTTTATTGACTAACTAGAAGCCCAGTGCACAAATTTGTGCACAGGTGGGGTCTGGCCAGCCCAGCCCCAATCGGGGCAGATTGGGGCTGCCTGTAGGGAGGAGGAGATGGCAGAAGGTTGGCCAGCCAGCCCAGCCAGATCTGGCTGGGCCGGCTGGGGTGAGGGGCCGCAGGTGATTGGCCGGCAGGCTCTGCCCCTGATTGGGGAGGGGGTCCATCAGGCATCAGCACTGGGGGAGGGGAAATGGGAGGTTGGCCAGCCAGCCCCACCCCAGTTTGGGGTGGGGGGGCAGATCTAGGGCAGAGCTGGCTGGGGGGAGGAGCCGAGGGCTGATCAGGTTGGTGGGGGCTTATCGGGAGTGGGGCTGGCCATGGGGAGGGGCTTTGGGTGGTGGGCTGGCCGGCCCTGTGCCCAAATGGGGTGGGGAGCCCATCAGGGACCAGCAGATGGGGGGAGGGGCCGTGGGTAGTTGGCCGGCCGTCACTGCCCCTGATTGGTGGTGGGGGGGGGGGGCGGTGATCAGGAGCAGGGCTGGCTTGGGGGGAGGGGCCCTGGGAGGTTAGCTGGCCAGCCCCATTCCCAATCAGGCTGGCTCGCTGGCCGCAGTGGGCGTCATAGCGACCAGTCGTTCCAGTTCCTGGCTTTTTATATATATACTAGAGGCCCGGTGCACGAAATTCATGAACGGGGGTGTGTGTCCCTCAGCCCAGCCTGCATCCTCTCCAATCTGGGACCACTCGAGGGATGTCCGACTGCCCCGGGATCGGGCCTAAACAGGTAGTCGGACATCCCTATCACAATCCAGGACTGCTGGCTCCCAACTGCTTGCCTGCCTGCCTTCCTGATTGCCCCTAACCTCTTCTGCCTGCCAGCCTGATCACCCCCTAACCACTCCCCTGCCAGCCTGACTGATGCCTAAGTGCTCCCCTGCCAGCCTGTTTTCCCTTAACTGCCCTCCCCTGCAGGCCTGGTTCCCCCTCCAACTGCCCTCCCCTGCAGGCCTGGTCACCCCTAACTGCCTTTCCTTGCAGGCCTGGTTGCCCCCAACTTCCCCCCTCTGCCGGCTTGGTCACCCCTAACTGCCCTCCCCTGCAGGCTTGATTGCCCCCAACTGCCCTCCCCTGCTGGCCATCTTGTGGTGGCCATCTTGTGTCCACCTGGGGGCAGGATCTTTGACCACATGGGGGCAGCTATCTTGTGTGTTGGAGTGATGGTCAATCTGCATATTACTCTTTTATTAGATAGGATAGAGGCCTGGTGCATGGGTGGGGGCCAGCTGGTTTGCCCTGAAGGGTGTCCCGGATCAGGGTGGGGGTTCCCTTGGGGCATGGGGCGGCCTGGGCGAGGGGCCTGTGGTGGTTTGCAGGCCTGCCACACTACCTGGCAACCCAAGAGGAGGCCCTGGTATCTGGGGTTTATTTATCTTCTACAATTGAAACTTTGTAGCCTGGAGTGGAGCCAAGCCTTCTGCTTGCTCCGTGGTGGCAGCCATTTCTATTGGGTTTTATGTATCTTCTATAATTGAAACTTTGTAGCCTTAAGCGAGGCCTGGGCCAGCCAGGGTGTGTGGAAAGCTTGGCTTCCTCCATCGCCCGGGGCAACCCTAGCCTTCTGCTCTTTCCAGCTCTGTGGCTGCTGCCATTTCTTTTTGGGTTTATGTATCTTCTATTATTGAAACTTTGTAGCCTTGAGTGGAGGCCTAGGCTGGCAAGGGCAGGCGGAAAGCTTGGCTTCCTCCATTGCTGGGGAAACCCAAGCCTCCCTCCTGCTCTCTGTGGCTGTAGCCATCTTGGTTGGGTTTATTTGCATATTCGCTCCTGATTGGCTTGTGGGCGTGGCTTGTGGGTGTAGCAGAGTGATTGTTAATTTGCATATTACTCTTTTATTAGATAGGATATATATATATATACTTATAAAGATGCAGAGTCAGTACTATGGCCGAATCACACATCACCAGCATTTCCAGCAGGATTTGCAGGCGCTGGAGGTGAACAGCATCTTGGGAAAAGGCCTGTCACTGGTATTCCCCTAATCTTAATATGCTTTCCCTTCTCAGATTTCTCTCCCAGCCAGTACATCTGTCATATTCCTTCTCAGTAGTAAATCACCTCTATTCCATAATATTTGTGAGATTTGCAAATGATAACCCCTGACAGAGTCATTTTCTATTTGCCCATTACAGTACACAATTCCCTGCTAAAATGTGGATGACTAGCCTGCAGAAATCTTACATAGGGACATTACGGTCCAGAACAGCACATTGTCCCCACTCACCACGCATTACAGCCAATTGGGATTCCATTATTAGAGCTGATGATTTTTAAAATCAGTGATTACTAAAAACACCATTTAGGTATTTGTGTGTTGGATATATCTGACCAGAGTTCAAAGTAAATGCTCTACTATAGAAATCAACCATCTTAAATATAATATGTACACATATTAGCATTATTGCCTATAAATTCAGTTATATTCACATTTTTAAGCAAATGTATGAAATCAGAGTACTCAATATAGCTTCATATCCAATAAAAATCAGAGGTGGATGGCTAATATTCAGAATTTCCAAATAAAATATATTATTAACATTACAGAAAATTACACCTTATTCTTTTCAAGGTGACACTGAAGACCTAAAAGCTCTTGTGAATACTGATGATTTTATGGATGAAAGAAAAAAAGAAGTAGAAGATAGCATATGTTAAAGTCTGCTTTTAACAATAAATCCCTATTCTCAGTTAATATTAACAAGTTGGTTTGAAATGCATTTCTCCCATAAAGGAGACTACTGAGTGGTGCAAAGTTAGTTGGTTAAGGTTTTTTGTGTTCCAGAGTCTGAATACATATCTATATATAATACATGTGTATGTAATATTTAGAAAAAAGTTTAAAATGTGTAGCAGAATATTATGGTCATTTATAGATGCAGAGCTAGAACTGTTCTACATTTGGTGGTAATATTGAAGTGCTTACTGTTGAACTCCATCTATGTCCTCTGCTAGCATTTCGGTGATTTGGGCAACTGAGAGAAAATCTGGAGACAGAAACTTGTCATGCTCCTGAAATTCAGCATCTCTCTACAAAAAGAAAAGAAAAGAAAAGAAAAAAGTGGAATGAGTTATCTCAATCATATCTTTTACATATTAATCCCAAGGATATCAAAATTGATTCTTACTGTGAGACCAGGAAAAGTTTTTTTAGAACAACACTCTCCTAGATCAGTGGTCGGCAAACTGCGGCTCGCGAGCCACATGCGGCTCTTTGGCCCCTTGAGAGTGGCTCTTCCACAAAATACCACGTGCGGGCGCGCACGTACAGTGCAATTGAAACTTCGTGGCCTATGCGCAGAAGTCGGTTTTCGGCTCTCAAAAGAAATTTCAATCGTTGTACTGTTGATATTTGGCTCTGTTGACTAAAGAGTTTGCAGACCACTATCCTAGATAATCCTCTTCTGTTTTTAAGTGGAAATTGAATGGCTAGTCAATCTATCTTTTGTGCATACTTAAAACTGGGTAATGGTTTTCAATAACAAATATTTTTTAATATCTACGTATGGAGAGCGGCTACAGCGTTTGGACAGGTTCAAGTCTCAGACTGACTTGTGGCAAAGCCACATACAAGTCCCAGCTTGGAGGGCAAAGCCCTCCCAGCACAATTATAGCCAAAAGGCTATGGTTGTAAGCTTTGGCCTTATAGTCCAACCCTGCAGTCCTAGGTAGCTAAGGGATGTGGGCTGCAGGGGGTGCGTCAAGTGCTGCATAAACAAAGCTTGATAGAGTTCAGAAAATGGCAACAACAGGAAAGAAGCAGATTTGAAATTCGCAAGAATATTGTAAACATCTTGCCCTTGTTTTGCTTTGTGTGATCTGACTATAAAATAAAGCTTCAGATTACAGGCTGTGTCACTATTTCCTCATCCAGGCACAGAGATCCACCTGGTCCCAACTGTATTCTCTTGTCAATTTTCTTTAATCCTTCACCACCCCTCCTCGGGTTCACCCCTGGCCATGCTGGACGCAGTTCATCTACATATTCCTCATTGAACTTGGGGCTCAAGGGGAGGCAATGGCAAGTAAGAAAGACTTGCTATCCTCAAGAATCTTAACATCTAGTGGGAGACACAAACTAAGGGTGACTATAAAACAAGAAAATAAAATGGTGAGCCATAAAAATGTGGTATTCAGTCCAAAAGAAGGAACAAGAATAGGAATAGGACAAGGGAAGTCTACAGACAAAAGGTCCAGGAATGGACTTTGTGAGATTAGGCATGCCCCAGGTGAATGAGCGGCAATACCCATGTGATAAAGACACTGATGTTTATTTATTCTGTAAATATCAAGTAATTCATAATGGTACCTAGGTTACAAGTGGGGGACTAGTTGGACTAAGTGGGAAGTTGCCAATGGGAACCTATTGTGGGAGATCTTAAATTTAATAATTCAGTAAATATTTATTGAATGATTACAAGATACAAAATACTGCACAAAGAAGCATAAATATTTTAAACCCCAGCTGGTTAAAGAATGAGAGGCTAAAGAGTTTGTTCTTGCTGCTAAGAGTCAGTAAGGCATCCATGAAGTTTTGAGCAGTGAATGGCACAATAAAACTGTACTTGAAGGAAGGGTAATCTTTAGCAGGGGCAGAGAAAGGGCACAGAGGAGGAGCTAAATGAAAGGGTTGTTAAAACAGTTCAGGAATGAGACCTTAGGCTGTACTAGGCTCCATGCAATGCACTTTAAAAGAAAGAGGTGAATGCAACATACACTAGTATAGGGGGGACTAAAAGAGTGAAGAAGGAATGGAGATTCTGAGTTTCTGAAACAGGCGACTAGAAGAACAAGGGCCTCCAATAGCATATATGCCCCTCTGTGTGACCTAGACAAAGGCATCCTCACAAGGGGCAGCAAGTGCTAAGAGTCTTAACCCTAGGCCCAAGTGCAGCACTTGTGAAGACGGTATAGTTTCAGCTCCTGCTCAACCCTCAGCCAAGTTCTTTTGTTTAGAGTACAGTCTGCAAAATCCATACATGGTCATTATACAGAATAGAAATAGGAGTTTTGGAAGATGATGCTAGTTTTAAAAAGGCAAGATAATGAGTTTGGTTTCAGTGGTTGAGTTTAAGATGCAATATGCCTATCAAGGGAGAAATGTGTAGAGGTTAATTAGAAATGCTGGAGTGAGAAAGGTCAAGTTTGAAGATCCTCGTTTAGGAGTCCCTCAAATGTGAGAATAAATGGAACTGCCCAAAGGAGAGCAGGAGGAGAAGAGCTGTGAATGGGGTGAAAGAGGAGACAGACACAGTAACAGCAACAGCTCCATAAAAATCAAGGACTGTGAGGTTTAGGGAAGAGAGGGGGCAAGTGTTTTCCATTCAACAAATAGTGATATATCCTTCCATATGAATTAGCTCCAATAAATAAGAAAAGCAAAGAAATGCTTTGCTATAGTAAAGAAGATCATATCACAATTTTTCCTTATTCTTTTCCCAGAATAGAAAGATTCCAAAGCTAGCACTTACAAGGAATGGTAATCAGCTTAATGATTGTATTTAAATTAGGTTGTTAAATTTTTGTTTTTAAATATCTAACTTAGAATTAAAATATGCTACTTCATTAGCTATCTTTTTTGCAATCTAGGATTAGCAAATTAACCTAAACTAGATCATTCTATTAGATTATAATCTCAATTAAGCCAAAATACCTTAGTACCTAATATATAATAGCTTGCACCTAGTAGGCACTTAGATACTTGGAAATTGAATTAAACGCACTCAGTTTTTAGATAGGATAGTATTTTAGTCCACAATATATGGCTGTATATTGGTTTAAATGTTTGTTCGTTACATATTTTTTATTAGTAGCAGTATTCTTGTACTGTCAAGCCCATTAGATTATGAATTCCTCAGGGACAGTCATTCAATCTTTTACTTCTTTTGAGAATTCTGAAGATCCCACTTATGTCAACATAGGTTGTTAATAGGCTGCCTGAATTCATCTCCATCATTTGATGCCTCTGTTGGATGATGCAGCTTAATGAAAAGCAGGACTTAGATTTGGAAATCTCATGAGGTTTGACAACTGATTAATTTTGTGACTTACAGCAAGTCATTTCAAACTAAATTTGAATTCATGTTAAAAATCATTTTGATATGTTTTAATATATACAAGACTGCTATCATTATTAATAATGAATAAATATATACATGAAAGGTTCATTATACAGATATTTAGATCAATTTTATTAGATTTAAAATTTTCTGGATAGGAAAAAAATATGTCACACAAGAACTATATGAAAAAGAATACAATATTCAACCTTTTGTATAATAATAGTTCTAGCTAAAATGCCTAAGATTAGTGCCTCATTTTTACTAAAACTTGATAGCTTAAGATAATCATCTTGTAGGAGGGTTTGCCTCTGGTTTCTTATTTTCTTTGTTTAAATTGAATTCCTGGACCTATTTTAAAGTAGAGCTCTTTTTTGTTTGTTTATACACTGCCTTGCATTAGAAAGGATACAAGGTGGTTAAAAATCTTTAATCTTTTAACACATACATTCTAATTTGTACAAATCAAACGTATAATGGAAAATTCATAAATAGGCTAATAAAAATGTGGATATGTAATTGAGGCTTTCTCTGTAAAATTACATCTCTGACTAGGAAAATCTGTAAGCTGAACTGCACTGTAACTCATTTTATTCCACCACCTGGTGGATTTTAGCAGTTATTCCAGAAGCAATAAAATTGAAAACCTGATATTATTTGCCAGATAATGTTTTCTCTGAATTTTTTTCTCTTATGTCACCTAAACCTTGTATACATGTCTTTCTTCTAGAATTTAAGGTTTCTGGGGGTATATTTGTATCCATCACTGGTAGTGTCTTAAAAGATTCTTAAGGAATGTTCATTAAAAGAAAAATACATTTCACCAAAGATGACTACGGAGGAGTTTCACAGTCATACAATGGTCTACAATTTCCACATTTTAAAAGACTTTCTTCAAGCCTGAAAATAAATGAACTAAGGAGCAGCATGTGTTGAACCATGTTGGAGCCTGAGGCAAAAGTGGGGCGAAATCAGTAATACTAATGCTGTCTTTATTTAAAAACTTTGACCATTAGGGATTTTTTTGCATTAACTTTGATTTTTTAAAATAAGGCATTAAAATATAATTTATCTTGACTACTGAATTTTTTTGTCATCCCTTAAATTTTGTGCCCAAGGAAAGTGTATCACTCACCTCATTATAGTCCTGACCATGCTAAAGAGCCAATTTAAGAAAAAGGAAAAAATAATCGAAAAAAAATGATATGTTAAAGCAATAGCTAGTTTTTTAAAATAATAAAACAGGCAAATCTCTGGTAAATGTGATTAGAAATAAAGAAAAAATATTCCATATAAGTGGAAATACATTTTAAAATTACAAGGAAATGGGTGATTTTGTAGGATTACATAAGTTATCTAACTTGACCAGGGGTAAGGGAGAATTGACCAAACATGAACTAAACTGGAAGTCTACTTCTTAAAAAGTCACCATGCCCAATAGTTTTACACCTGAAGTGCTATGTAATAAACAAGAACACAAATTCTGTTAAGGTTAATAGACTGTAGATAACTCATTTTAAAGAAGCCATCATAATCTACACACACAAACCTGAACTAGCACAAAAAGAAAATTACAAACTGAAATCATTAATAAATTCAGATACAAAAATTCTAGTTAAAACACTATCTTAGAAAATTGAATCCAGAAATGTTCTAAAAGAACAATAAGCTATCATTGTGACCAAATTAGGATAAGTTCAGAAATGCAAGGATGGATCATCATGAATAACTCTATCATAACTTTGTATGTTTATTGTTGTACTAGAGGCCCGGTGCACAAAATTCGTGCAGGGGGTGTGTGTCCTTCAGCCCAGCCTGCACCCTCTCTAGTTTGGGACCCCTCAAGGGATGTCCGACTGCCTGTTTAGGCCCAAGCCTACCGGGATCGGGCCTAAGCGGGCAGTCAGACATCCCTCTCACAATCCAGGACTGCTAGCTCCCAAATGCTCGCCTGCCTGCCTTCCTGATTGCCCCTAACCACTTCTGCCTGCCAGCCTGATCACCCCCTAACCACTCTCCTGCCAGCCTGATTGATGTCTAACTGCTCCCCTGCCAGCCTGTTTTCCCCTAACTGCCCTCCCCTGCAGGCCTAGTCACCCCTAACTGCCCTCTCTTGTAGGCCTGGTCACCCCTAACTGCCTTCCCCTGCAGGCCTGGGTCCCCCCTAACTGCCCTCCCCTGCAGGCTTGATCACCCCCAACTGCCCTCCCTTGCAGGCCTGGTCCCTCCCAATTGCCCTTCCCTGCTGGCCATCTTGTGGCGGCCATCTTGTGTCCACTTGGGGGCAGCCATCTTTGACCACATGGGGGCAGCAATCTTGTGTGTTGGAGTGATGGTCAATCTGCATATTACTCTTTTATTAGATAGGATAGAGGCCTGGTGCATGGGTGGGGGCCAGCTGGTTTGCCCTGAAGGGTGTCCCGGATCAGGGTGGGGGTTCCCTTGGGGCATGGGGCAGCCTGGGCAAGGGGCCTGTGGTGGTTTGCAGGCCAGCCACGCCCCCCAGCGACCAAAGTGGAGGACCTGGTATCTGGGATTTATTTATCTTTTATAATTGAAACTTTGTAGCCTTGAGTGGAGGCCTAGGCCAGCCAGGGTGTGCAGAAAGCTTGGCTTCCTCCATCGCCAGGGGCAACTCAAGCCTCCTGCTCTCTCCAGCTCCATGGCTGCCACCATTTTTGTTGGGATTTATTTATCTTCTATAATTGAAACTTTGTAGCCTTGATTGGAGGCCTAGGCTGGCCAGGGTATGCGGGAAGCTTGGCTTACTCCATTACCAGGGAAACCCAAGCGTCCTGCTCGCTCCATGGCCGCAACTTTCTTGATTGGGTTAATTTGCATACTCGCTCCTGATTGGCTGGTGGGCGTGGCTTGTGGTTATAGCAGAGGTATGGTCAATTTGCATATTACTCTTTTATTAGATAGGATATAGGAACTAAATCTTTAGATCCACTGAATCACATTTATAATGTGGGAAGAATTTAATTTTTTTAAATTTGAAGGTTTCCAATAAGTCTTCTTTTTATCAACTCTTATTAAACTTTTGATAGTTTATAATTTCTTTAGGTCCTATGCCTTTCTTATTATATTCAAAACCAAGATCTTACCATTTCCATTTCTAATTAATTTCAAATATAGAAAACAGCAATTGGCCTTGTATATTTATGTTATATGTAACCACCTTATTAAATTTCGTATTAGCTCAAAGCATGTTAATACAATGTCAGGTTTCTTAGGTATTCAATCATGTAATCTTCAAATAAAGTTTTTATATTTCCTCATTTCTAATACTTAAGTCACATATTTAGTTTTCTTATTTTATCAATTAGAAGTTCTATAGTATGTTGGATTACAATAATGTTACTAGCCAGAATCCCTTTTTAGTTCCTGGCTTTTATACAAATGGCTTTAAGTATTTCACTATTCAATATGATGATGTTTGGCAAATAATTTCTTCTTGTTTAGCTATTCTTTTTCTACTCATATTTTACTAGGAGTTTTGTCACCGAATTCCTGCAATACCTGCTATATATATATATATATATATATATATATATATATATATATATGAATTCTCTATTCTATGACTACTTTGTCTATTCTTGTGTCCATTCAGATATATTGATCCTATATAATAAAAGCCTAATATGCTAATTGTCTGGTTATCCATTCAACCAATCAAAGCGTAATATGCTAATGATATGCTAAGGTCGCTCAACCACTCACTATGACGTGCACTGACCACCAGGGGCAGAAACTCTGACCAGCAAGGTTAGCTTGCTGCTGGGGTCCTGCTGATCCGGACTGAGCAAGACAGGCCGGACATGCCTGGGGCCCTCTCATGGTCCCTCCCCTGCTGCCAACCTCCCACGTCCCTCCCTGTCCCCGATCGTGCTCTCTCACAACCCAGGACCCCTCAGGGGATGTTGGAGAGCCAGTTTTGGCCCAATCCTGCCAGGCCAAGGGACCCCACTGGTGCACAAATTCATGCACCGGGCCTCTAGTAATGTTATAATGTGATAGCGCCAGTCAGTCCATTCTCTAGGAACAGAAAGGATAATTAATTTAGTTAAGGAAGCTAATTTAATTGATAGTTCACGTCTAGAAAAAAACAAAATTAGATCCTCATTTCAAATAAATAAAATATATCTATCAAACATAAATTTTAGCTGTGTTAAAAACCTAGCTTTAGTATATTAACACTTTAAATATTAGAAAAAGATTGAAGATTATTTGTGCAACCTGAAAGGGAGGCTGGAGGGGAGAGAAAAAGCAGGACTTTTAAAATAAGACAGGAAACCCAAAGAAATGCCCAAATGTTTGTCAATATTTCCATACCCACAGCCACTATTCCCAGAGGTTCTCAGTGTCTGATAAATAATACTGTATAATGACATTTTGAGGTACATTAGTAGCATTTTCTCAATGATATTTTAAGGAATATTTTGGAGACCTCCCCTTGGTCCTGAATAGGTTGACCTACTCTCTGTGCTGTGAATGGCTTCAATAAATAACTCTTGAGTAATATTGAAATAGCAGAAACCTCATCATTTTTCTGTTCATGTTAAGGCCAAAGTGTTTTCTCTCTAACCTGTCAATAGAGTGGGGGCTGGTTTCCAAGTTCTGTAGAAACCACCTAATGTAGAGAGGATCGTCAGTGGCCTCCTCTAGGACATGGTGAGGATCTCTAAGACAAATGACATTCATCTTTCCACTCAAGATTATGTAAGTGTCCTTCTGTGCTGATAAAGCCCAGAAAGCAGTGAGTAAGTGTCATCCATCAGGGGATATGGTGACGCTAAGGGACATTATTCAGAAGAAGCAATTGGGTGGGAAATAAACATTTACATTCTCTTTTAGGTCTCTAATGTGAGTTGAAGTATAGTCCTTTTAAGCATACTACTTAAATAATTATATTTCCTAAAAAGTCTTTTCAAAAATATTAAGAAAGTCAGTTTATGAGTAAACTAATAATAAAAGACTGATTACTGAATTCCTAGTTTTCATTTTTAAATTCAATTACAAATTCACTTATAAACTCCTTTCTCTTATACATACATATGTCTACAGCAAATATTTATTTTCAGATGTTTTATATTTTTCTGTTCTTGTGCATTGATACAGATATCTGCTAAAAGTTTGGTCTTACCTTTTGCAGGGAGTCATTTACTCCAATGTTATTAAAGAACCTGGAATGTTAAATTCAGAGAGTTGACGAGTTTATGCAATGTCATAGGAAAAATATTTTCCTGGACCTGCATTTCATGTCTGCTTGTTCACAGTATCTCATAGAGTAGATTTTAGTCTATGATAACTACTATCTCTCCTGGCATACGTCAGTCCACCTATGATTTTAACTAGTTATATTTTATTGAGTGCTTACTGTGTGATTGTAGTAATTGGTTGTTTTTATTCTAGGTATTGGCAACAAACAACAAATGGGAAACCTGAGACACCTCGAAACTTATGTTGTAGTTCCAATAGACTTAGTAAGAAAAGAAATATTTCACTACTGCTTGGCTGAAATGACTACATGGTCTACGTCAATTTGGATACCGAATATATTAGAAGTGACACCATAAGGGACCAAGTCTCAAGGGATCAACTCTGGAAAGAATCTGATCTGAGAAGAATCTTTCAGTATCTAACTGAAAATCTGTGGCCTTGGGAAGACTCCAAGAGAGAGAGGTTTTGCTGTCTTTTCCATCTAACCCCTGAACCCTCCAGTCAGCACAAATAAGTGGCTGGCAGAACTTGTCATTCTAATGAATGACACAGCTCTATGGATCAACTCTCTCCTCTGTGGACTACAGGAACTCTGCTTTCATTACACAGTGCTAACATGGTAGACACTCATCTAAGGCCTCTAACTAGCTCATTCATCTGCCTCATCATCCATTATCAAAACTGATTTTTTCCCCCTAAACCATGGCATTTATTTGCATCTTTAAATACTATGTTGGGGTATTTCTTTCTTTGTCTTAAGTACAGATACATTAAGACCTCAAATTATCAGTCTTCTTAGAAAGGACATTATCTACATGGATAAGTATATGTAAATGTACACTGAAAATTATGCATTGTCATAAGTATGTTTTTGTTATATATTTAACAGAAATTTATTGGGAAATTTCCTATGCCACTTTTGAAATTGTATTACATTAGAGATCACAAGGGAGTAACTGGCAGTTTATCACATTAAGATGTGTTTTTAAAGAATGCTAATTTCAAAAGGCTCACAGGAGAGACAGCATGCCTTAGCAGTCTGCAGATAGTAATGGGAAGAATCTGGATTGGGAACAACTTTGTATATATCTGAGCAAGGAACTGAATTATTGGCTCTGTGTTCTTTATTTATAATATTGCAGCTCGTACTTCTGCACAGAGAACGTTATTTAGGCTAATGAGGGAGTTAAGCATACAGTGTTAATTATAACATTACTAGAGGCCCGTTGCACGATATTCGTGCAAGAATAGGCCTTCTTTCCCCTGGCTTCACTCCCAGCCAACCGGGAGCCGGCAAGTCCCTGCTCCCTGGGCCTGCCCAGGAGCCGGCATGTCCCCGCTCCCTGCCCTCCCGGGAGCTGGCAAGTCCCAGCTCCCCCACCCGCCAGGGAGCTGGCATGTCCCCACTCCCGGCCCACCACGAGCCGGCAAGTCTGGGGGAACCAGCAAGTCCTCGCTTCTGCTCCAGTAGTTCCTTCCGCCACCCCACCTCCCCTCATAGCAGGCATCATGCCCCTCCCAGCCACTCCGCACCTGCATATGCAAATTAACCTCCATCTTTGTTGGGTTAATTTGCATACTCGCTCTGATTGGCTGTGGGCGTGGGAGTGATGGTTAATTTGCATGTTTCTTTTATTAGGTAAGATTTACCTTTGGGGGCCTTAAGAAACTGAAAAACGCTTCATAGGAATAACATGGCAGGTTCAGTGTGTGAAGACATTTTCTTAGTAATATCTGGCATAGCAGATATGTTCTTAATAAATATCTCAGGATACCAAGCTTATGAGAAATTAAAGTTACCTAAAGCCCACTTATGATGTTGGCAGGGCCTAAAGATAAGTCTTTATTGTACACAGGAAACCACTGGGGCCCAAGGAGGTGAACGAACTTTCCAGAAGACAAGTGGATGATGAGCAACTAAGCCACAGCCAGAAGGTTGATTTTCCAGAGATGCCTCCTTTGTCTTACCTCTTGTCATCTATTTATTTAGAGAAATGGTAAAATAATAAGGGAAAAACCAAGCCCCAGCCTTCAAACATTAATCAATCCAGTATTAATGAAGAGTTATTCCCTGACACCTTTTCAACAATCGGAACTGTGATCGTTAAAAAATATTAGTAGAAATTTCCAAAAGGGACTGATGGCCTACTTAAAATGCCAAAATCCCTTTATAAGAGCAGAGAATCCGGGGAGTAGCGCGTAGCTGAGATTCTTTGGGCCTAAATCCAAAGCATCCCGTGGAGGAATCACCACCGTTTACCCTCGAGGGCAGAAAGGGCAGCGTGCCAGGGCGGGTTGGACCGGGCAGGCGGGACTCCGGGAGCGCGGGGCGGTGCCTCCGGGACCCTCGCACCGCCCCCCTGGGCCCCGCGCAGCCCCACTCCTCTGCCCTTCCGGCCCTCCCCGCACCCAACCCGGGCCTGGGACTCTTGCCTGGGACTGGTCTGGGCCGAGGGTCCCACGGGTCTGTGGGGCGTGCGGTAGGGGGTCGCGGGTATCGGGAAGGGACGACGTACCTCCGACTCCGGCGAGGTTCCCGCCGGGATAAATGCCGCGGTCAATGCCGTGGGGGTCGTCCCCCCGACAGTTGACCCCAAAGAAGTCGCCATGATCTCGCCTCGGCAGAGCGGCCCCTCGTCGCCTAGGCAACCGGGGCGGGGCCGGGATCCCGGGCTGGGGGTTGAATCCCAGCATAAAGCGGCTTCCGGTTGGAGCCTGGGCCTCACGGGGGAGGGGTGGGTCCTGGCGGTGGGAGCTGAGGTCTCTGGCCGGTGGGGTGGGGGCAATGCTGGGAAGGCCCTTTGAATCTTTTGAGTAGAGACAGACTCCTTCCTTTCAGTGAGAGTGAAAGCAGGGGCAGCAATTTAAATGAGCTAATATGTGGAAGTTGCTTATGCCAATGCATTAAGTTCTCAATAAATATTTAAGTGAGATATATTATTGGAACTTTACCATTGATTGACATTTGGTATTAAGGAATTATTACAATTTTAAGATGCTATGATGTTATTGTCATGTTTAGAAAGAAAATAGTGTCCTTACCTTTCAGAGATACAGACTGAAAGATTTATTGATGTCATTGAAATGATATAATGTTTGGATTTACTCCAAAATAATAAGGGGAGGAGCATGGGAAATGGGTGGAGGTATAGAAAATGAATCAAGATTGAGTACATGGTGTGTGTGTTTGGGGGGGGGGCGAGGATGGTCACTATATTATTCTTTCTAGTGTATGTATGTTTGAAATTTTCCATAATAAAACATCTAAAAACAATATAGTTATTGGCCCTATGAGTATTCCTTTCTGGATAATACCTGCTTTGAAAGTGCAATGTACTTTGCTTGCAATCACCTGCATGGGAATTGCTGTGCAGGAAGCTTCCTGGAAAAATCAGACATTATTTGTGAGCTTCAATTCTCTCATCTGTAAAATGGGATAATAACTGCCTCACAGCTTTACCATGAGGATTTAACATGTTAATATATGGGAATGTTTCAAAGAGTGTCTGGCACCTTCAAGTGTTAGATATTGTGAGGATTAGGATTAGTTTGCATAATTTCTCCTGATTGTAGCCCATCGTGTATAGAGCTGCCAGGATACTACTTCATATTTTCCCATTGCCTTTCAAACCAAATTAAACACTTTAGCTTTACATAACCTCCATAATAGTGCCTCTTCTTAAAATTGTATCACAGTTCAAGTTATGCACACAGTTTTTATTTTCATCTGGTGTTCATGAATTGTCTCTGGTTTTGTGTATATTTGGCCAATTTTTCAAGTGGATTGCAGTGGTATTTTCATTCTTAAAGAAACTGGCTTAGTTCTTAAAACACTATTCATTCAACAATGCATCTATGACTTCCAACCCCCTTTGAAAAGGACTACCTTAATTAGTGGAAATACAGTCAATTTTTAGTGATTACAGAGTTGATACAAGAGCTACCTACCACCTTATAAACTCATTACAATGTGTATTTATTTGATTGTTTCTTTCTGATGGTTACTCCAAAGACACTGAAAATAGCAAGTTACCTTCTGCTAGGTAAAAAAAAAATTCTCCACTTTCCTTAAATTTAGCATTTGGTAAAGTGCTAAAGCGCTTATTTCTCTAAAATACAGTTCTAGTTTCCTCAAAGATCTGATTTTTTGTTTTTTGCCTTTAATTTTTCCTAACAGTCTTTGACAGTTGTTATATTCCTGCTCCCCCTTTTTTTGGACCCCAGAACTAGATGGAGTACTCCATTAAAGATAAAGTCAATGTTAACAGAGATAGGAAGGGGGGAATTGTTTTGTAGGAATTCCAATTTTACTGTATTTAATGTTGCAATTTGTTGGAGAAGTCAGTTTTGAGGAGGTAATTTAATCTTATGCGGCACAATTAATTTTTGCCCAGTAAGGAGTGGTGTTGAAAACCCTTTAGCCTGAAGGTTACTTTTAATTTTCACAAGTCGAAGCTGATTGTAGTCTCCCACTTCTTTCATAGGGAGGTGCCAACAAGGAAGACACATCTCAGTAGATGATATGCCTTCTTACATGGGAAAGTCAGCCGTCTTCCTTCTCAGGTCTTTTTTGAAGATAAAGGCTTCTAACCAAAGCCTGCGAAATTCCATTTGTTATCTTAGTTTATTGTTTCAGGACTGGCAGAGAAAAGGAAACATATGGGTTTTGTAGTTTACAATTATTTTTTTAAAAAAGACCTCTGACATTTACCTCAATACAGCAAAATATGGGGTAGCTTAAGATATTATTGTTTCACCAATTGTTTTGGCCCCTGTACCAATGAAAGTACTCCAATCTATACAGCTATATACCTATGAGTAGCACATTTTACAAATGGAAAATTAGATGTTAAAAAAGACCATACTGCCGAAACCGGTGTGGCTCAGTGGATAGAGCGTCAGCCTGCGGACTGAAAGGTCCCAGGTTCAATTCCGGTCAAGGGCATGTACCTTGGTTGCGGGCACATCCCCAGTGGGAGGTGTGCAGGAGGCAGCTGATGGATGTTTCTCTCTCATCAATGTTTCTAACTCTCTATCCCTCTCCCTTCTTCTCTGTAAAATATCAATAAAATATATTAAAAAAAGACCATACTTTTATTTATTTATTTTGTATTTTAAATCTTTATAGTTGAATGTATTACATATGTCCCTCTTTTCCCCCCCACTGACCCCTTCTAGCCGGCCCCCGCCTCCCCCCAGGCCTTCACCACACTATCGTCTGTGTCCATGGATTATGCATATATCCATTTGAGTTCTTTTGTTGATCTCTTCCCACTCACCCCCCTCTTCCCTCTGAGATTCAACAGTCTACGCTTAAAAAGACCATACTTTTAAATACCAGAGACACATTTTTAGAAAAGGGCTAGATACTTCTATGGTGGATACAGATGGGCTAGTGTGGAAATAGGTGACAACAAAAACTGAGATTTCAGCTGTCTTCTTAGGATGAGGAAACATTTCTGCTCCACTCTTCATGGTTCCTAAGTTACTGGCTCATTTTAAGTATGAATAAAGTTCTTTAACAATACATGAAATAATGTCCCTAATGTGATAAATGACCTATTAGTAGTTCAAGCACTGTGATTCCTGAAGTAACACCCATGATAATCTCAAGAGAATAAAGCTGGAAGAATTCTAATTTGTCCTTTAAATGATACTGAGAGGCCACAAAGTTCTGGAGGTAGAATTTACATAACACATTGTATCTTTGTCTTGAAATTGTTAAATTTAGGAAAAACATATAAAGCATTTTAATTTGTGATTAAAATTTAGTCTTTGCTTCATATTTAATTTTTAGCAAAGAAAGTATTCCATTAGCTAATTATTCTTGAAATATATTTAATTTTCTTAAATCTTTACCTAACCCTTAAATCTGCTCTTCTTATTTCAATCAAGTGCCTTAATCTGTTCAAGTCATATATGAGAACATTTTAAAGTCTAACCTTAATGAAAACACTTTTAGGAGATGGCATAGTAAACCTATGGCAGCAGAATGCATTCTAAGACTAAGTATCATTAAGGGAGGTAATGAATTCCAATAAACAGTTGGTACAATTTTGACAGTGTTCTTATAATACTGCAACTTGTCTTCAAAACTCTACTCTCCCATTGTGGGTATATCTGTTTATTCCTTGTACAGTGGATCCTTATGCTCTTCACATGAAAATTCAAAGTTTTCCCCCCAAATCAGAAAATACTCTCTTTTCCTAATCCAGACACATCTTTCAGATAGTTTTGTAACGTGATCCTTTTCTTCCTGATCAACTTACTGAAAAAGTGGACTCTTATTCATCAATCTCCATGCCCTGCCATCAGTCTCTTACTTCCTTTGCTCTCCTAAAGCTGTCCTGTCTTTCCTGGTATGTGGACATTTTCTGTTTGCCCTCTTATCCACTCTCTACCTTCTCCACTTGCCAATGTGCCCTGGAAGGCTGACCCTTATGAGCTTCATCAGTTGGACTTGCCACATGCCTTGCCCTCTGACTTGTTTGCGGTTGGGTTTGGTCCATGGGAACCCCAGCAGGAGGTTGGAGAGTGGATGGGTGAGGTCAGGGTCCACATTCTCCCTGCTCTCTCGTGCAGGATTGTAGGTTGGGATTAGCAAGTTCCTATACCAAAGCGTTTGAAGTCCACTGCATGTCCCTCAGCCTCTCCACAGCTATAGCCCTCTCTGGGTTTTGGTCATCATCACCCCTTTGCCCCTTCAGGCCTAAGGGTAGTAATGGTGCCCTCCTGATGCTAGCCTGGGGTTGCCTCCCCTTCCCTTGTTGGTTCCCTTATGTCTGCCCACATTTTTACAAGTAGCTCCTATTCCTTGTTCTCATCTTTATGCCATCTGTTTCCTGTTGGTACCTTGACTGATATCAGCAAAAATGAACTCCAAAGCGTTTAACATGGAAGACTAAGTCTAGCTTGTTCAACACCATTGTTGCCCACCACTTAGTTGTCGTGCAATGAGCAATTATCTAGATAGAACTGCACTCCACCTCTATCCATTTTCCACCAGGAGGCACCGCACCCAAGTTCCACTACCTTCAGAATTGATGGCAGACAGAGGGACTCCTCCTGGGACCTGTACTAGCCATGTCTTGGGCAGCTCTCTGTCCCAACTTGTGTAAACTGCTGGCTCCCCCAGTCCTAACTTTCTGATGTTGAGCAGTCTGTTTAGTTAGTTATCCGGTTGACAAGACTTCTTTAAAACCTGACCTATAAAACTACAAAATAGCAGATCACCTGGGCCCTGGCATGCCTCTCCATGGGTGATGGAGAGTGTGGGGAAAGAATAGTGCCTTCCTCTTCTCTTTCTTGCAGATTCTGGCCTTCAAGCTTTGACCTTTCCCAATAAAACTTTATCCTGTGTCATGTGATGATGTGGTATTCAGGAGGGACATACCAGGCAGGGGAGGTTGCTTGTGAAAATGCATGTCATTCACAGATTGACATTGAAATTTATAATCTATATTTGCATACAAGTTAATTATTTTCACTTACAAATTGTTCTTTATTGTAGTATTTGCCGTAGTATTTTCATCATTCCTTTTATGCTTCAGTGAACTACTGTTGAGTCATCAATTCATATATGTGGATTGGTAATTTAATGGAAAATACACGTTAAAAAACCTGAGCAATGATTTAATATATATTAAATGAAAATGCTTCCTCTGACAAAGAAACTGTACCTTGTTTCCAGAGCGTTATGCAAGGCAGACTGACTCAAATTAAAGTGCAAGCAGAATCTTTAGAAACATGATGTGAGTTACCCATAAATTTTTTTAAATCAAAATTCATCCTACATTGTATATTTGTGAAATATGTGTTATCAAAATAGTTTCATTGATTCTTTTTCTTCTAAATCTACCTACCAGTAAAAGTGATTAGGTGCCACTCAATTAATGGCAGCAGACTCCCATACTCTTTGAGTATGTTTTTCAGAACACTTAACCTGGGTTATTCTGGAAAGTACTTTGTCTGAGCAAGCATTGCCCCTGTCTGTGTACTACCTCCCATCTTGCTCCACTTTTAAATGTAGCAAGTCTAATTTTACCTGTTTTACATAATAGCTTTCTTGTAAATTTCATGAGAAGGAAAGGTTTTGAGTTTCAAAAAGTTTGAAAGCCAGTGGATAATCTCTAAGGAAACTTTATCTCTGAAAATTTGATTACATTATAATTTCTCAAAGCGTTCATTGTCAGAAACATTCACTGACAAATACACGGTATTATTAAACATTTCTGATGAACATGCATGCTTATGATTCTAGGGAAGTAAAATGACATACATTATCTTATTTAATCATTAGAATCCACTGTCATGGTATTCCACATAGCATTGTCTTTTTTCTCCTGTTATTTATTTAAAATCTTTCTTGTTGAAAGTATTACATATGTTCCCTTTTTGATCAAAAAAATATTTCACTGCACAAGAAGTGTGGCAATGGGCCAATGCTTATGGATTCACTGATCTTTCCATGTTCACCTCCAGCCAGAGGTAGACTTGACGGACCAGTGGAATGGCCTTTTGAAGACTCAGTTACAGCACCAGCTAGGTGGCAATACCTGCCAAGAGCTGAGGCAAGGTTCTCCAAAAGGCTGTATATGCTCTGAATCAGCATTCAGTATATGGCGCTGTTTCTTCCATAGCCAGGATTCACTGGTCTAGGAATCAAGGAGTGGAAATGATTATTATTCCATTATTATTTTAATGACCCACTAGCAAAATTTTTGCTTCCTGTTCCCATGACGTTATGCTCTGCTGGCCTAAAGGTTCCAGAGGGAGAGATGCCTCTATCAGGAGACAAAAATAATCCCATTGGACTGGAAGTTAAGACTGCCACTTGACCACTTTGGCTTTCTCATGGTCCTAAATCAACAGGTAAAGAATGGAGTTAAGGTGTTGACTAGGATGATTGATCCTGACCCTTAAGGGGAAATTAGGCTACTGCTCTACATTGGAGGTAAAGAAGAGTGTATCTGGTATATAGGAGACCCCTTAGGGCTTCTCTTAGTATTACCATGTCCTGTGATTAAGATGAAAGGAAGATTACAACAACCCATTTCAGGAAGACTCCTAATGGCCCAGACCCTTCAGGAATGAAGGTTTAGGTCACCCCACCAGGTAAAGAATCACAACCAGCTGAGGTGCTTGCTGAAGGCCAAGGGAATACAGAATGGGTAGTGGAAGAAAATAGTTAAAAATACTATGATCACTAGCCAGTTACAGAAACAAAGACTGTAATTGTCATTGGGTATTTTCTCCTTATTTTGTTATGAATACATGTGTGTTTTCTTTTTTTAATTTTAATTAATTAATTAATTAATTAATTAAAATTCTTTATTTTTTAAACTATTACATAAGTCTCCGTTTCCCCTCATTGACCTCTCCCCAGCCGCTCCCATCCCCCAGGACATGCCCTCACACCCCTAATGTCTGTGTTCATTGGTTATGCTCATATGTCCTTTGGTTAATTTCTCCCCACCCCTTCCCCTGCCTTCCCACTTAGGTTGGTCATGTGTGTTTTCGATAACATAAATGTATTAACTTTATATTGTTAAGTTTACATCAGAGTATTTAAGTTACAGGATATCAAAGAGAAGACTAACTTCTCTCAAAGAAGACTAACATTACTCAAAGACTAACTTCTGGGGAGGGGTTGTGCATTTTCAGTTGGACAAAGGATGGTTTTGAATCATGTTGGGCAGAATTATGACTGTGTTATTTTCTTTATTTGGAGTTGAAGTATGGTTTAAGGAGGTGTATACAGGTGACAAGTTGACAAGGGATGAACTTGTAATGGTTAATTTTATGTGAAACCTTGACTAGGTCACAGGCTGCCCAGGTATTTGGTGAAACATTATTTCTGGGTGTGTCTGTGAGGGTGTTCTGGATGAGATTAGTATTTGAACAGTAGACTGGGTAAAGCAGATTGTCCTCCCATAAGTGCCCAAATAGAACCAAAAGGCAGAAGAAAATGGAGTTCACTTTCTATGCCTGACTGCTGAGCTGAAACATAATCTCACCCTTGGACTCGGTTTGGGGGTTACACCATCGCTCCCTTGGCTCTCAGGCCTTCGTGTTGGCTTGGAACTATATTACTGGCTTTCCTGTGTCTCCATTTTGCAGAAGGCAGATTGTAGATGTCTCAGTCTCCAGAATAATGTGAGCCAATTCCTCAGAACAAATCTCTATGTTTTAAGCACATATCCTATCAATTCTGTTTCTCTGGAGAACCCTGACAAATACAATGGTGTTATTTTGTTTTACAGATGAGGGCACTGAGGCTCAAAGGGCCAAGGTAACTGATCTAATGTCTTGTGACTAAGTAGAGACCATGCAGGCCCAGGTGTAGACCAGTTCTATGGTTCCACTGCCTACTCACTGTGCCCCACTACATTATACTACCTCAGCTGTCTCATGCACTCAAGAACCTGGTGGATTGATGAAGTTTATCACTGGAAGCTTTCCATCATTCCCTGCATATCTGTCCTCTTGTCCCCTGCCCCCATTCCCCAGTGCCTTTGCGTTAATCGCTAATTCATTTAGTGTTTTCCTCTTGGCAGGTTACCTACCGAGGTATATAGTAATAACCACAGTGTGAGATGATTTGGCATGGCACCTACCAAATATTTCACTAGGCAACTCTTGAAGATGAAAAATTCTTGTGCAGCTCAAATGAAAGAGGTTTTAATAGAAGATTCCCAAGTTGTGGAGAATATATTGTGGAAATAGGAGGTCTGTTCTGTTGCCTTCTCACCCAGACTCAGCTGTACCTTACCTACTAGTGTCATAAGATGTTGTCATGATTTGTTCTACCTTCCATAGCATCTATTGTATTGTTCTGGTAAGCATTCAATTAATAGGTAGAGCATGATGATGAAAGAGTAAGTCAATCAATAGAAACTATTCTTGTAGCTATGATTATTCCTGATTCTAGTACAATAGATGACATAATTTGCTCCTTTTTTGGTAGATGAAGTTATTTTATCTTTTTCCCATTTTCATTAGGATATAATTGTCACATATCACCATATAAGTTTAAGGTGTATGTACAGCATTATGGTTTGACTTACATATATTGTGAAATGATGAACATAAGTTCAATTAGTATCCACCATCTCATGTAAATTTAATGAGAAGAAAAATTAAAAAAAGGAAAAAAATTCCTTATGATAAATCTCTTGGGATTTATTCTAATACCAACTTTCATATCTATCACTCAGCTCTGTTAACTATAATCATCATGCTGTACATAACATCCCTAGTACTTACTAGTATTTATCTTATAACTAGGAGTTTGTACCTTTTGACCACCTTCCTCTAATTTATTCTCTCCCCCCTCCCCCATCCCTGCCTCTGGTAACCACATATCTGATTTTTCTTCCATGAGTTTGGTGGGGTTTTTTTTGTTGTTGTTGTTATTTTGTTTTTAGATTCCACATATGTGTGAAATCATGCAGGATTTGTCTTTCTTTCTGGCATTTCATTTAGCATAATGTCCTCAAGGTCCACCCTTGTTGTTGCAAAAGGTAGGATTTCCTTTCTTTATATGGCTCAATAATATTCATATATATATATATATATATATATATATATAATATTCACATATATATATAATATTCACATATATATAATATTCACATATATATAATATTCACATATATATGTAATATTCACATATATATCTATATTTATCAAAACTTTTTCATCCATTCATCCATTGATGAACACTTGGATTGTTTCTCTGTCTTAGCTATTATAAATAATGCTATTATGACCATGGGGGTGCAGATATCTTTTTGGGTTAGAGTTTTTATTTTGTTTGCATATATTCTAAATAGTGGAATTGCTGGATTATTATAGTTCTATTTTTAATTTTTTGAGGATCCTTCATACTGTTTGCCATAATGACTGTACCAGTTTACAATCCCACTAACAGTACACAAGCATTCCCATTCCTCCATACCCTTGCCAACACTTGTTATCTCTTGTCATTTTTATGATGCCCATTGTAACAGGTATGAAGCAATATCTATTTGTGATTTCAATTTGCATTTTCCTATGACTAATGATAAGTATCTTTTCAAGTACCTATTGTCTATTTGTATATCTTCTTTGGAAAATGCTTATTTAGGTTGTTTTAGAATGTTTTCATAGAAAAAGAAAAATATAAGATTGAAAAAATAAGGAAAGGGAAAGTGTATGGTAGAACAGACTTTGGAGAGAGAAAATGGACTAAAATTAAAAAGCTGAATCAAAATCACCATGTTATCAAATCATATTCCTGTCATTAGCAGTGAGCCCATATGAGATTAGGCCAGAGTATTCTAGTAGGTTTGGCTTTGCTCTGGCATTACCCTGGTAATTTGTAGGAGAGTTGCTAGGACAATCCCCTCTTTGGGACCTCGATCCTCTAAACAAATGATATACTGAAATGAGACCATTTTTTTCTTTCGACTCTTAGACCCTCTGAAAATAGTTTATGTCATGGCATTGATACAAAGCTGACTGATACAAGTTGATTAAAATTCAGCAGCTGAATTAAGTATTCAAGATATGTTTAAAATACAGATTTTGAAGGACCAGTGGGCTATTCTTGGTAGGCAGCCCACTCCTGAATGCCTGGCCATTTTCGATTTGGCAGCTTTCTCATATAAACTTGACTATGCTCAAGAAGAGTCAGGCTACTCACAGAACTCCATAAATGTTAGAGCCCAATGGTCATAGGTCCAGGGTTCAGGGATATTGTAAGTCAACAGGGAAGGTCTTTATTCTAGTTCCTTTGTTGCCAATGTCCTTTGGAACCCACTGGTAGAATCACTGCTCCTCCCTTGATTGGACAAGGACGGGCTCATTTTTGTTGTGAAAACTTAGGTTATTGGAACAATTCTACCTCCTCTTCTCTGGAAGCAGTAGGTGCTTTTGCTCTGCAAGGAGTGGTGAGGCACTGTAAACTTGAACCTCCCTCTTTGCCTATGGAGCCTTCCCTTTCTTCTCTACTGGGAATGCGCATGGAACTGGCTTGGGCCATATCCATACATGGAGAGATAAACTCCATATTAGAGTTCTGCTTCTAATTTCAGTTCAGTGGCAAGCACTTAATTATATGATTTTACTGAGTATTAGGAATATAAAAAGAAGTAAAAGGTATTTCTCTACAATTTAAGACTACCTAAAACTGATAATATTCCTCAAGGCATTTTCTTATTATCATTCATTCAACCAGCTTTTATTGACTACTAACCACTTGTCAGGCACTATTCTAAGCATTTGGTGAAAAAGTAAAAGACAGAAACTCTTTGTCTTCTCAGAAATCCCATTCTAGAGAATTAATAATTCTAGATTCTATTTCAAGATATAAGAGCCCACTAATTAGTAGTTTGGAAGGCTTTTTCTCTATGTGAGTCTGAGAAGTTAAGATCAGCAAAGAGGGTGATAGTTTATGTGATGTGATGTCACTTTAACTGGAAATCATACCCTACTGGTTGATGTTTAATAGTTTGTTAAAAAGTGATACATGTTATGGAAAAAATAGAGCAAATGGATGAGGTATCACAAATGTAAGGTTGGGAGAATATGGGCATATTACAGTTTTAAGTGGGATGGCCAGGATAGGCCTTAGAGAAAAGATGACAACTGAACAAAGCTTATTGTCACCATTATCATAACTCATCTTCTGTCTAATGGCTTTTCATGCATATATTTCTTAAATATCCCAACAGGTGTGATCACTGAAGCTTAAAGAAGTTAGGTATTTACCCAGCATCACACAGCTATTTAGTAGAGGTGTGATACTGTTTCATAGAATTTAAACTCAGGACTATCTGAGTAAGGGCCCATGTTACACTCTGTGTTGTGTCTGAAAGCAGTGGTTTACAAACTGTGTTTGAAGGTTGTACTAAAATTTGATTCGACACTAATTTTTCAAAGCATTTATTATTACCCATATTTTAAAAGCTACCTTTAAAAACATGTACTCAAATAGACTATAATCCACATTAATATATTGGAGCATCTCAACCTGTTAAAATGTGGGGTAGGCACTTTTTGTATATGTGCAAACATTTTCTATCTCGGTGCAGATATTTGGACATTGTATAAATGTTTCATTGCCTAGGAATGTTTAAATTTTGCATGATTCAAAAGAAACTCAGGTCTTAGCATGTCTGTTTAACATAAAATTTTTAAAGAGCTCATGTGTAGTACAGGGTAGAATCAGGAACATCTGCTGGTTACATGTTCTTATCATGGTAGAATTGTCGACAGCTCATTCACAAGGGAATCCATAACATGTTTATATAATGTCATGAAAGGTAATTCTAGTATTGTTTGTTAGGTTTAGATGCTTTTTGAGAAAAGCTGAAATACAGTTAGTGACTGACCTTGATTTTATTTTGAGCTCTGAATTACTTAATTAAAGAATATCCTGAGACTACAGGGAAATTTTGTGGGTTTTTTTGCAACCTACTATTTGAAATTACTTATATGGATCAGGTTTCCTTTTTTAATACAAAGAAATCAAGTCAGAATATTGGAATAAATTAAATATTTAGACTGACATGTCTGAAAAAGTCTCATTATGCTTGGTTTTAAAGTTATAAATAAGTATATTTTATAGTAACTAAATATGTTTTTAGTTATAATGCACGTGTTAAAATAGACTATAGGTAATATATTTATATGAATAATTTAACACTTTCATCAATTTACATATTGATTAATTTTTTAAAAATCAGCAAGAGAGGGGTAAAGGTTGACATCCATTGATATAAACACAGAATTAGATTCTAAAATGGCAACCACTTAAGGAATTAAGAAATAACATAGATTGTGCCCATGGTTGCCCTAAATGAAACTATTGCTCCTTCTGTGAATATAAATAGTCCAATAACCAAAATAATTTGTGTTTTATTTCACCTATTTTAATGTATATAATTGTACCATTAAGGAAGTAGAATAGTACAAAAACCTTCACACTTTTATCACTCAGTCATTGACTTTAGGTGATTGAACTTGGAGGATGGTTATTGCTGGGGTGTTGGGGCTAAAGGGACAATTCACTGGAATTTAAGATTGCTACTGCTTTGTCCACAGGCTTTGAAATTGTACACCTCACCCCTCAACTCACTTGCAGAATTACACCTCAAGTTTACCTTGTTATGTAAGCAGAATACAAGTTGATATGAGAATTGGATATTCATAGTTTCATTTCCATAATTATTACTTTGGCCACTAGAACTGAATTGTCTTCAATGGTTGATAAATACATTGAAAATTGTTTAATTTATGTGAAAAGCATGTCTTAATGTGAAAAATTTAAGACATAAAATATTAACCCAAAACTTATTTTGTGCTGAACTAGTAGGATTATTGAAATAGATATGAGGTAATAAGAAAACAAAAATTTCCTGCCCTCTTCCCAGTGGAAAAATAGACAAGGGTATATATGAGCACATCTCAAAAGAAGAAATATCAATGAAAAGAAACACGTGAAAGAGGTTAAACCTCACTAATGAAAAAAGAAATGCAAATTTAAAAATCATAATATCTCTTGCCTATCAAGATTCACTAACATGTGGGGCAGTGGACATTCTTAGGACACTTCTTGTGGACATGTGAATTTATAGCATTTCTGGAAGTTCATATGACTGTATACATAAAAATATAAATATTTGCATACTCCTTGACTTGGAAATTACATTTTTAGAAATGTATCCCAAGAACATAATCACAAATATCTGAACATGTCATCTATATTTTTTGGTATAATCTTGTTTATAATCTTGGAGTGAAGAAGAGAGAAATAAAGTAATCCTATATAATAAATGCCTAATATGCAAATCGACCGAATGGCAGGATGACAAGTGGGACAATGGGTCACTATGAAGCACACTGACCACCAGGGGGCAGATGCTCAATGCAGGAGCTGCCCTCAGCCCACAGGCCCCAGGTCAGCCAAGGCAGGTGCCAGTGGGGGCCCCCCAATCACCCCACCAGTCGCCCCACCGACTGGCCCTGATTGCTGGCCAGGCCTAGGGACTCTACCTGTGCACGAATTTTGTGCACCAGGCCTCTAGTGTTTAATAATGGGAGAAAGTTAAAATAAATAAAGTTAGATCCATAAAGTGCAATTTTATATTCTTACAAAATCATGTTTGAGAAATCATTCATGATAAATTAAAAGAGATCATAGAACAAATTAAGATATAAACAGCATGATACTCATATATAATCTATGCATATGTGTATTGTTTTATATGTATTTAGTAAAAGAATTGAAACAATGTTCACTAAAGTATTTAGTGTTATTGCATGATTTCTTCCTTTTGCTTATTTGTACTTCACAAATTTTCTATAACAAATAAGCAATATTATTTTTTACTCTTAATACAAATTATACAAAAGTAGAGAGAATAGGACACTAAACCACTTAACTATCATTCATTTCAACTATCAATCAAAGCCCTTTAAAAAAATTTTTTTTGAATTCTATTACCCATAAACCATTGTGCTCAAACCTCCTGGAGCTGCAAATTAATTGTAATTCTTCATAAAGAATTTCTCATCTCTTCCCTTGAAAAATATTTTGTTTCCATTGCCTGAATCCTGTTTCCAAAACACTGGATTAGTCACCCAAATTTTTTGTAAGAGAAAGCTAAAAGTATTTCAGTGTTGTTAATGAAAACAGTAAATCAATAATGTGATTTATTATTTTTTTATCAAAGTAAAAAACACATCTTTGTTTTCTGGCAGTTTATCATTGTTTCTTGAATATACAAACAAGAAGTTTCATTGTATAAATGACATTTGAACAATGACAACTAAAAGGCAAAGTGGCCAGTTGTGTGTGGTCCTTGCCATCTCTTTCTTCATCTAGTTTAGGGATTATTCTGAATTTGGTAAAGCACATTTAAGGAAAATTGTCTATACACTCTGCAGTCAGTTTTGGGAGCACCTTCACTCTTGAATTCAGTACAGAACATGCTATGCAAGCAAATGATTTTAAGGAGTGTCTAGAAGTTAAGAGCCATGTTTGTGCCAAAGGACTAGGTGCTTACATGTTTTAAAAAAAGACTCCAATGAGTTTAAATATTTTCTCCACTGAAAAATAAGACACAAAGAGGCACAACAACCACCATCTAGTATATTTATAACTGAAAACCTCTCCTCCAGACTCCTCAACCTCTAAAGGCACATTTTTACACTCTGTGTTAGGAGTGTATGTGTTTTGACAGACTAACCCCTCTAGCGAACTTTAGTGTGTTGTGTTTTTTTTTAATTCTGGATCAGTTAGTTTTGGAAAAATGGAAAGTTGTTGTTGTTTTTTTATTTCCATGAGGCCCAATACTGTGATTCCAATGCACTCAGTATAACTGGACCATAAAAATAATAAATGTCTGACAACATGATATAAACATAATGAATACCCTGCCTTCACATGGCAAATTGTCAATATCTATTGACATTTGTTCTTATGGCATCTATTAAGGCCACATATTTATTAACTCTGGTTTGATTACACTGCTCCATTAACTTGCTAATTTCATTTGAGCTTAAGAGGGATTTTAGCTGCTGAATTTAGTTTAAATTTTATGCACAAGCCCAGAAATCCTTGGGCAGTAAACACATTTCATATATATCAAACAAATAATTAACAAATAAAAATGATTTTAGAGAAGCAGAAAACAAGAAAATCGGGATCAGATAACTTTTTAATAAGACAATCTGATAAATTGCTCATCAAGAGTATAGTTATAAACTGTGTAATGTGTATTCATATGCTTGTTAGTAACACACTTTGGAATAGAAATATCCATATCATAGGGAAACATTAGTTCTGTTAGAAAATAGATGTTAAGCCCATGTAGCATGAGAGGAAAGGAAGATGCTTGTATGGGGGTAAGAGGCTGAGTAAATTTGTTTGTTTCTGATCTAGTTTCAAACATGACATTCAGATACTCAATGATTAAAATGTCCCCCTTCTGATAAATCCCACAAAAGTTTCCAAAAAACACCAGTCAAGAGAGAATATATTGGCTAAAGGCATCTCTGGTCTATAGTTAATCTCACTTGAAAAAATATGTAGAATAATAGTCTGTGTTATGTTAGCTACTATCTATTAGCAAGTCAAAAACTACATTTGGGTTTGACCTTTCAGTTCTCAGCTCACTAATTTGTTTAATTTATTGTCCTCTCTAAAGGCACTTAGAATATAAAAAAAAACAAAAAACGTTTTAAAAGCCTTGAAAACAAATGAGTAAACACATGTTCTACTTATCATTTTGTCAGACTGAACAAAGCTCTTTGGATGTGCTCAACAGCTCTTGGATGAAGACAAACACAATCAGTTAAATAAATGAATGATTTCATTGGGATCAGAAAGTTTCAGCAGAAGCTATTAATTTTTATGAGCATTAACTGACAAAAATCTATCCATTTGACATAACCTAGTATCTATAACACACTCCCTCCATGTTAACATCAGGAATAGTGAATCAGGCAATTCAGATAAAAATTGTAGCATATGGTAGAATCTTTACAATGGTGAGGAGATACGCTAAAAATTATGTTTGTAAATTTCTGAAATGATTTCCAGAAATGCATTACAGGCTAAGTGCTTTATGCAGTATGTATTGTTAGCAGGTGTTGCAAGTACTTTATTTCTTACACACAATGCTGACATTTTACTCCTTTATACTCTTTAAGGGAACAAGCAGCATAATTGGAATTCCTTTGAGGATGATTTGTTAGTTATTTTGGACCTTTGCAGGGAGTAAATGGTAAATAAGAGCTGAGTTTTTGGACATTAGTGTCTATTGGTTGAGCAGATTATGCTGTAAATTTTAAAAAGGAAGGGCAATTTAGGCAATGATACTAACAGCTGTACGGTTATTGTGTAATAGTGGCCCACCTGGGCTGAATTGTGAATTGCAGAACAACGCCGAATGCTTTCAATTCCGTGATGTATTATGCTACACGGGAAGCTCTCCGCTAAGCAGACTGTAGAGCTACTGTCAGACCATCCCTCTGCCAAATTACTACTGCACTGAAAAATGACTACAGTGATATCACTTGGTGAGATCATCACAGTCCATGTCTCTTAATGTTTCCATCATTTCTGATCCCAATTTTACATCTCAGTAATTTATTTTTGGTGATGAAGTGTTTTTTTCCCACCTTTGTAGGAACTTGTAGAATTTATTACAAAATGATGTGATTCATTAGTTTACTTTGTAGAACTTGTATTAGAAAATGTACTCAGCTCTTTAAAAATAAAATAACATGAAGTTTTCTCCCTCCATCAAGAAGAGTGTAATAGGTGAACAATATCTAGGCAATGACTCACATGCTATGATTTATATATATAATGTGCAATTATTATTTTAATTAAAAATTGATTTAGACACAGGAAAGAGAGAGCGAGAAAGAAACGTTCCCGTATGCACCCGCCTGGACCAGGGATCGAACCTGCAGCCTGGGTATGAGCCTGGACTGAGAGTAGAACCCGCCACCTTTTAGACTTTCCAACCATCTGAGCCACATTGGCCAGGGCATAATGTGCAATTATTTTAAACATAGAGGAATGTTCCTAAAAGTTGGTTAAACTCAGCAAAAGGAAGCCTCTTTGCACTTAAGAATTTATTACAAAATGATGTGATTCATTAGTTTTCTACAACTTAAAGGAAAAAAACAATATTTTCTACATCTCCATCAGGACCCCAACTCTGCATTCCTTTAATTTTCCTCTATACTTCCTAGTGGTAAAGAGAATGGATGCTTCTAGAAACATGAGTTCTTAGAAAAAGGAGTTGAGACATAGGGAAACCATGTGGTCTTGCTGTGAATCATCACAAATAGGAGCCAAAGAAAAGTTGGGCATTCTACCAAGCATTGTTTTCTTTCCAGGTTTTGTTAAGTCTGGCTGAGTTTTACAAACACTTCAAGGGATGTGCAGAGTTCTGCATCTTTTTCCTAGATCTTTCATATGACCCTGAGAAACCACTTAGGCTCACAGATGTGTTTGAGATGCATTTTGAACCACCTTTCCAAATATACCAGAAAAAAAAGATGTTTGTTTGGATGTTTTCTCTTCACACACACTCAGATAAAAGCATGGGAACTGTTATTATATTTTGATGTAAATAATATTTCAAATTTTTAATAAAGCCAAATGGCTGCCTGGATAAATCAGTTAATCAGTGTTCTCTTTTCTTATTTTCTTTCAGTAATGTGGTTTCCATTAGACATTTCAATTCTGTCTCATTGCTGGTAAGCATCTGTTTTAAAATACAGTTAAAAATTGGCACTCTTGGTCCAATTCCAAGGGGCAAAATAATCAAGAATAAGTAATCCCACAGCCTTCAGAGAACCTTCTAAACCATGAAAAAAAAGTATTAAGTACTAAACTTTGAATAAAAGAGCCATAAATGAGTCTGGAAGCCTCATTTACATTGTAATGTGCATACCAGCATGATGTCATTATCAATTAGTGTGAGTATTTTCTAACAGCCAAGTATGTAGTCATTTAGTTTATGGTTATGATTGTGGTGTGTGTGTGTGTGTGTGTGTGTGTGTGTATGTTAATATCAGAAAGTGAACACAAAAGCGGCAATGTCCATGGAAAGTAATAATACAGAAAAAGTTTATGCCAGCCATGAATCAGTTCCACTTCATCTACTTCATTTAATATTATTTATTGATATAATGTAGATATAGTACCTCAATAATCTATGCACGTTGAATAGAATAATAAAATCTGGCTGTAATATAATCTTTGTATTGTATGAATTAAGGCAACAAATATATATATATGTACACATATATATTCTCTTTTTGTCAGTCCCATCACACTGTACTTTTTCATATTTCATTCTGTGTTTTAAAGTCTAGCTCAGTTTCAGGAATCCTGTGCACTGATTAGGAAAGTGGTGTCTGAGGTGTGAGGTGAGACTGTCCTCTGGAGTTTATGGTTTGTTCCTTGTAACTCCAGGCCCTCTGGGAGGATAGAGGGGAATTTAGAGCAGCCTGCATGGACATTGATGTTACGAGCAAAGCAATCTTAATGAGACACATGCTTCTCAGGCCTGCTTTCTTGGTTCTGGGCTGTCTTTTAAATTTTAATTTGTTTCTATTTCTTTTTGTGTGCTGTGAAATATTCCATAGCTCTTGAAAAATTATTATTATTGACCTTTTCTGCTTTGCTGCATTTCCACATATTAACTCATTCCAATGATTAGGAACTTGGTTAACATTTTTGATTTTAGTACATAAATACTTAGGATGACTGAGAGTCACCAGTGAAAGATATGCAAGTAGTTCCTATATATGTGGAAGGCATCCTATATAATAAAGAGCTAATATGCTCTTAGACCAAATAGCAGAATGACTATCCAGACGAAGCGGGGCTGCGAGGGTCGAGCCCCTTGCACGAATTTCGTGCATTGGGCCTCTAGTTTCTCAATAATGTTGATGAAATATGTAAGAGGGTCACCTGAGAAATGGATACCTTGTTTAAAAAAGATTGCTTAAAATGATCCTTGATTTATCCATGTAACAAAGGGAAAATAATTAATAAACAAAACAGCAACAACAGCACTCTGTTTCTGGACTCCGCGAAGTGAGCATTTTCAGTAATAAGGCTGGGCTCCCGCTGGACAGTGCCCACCTTTCGTTGTCTCTGCTTTCAGACCGAGCTGTGGTGCTTCGCTCTGAGCGTGCTGCAGTTAGTGATCTGTGTAATGTTCTGTGTCTTTGTTAATCACACTATAGAAGGATTCAACTTACTGAATCATTTGCTTTATTGCAACTCCAGAACAGCACTGTAACTGCCCTGTGGGAACTCTTGGAGCGAGTTTTTTTTTTCTGGAGTCAGCCGCTATGCAACTACATCCCTTCTATCCCTGAAAATGGCACCAAGACATTCTGCAACAACTCACTTAGGAAAAAAAGACCCTTTTATAAGCTTTCCTTGTGGAAGTTCTTTAATGCTGCATTTAATAACTTCATGGTGTTAGTGTGCTAAATTGCTAGAGTAGTAATTGAATGGGGTGATGTGCGTAAAAGTGTTTTGGATGATGTGGAGAACTCAACATATGCTACATGTCCAGCACCGATGCTGGCTCATGACCATATTTCTTATGGGCATTCATTTAAACTGTTGTTTGAAAATTTGGATATGCCCTCCCCATTTTTTTCCCAGTGCACAAATGTGTATTTTTTTAAGTATATAGATCTCTCCCACCTGATCCCATCCTCTCTCACTGTTTCCTAGACTTTGCTCCATCTGGCATGACTTCAGTCCACCATCCTCTTTTCTGCAACTTGTAAAAACTCTCAAGTCTTCCTCTAAGACCTGTCCATAAAACATAATACCTGTCCTTGATCCAACCTTCTCTTAAGCAGTTGACTTCTTAGGCTTATTCTTTCCTTTATAGCCAAACTTCTTAAAAGAGCCATCTACTTGATGTTACCCACTCCCCCCAATACACACAACTACCTATGTAATTTGAAAAGCAACAAAAGATATATCAGAACAAATAGAAAGATACAGTGGTGTACCCAACATATATGGGACCAATTGCAGTTGAGTGTTAATCAGCAAAAGAAGAGTCTGCCTCTCTAAGTTAGCTTCCCAGTGTCTAAACTGTAAGCCTACATTGTAATAATTTGTCTTACATACTGTGAGGCATGCCAAGAGAGGGAAGGCAAGGATTTTCTCTTTAAGTTGCTTATGAATTAATTGTGAAGAGGACCACATATATAGAAAGATAACAGAAGAAAAGGGAGGTCTTTTGGTTAGGAGAGGGGTGGTGGCAGATCAAAGCTGGATCTAATGGCTGGATCGGATGTGGCAGGGTTGAGGAGATAAATTTCCAGATGTAAATATGGGTAGTGATGGAAAAGGTAAAATGTTTTTGGTAGATAGAGAGGAACAATCTATCTAGGAAAGAAATTCTTATGTGAGAATGGTGCAAGTCATTGTAAGAATACTTATCAATTTGTACTTTATTCAATAAATATATTCCTAGAAAATAGGAGAAAATAAGAACTGATGTATCTAGTTTTTTAATAAATAATGACAACTGGCTCTCTCAGCAATGAATGGATGCTTAAGAACCAGGTTCTCATAGTCTCCAGTCTTATCTTAGTGTAAACGAGGCAATTGTGTGAACTCATTCAGGCCTTTAGGTGATCTACCATTTGCTGTGTCAATAATTAACTGGCACCTGCCATTTAATATACTAATAGTGAGGGTGCGATGCTACATTCACTGCAGTGTGGCATGGACCTCTTGGATGTTATTTAAATGGATATTTGAATGCTATTCCTGGCAACTCAACTTCTACTAGTAACTGTTTCAATAAATCTGTGTTCATAGTAAAAATTGGGTTGATAGGTGGTACTCTGTGGGGCAAATTTAGGGAGGAATTATGCCAAATTTCTAAATTACCAGGGCTGTCCCAGGTGCTGTGTCATTTTCAAATCTCACCAAGTTCATGAAAATGATAAGAATAGGGACATAAAATGATTCAATTACTCTAACTTTCCCAAGATGTAACATCCTCTTCAAAGCCACATATCACATGGCTGGAGGTCCATTTAATAAATAAATAACTTCTGTGCACTAGATAGGACCCGAGAGACCTGAAATTGTTCATGTGGCTTCATGTCATCCACAGACTTTCTATGTTTAGTTACCCCTCTGTGGCAATATTTTATTGATGTCCTATATGTCAATTTTCAGATTGGGTCATTCTGTGTAATGTTGCAAATTATTCTGATTTTTCCCTTCTGAAAGACTGTGTTCCTCTAAAAGCTCTCCGTAATATCTATCCATTAGTAATTTTGAGATGTGAAAGGGGTTGGGACTAGGGCTCTAGGGGTAAAGGGTGTATCCAGGTTTCTATTAAAACTGATAGATGTCTACGAAAGATGGAGTATTATTATTGAAAACATTAAATCAGGTCAATTCAGTGACTCAATATTAGCCTTTCATCTAAAATTGCACCATCAAAGGAATACTATGAAACATTTATCCAACTCTGATCCTTTGAAAGCAATCAATCAGAGTAGGTTTTCCTTTAACATCTGAATTTGACCTACAGCTCTTGAGCCAATTTGGAAAACAGTGTGTTAAGATGAAAATAATAAGACTTAACAATAATACTTGTCTTTCTGATTTTTCTATTGGAAACTCAAAATGAAATTATTGGCAGGAAAGCTCCAAGTGTTATAAGTAACATATTTTAAAAATCTACATAATATAATATAACAGAATCAGCCAGCAATTAATCAGAAAAATCAGAGCTAGACCAAACAATATACATGGAAGAGCATCAGCCACATTTCTTTGAACAGAATCTTATTTCCTGGTTGTATTATTCCTTTGATCAACTAATCTGGGGATTCAATTTGTCTAGCTATGATTCAGAATCCCTTTAATGAAGTTATAAAGAGGATATCTAAAAAAAAAAAAGGAATATCTACTTAATTACCACTCAGAAAGATGAATTTAGCTCCATATTTAAAGGCTGTAAATGTAACTTCACAGGACTTTGCTCTGAAATCTTCCCCTGACAAGGCTTATCAGACACTATGAACTGGGAAGGAATTTTAAAATTATTCAGTCCACCAGGTCACTTGCAAGATGAGGAGCCTGAGACCCAGGGGATAGCTGAATTACAGAATTTCCTGTAACTGGGCCACATCTCTACCTGGTACCACCCTGCCACTTGCTTGAAGATGTGGGAGTCTGAAAATTCTCTGAGATTTTACAGGTTCATCATTTTGCTGTGGTTTGGTATTATTCGATTATTTATTTTTCTCATGAGTGAAGAGTATATTTCCCTAGGAATGCAAACTACTGTTAAGCAATAATTATAGTTAGTCTACTCAAGTTTAGAGCATGAGCTTTGCTGTCTGATAGACACAGTTTCAAGTGCTGGGTTGGTGACATTTGATACATTACTTAATCTAAGCCTCAATTTCCTCATAAGGAAAATAGCTTTTGTTTATTATTGTGAACAAAGTGAGTAGTCAATAAGTATTGCTATCATTATTATTTTTCGATAAATGCTTATTGGTCATTTGAATCTAGGAAATTTTCTGGTGCTTCATTACTACATTTAAAAGTATTTCTTTTTCCATATTAATCAAAAAGTGATAGCGAGATGAAATTTGTGAATGTGTTCAAGTATGTTCTTTATTGATAGTATTTCTAGATTTATAGACTTCATGAGTTCATTTATGTAATACAGAAAAAAATAGCCAAAAATAAATGTAATTTATTGAGTTGTTGGTGAGTCAAAGGTAGGTTGGAGTTTAAGCAAGATTTGATTCAGAAATTAATAGAGGATGGAGTATGGAGTTTCCTTAAAAAATTAAAAATGGAACTACCATATGATCCAGCAATCTCACTTCTGTGTATTTATCTAAAGAAAATGAAAATACTAACTAAAAAAGATATGTACTTCCATGTTTATTGTAGGATTATTTATAATAGCCAACATAAGGAAACAATCTAAGTGTCCATCAATGAATGGATGAATAAAGAAAATGTGGAAAATATATATATATATATATATATATATATATATATATATATATATACACACATATATATATATATATCTCCTATCTAATAAAAGAGTAATATGCAAATTGACCATCACTCCAACACACAAGATGGCTGTTCCCATGTGGACACAAGATGGCCACCACAAGATGGCTAGCAGGGAAGGGCAGTTGGGAGGGAACAGGCCTGCAAGTTGGGGGTGATCAAGCCTGCAGGAGAGGGCAGTTAGGGTGACAGGGCCGGCAGAGGAGGGAAGTTGGGGGCGACCAGGCCTGCAGGGAAGGGCAGTTGGTGGGGGACCCAGGCCTGCAGGGGAGAGCAGTTGGGGGGGACCAAGCCTGCAGGGGAGGGCAGTTAAGGGTGACCAGGCCTGCATGGGAGGGCAGTTAGGGGCAAACAGGCTGGCAGGGGAGCAGTTAGGCATCAATCAGGCTGGCAGGGGAGTGGTTAGGAGGTGATCAGGCTGGCAGACAGAAGTGGTTAGGGGCAATCAGGAAGGCAAGCAAGCAAGCATTTGGGAGCCAGCAGTCCTGGATTGTGAGAGGGATGTCTGACTGCCCGTTTAGGCCCAACCCCAGTAGGATCGGGCCTGAACAGGCAGTCGGACATCCCTTGCAGGGGTCCCAGATTGGAGAGGTTGCAGGCTGGGCTGAGGGACACACTCCCTGTGCACGAATTTCGTTTACCGGGCCTCTAGTGTGTGTGTGTGTGTGTGTGTGTGTGTGTGTGTGTGTGTGTGTGTATATTCACCCATTAAAAAAATAATAAAATTTTGCCATTTGTGACAACATGGATGGGCATTGAGGGCATTATGTTAAGTAAAATGTCAGACAGAGAAAGACAAAATAAGTAAGTCAGGGGGTGTAATGTATAGCATGGTGACTATCCTATATAATAAAAGGCTAATATGCAAATCAACCAAACGGTGGAATGACTGGTCGCTATGATGCACACTGACCACCAGGGGGCAGACATTCAATGCCGCTCAGCCAGCAGCTGGGCTTTCCCGCCTCCAGGATGTCCCACTGCTGGCTTAGGCTCTGTCCCCAGGGGGACATCCCTGTTAGTCAGGCATCACCCAAGGGCTCCCTGACTGTGAGAGGGCACAGGCCAGGCTGAGGGACCACCCCCCCCTCCTCCCGAGTGCACGAATTTTGTGCACTGGGACTTTAGTAGTTAATAATACTGTTTGCTTATTTGAAAGTTGCTAAGAGAGTACATCTTAAAAGTTCTCATCACAAGAAAAAAAATTGTATAATTATGTATGCTAACAGATGTTAACTATACTTGCTTTAGTGATAATTTTGCAATTTATAAAATCATTATGTTGTACACCTGAAACTAATATAATGTAATGTCAATTATACATCAATAAAAAATAAATTAATTTTAAAAAGAAATTAAATCATTTTATTAAAGATCCCATTTTTTTCTTATTATTCTCTCTGCCTGTCAAAGTGTCTGCTTCATTCAAGAAAGGCTCAGCTTTAGGGAACTAAATGCTTCCTAATTCACCTTAAGCATACAAGAGAGAAAATCTCTTCTGGAAGCTCTCAAAGAAGAGGGTGGAAATTTATTTCTTCAGAAACTCTCAGCAAAGATCTTCTTGTATTTACTAACCTTCACTAGACTCTGGTCATTATATGAGTGACTGGACTTGTTGGCTAGTTTTAGTCAGTCAGGATCCGGCTCTGGTGTTGGTGATAAGTCAGCTCCTCATTATTAAACATACTGTGTTGGAGACAGAAGAATTCTCAAAAGGAAATTAGAATATGCTTACTAAAAGAAAAAGACAATAAATGATAGTTAGACCAAACTGTTCGCTGCAGCTCCCCAAAGTAAGAGATATGTCTCAAGTTTGAGATCAAATGTTAGATGTAACCATAGTTATTTTATATATCATCAAATTCTTTGCTTTTGCAATGATTAATAATTATTGTGGATAAAAGCATGTCAGCATGGAGACAGTTAAAGAATTATTTGTATTTCTATTAAAAATTTCTCAATTTCCTCCAAAAGCAGTGGCCTATGGAAGAGTTTACTATCATTGGACAGGAGGTCTAAATTAATTGTATTAAATATAGCACTTTGTAGAACTTCTGGAAGGTGGTATTTGAAGCTTGAACTCAAAGACAAATTATTTGCATTATTTTGTATTATGCAAGATAAAAATGAGAATTGAATGATTTAATTTGAATCATTTGGCTGCATTATTTCCACTTTTAGCAAATCATAGTGTTATCAATATGTCATCCTTATTTTCACACATAGTATTTAACAAAATATTGGTCAAGTTGGAAATTATTTTCTTTTCTATCAAGGAAATTTATACTCTCAATTCTGACATCCTCTAAACATCATGGATCACAGTGTATGAATGTCTGAGTCTACAATATGTACCCAAGCTACAGTGGACTAAAAATAGAATTATGGCTCAAAAGTGTTTTGCATTCTCATGGAAAATATATACCTCACTCACAGGAAAAATAATCACAGAACCAAATGATGCTAAGTACAACAAAATGATGCAACCATAGACTCTCAGAGAACTTTCAGAAAAGAAATCTGACTTATTTTGCACTTCATGGTTTTTGCACACACCATTACCTTGTGATACTTACTGAGTAGCTGCAATAAGGCATATGTGGGCAGTCTGTTAGTGGTCAGAGCCATAGATTCTTTGGGAATCAGATGATAGCTACAAATGCTCACACCAGAAAAATGCGCCCCCCTCCAAATTTCACTACAACTTGGGGGTTTCAGGAACTCCCTAAAACTCATTTTTAGTTCGTTATTGGAGTGAGACTGGTTAACAAAATTATATCGGTTTCAGGTGCACAATTCCACAACACATCATCTGTATACTGTATTGTATGTTCACTACCCCAGTCAAGTCTTCCATCACCATTTATCCCCCCTTTTTGCTCATCCACATAGCTCCCTCCCACCTCCCCCTGGCAATCAATTTTCTCTTTTTTTTGTCCTTTTTTTTGCTCAATGCCCCACAACCACCCTAAAGCTCATTTATAGACTCAAGCATATATAAACCATTTTTATCAGAATGCAAACACTAACCCCTCTTCCTTTGAATTTTAAAATTTGATATCTGGCTTCTTGCAGGCATAGCTTTAGGAAGTTAAAAGAATTGAGTTCGTTGCTTCTTAAAGGATATTTCTAGTAGTTCAGTATAGTAGGACTAAGAACATACAAAGGAATAAGAAATGTGGAGCATTAATGAATTCTTCCAATTCGTCGCACATAGTAGGTGCAATGAATCTTGTAAAAATGAAAAATTGGTCTTAGAATTCTGCCTAAGGTAGCAGCTCATCTAATGTCATAAAAGTAATACTAGGTGAATACTTATTAAAATAATCCCCCTTCATTTTGTCATAAACAAGCTACTTTACCATTATATAATTATTAGTTGTATAAACAGAACTCTCTGAACATGTGAATTCATTAGCTTATACAAAATAAAGTGCGTGGCTATATTCCTCCAATTTCTTGCCTTTATTGCTTCAGTGAAATGTTTTTCTAAATAAATACTAGATTATGTTAATGCATGTACTCAAATAGTTCCATGAAGAATGTTCCTTACAGTTTGCATTTTCAGGACTATTTTAATTTTTTCTTTTGATCTTTATAATCTCTAATAAGCTGTTTTTTAAAATCAGTGCTCTCACTGGAGATGATCCAACATGTCGCCTCAAATGACTGAAAAAACACGATTTGCCCTAACACTGAGTGAAACTATGTGGAAAATTTGTAATGATTTGTAAACATTTCACACTTATTATGATTCAGATATGGACTGTGGCCCAGAAAAGATTTGGATTTATTTTGATAGTCCCTGTAATTAGCTCAGCAATGTTTTTCTAAGTTATGATTTCATGCTGACTATTAGAAATTGCACATTGTTGAGATGCCACATGCAAAGAAGGTACGGTATTATATGGCAACAATTAAAAACACCATAAAGTAAATTAAATAGGATTTCAAACTGAGAAAACATAAATGTGGCATAAATAGAATTGAAAGGGAAAATATCTAGTCTTAACGTTTTAGTTAAAATTCTAAGCACATAGCCCAATTTAGTTTCGAACAAGTAGAGCAAAACTAGAGCACTGATGAGACAATAGAAAATGTGGCCTCTCCTCCTATGTCATTAGCATAAGTATGGAGATCAAGGAAACATTTCCTGGCCTTAACATTATACTACTGATGTCTTTTCTCCCAGGATGCATGACGGGCAGAATTGGCTACACAATTGGTGGGGCCCAATACAAAATGAAAACGCAGGACTTCTTGTTCAATATTCATTAAAAAAATCAAGCCCAGCCAGCATTCTTGGTGGTTGAGCGTTGACATATGAACCAGGAGGTCATAGTTCGATTCCCAGTCAGGGCACAAGCCTGGGTTCTGGGCTCCATCCCCAGTGTGGGGGATCCCCAGTGCAAGAGGCAGCCGATCAATGATTCTCACTCATCATTGATGTTTCTCTCTCTCTCTCTCTCCCTCTCCCTTCCTCTCTGAAATCAATAAAAAATAAATATTAAAAAACATAAAGATGACAACAGACATACATTAAACCAAGCACAGGGTCCTGTGCCACTGTGGGTCCTGGTGACAGGGAAAAGGAAGTTGTAAAGACACTTTAGAAGCCTGTCTATCTACCCCTCTGGGTTCTGCGGGGATCCTGACCAAGCCCAAGGGAAGGGCCAGTGCTCAATTTGGGACAAGTTTGAAGGTGGTTGAGATGACAAGGCTCTGCTCCCTTCTGAAATATATCCTCTAGATAGGTTGTGAGGATTAATGAGTTAATATCAGAATTTGCTCCAGGGCAAATCTTCACTTGCCTAAAAGAGCATAAAATTTTTATTTTGCCTTTTATGCTTTCTGACAATCCCTTCAGTCTGCCACTAGGCTTTTAGTGGAGCGTGTGGAGAATTTAGGACAAGATGATGAATCTTACTCAAGGGCATCTCAATAGCTTTGCAAACTTAATGCAATAATGTAGGTCTTGAGCCCTGTGTCATGGAGTAAAGAAAGACAGCCAAAACTTCAGATAAAAGAGGCTATAGCTCATTTTTGTTATTATTTAGGAGACAAATTACAGCAATGAATTTCTTTTTATCTTAGAATCCCTTTTATCATTGCATGTCTACCTAATTTTATTCTGAGAAACTACAAAGCTATAGAGATATTTAAGTGTTTAAGGCCATATTTTTAATTTTCTTATTTATGGATTGATTTTAGAGAGAAAGGAAGGGTGACACAGGGAAGAGAGAGGGAGAGAGAGAGAGAGAGAGAGAGAGAGAGAGAGAGAGAGAGAGAGAGAAACATCGATTTGGTGTTTTACTTATTTATGCATTCACTGGTTGATTCTTGTATGTACCCTGACCTGGGATCGAACCCGGCAACTTCAGCATATGGGCATGATGCTACAACTAACTGAGCTACTTGGTCAGGGCTAAGGCCCTATTTTTTTAAACAGTGCATAAGAGGTACACTTTGGTTCCTTAAAATGAAAGAAGAAGAAGAAGAAGAAGAAGAAGAAGAAGAAGAAGAAGAAGAAGAAGAAGAAGAAGAAGAAGAAGGAGAAGAAGAAAACAGCCAGGTTGTACAACTCAAAACTGGGTACAGCCCCAAATGAAAGCTACTGGGACAACTGAGAGGGGCACAAAATTATATCCGTTGCACACACTTTTGAGCCTAGCAAAACTGAGAGCAAATTCCTCCCCAGAGCCATAGCCTGGGCTGCGACTGTAGTCTAAAAAGCCACTTGAGGGCATCTACTCTTCCAAGTCACTAGAAAAAAGGTTCTCCAGGAACTGAGCTTGTAGTGAGCCTACCTTTTCCAGCTCAGTTCTGTAAAGGAATTGGAGGAAAGAACAAACAAAGTGCTCCTATATCTGTGTTTATAGATATTGTTTTATGTTTGGGTAGTTACCTTAGGTCCTGGAGGACATAAAGAAAAAAATAAAGGCAAAATAGGAAGTAAGTTTGTAGTGCAATGTAAAAGGAACATACACAATATTGCAGCTCAATCAAGGCAATCATCGAATGTGCCTGGGAATGAGCTGTCTGGGAAAAATTAAAGGACAACACTGATTTATTTAGGTGATGGGGCTGTGGGTAGTTTGGGCCATGGATTCCTTCCTTCTATGTTAATTTAGTTTTTTCTCTAAGGTAAAGTAACAAAACAAACATAAAAACTTTCCCCAAATTTGTATGCACTTGGTTGTGCCTATAGGTGTACAGCAAGCATGTCAAACCCAAAGGCTAACATGGGTCAGATAAACAAGGTTTAAGTTTATGTGGGCTGCAAAAAAAAACCCCAAAAGCTTCAATTTTCATATAAACGTAGGTTTATTTTGATAGAGACATGTTGAATACAAAGGTCTGAAATAGATGAGTAATCCTATCTAATAAAAGAGTAATATGCTTATTGACCATCACTCCAACACACAAGATGGCTGCCCCCATGTGGTCAAAGATGGCTGCCCCCATGTGGACACAAGATGGCCACCACAAGATGGTCAGCGGGGGACGGCAGTTGGGAGGGACCAGGCCTGCAAGGGAGAGCAGTTGGGGATGACCGGACCTACAGGGAAGTGCAGTTGGGGGGGACCCAGGCCTACAGGGGAGAGCAGTTGGGGGGACCAGGCCTGCGGGCAGTCAGACATCCCTTGAGGGGTCCCAGATTGGAGAGGGTGCAGGCTGGGCTGATGGACCCAGCATAAATTTCATGCACCAGGCCTCTAGTTGTTAACATAAAATAATAGAACATTTTAATAAAAATTAATATTTTTGTCTTGAACATTAACTTACCAGACACTGAATAACTGCACAAATTAACAAGTGTAACACAAATAAACCTATTTTTCTTGTTCTCTGAAAGCAAAATATTTCCTGTTGTGCACACCAAATAAGTCAGTCCAAGACTAATGATGTGGCAATCGGCTGCTAAAATATTTGCTGCTAGTATTAGTGGAGAGAAATGGTGTGCCTGCACATAAGGCACATAAGGGAAATGAATGCAACACAATTATAGTAATCAGTCATTAGTGAACGTTGTAGTTTGTTATTAATAACTAGTAGCCCTGCGCACAAATACGTGCACCAGTAGCTTGCCAGTAGCTCGCTGCTGCCCTCCAGTAGCTCTCTGCTGCCCGCTTATAGCTCGCTGCCCCACCCTCTTGCTGATCCGTGATCCGGTCATTATGTGGTTGTTCGTTACACCTGACCATTTGCATATTACATCTTTATTATATAGGATTATGTATAACAGGATATTGTAAAAGTTAAGTTACAAAATTTTTATTAATACGTTTTTTACATACCGTTATATTGGCTGGGCTGCAAAAATATTCGTTGTGGACCACATGTCTATTGTGGCTTGCCTAGCACCTTTTCAGGTGTGATTTAGTTCCAATCATTAACAATGAAGAGCATCTACATACAAATCCGAATTTTGTACCTGAGGGCCACGAGTTTGAAATGCTTGGTGTACAGCCAACAATGACACATCTCTGGCTCAGAAGCTCCTGCCCCAGGACTCTCAACACCCACGCCCCCCCCCCCCCCACACCCCCGCTGTCCCTGTATTTCTGCATGGGGAACTACCCACTCTTTTCCCACGGTTACATGCTGGCAGTGATCAAAATCCCTAACCACACCCCCTTCCCCACAGTAAACAGTTAAAACGGTGAAGGGCACCCTCTGGGAGCTTGAAAAGGGACCTTATGCCCCCTGTTTAACAGGGGCGGCCTCCGATCCAGTCCTGGAGCTCGTTGTGTTTTAAAGGATGGTGAGCCCAGTCCTTTGTAATCGTCCAATTCTTATAGAAGAAGAGTACAAAATTTGGATTTGTATGTGGATGCTCTTCATTGTTAATGATTGGAACTAAGTCACATCTGAAAAGGTGCTAGACAAGCTGCAATAGACACATTTGCAGTCACACATCATTGTGACTTGAAGGGGAAAGGGTCTAGTTCAATGTTTTGACAAGAGCTCAGGAAAGTTCTGGCTTGTGGCTCTTGGGTGGAACACAGCAGTGTGTGGGTGGCGTGGTTAGGATGGGAAAATTTAAATATAAAGGGAATCACAAAGTCACGCACATAGAAAGACATCAGTGATAACTTTTGCTGATTTCCAGTTTTGGTGAGTGTCTATCTTTTCACAGCTATTTATCCTCTCTAAGATCAGTTGTTAAAATCAAACCATGTAGCTCAAACACAGAGAGGGTTCACATCAGTAAGGAGCGAAGACATTCTCTCTCCAACCCTAACCACATACATGCATACATCCCACACATCTCAAAACATGCAGAAACATGGAGTGTTGTTTTGCTCTTTTTTTTTTTTTAATACTCAAGAGTTAGGGATAAGAATGAACTGAAGTAGAATAGTATAGTGTGTCATTGCATGTTCTGAATTCTGGCATAATTCAAACACCTCCCACTAAGATTTGTCATTCTGCTTCCAGGCAGGACCGTTCTTAAAGTGTTCTTGACATATGAACACCTACGGTAGTCATTAAGCCCCCCTTAAAAATAATCAGTATCTCCTCTTAGAGAATGAAGTTCTATATCTCCATCAAAAAGATGAAGGTATAACCCTCAACCTGCCATTTAGCAAAGGGCAAGAGAAGTAGGTTAGCATGTAGCGAGTGGAATGAAGTCTGTGCCAGCATTATTCATGACGTATGCCTTATATCACTTGTGACTTAATATCGTGAAACCCTCCTCTCCGCTCTGCCTCTGCAGAAAAGGGACTCAGGAATCCTGGGACATCATACTCTATTAATTTTTAAAACCCACTAGATATGAGTGCTTTTAGACATGGAAATATTAAGAATTGTTCTGAACCCAAAACGGATATTCTTATTTTAGAAAGTGCTTCTTCACCAACTATCACAACATTTCTTTTGCAAGGAGCTAGCTAAAAGGGAGTGAAGTTTTTTTCTGTATGCAAGTCTATCTTCTCTGTTCCAGTTCAAACCAATAACTCATTTTATGCAGCCACGGACCAAAATTTTTGACATTTTGGAGGCATTATTGGAATAGCATATTCTCCATGATCCCAAAAATACATTTTGATGACACATTGACTGCTATATTCCTTAATGGATATTTCTAGTCCATTGTCTGTCTAGCAGCCATATATTCCTACCTATTTGGGTAATTTCTGGCTCCAGAAGAACATATGGGCCATATTCACAACTTCTACCATTTTCAGTGTTTATCTTTTTTCTGTCAAATTTCTTAAGAGTTCTTTCCATTTCCCTTCTGTCTCTTTATTCTTTTCATTTTTCTTGAATGTGCTGATTAGTGATTTGTTTTCATAAAGCTCCAGTTTTAGAGTTTGTGGGCTAGGCAAGCTCAGTGCTAAGAAAAATGGTAAATCCACAGGCTAAAATTTTAGTCCCTGCTCTGTCATTATTTAATATTAACAATTTGTATAGTTGTTTAAGTACCTCATGCCTTAGATTCCCCACTCACTAAATGCAATGAAGGCAGTTTCCTCTCACCAGCTTAGCAGAAGTACAGTGGCAATGAGTAATGTACACGTGTTACTTTGAGAGTCTTTGGAAAAATCTGAATTACTGAGTTCACTGCCAACAGCTCTGTTTGCAGCCTGTGCAAGTCACTTTGGATGTTCTTTGCTTTGGTTCCTCCATTTGACCAATTTGAGTAATAATTTCTCTCTCCACCTATTTCACAGAGATGCCCAAGTCTTGATAGACAATTGTGATACTTTGAAAAGATAGACTGCTAAGAATTTCAGGCAGTGTGGCCTAGCTTCTGGATTAGAAGGAGTCATGAGCACTATGGCAATCAATGACCTATTAAGTACAAGTTATTTGTGTTAATTACATGATCTTGTTACTATCACTGCAATGTGGCTATAATTATCTCTATTTTTACAGGAAATTAAGACTTGGTGTGTGAAAAACTAATCTAAAGACACAAAACTAGTAAGAGACAAGACCAGAATTTGAACCTGGATTTTTAGTTTTTAAGTATTGTTTTATCTTAATCAGTGATGGCTACTTATTTGTCTACATTCATTGTTACTTATCTATATTCATGTTTGCACAATTAGCTTTTATTATTAAAAAATGGGACTATATAACCATTTTATCCAAACATATGAATGTCACCTGTTCATTCATCAAAGAAGATACTTCAGAAATGGCTTTTAGGTCCAAACAAAGGAGCTGGTTGTGATTTCTAATATGGGTGTAAATGTAGATAAGGGGCTACCTTCTGTATCTAATCTATATAGATAGAAAGCAGATCATTGTTGCCAGGGGCCAGGATGACTTGGGGGTTAGCTTGGAAAAGGAACAAAGGCATCCTTTGGGGTGATTACAGTGTTCTATGTCTTAATTGTGGTGCTACTTACACAGGTGCATACATTTATCAAAACTCAATCTCTATACCTAAAATGGGAATATTTTACTATCAATAAACTATGTCTCAATAGGCTTGAGTTTAAAGTACAAGTACCATCATCTATTTGCTGTATGATTGGCAAGATACTTAATCTGTCTAAGTCTCATATTCGTTCTGTGACAACAGGGATACTAATTGTACCATCTCTAAAATGTTGAGGAATATAAAATAAGATCATCCATGTCAAGAGCGTACCATCAAACTTATCCATAGTAAGCACTCAACACATGCTTATTTAACAAAAATATGTCAGCGGGCTGGAAGGGTCAGGTGGGGGGGGGGCTACAGCTGTATTACTTTCAACAATAAAGATACATTTTTAAAAAATGTCAGACAGTGTTCTAGGTATGGAAGAATGAGTGGTAAATAAAAGAAAGCTTCTGCCCTCACCGAATTTATGTTCTAGACTGGGGAGGCAGCCAATAAGCAAGTAGACAAAAAAAGAACATGATACTGTCAAATAGCTATGAAGAAAGTCAGTGATAGGATAATGACTGTGATGGCCATTTCCACAAGTGCTTAGTGAAGAACCCTGTGAGGAAGTCTCATTTAGAATGAGATCTAGATGCTATCATGAAGATGCCCACAGGAAATTGTGGAGGGAAGTGTTTCAGGAGCAAGGGACAGAATGTGCAAATACCCAAAGTGGGAACAAGGTTCTTTTGAAGGAACCAAAGGCTGGGAAAGAGAAATAAGATGAGAGTTTGAAAAGCTCAGTAGTAGGGCAATGTACATTGTGGGGAGACACTGGAGGAAGTTAAGCAGGGTATAATGTGTTCTTACTTAGTTTATAATAATTTCTTTGACTTTTGTGTAAAGTATGGATTCTAAAGGGGTGAGAGAATCAACAGGGAGACCAGGCAAGAAATAGTGGTGCTTGAACCAGGATGTTAGGAATTAGAGATGGTGAAACTTGGCCAGATTTGGGATCTATTTTAGAGTAGAAAAACCAGGATTGCCAACAGTTTGGATGTGGCAACGGACAGAGAATTTTTTGAACAACTAGGTATTATTTACTGGATTGCCATTTACTGATATTTACTAGTAGTTATAATTATAATTTTTTTTCTGAGAAGCCATTTGGTGAGGTCTTAGGTATTATATCATAAGGCGTTTCTGGGTTAACTACTGATATTAAAGAGTTTGTGTGCTAAGTGCTATCTTGGGGCCAAACTTTTAGCTTTAAGTCTTAAGCTATCATTAGGTAATTAAGTGATTGTGCTGAAACCATTTCTGAAATCAAAAGGAATTTGTACTTGTGTGTGTGCATGTGCAAGTGTGAGTGTGTGTGTGTACGTGTGTGTGTATGCGCACACACACGCACACAATGTTTTCTTGAGGCTACAGAGCTCTGCTTGCCAGACTGACATTCAAGAACAGAGCTCAGAACTCCTTATCAATAGGGGTTTTGAAGTTGCCCCTTGCTCACCTCACTTGTACCACATCCTATCCAGGGGTGGGCAAACTTTTTGACTCAAGGGCCACAATGGGTTCTTAAACTGGACCAGAGGGCCGGAACAAAAGCATGTATGGAGTGTTTGTGTGAACTAATATAAATTCAAAGTAAAGGAGCAGAGGGGAGAGCAAGAGAACCGGACAGAACAGCCGGATCCGGCCCGCGGGCCGTAGTTTGCCCATGGCTGTCTCTGCACAATCTTTATGGAGCTAAGACTTTACTCAGCTGTGGTTTATGTCCTTACTGGTTTATGATTCTAAAACACCTAGGATTACTCAGTATCTGTGGAGTGGCAAGTGGGACATGTCCAGGGGACTCCGAGAGTTCTATCTCACAGTTTAGAATTCAAAGGCTGAAGCTTAATTTTATCCCTTTGGTGGAGAGGTTCAGTCAACACCACATCAGTCGACAGCAGTGCTTTCCCTGCCACCTCACTTCCTGCCTCCCTGGCTATTCTCCCTCTGCTTTTGCTTCCTTCTCTAGGAACCACTGGAAGTTTCCCTCCGTGTGAAAAAATGAGTAGTACTCTGGGATAATTCAATGAACCACCGTTCCAGGGGTCAAGTGACAATGGACAGAACCTTTAATTCAATAATAAAAAATAAAGTTGTTGCCTTCCATCGAGCACAGGCAAGCATATCTTGGAGATGTTTCTGCTTGGCTCCAGACCACCACAATAAAGTGGGGATCACAATGAAGCGAGTTGTAATCTTTTGCTGGTGGAGTGTCTTGCCCTTAATTTGTCAAAAATGCAACATCTGTGAAGCACAGTAAAGCGAAGTGCGATAAAATGAGGTAGGCCTGTGTTACCTGCTAGTACTTAACAGGAATTCTAACTTAATCCTTACAACAAATTCAAAAGCTCTCTTGTACAAACTTGTAAAGCTCTCTTATGTTCTACTTCTAATGGTTGAGTGCACAGGCTCAGAGAGTAAAGTAATTCGCCCAAGGCCACACAGCCAGTAAGTGACAGAATGGGGACTTAGACTCAGGTCCGTCTGGCTCCAGAATTCCAAATTTGTAACTGCTAAGCCCCAGTAGTAGCTCAATCCATCTAAGCCTGTAAGTGTGGGATGTAACAGCAAGATTCCCCAGAATCTTGGCTTATTACTCAATCAACAATTGTGAGGCTGACCATGAGGCTTAGAGAATACTGCCACAAACACGGCAGCGGCTGTCCTGATTAAAGACCAGTTTCTGTGTTACTTATGTGGAAGATCTGTTTGTTCTGGTTTTGGCCTTCTACCAAGGGATGGGAAATAGCATCACCTTCATTTTTAGACCAAAGTTCCCTGATTTTCTGCTGAGCGGTACTCTTTTTAAGTGCACCATGAACTTATTGGTATTAATTTACTAAAAAACTGTCCAAACATTATTAACCCTGAAATTTTACATTCCCCAAATCTCAGTCATACTGAATACTTATCTTACTTTCTGCGCTTATATGAGGGAAAGCAGATGTGTGATGTACAGCAAGTTAAGTTCAAATGAAAGATTGTTGATTGACAAAAGCATAAAAGAATATTTTTCAGATTCATGTTGCTTTAAAGCCTGGCTAGAACTTGTGAAAGGAAACACACACACACACACACACACACACACACACACACACACTGGAGGAAGTTAAGCAGGGGATAATGCGTTCTTATTTAATTTATAATAATTTGACTTTCGTGTAAAGTATGGATTCTAAAGGGGCGAGAGAATCAACAGGGAGACTAGGCATTCATATAGTATTTCTGGCCTATTTTGAAAGCATCTTAGATATACTGTTTAAAAGCATGATCTCATGAGATTTCTACCATCCTGCATTTTAGCAGGATGATATATTTGGTTTATATAGATAACAAACATTGGAAGCTGGCTCTAGAACTAGCCCAAATAAAAACCTGCAAATTTTTCATTGCTACTTGCAAATTTTATTTGCTGGAATTGGGGGTGCGTGTGTGGGGGTAAAATTATTTATCCTTCTATAACAACTTTCTGTTCAGAGACAATGTCTGTATGTGACTCAGTTGTACTTCATTCCAGTGATGGAGAAACAAAAGTCTAAACCACAGATTGCCAACAAAGTGATGCAGATGAATCTATTAAAGTATATCTCCTCACTGTTTTGTTTTTTACTTCCAATTGGCACCTTTTCTTGCCTTTCAGCTTTGAAACTTGAGAATAAAATGCCTCTGGAAACAAAGCAAAGTGAGCTGAAGTGTGTGTGTTATTCAGAGTACCGCGAGCGATCTTTGTGCTGTGCACAGCTACAGCTGTCACCAATTTTTCATCTACAGTGAGGTCAGCCAGACAAAAAGACCCACGACAACACATTCAGTAGCATCTTTGTTCTCATCTCAGTCTAAAAGAGGTAACTTATAGTGACTTTCAATTATGGTCACAGTGATTTTTTTCAGCACATCATTGGTTTGGAAATTAATTGTTAGTTGGATGGGGGAGTTTTTTCAAGCTCCTCAAATAAAATAAATGTAGCTTTCATGAAAGATGTTAATCCCAGAGCTCTAGAGATAAATGATTTAACTCTCCATGCTGGAAACTGATGGTTTACCTCCAGATTGTTTTGTGGGGATAAGAATTAATTATGAATTCAAGATGATTTCCAATCATAAACAGCCTACTCTATTATTCAGAGGGCTTTTGAAATTATATTTTTATTGATTTCAGAGAAGAAGGGAGAGGAAGGGATAGAAACATCAATGATGAGAGAGAATCAGTGATTGGCTGCTTCCTGCACACCCCACACTAGGGATCAAGCCTGAAATCTGGGCATGTGCCCTTGACCAGAATAGAATCTGAGATCCTTCAGTCCACAGGACGTTGCTCTATCCACTGAGCCAAACCGGCTAGGGCTACTATTCAGAGTTTGATCATATAATTTATTACTGAGATGCTTTGCTGTACTTTGCTGTCTTCCTTATAGTTTTCTTCATCCCTTTCCATATCAAATGGGTAAATGAGATCAATCTTTTACCTATTAGGTATTTAAGGATCAATTAATAAATTGAGATTTCTAAATTGTTCAGTGATCAATGCAATCCATCTCCTTCTAATTATCTGTGGCTATTAAATTTTTACACATTTTTAAATATTAAAAATAACACAAGCTAAATAAAAAATTAGGGAGCTGTTCATCTTGGTCTTCAAATTTTGTGATTTCAAAGTCATGATTTGGAAAGAATCTTCCTGTTTCTTGAAGCATTCTTCATGATAAGGATGTTTATTTTTTTAATTATTATTGTTTTTTAATCCTCACCTGAGGATATTTTTCCATTGATTTTTAGAGAGAGTGGAAGGGAGGGGGAGAGACACACAGAAAGAAACATCGATGTGAGAGAAACACATCAATTGGTTGCTTCCCACGTGTCCTGACCAGGGCTGGGATTGAGCCTGCAACCTAGGTACATGGCCTTGACTGGAATCGAACCCTCCAGTCCTTGGGCTGATGCTCTGTTCACTGAGCCAAACCAGCCAGGGCAAGATGTTTACTTTTGGTGATTAAACAAAATGGAAAATGCTAATGTAATTTTCCTTAATGTCAAACTTTATCTTGAGTGGAACTCAATGTCTTCTCTATTTTCTTATTAAAAGATTAGAGGCTCGGTGCACAAAATTCGTGCACAGGGGGTGGGGGGTGTCCCTCAGCCCAGCCTGCACCCTCTCCAATCTGGGACCCCTCAAGGGATGTCCGACTGCCCGTTTGGGCCTGATCCCACCACCAGGATAGGACCTAAATGGGCAGTTGGACATCCCTGTCACAATCCAGGACTGCTGGCTCCCAACTGCTCGCCTGCCTGCCTTCCTCATTGCCCCTAACCGCTTCTGCCTGCCAGCCTGATCACCCCCTAACCACTCCTCTGCCAACCTGATTGATGTCTAACTGCTCCCCTGACAGCCTGTTTTCCCCTAACTGCCCTCCCTGTAGGCCTGGTCACCCCTAACTGCCCTCCCCTGCAGACCGGGTCACCCCCAACTGCTCTCCCCTGCAGGCCTGGGTCCCTCCCAAATGCCTTTCCCTGCAGGCCTGGTTGCCCCCAACTTCCCTCCTCTGCCGGCCTGGTCACCCCTAACTACCCTCCCCTGCTGGCCTGATCGCCCACAACTGCCCTCCCTTGCAGGCCTGGTCTCTCCCAACTTCCCTCCCTTGCTGGCCATCTTGTGGTGGCCATCTTGTGTCCACATGGGGGCAAGATCTTTGACCACATGGGGGCAGCCATCTTGTGTGTTGGAGTGATGGTCAATCTGCATATTACTCTTTTATTAGATAGGATAGAGGCCTGGTGCATGGGTGGGGGCCAGCTGGTTTGCCCTGAAGGGTGTCCTGGATCAGGGTGGGGGTTCCCTTGGGGCATGGGGCAGCCTGGGCGAGAGGCCTGTGGTAGTTTGCAGGCCGGCCATGCCCCCTGGTGACCCAAGCGGAGGCCCTGGTATCTGGGGTTTATTTATCTTCTATAATTGAAACTTTGTAGCCTGGAGCAGAGGCCTGGGCCGGCCAGGGTGTGCGGAAAGCTTGGCTTCCTCCATCGCCCAGGGCAACCCTAGCCTCCTGCTCTTTCCAGCTCTGTGGCTGCTGCCATTTCTATTTGGGTTTATGTATCTTCTATCATTGAAACTTTGTAGCCTGAAGTGGAGGCCTGGGCCGGCAAGGGCAGGCGGAAAGCTTGGCTTCCTCCATTGTTGGGGAAACCCAAGCCTTCCTCCTGCTCTCTGTGGCTGTAGCCATCTTGGTTGGGTTTATTTGCATATTTGCCCTGATTGGCTTGTGGACGTGGCTTGTGGGTGTAGTGGATTGATGGTTAATTTGCATATTACTCTTTTATTAGATAAGACTAGAGGCCCGGTGCCCAAAATTTGTGCAATCGGGGGCGGGGGGCATCCCTCAGACCAGCCTGTGCCCTCTCACAGTGTGGGAGCCCTTGGGGGATGTCCGACTGATGGCTTAAGCCCGCTCCCCACAGGCAGTCAGACATCCTTAGTGCTACCTCGGAGATAGAAGAGGCTCCCGCCATCACCACTGTGCTCACCAGCCATGAGCCCAGCTTCTAACTGAGCAGTGCTCCCCCTGTAGGAGCGCACTGACCACCATTGAGTGTCTGCTCCCTGGTGGTCAGTGCATGTCATAGCAGCTGGTCATTCCGCTGTTCGGTTGATTTGTATATTAGCCTTTTATTATATAGGATTGCTTTATGTTTGTCTTCTTCCAGAGTATTCTATTTTATAAAAATTTCTAAGGAAGAAATTGCATACCATCATACCAGGGCCAATGCAAAACAGTCTTTTCCTTGTGCTATTACTTACCTTTCTCTTTCTATTACTCTGGTGGCTATGCACTGAATGGAAAGAAGTAACACAATCCTTCACAAACCTGTAAGTCTATAATTAAGAACTGCATTTCATAAGAGTTCTTTTTTTTTTTCTCCTGAGAAATAAATGTCATGTTTAAAAGGAATATTACAGGAAGAATGATTAAAAAAAAAATAGGCAAAGGGGTAAAGATTATTCCTTCTCTTCTTTGTGGCAGAATACAGAGGGTGTTTTTTGTTTTTTTGTGTGTTTTTGTGTTTTTTTGATAAGTACTTACAATGACTACACTGTTGAGTTGGCATGCAGATCAAAAGACTGACAGATTTAATTCATGTTTCTGTGCTGTACAAACAATGACATGTATAAGCCAATCTGTGCTGCTTTCAGCGAGTAATTGAAGGTAGTACAAACACAGACTTTAAAAGATCCATGGTGCCTAACTGAACTGTTGGACAAAGAGAGATCCGACAGCCCATATTCATTTTACTGTTTCGTTGGGATTCTGCTTGGCCTGCCCTCTGCCCTGCCCTCACACTCCTGGAATTAATAGTGACTGATAGCCTTTGCACGTGTCACTAGAAATGGACACACACACACACACACACACACACACACACACGGTATATTAACTCACTTGTCTGCTGCTGGGTGAAGAGATAAGCTCCAAGAGTGCACAAAAAATAATCTGAAGCCGTTTGGAAGTTAACCACAAGAAATCAATGTTTGCATGAGCTTCCATTACACAGGCAGCTTTTGCTCTATAATGCTGGCCGGCCTGGGTAATGAGATAATAAATTCATCCACGAATGTATAAAGAATGACCCTGCAGGATTTTGACATGACATTTTCTGTGGATCTAACTTGGTTGGAAACTACGGGCAGCATTTTTCTCCAGTAATTTGTGTACTTGATGTATTTTTTTTTTTTTCCCAAATTGCATGGTGCCAGCAATTTGGGTTTTAAATACAATAGTCTTTTGAGAAGTACTGAAGAAAATGAATAGAAAATCACCAGCATCATAGCAAATTATCCTAGGTCAACACATAATGCCTTCATTTTCCAGATGTCTCAATTCAGGCAGCTACTTTGGGCATTTTTATCTAAGGATGCTTTTAAGTATTCCAAGTTTAATAATACATTTTCTGTTGTGTGTTACCATAGGCTAACATCATTGTATGAGTGTCTTCCACATTCAGGGTCCAAGAGAAATGAATTTAAATCAATGTACCCAGAGGCGGTGCTTTTGTTTGAATGTTTCCAATGACTTCTTTGTTCAAAATCCTTGCCTTTACTTAAGGGTCATGGATAATTTTTTATGATTCTGCCTCAATTATAAAACTGTAATTGTTTTATACTAAAATGTCTTCAAGGATAATTTCCAAGTTTTTTAATGTCCAGAGTTTAAACATTTGGGAGTTGCCTATGCCATAACAATTAATTGATACATTGTTTTAAGAATACTGGGTCTTTGTTATGACTGTCTTAAAAAGAGTTACATAAATAATGCTGGCTTATTGTAGAAAAATTAGACGTTTCAAAGAAGCAAAAGCAACAAAAAGTATAATACTTTCACCTCAGAGTAATTATTATAATTTGGATTCTATCCTTTCTAACTTTAAAAAAGAATATTATGCCCATTCTTTTAGCAAGTAAATAGGAACCTTAATTCATTAGTTATTGTGGAATATTTCATATTATACAGGTCTGGGCAAAAGTAGGTTTACAGTTGTTCATATGAAAGATAATACAATAATTAGTAAATAACAATACAAGAATAAACTCTGTTTTACATACTCACAACTGTAAACCTACTTTTGCCCACCCCTATATACATAATATATATAACTAGAGGCCCGGTGCATGAAATTCGTGCATGACGGGGGGTGTTCCTCAGCCCAGCCTGCACCCTCTCCAATCTGGGACCCCTTGAGGAATGTCTGACTGCCTGTTTAGGCCCGAACCCAGGATCGGGCCTAAACGGGCAGTCGGACATCCCTCTCACAATCCAGGACTGCTGGCTACCAAATGCTCACCTGCCTGCCTTCCTGATTGCCCCTAACCGCTTCTGCCTGCCAGCCTGATCACCCCATAACCACTCCCCTGCCATCCTGATTGATGCCTAACTGCTCACCTGCCAGCCTGTTTGCCCCTAACTGCCCTCCCCTGAAGGCCTGGTCACCCCCAACTGCCCTACCCTGCAGGCCTGGTCACCCCTAACTGCCCTCCCTTGCAGGCCTGGTCCCCCCCAACTGCTCTCCCCTGCAGGCCTGGGTCCCCCCCAACTGCCTTTCCTGCAGGACCGATCACCCCCAACTTCCCTCCTCTGCGGGCCTGGTCCCTCCCAACTGCCCTCCCATGCTGGCCATCTTGTGGCGGCCATCTTGTGTCCACATGGGGGCAGCCATCTTTGACCACATGGGGGCAGCCATCTTGTGTCTTGGAGTGATGGTCAATTTGCATATTATTCTTTTATTAGATAGGATAGAGGCCTAGTGCACGGGTGGGGGCCAGCTAGTTTGCCCTGAAGGGTGTCCCGGATCAGGGTGGGGGTTCCCTTGGGGTGTGGGGCAGCCTGGGTGAGGGGCCTGTGCTAGTTTGCAGGCTGGCCACACCCCCCGGCGACCCAAGCAGAGGCTCTGGTATCTGGGATTTATTTATCTTCTATAATTGAAACTTTGTAGCCTTGAGCAGAGGCCAGGCCGGCCAGGGCGGGCAGGAAGCTTGGCTTCCTCCATCACCAGGGGCAACCCAAGCCTCCTGCTCTCTCCAGCTCTGTGGCTGCTGCCATATTTGTTGGGTTAATTTGCATACTCGTTCCTGATTGGCTGGTGGGCGTGGCTTGTGGGTATAGCAGGAGGTACGGTCAATTTGCATGTTTCTCTTTTATTAGATAGGATTGTTTCTTCTCATCTAGAGTTGTTCAGAGTGCTTCATTTGCTGTCTTTTTTGAATTGGGTTTCTTCTGTGGATTTCTTAGAATCTAGAGATTTTGAGTATAAAGGTACAACCTATGTACGTTTGTTAGAACATAAGCTAGGAAATGGTTAAGTAATATTAGCAGGATCACATGAGCTGGTTAGTGGCAGGGAGAAAAACTGATAATCATAAGTGATTGCTAAAAACTTGAACAGAAGAGTGAACTACTTGAAAAATATGATTGTGAGGAATAGCAAAAGAATTTGGGCATGTTTAATTGGAGAAAGGGTTTAAGAGAAATGTGATAACTATCTTTTTCTTTGAATGGTTGCCATGTGAAATTCCTCAGGAGTGCTATCTGAGATCGGGTTGGTGTAACAAAAATACCATAGACTGGGTGGCTTTAACAGCTAAAATTTATTTCTCACAATTTTGGAAGCTGGAATTCAGAGGCAAGAGTGCCAGCATGGTGTGGTTCTTGATAAAGGACCTCTTCCGGTTTACAAAAGACTATCTCCTCATCCTCATTTGGTAGAGAAAAGAGAAAGGAGACTAAATTTCTCCTCTCTCCTCTTAAAAGGGCACCGATCCCATCACAAGGGTTCAACGCTCATGACCTAATTTCCTCCCAAAGGTCCACATTGGGAATTAGAGTTTTCAACATATGAAATTTGGGGAAACAAACATCCAGTAGATAGCAAATGCTCTAGAAATAAAGAAAAATTAAACTAGGATACATGGTGGAGATAACCACATAGGAGGCTTGGGATCCTATCTAAAAGGAAGAAGGAATCAGAAACTAGAAATATTCAGCAGTGGTATCAACAGTGTTTCAAGCACTGAACCCCTCATTACTAAAGGGATGCTAATGGCTGTTGGTCAGGGATGCATTAGGGTTACCTGCAGGTGGAGAAATGTTGGAGTATGTGAGAAATCCCTTTCTTCTCCTGGAGCTTCTTTCCTTCACCCGAGGCAATCCAAAGCCCTCAACTCAATAAGGATAAGGTTGCATGGATACATCAGGGTGAAACTTAAAAGACATCTCAATAAAAACTAAGAGCAGAAATAAAATCAATTGTACTGTGGATAGCTGTTTGGATAAAACTTCTAATAATTGAAATATCAGCAGCTCTTTTACTATGCCAGATATAAGGGGTACTTTTAATTCTAGAAACCTAAGATCTATAAGATTCAAAGTCATCAGTAGGAATTGCCAGGGTTTTGACTTTGGTGCTGTGGACACCATATCCCACCTTAGGAAAGAAAACCATGAGGGAACAGGGAATTATGTGTAACACAGTGATTGAGTGATCTGTGTTCCTTTCTTTCTGTTCAGAGTCTAATCTGTTAGTCTGTATCTGAAAGCATCACAATAATATAGTCTAGAAGTAAGCAAACATAAATCATCACTTTGGCAACAAACCAAACCGATAGGGAACAAAGCATGGAGATAATTCTTAGGTGGTGGAATCATAGCATAACCCACGATGACTTTATGTTATCCAGAGACAGAAGAAGATGGAGCATTATTCCTAAACTAGAGGCCCGGTGCACGAAATTCATGCACGGGGGGGGGGGGGGGTTCCCCTCAGCCCAGCCTGGACCCTCTCCAATCTGGGACCCCTTGAGGAATGTCTGACTGCCTGTTTAGGTCCAAACCCAGGATCGGGCCTAAACGGGCAGTCGGACATCCCTCTCACAATCCAGGACTGCTGGCTCCCAAATGCTCGCCTGCCTGCCTTCCTGATTGCCCCTAACTGCTTCTGTCTGCCAGCCTGATCACCCCCTAACCACTCCCCTGCCAGCCTGATTGATGCCTAACTGCTCCCTGCCAGCCTGTTTGCCCCTAACTACCCTCCCCTGCTGGCCTGGTCACCCCTAACTGCCCTCCCCTACAGGCTTGATTGCCCCCAACTGCCCTCCCTTGAAGGCCTGGTCTCTCCCAACTGCCCTCCCCTGCAGGCCTGGTCCCTCCCAACTGCCCTCCCTTGCAGGCATGGTCCCTCCCAACTGCCTTCTCCTGCTGGCCTGATCACCCACAACTGCCCTCCCTTGCAGGCCTGTTCCCTCTCAACTGCCCTCCCCTGCTGGCCATCTTGTGGCGGCCATCTTGTGTCCACATGGGGGCAGCCATCTTTGACCACATGGGGTCAGCCATCTTGTGTGTTGGAGTGATGGTCAATTTGCATGTTACTCTTTTATTAGATAGGATAGAGGCCTGGTGCATGGGTGGGGGCCAGCTGGTTTGCCCTGAATGGTGTCCCGGATCAGGGTGGGGGTTCCCTTGGGGTGGCCTGGCCAAGGGGCCTGTGGTAGTTTGCAGACTGGCCATGCCCCCCAGCGACCCAAGCAGAGGCCCTGGTATCTGGGATTTATTTATCTTCTATAATTGAATCTTTGTAGCCTTGAATGGAGCCAAGCCTCCTGCTTGCTCTGTGGCTGCAGCCATTTTTGTTGGGATTTATTTATCTTCTATAATTGAAACTTCGTAGCCTTGAGTGGAGGCCTAGGCTGGCCAGGGTGTGCAGGAAGCTTGGCTTCCTCCTTTACCATGGAAACCCTAGCCTCCTGCTTGCAGCCATCTTGGGTGGGTTAATTTGCATACTCGCTCCTGATTAGCTGGTGGGTGTGGCTTGTGGGTGTGGTGGAGGTATGGTCAATTTACATATTACTCTTTTATTAGATAGGATACTGCAATATCTGCAAAGGTGAGATGATCATTACAAATCAGGATGTTACGAAAAGAAAAAGAAAACAGAAAAAAGCTACAGCTAGAGACAGATGCTCCAATTAGCAAGGTATCCATTTCCACATTATTATGTTTTCAAATAAATTCTGACATGCAATTTCAGAACATTGGAAAATAATACTAAACCAGCCCAAGTAGAAACAGGAAGTAAATCTTGGCAGAGCTGTTCACCCTCAACATATTACTAACAATTCATTCCATTACTGAGAAGGGGTGGGGAGATGGTGATGAATAGATTATTTTAAAAAGCAGCCTTTAGCTTAAGATGGTTTTCTCAAACTTAGAATTATAAATCGAAACTGGCAACGTCCAAAAATAATCTTGTAATTACTAAATCAGATAGTTTAACCAGATAGCTTAAATTTATCTATAAGGATCCTCATGTTCCAAAATATCAAATACAGCTGTAAAGTCTTATAAACTTAATTTTACCCTCTGGTACATGGCACGCATCATTACCCATTTGAGAAAAATCTGTACTCTTCCTACACACAGATATAAAATTCTGTTTTCTTTTCAGTAAGTCCATTTAAGCTATCCAGTTGGGACCAGTGTAGACCCATAAAAATATTAACCCTGCTCCAACTTTTCCCAGCCACCAGTACATATATGCCTTTTTTTTTTTCAGAGAGAAAGGGAACATTTGATACATGTACTGACTTGAAAAACTGTTCTCTTGATAAAGTAGGGGAAATAGGAGTACAGACCTCTGTAATAATCAGCTCTGTTCCTTCCTACTAAAACAGTTTTCCAGAAATATCCCAGCCCTATGAAATAAAGTTCTGTGGGGGTTGAACCTGCATTTTAAATAATCTCACTAAGGATCTTATTGTATTATCTTTTTAGTATAATTGGCTTAAGTAAAAGTGTGAGGGTTCTCCTCTTCAGCATCCTCCTTAACTTCTAGAATTTGTGAACCTTGTTGAATCAGTATCAAGGGAGACTAGATGAGAAAGAAAAACATGAAAAATGACAAGTTTGAAGATCAAATAATTTGAGGTCTGAATGTCTGAATATGACATATGTAGACCTAAGCTATTGACATCAAAAGCAATGGTTTGGGGATAGAGTGAGGGAAGGATATAAAACGGCTGTGTTCTTAAGCTGTCATTTATGTCAGCCTTTTGCTTGTCCCTGGAAATAAGCTAAGAATACCCTTTGTATCACACAGCTATGAATCTTGGAAATTCTTACAAGCATGTTTAAGTGCCATTTGAAACTCAGCTGAAGCTTTTCTATTGGAGTTCAGTTTATACAGCTGTTGCCAATGTGATACTCATGATGATGTTTTATGCCATGAAATACTCAAAACCCTTTCGATGGATTCTCTCAATTAATCTCTTCCACACTCCTCTGAGGTAGGTGCTGTTGGTCCTCCTGACTTACAGATAAGGACCCTGAGGCTCAGAGAAGTTGCATTCTTTCTTTGCACAAGGTGCAGGACCAGGCTGCAAACAGTACACGGACTTCGGAGTCTATGCTTTAAAGCAGGATGTTATTCTGCCTCAAAATCTGGGATCACATTATGTAGTAGAGGTCAGCAAACTTTTTCTGTAAAAGGCACTTAGTAAATGACTGAGGCTTTGTGGACCCTAGACTCTCTGCCATTATAGAACGAAAGTCCTAGAAAGTGTAAACCGATGGGTGTGGCTATGTCCCCCCAAACACTTTATTTATAAAAACAGATGGCTGGCGGAGGTCAGCGGTGCTATAGGATTTAAAAAATGTCCCCTCGCCCTGGTCAGTGTGGCTCAGTTGGTTGGAGCATTGTTATCCCCTACACTAGAAGGTCGCAGGTTGGATCCCCAGTCAGGCAGGGCACAAACCTAGGTTGTGGGTTCCATCCCAGCCACCCACATCTCTCTCTCTCTCTCTCTCTCTCTCTCTCTCTCTCTCTCTCTGCTTCTCTAAAATAATTATTTAAAATGTTCCCCTCATGGTGATGTAAAAGAACTACACATTTTATTTTTCTGTGAACAAAGATTTTACATTGTCTTCTGGTGTAAATTTTTGCTCCTCTGACAGCCAAGAGCAAAAGGGCATACGCATAGATGAGGCTTCCAGAAGTGAGGAGTTTGCTTTGAAGTGTTCACACTGTCTCACCTAGTTGTTCCTAGAAACATGGGTTTATGAAGAAGCCAGCTGGGCTCAAAGTGGGGAGGGGACTTTCTCAAAGGGAAACAGATTTTGCACTTGGAGTGAGTATCACACCTGTGATTTAGCCTGCTTTGTCTCCACACTTGAATCCAAACAGGTGTCCAAACCAGACAAAATCAATGATTCCGGGAACTAAACTAGTATGTGTGCTATAAACTTTTTGGTTTTTTAAGCACATATCCCAAATGAACATTGCTTGAAAACATTTGCTTCCTGTTTCGTCAAAATGAGGAGACCTTTCCAGTCTAAACTCTCTCAGATGGCCTGTTAATGAGCGGCTTGCAAACAGTAAATATTATTGATAGTGGTTTTCAAAAATTCTCTGAAGTCTCCAGAGTTTGGTTTGCCTCCATCTGTGAATTGGGAGGATGACAGCTGCCATGCTCCACAGAGCTGGGAAGATTGAATAAAGAAATAGACACCTAAAAGCCTTGGTAAGTTCAGGGAGCTAAATAACTGGTTGGTACGGGTATTGCTCCAGTTGTTTGGGATCAAGTGAATTATACCCCCTCCCTATGTGTGTATTCGGGCTTTGGTAAGTGGATGGCAGCAAACTAGGATTCTCATTATAAGATAACCCTGGACAATATTTTCAACAGTTCACATAAAAGTCCATTTGTTGAGTCAATGCAGAGAATTTGGGAACTCTCTGAGGATGAACGGCACGCACTATCAGAGGGAGGGTGGGCCTCAGGCACACTGTGGTGAAATATGGCAAGAGTGGATGTTGGCTTGGACTCCAAATGGCTCGCGGTGATAATTGCCACTTTCTTAATGCAAATGATTAGCCATGATTTTCTAAGAAAAAATGTGAGTGAGTTGCCCTTCTAACAAACCTGGAAGCAGCGAAGTTGTCCTCTCATGAAAAGGGCTGGCAGAGAGAATGCTTCCTTTCCCTTACTTTTCACAGGCTTTGCTTTTGGAAACTGTAGCATTTATGTGGACAACAGCATGGATTGTTCTAGTGGCCAGAAACTACTTGGTAATACTGGGGAGACTGACATCAACATAAAGAAAACAAACCAGACGAGATCTACAGTGCTTCTTGATGTGTCCACAAATTAAGTTTATAGCTAAGCAACTTCAGGACTATTTATTTATATGAGTTTTGAGCATTTTTTTTCTCTTTTGCAGGAGGAGGGGAGAAGGCGTTTGGATTAATGAAGGTAAAATAAGTATAATCAGGAATAATAAAATGGGTGATGTGAGCACAGTCATTTAATAGTAAACCCATTAACGTGTTCTGAAAATCTAAAATGTCTAATTCTTATTATAAAGACTCTATTTATTGAATATTTACTGTGTCAGTAACTGTGATAAGGACATTGCATAATTATTTCATTCATCTCATTCCATCGTGAAATAGGCAATTTTAGTTTCCACATTTTTAACAGATGAAGAAAACGGCCTGGGGCACACAGTTCATAAGTAGGATTTTAACCCAGATCTGTCTGATGCCAAAAGCCACAGCACTTAAACAATAGTTAGAAAAAAAAAAATACAGGGAACACCAAGAACTGAGCTTGGTTTATAGAGAATTGTAACTAAGGGACAAGAGCTCGAGAGTAATTCAGGGACATAATAAAAAAAGAGGGGAAGATGCATTTTCTTTTCTTTGGAGAGGGAACGCAGGAGGGCCTGGTGGAAGACACCTTCTGGGCTGGCGGAGGCCCCCACCTCCGTAACCCCCCTCCGCAGGCCTCCATCTGTCTCTATTGAAAGGGGAGCCTGGGCATTGTTTTCCCCAAGCATTCTGTTTGTTTCTAATATGACCTGTGAGAATTTGAAATTTTTTATTTCCCTATATGTTTGTTTCATGTTTATTTTGCCCCTCACGCATGAGCTCTGTGAGTACTGGTTCCTAGTCCGCTTTGTTCCCTTTGTATCCCCAAGCACCTCATAGTCCCAGCCACATAGTAAGCACACAAAACCCAATAGTAAGAATTAGCTTTATTGAGCACTTGCCAGGGGCTGGGCGCTCTTGCAAAAACTTGACATCTATTATCTCATTTAACCCTCAGCATGTCTCTGCTCACATCCCACTATGTGCTCTGTGGGTTCTTTTACTTCTCACTTGTTCTTTCCATTCCCTGTTACAACTCCACTGTCTGTCATTGAAATATGTTTTCCTCACTAAATCTACCACAAAACTGTTCTGTATTTACTTTTCACTGTTTGCTTATATATGCATATTTTTATATACCATATATATGTATATATATATATGTATGTATATATATATATATATATATATATATATATATATATATATATATTACATATAACACACACATACGTGCACACATACACAGGGGAATTTATCCTTTCTCTTATGAGGCTGGGCTATTTTTGTTGGACAACTGTCAGATAATACCACCTATAAAGTGGAACTAAAATCATTTTATGTACCAGCTACAAAAAGGAGAATATGAACTCAGCTTGAATAACATCTAGAAGGGGAATAAGTCAAGTCCATTTAATACATATCTACTGAGGTTCTGGTTTATTTACATCCCTGTGCTTGTAAAGAATAAAAGTGAAACTCAAGACCCTGTCTCTCCATGAGGAAGTTTGCCATTTTTAAAGTTGTGGAGATATGGGCATTCTCGAGCGCAGTCTTTGGGGCACGTGAGTCACATGGGCCCTGAGGCTTGCGCAAAGCTCCTGACGTGCACATGCACTGAGCTTGCTGGTGAAGGGATGTGCAAGGAAGTTGGTAAACATGTGCCAGAGCAACTCCTCAATGCCATAGGGGTGGAAAAGGAGCTTTGATGACTAACAGCAAATGTTTAATTTAATCTTACATTATCTTACAATTAAATGGGAGAAGAGGAGCTGAGCAAGATTCTAGGTTTGAAGATCCAGGAGAGAGAAGAAGAGAGGCAAAAAGTTAGCTAAACATTAGATAAAGCAGAAATCGTTCAAGTATAGAAGGTAAAATTAGTGAGTCTTTTACTAAGTAAATATCCAATAAGCATTTGTTTTGATTGATCTGATTTCAAGAGTGTTTATGAGAAAAAATGGCCTCCCTCACTACCCACATGTCAGTACAAGTCTTTCACTCAAGCAGAAGGACAAACTAGCTGTTTGTTTTTAATCATCTTGAGAACAAGGCACATGCAAGAGATTGCTTTATTCTCTTATCTTCCTGGACCATCCCACACTTTGACCATCATAAATCATTCTCTCTCCCTTCCTCTGTTCTCTGCCCATGGGGCCTGTGACTTCCATTCTTAGACACATCTATGCCATATGGGTAAAAGAACAAAGTGAGGAGTCATTTCCTTTATCTGTTTTTATAAACAGCCCTGGAACATGAGACAGGATCTAGGGAAGTTTATACAGGAAAATGAATGACATTTTGGGGTGGGAGGTGGGGGAGGGAGTAGGACTGAAGGAGATTAGAGGTATGTCCTTAAGGGAGAGCTTAAAAGGAGAGTCTTATTATTAAGGGCTAATAATTAGAATGTGTTTAAGACTTAAAGTAGTCTGTTTTGATTTTCACTTATTTACAGAGAACCAATTAAAGGCATGTCCAAGAGCCTGTAAAAGACATGAATCTAAGAGTCAGAATCCTCCCACTGAAAATGCTTAGTGGGCATTGCTAGATGCTCTGACAAAAAGATATTCCACGTCATGTTTCTGTAGTAGAGACTGGGGGAACTCCTGGCAGGGGCTTGCCACACAAGAGCATATCTCTCTGCCTTCCCATGATGGACATTTGAAATGGCAGCTTTTGGAGAGGTTTTATTTACTAGAATATGCATTGGACAAGAGGCAATATCTTTGATCACCGGTTTCCAAATTATCTAAGCAGGGCTGTAGAGATTTAATTGCTCAAATTGGCTGTAGAACAGATAAAAAAGTTGGCAGGTGGTCATAGTCTTCATGGGACCACAAACCTGAATGTCTGCCCCAAGGCACGCACCACCACTCTGCACCGTAGGGTGGATAGAGGAAAAGCAGTAGAGCAATTCCACGGACAAGATATTTCAGACAGAATCACCTGCCTGCATTACTTCCCTGATAGCTGTGATCTCAGGCTATTCTAAGTTATCTAGTATAATGTGTTCTCTCTGCCTCTTCCTCTCCCTCTTTCTGTCATTCTCTCCCTACCTGCTCCAGAAGAGTTATGAAGGCTGCACAACTCTACAATATATATCTATATTTTTCCCTCCATGGTCTCCCTCGGCCTCTTTTTGGGGTAGGAATGGGTAAGATTTGTGTATATTTGGCATGTTTAAGCTTATAGTGAAATATATGACTATTTCTGAAATTGAACAGGGCTAGAAGATATATAGATATATAACAATATTTTGGAGAGGTCAGAAAAATATGACACTAAGAAGATTTATAAATTAGGCATCTACCAATATAGCAATATGGTTTTAGTTGATAACTATTGGAACAGGAGTGTTTTCTTGAACAGTTGGATTCTCTAGTAGCCTGGGAAGGGAAACAGTATTTTTTTGTTGTTGGGGACAGTATTTTGCAATTACTTTAGAATCACTCTGTTCCTAATCAGGGAGAAATGGAATGACTTTATTTAAAAAAAATACCTCAAAAGACAAAAGCCCCACACACATTAAAATATAATTATTCCATTGGAAACTCAAGTTCTTCCCTTTCCTGGTGGACAGCTGGAAGGCTTAGGACATTCTTCCCTTGGTCCTTTGATATTTCTAGAGCATGTGGCAGGGAACTCAGTAATTTCAGAATGTTAGAACTAAAGGGAACTTGAGAGACCCATCTCAAGGGAGAGAGCAGAGGCTCTGAGGCTCAATGCACTATAGAGCTTTGCCTGGTGGCCTACCTCCAGAGGTGTCATGCTGGGAACAGGCAGAGGACTAGATGGGAAGTGGAACAGGAGAGAGTTCAGTTCAGCCTTCACTGGGGCTGAGCTCTTATGTGAGATAACTAGTCTCTCTGAGCCTGTTTCCTCTTGTGCAAAATCAGAGATTCTAGCAGGGCTCAGATGAGAATGAGAAAAGAGCTTTATAAATTTTAAAGTACTATGCACATAAAAGGTATGCAGATGGGATCACATATGAAGTAATTGGGTAAGAACTTCTAGTTCTCTTATGTTTTTCACGAGTGAAATATTCAGCCAGGATCTGCTGGATTCACGGCTGGAGTTATTAATCCTTTTGGACTCGTGTACTTCTATAAGTTGACCCAAGCAATGGACTCTTACTACAAAGAACTAGGCCTGTGCTCATGCACATGTGTGCACACAGACACACATTCTGCATGCACATATTCCAGCATGGCATAGTGGAGTGAGCATGGACTCTAGAGAATGGTAGACCTGGGTTCAAATTCTAGCCCTGCTACTTGCCAGGCCCATGACTTTAGATAAGTTACTTAATGTCTTTGAGCTTCCGTTTAGTTTCTTCCACTGAAGAGTTAACACCCACTTAATACATCCTAGCATCTGGTTGGCTAATATTTGGGGTTCTCAGTAAATGGTAGGAGTGGTAGTTATTATCACCATTTTTATTATTACTATGATTCCACGTAGTTCTGAGCTTTTAACTTGGTATATCCCTCACAAGATTCTGCTGTTGTGAAACTTTGAGTGATGTATGAATGACATTGACCCTAGGGATATTTTCAATATTATCAAATTAGAGCAAAGAAAATTTTAGCAAGTATTTAAGCCCACTAGTGAAAATGTTTCCATCTAATTTAGCGGCATTTAGTAGCCATAACCACTAAAAATGTTTTTACGGGGAAGGGTAGATAAAATGTTTAACAGGCTAACAAATGTAGCTGTAAATCTAATCTAACACTTTTAAGACAAAACTCTTGTCTGGGTAATGCCTATCATGTAGGCTTTCATGGAGATATAAATGTGTATTATATTTAGAATAATACACTATGAAGTCAATTAGGCCAACATAAAGGATTATATTGATGGAGTATTTTACCTTCCTGGTTTTGTCAGTTTCCTTGACTTCAGTATCTTTTCATTTCCCCTATTTTAAATATTCCCTGGTTTATAGTAACCATTATTTTATTATAGACCATTCTTGTCTTGTTTTTTCTTTTAAATCGTTTCTTTTCCCAAGGTTCTGCTGTTAGTCAGTGTAACATCTAACATAATTTGGATTCTTCTTTTGAATTTGGTTTTGAACAATCACATCCAGATGTTTGCATTATAGCCTGATCCCCATTCAATGCAGTGTGGATGTTTCAGAATATTTTACTACCAAAGCTTCCTTCACATTCTTTTTAGTTCACAGTGACTTAGATTTTCCCATGCTCTATTTGGTTCTTGCATAGGGTCATAGCACTGAAAGGGACTTTGGAGATCATTTAGTCATCCCCTGTATTAGAGCTGAGGAAACTGAACCCTTGAGAGACTTCATCATGACCAGTGCTAGTAATATAGCTAATATTTGGCAAATCTGGGAAGAAGGACCTCATTCCCCCAGACCACTCTAAGTTTGAACACTAAAATATTTTTAAACTTAAAAAAATCATTTCTCTCATTTATCAATTATATTCTAAATTCAATCCAGATAGATGTTTGGAAATCCCTAAGGATGACTGCAAATTAAAGGTGTTATATTGAATGCCAAGGTTGTGGGCTCAAACCCTAGTGTGGGGCACCGATAGATGATTGCTTCTCATTATTGGTGTTTCTATCTCTTTCTCCCTCTCCCTTCCTCTCTGAAATCAATAAAAATATATTTTTTAAAAAAGATGTTACATTGTGACTTTTCTTGAAATATGTAACTTTTAAAGCAAATCATTACATTTGTACCTCTGAATTAGAAACAACTGTATTCCCTCAATGTCTATATTGTTTAAAACTCTTAAACAAGGAGGTCAATTTTGAAGCAGTAAGTCTTCCCCCATTAAATAGTTTCCGAATGTAATGTCTGAAAAAGAAGCAAAGGCATCACTAGATCGTATGTCACTTAGGGGTGTATGTAGAGCTTTAATGCTTTTCTCCCTGAAAAAAAAAAAAAAGCTTAAAATATAATTCAGGTGGAAAGGAATATCCAAGAACTAAACCATTTGTTAAACAAGACCAACAAAATATAATTTAGAAAATGTATACTCTAAATGCTAGTGCGTGAAAATGCCTCCAAGTAAATCACAATCCACTTTTGATTTAACTGGTATTGAAAAGAGGAATGCAAGGGCAAGTGTAACCTTTTCTCTTTTTTTAATGGGATATCTGCCAACTACTAGCAATTGAGTAATTATTTTCCCCACAGGATACTCTGCGCTCATTGGAATGTAGCTTAAGATAATAATCAAATTCAATGATTCCTGATACCAATGTAATATGGAATTCGGTCATACAAAGCTTTATTTAGAGAAACGTGTTCCAGTTCTGTTTAACCAAATGCACTATAGATCCTCATTGAAAAGAGGAGAGGTTTCCTTTCTCCATGCTCAAACACTCCTACAAGACTTTCATCTAATTGCTTGGAAAACTCTGATGTAATCATTCATCATAAACTTTTGAATGCCCACCCTATGAGGCACTGTGCTCAACACCGAGGGCAGAAGTTGATTTTGTTTGCATCAATGTTATCCCCAAGTGGGTTTAGTGGAATACTAATTTCTTGAGAAAAAAATAAAATAACTGTAGAAACCTATAGAAAAACCAATAATGACAGCTAACATTTAGACATATCATGTGCAAACACTGTTACAGGTTATCTATTCCATATCCATTTTGTTTAGTCTTCATGAAAGCCCTAAAATTAGGTACTATCATATTCCCTGCAAGGGTCATTGAGGATTAGAAAGTTTAACTAAGGTGTTCTTGGTCCTGTAGCTAATATATGGGGAATCTGAACTTCAAATACAGTCTGATTTTAGAGCTGATATTTTCAACCCTGTAATACAACAGTCTGTCTAGGGGGCCTCAATAATTACTTTCCCATAATAAGCCAGTTTAGTTGATGCTTTTAGTGTGAAAGTTGAATTGTTTAAACCCATTCTTGAAATCACCTTGAAGCAGATTTTACTGTGCCTAAGATTTAGTGTTTTTTAGGTGTATTTTATTACATCTGAGCCTGCTGTAGCAGCCAGAATTGTGACAACCAATTTGCAATTCAAGTTTTGCGATTCTTCTGCGAAAAGGTTTGAATTCTAAGGGATTCACCAAAAGATCCAGGAAACTGAAGGCAGAAGTGTGGTTCATAGAATAGCACTTCAAGCTCCTCATCCCATGATTGACAGGATCATTTCTAACATAAGGTGATGATGAAATTTCTAGGGAGTTATGCACATCGAACTTGTTCCAAGTGTCTGTGCCATGAATATGCACCAGACTCTCGAATGACAGAGCACTGGAGCTGAGAAGCATGAATTTCTGACTTGGTCAACCGAAACTATGTACTTCTTCAACATCAAAAAATTTCAGCTTATTGAACACATGTAATGAGGCAAAAGTTAAGGAATTTGGTAAGATTGAAGTTCTGCAGTATCAAATATATGATTCAAACCTCATACATTAGTCTGCAGTATGGCTTGTTCTAGGCTATAGACAGATTTTCAAACAAATGGCGGTTTGAGAAATTTGGAAAAAGAAATGTACTAGTCTATTATCAGTCCCTTGCCTCTACATTAAAGTGTCGGCACAGGTATGAAATTGGGCTGCATACAGAAAGATAGGTCACAGTTATAAAAAAAAATGATGGTCTGCATTTTACAGATGATCTTGTCTTACTGTTTCTATTATCTAATAAATAGCATGAATATGGAAAGGAACTTTTGGGGTAACATAGTAATCCTCAATCTTGGAGATTCATTTGTATCTTCACATAAAGATGCTAAAAAGTCTTACAGTCTTTTTAAACATAATGTTTCTCAAGCTTATTTGACCACATAACATTTTCAGGAATCACTATTAACATGAAACTAATAATGTTTTTTTTTGGAAGAAGGCAAGGTCTACACGGGAATGAGTATTTTGTTACAAAATGTCTCCTTTCCCCATATTCCATTTATTTTTGATTTCTAATTTTTTGTTTTGCAAAGTTTCAACCATACAGAGGAAGAAAATATATAATAAATCCAATACACCTATCGCTTTGATATAACAACTATTTCAACATATTGCCTCACATGTTGTTGTTGTTTTTTATGTGATTTAAAGGAAATCCAAGACATCATAAACTTTAAGTTTTATCCTTAAATACTTCAGTATATTATTATAAAAAGTAAGAATTTTCTTTACATGTCTACCATGCCATGATATCCTCCAACACAATTAATACCACCTCTTTAAAGGTATCTAACTCACAGTTGATATTCAAATTTCCTAAACTGTTCCCCATGTGTCTTCTTTTTAAAATGTACAATTCAATGCCTTCTAGTATACCCATGGAGTTGTGCATCCATCACCACAAACAATTTTAGAACATTTTCATTAGCCTCACAAGAGACCCTATTTCTCTTACCCATCACCCCTAAATCTCCACATCTTCCCCTGCCTTAGGCAACCAATAACCTACTTTTTGTTTCTGAAGGTTTGCCGATTCTGGACATTTTATACAAACAGAATCATGCAATATGTGGTCCTTTATGTCTGGATCCTATCACTTAGCACAATGTGTTCAACGTTCTTTTATGCTATAACATGTATCAGTTCTTCATTCCTTTTTATCCTATCTAATAAAGAGGGAATATGCTAATTGACCCTCATGCCATTGCAAAGATGGCAGTGCCCACAGCCAATAAGGAGGGAATATGCAAATTGACTGCCACACCCTCAAAGATGGCAGCACCCACAGCCACAAGAAGGAGGCACCCAGTCCCCTCAGCCCCGCCTGGGTGGCAGGTGCCCAGACACTCCGCACACCTGCCTCCAGAGTCCCCCAGTCCCCTCAGCTCCCCAGCTGCCCAGGGCCAGCCTGAGGCACAGGCAAACCTCGGATGGTGGCTGCCCAGCTGCCCAGGGCCAGCCCGAGGTGCAGGCAAGCCTCAGATGGCGGCTGCCCAGCCACACAGGGCTTCCCAAGGCTCAGGTAACCAGGGCTGGCCAAGGCTTGTGCTGCTGGCAGTAGCAGCAACAGAGGTGTAATGGGGCGTCGCCTTCTCCTGATCACAGGTCACCTCCCACCCCTGAGGGCTCCCAGACTGTGAGAGGGGCAGGCCGGGCTGAGGGTTTTTCCCTCTAGTACATGAATTTTCATGCACTGGACCTCTAGTCCTATCTAATAAAAGAGTAATATGCAAATTAACCATCACTCTACTACACCCACAAGCCACACCCACAAGCCATGCCCACCAGCCAATCAGGAGCGAATATGCAAATAAACCCAACCAAGATGGCTATGGCCACAGAGAGCAGGAGGGAGGCTTGGGTTTCCCCGGCAATGGAGGAAGCCAAGTTTTCCGCCTGCCCTTACCAGCCTAGGCCTCCACTCAAGGCTACAAAGTTTCAGTGATAGAAGATACATAGACCCAAACAGAAATGGCGGCAGCCACGGAGCTGGAAAGAGCAGGAGGCTAGGGTTGCCCGTGGCGATGGAGGAAGCCAATCTTCTGCAGCCCTGGCAGGCCCAGGCCTCCGCTTAAGGCTACAAAGTTTCAATTATAGAAGATACATAAATCCCAATAGAAATGGCTGCCACCATGGAGCAAGCAGAAGGCTTGGCTCCACTCCAGGCTACAAAGTTTCAATTATAGAAAATAAATAAACCCCAGATACCAGGGCCTCCACTTGGGTCTCCAGGGGGCGTGGCCGGCCTGCAAACCACCACAGGCCCCTCGCCCAGGCTGCCCCACACCCCAAGGGAACCCCCACCCTGATCCAGGACACCCTTCAGGGCAAACCAGCTGGCCCCCACCCATGCACCAGGCCTCTATCCTATCTAATAAAAGAGTAATATGCAGATTGACCATCATTCCAACACACAAGATGGCTGCCCCCATGTGGTCAAAGATCCTGCCCCCATGTGGACACAAGATGGCCACCACAAGATGGCCAGCAGGGGAGGGCAGTTGGAAGGGACCAGGCCTGCAAGGGAGGGCAGTTGGAGGCGATCAAGTCTGCAGGGGAGGGCAGTTAGGGGTGACCAGGCCGGCAGAGGAGGGAAGTTGGGGGCAACCGGGCCTGCAGGGAAGGGCAGTTCGGGGGGACCCAGGCCTGCAGGGGAGAGCAGTTGGGGCGGGGGGAGACCAGGCCTGCAGGGGAGGGCAGTTAGGGGTGACCAGGCCTGCAGCGGGGGGCAGTTGGGGGAGATCCAGGCCTGTAGGGAGAGCAGTTGGGGGCAAACAGGCTGGCAGGGGAGTGGTTAGGGGGAGATCAGGCTGGCAGGCAGAAGTGGTTAGGGGCAATCAGGAAGGCAGGCAGGCGAGCATTTGGGAGCCAGCAGTCCTGGATTGTGAGAGGGATGTCCGACTGCCCGTTTAGGCCCGATCTTGGGATTGGGCCTAAAGGGGCAGTCGGACATCCCTCGAGGGGTCCCAGATTGGAGAGGGTGCAGGCTGGGCTGAGGGACAAACCCCCCCCCCATGCATGAATTTCGTGCACCGGGCCTCTAGTGATTATATAATATTCCATTGTATGGATATACCACATATTATTCATCTATTTGCCAGTTGAACATTTGGGTTATTTCTACATTTTTTGTGATTTATTTTTTATAAAGAACATTTTTTATTATGAAAATTTTCAAACTTATGAAAAGAGAAGAATAATTTAAAAACTCCAACCAGCATCTATTAGTTTCTGCATTATTAACTTCTGATCCATCTGGTTTCATCTATACTTCTGTACTCTCTTGCTCTCTAGGTTATTTGAAGCAAATCCCCAGTAGCTTATCATTTTACCCATAAATATTTCAATATGTGTTTGCAAATGGTGAGAACTCCTTTTTAAGAAAAGATTATTATCACACCTAAAAAATAAACAATTCCTAACACCATCAGATATATGATTTGCTTATATCTTAATGTTTTCCAAGATGCTTGTCTTCATAGATTAGATTTGATTTAGTTAGTGGATATGGAAATTGTCAAAGCCAATTGATTTCTATATAGGATCATTTAATGTGCTAAAAGAAAATGCCTCTTCTATCTTGGGAATTGCAAGACATGGAGACTTTCAGGGTAAGAACTATCACATGCAGGATCTGCCTCTGTCTGCCACTCCTGGTTCCCCCAGATGGCCTCCCCCAGGCTTAGAGATAAATCAGCCTAGATCTTGGAGAGTTATTTGGATGCTGAGATCTGTCAGACAAGGTGGGTCAAAATTTCATGAATTGGAGCATTGAGATATTCATTCATCTGTTGCAGAAACAATGATCTGCCAGCCAGAAGTTCTTTCTATACATTCATAGAGTATGGTCTGGGCTGAGGCCACAGTCATGTCGGTGGAAGCTGTACCAATAGTGAAGATGGGGGAAATGAATGAAAACAACAGTTCCAGGTAGGATATAATCTGCTCTTTCAGGCAAAATGTCAGGGACTAGTTGATTTTTTCAATATATAATTATGTTGATGTCTTTTTGTTTTTCCCTTCATGGAGAAAAAAACTGTACTATTTGTCATTAAAATCATAATCTACTCTTTTTTTAATTTTTATTTATTTATTTATTTGTTTATTTTTATTGTTTGAAGTATTACAAATAGTAGCACTTATGTCTCCTTTTTTTTTTCCCCATTGACCTCCCCCTGGCCTCCCCTACCCCCCAGTACATGCCTTTACCTGCCCCCCCGCAGTGTGTTGTATCCATTGGTTATCCTTTATGCATGCGTACAAGTCCTTTGGTTGATCTCTTACATCCCCCCGCCCCTTAACCTCCCCTGCCTTCCCGCTGTAGTTTGACAGTCTGTTCAATGCTTCTTTGCCTCTGTATCGATTTTTTCCCGATTTCTTTCCTTTAAAAAATCTTGCCTCTGCAGACTACAAATAAACATATAATAACAAAAAATGTTTGAGTCCCAATTTCAATGTCCAACAGTTCTATTCTTTAAAATAGTGTTTAAAGACTCTAAAATTTGTTGACACATAAAAATTGTGTTTATCTAACCTATACAAATAAAGGGACCATCTTCTCCTACTCTTTCTACTGAATGGTTATAGTTTTTGAAAAATGTGTAATTTGTCTGGCAACAGAGTAATGAATTTAACTAGCGGCAAATTTAGCAAATGTTTGTGTGTGTGTGTGTGTGTGTGTGTGTATGTGTGTTACTCAAATTAGTGTTTTCACTTCTCAATTAAGATATACACTGAGTGGCCAGATTATTATGATCTCTGAACGCATAATAATCTGGCCACTCAGTATGTGTGTGTGTGTGTGTGTGTGTGTGTAGAGGCCCAGTGCATGAATTTGTGCATTGGTGGGGTCCGGCCAACCTGGCCAGGGGGAGGGGACATGGGCATTTGGCTGGCCTGCCTGCTGGTCGAACTCCTGGGTTGAGGGGACAATTTGCATATTAGCCTTTTCTTATATAGGATATACACTGAGTGGCCAGATTATTATACGTTCAGAGATCATAATAATCTGGCCACTCAGTGTGTGTGTGTGTGAGTGGCCAGATTATTATGATCTCTGAACGTATAATATGTTTTAATTTAGAGAGAGAGAGAGGAATATCAATCAGCTGTCTCCTGCACACTCCATGTTGGGGATTGAGCCTGCATCTCAGGCATGAGCCCTGACAAGGAATTGGTCTGGTGACCTTTTGGTGCACCAGACAACACTCAACCAACTGAGCTACACTAATCGGGGCCACTTCTTAATTTTGTAACCCTAATGTATAGAGTGTTTAAGTGAATGCTGAGAGTGAGAAAAGTATGACACTGACCAGGTATGGCCTATGAACAATTTCTCTAAGAAGTCCATTATGCTTCTCCTCCAAAATGTTACAAACCAGTGATGTGAGGGTTTGACAAGAGGAACTGGTAAAGTTCTTTGCAAATAATGTTATTTTCCCAAATCTTCTTTTGTGACCAGAACTTTTAAAAGGCCAGGAACAGATTAATATTTGTTGAATGAGTAAATGAATAAGTGAATAAATAGCTACTTTGCTTAATTTAATCAAGCTTTGAGATTTGGGGCAAATCCAAGTGATTATCTATTGATTGCTCCATTGAAGATCCCAGTAATACCCTAAGTGCTCAAAAGGGGGCGTAGGTGTAGGGAGCAGGGGTCCTCAAACTACGGCCGGCGGACCACATGCGGCCCGCCGAGGACATTTATCCAGCCCGCAGGGTGCCGCTGCCTGTCCTGCTTAGCAGCCGACTCATCCCGGGCCCACAGTGCGCATAGGAATTTGTTCATAGTTTTTTTTTTAAACTATAGTCCGGCCCTCCAACGGTCTGAGGGACAGTGAACTGGCCCCCTGTTTAAAAAGTTTGAGGGCCCCTGAGAGTGTATAAGACTCATTACTTCCAGACGTTCCTTGTCCTAGTAGACCATTACTAATGTGGAAGTGCTTAAGTAGTAGATTTAAGTGATAGATTTTAGTGTTACTTTTAAGGATGCAGTTTTGTGGCTCTGTATCTATATCTGAGGGAAAAGCTGGAGATAATTTTTTAATTATTTTATTAAAAAATTTCTTTTTGGAGAGAGAGTGAGAGACAGAGAAACATCAATGTGAGAGAGAGATATTGATAGAACAGCAATCTGAGAATCGAACCCGAAACTTTTTGGTGGATGGGACAATGGTCCAAACACTGAGCCACTTTGGCTAGGGTAAGATAATTTAAATTCACACAAAAAGAAGATGTGTTTGGTATGCTGGATACAGCCTGGACCCATTCATCCAGTTTCCATAAACCTTCTAATGGTGATGAATCATTGCAAATGCTAAGTATTTTGTGATCTTATGAACTGTTATTTGGAGAAACTCAGAATATAGTCAAATTCTGGAGTTGGCAGTTCCTTTGAGATTGTTGTTTTTTGTTCAATTCTGTGCTTTATTAATTCCAGTCTCTTAACTCATTAGAAAGAAAGGAATTCCTATACCTCCCCCAAACCAAAATGGATGCCATTAAAGGCAGTAAAACATAGATATCAAGAGAGCAAGACTGGCCATCTCGGGATATTGACTAGACTTGTCACATTGACACTGAAAATGTATCTGAATCATAATCCTTTTCCTTCTCACCAGTAACAGTTGTGTCCAGGTTGTCCAGCTTCTGGACAAAGCATAGCCCCAGAGGTCCCATGATACACAAAACTACTCTGAGAACATGTGACTGCTTTTTTAGGACAGGCAGTGAAGACTGTCCTGCCTAATTCAAACCATAAGTAGTTTCCTTAACTAGAGTTCAACATTAATCAGAATATCTACAGGACAAGTGGCCTGAAGTTCTTAAAGGCACTTATGGGTAGCAAGATAGATCTACATCTTATTTGAAAAACACGGTCTAAAATGCAGGGGATAATCTTTCCTGAGTGCTACCTCAATTTGCATTTTGGAACCAAGAGAAAGAAAATTCATTTAAAATAGATTATCTGATGACAAGGAGTCAGACTTATGAAAAGAATATCTAAGCTTTATACCAGTGGAAGAAAGAATAAAATACATTTTTTAGTGAAGCATAATCTTTGTAAAATTAAACATGCATAATGATTATACTCTAAACATGTCAAGAAGCCCTATAATAACAATGAGGTCATATATGGAAAAGACAGCAAAAACATGATCGCATCAAGAGGATATAGGCATTCATGTGCTTTGGATATTTTTGCCCTACTAAATTAATGAATTTATTATATTATCTTATAGATAAGTAGGATTAATATTAAGGGAACATTAGTAACAAATTACTACTGCTGAATTTCAGATTTAGAATTCTCTTTTGCAAGTAAATTCAGCTCCCTAAAATTCTATTTTCTGCTTATATTTAGATATGCCTTCATAAATGTGACTGCCCAGAGAATGCATAATAGACACAGAAATTAAGTTAAGTATAGCGTGTTGGAAAAAACAGTTTACTAGGAGTCAGATATCCTCCATATTTTTTCTTCCTCTACAGCTAAACTTGTGTTGTGCTATAAGGCAGGCAACTTAATCCCTTTGAACCTGGATTGTGTAAGTGATACAATAAATTGGTTGGCGTAGATGTTTAAAATGTTCTTTCGGTTCTCATAAAAATAAAATTCTAACTTGTTCTGTTAATTAAATCAACATTGCCAATCTGGTGAATTCTGAGCCTCCAGCCTCTTAAAATGGAGAACAGTTTATGTGAATTATACAAAAAATGGATTCATCCCTTCTCCTTTTAACTTTGCCTTTGAACATACAGTCTCCGATTTTTCAGTTGTATGGTAGCATTGTGGGCCTATTTATTTTTCCAAAGACCTTTTACTCTGATTATTTGATAAGCAACAATATATTTTTTTCAAAGGTATTGAGTTATTCCCTTGGTTTATATTAGGTAGATAAGTCCTTTGAGTTTTTAAATGAGTTTACATTTTCATTCCATCTCTTTGATTCAAGTTTGAAGGGATTCTATTTTGGCTATTTTATCTCTCTGCTCCTACTAAAGCCAGACTTTAAGTTATCCCCAAGGTATCACTGGCAGCATTCCACACCATCTGTAATGTATAAATATATTCAGTTATTCAGTATATTCTAACTTAGCTAGCTCTAGTAATTTTATATTATTGGAGTCTTTGAGGAGAAAGGCATTCTGATTTATTCCTTACTGTTAGTCCTGAACTTTTGATTCAGCTGACAAGTAATCTAATACAGAAACAAAACCCTAAAAATTTTCACAATGAGTTAAGTAACAGAAAGTTCTGGAGCCCATTCATTGTCTTTATTGCAGTTGACTGGCTGAATACATTTGAGCACCCTTGGCAGATTCCAGATTTGAATTTAGGAGACTTAAGGCAGGTCAAATCATTCTCAATAAAGGGTGCTTGTCTGGGATCGCCTCACTTGATGAAGCCTTTTGTTCACTTTCCTGACAAGGTATCACATTAGATTCTTTGACTACTTCTTCTCTATTTAAAAATTCCTCTTTTCTTTCCTTTTCCTATTATTGTAATAAAAGAAAACATGCCTTTCTCCCACCAGTGTATGATTATAAAATTTCATTTTTGAAATTTAAATATTGAATATGATTTTTGGAATTTAATGTATGCACAGAACCATCAGCATGAGAAGTGTAAATACAAAAAACGCTTGGTTACAGTAGATGACCACCTGCAGTGTGAGATTTTAGTCAGGGACAAAGGGAAATGGAAAAGAAGGTTATAAAAACATCAGTGATGGGAGAACAGACAACAGTTTTAATACTGAATCTCCCATTACTAGTTATATGACCTTGAGAACATCTTGACATTTTTCATCATCATTTTTGTCATCTGTCGTAAAGACTAAATTATGTTAATTGGTAAAATTTACTGTGCAAGGTAGATTTCCAATGGTTAGAAGTTATTATTTTTGAGAACATCTTGTGTGTTTCACACTGTGCTTGCTTTTGAATAGGATACAGAAAACTCATAAGGTGTAACTGTCCTAGAAGTTTACATTTTAGTTGAAGTTTAAAGTTTGTTTAGGTATTTTCAGAAGGTTTCATATACCATTCATTCATTTTTTTCACTCATTTATTTAACATGCTTCTTATATACCAAAACTATCCTTAATGTCTAGGATAGATCAGTGAGCAGAAGTACATAGCAAAAATCTATGAAAATTTACAATTGTAACTGACTTTTTTATTCTACCTAAGTGTGGCACAATTAGAATGACACCCAGTTTTATACTGCCTGCTCTCAAATTTCAGCTCTATAGGGAACTACCTGGGTAATTCCGGGCAACTTATTTTTAACTGTGTTGAGCCTCTACATCCTCATCTGTGAAATGAGATAATGATTACTTAAACTGTGGTGTGAAGGTTAAATGCATTAGTATATATAAAGTATATAGACTAATTTCTGGCATACAGTAAGACACAAAAGACCAGTAAAATATTAGGTTTATTATTGATGTTGTTGTTATTTTCATTTTCCAGGTATCAGGTTCTTAATTTTCCTTTAAGGAACAATCTCCTCTCCATTCTTAGTGCATGTTTTGGCCTTCATGCGCACCCGTGGCTTATGCTTAAAATACGCAGCACAGTTCTTTTCCTCAGTCATGATGATTGGTTGAGTTAGGACAAGACAAATCCATGAAGTTAGCACATTTGAGTGCACGCTCTCTTTGTTAGTTGAATTGAGCCTGGTTTGATATAATGCTAGCGTTCCTGTGAACTTTCTTGTCACTATTTGAACCCAGATAATGAAACCATCAAGGTCGAGGGCAGAACAAGAACTTGGAGAGAAACCAGACACTCAGGATAGCATAGGAGCCTCTAGATCGAACAATTCCAAGGACATTACTCCTGAACTTTTAGTTTTATGTGGCAACATATCATAGTTTACCTATCATATATATATAGTGTTTGGCTAAGTTAGCCAGAATTGGCTTCTGTTGCTTGCAAGTAAAAAAACCTAAGTGATAAACAACTTGGTTACTTAGAGGTTGATGCAGATTGCAGATTATGAAATATCTTTTCTACCTTTCTTTCTCCCTCCATCTACTGGAGTATCGCATGTCATTTATCAGTGTGTGCAGAAGTTTCCCTTTGGGGTAGAAGCCTGTGATTGTCTTTTCCAGCATTAGAGCATTTCCAGAATCTACTTGAGATAACCAGAGTATAGTCAGAAGAAATAACAAGATACAGAAAGCTGTAGATTGATTCGATTGTGGGTATAGGGTGTGTTTTTGTGCCTTGCAAAAAGGACAATTGTAATACAAGTTTGTTACTGCATATGCAGCAATATAAGAGATCTGAATATTTATTCTAGAATAAAACACAACCAGATTAAAGAAGGACAATCAATTTGATTATAAAAATAAATATATGGTTACAAATTTTGGTCAGTGCTCTCAGGGGGAAATATAGGTTGCAAATATTACAGCAAGTAACCAAAAATTGTCTCTTACTCTTTTGTGGTCAGGATGTAGAGAAGGTTAGAAAATTTTAAAAAGTGTAATGTGATATGCCCAAGTCTATGATTCACTCCATCATTACTATCATTATTGCTACAACCACACAAAATCAAAACAAAGAAAACCATATGAATAGTACAGCTGACACTGAACACTTAAGTATGCCAAGGAAGTACTTGCCACACAAAATTCACCTGACATCTCATTCCGTGTATGGGGTGAAACTCAAGAATCCTTCTTAATTTCTCCAATTCTTGGAGGCTTAGGTTTCTCTGGTTCACATTATGTTATTCATTATGTTAGTTTTCTTTTTGAAAATATCTGTATCTGAGCTTGTTATCAATGTTTTGTCACCTCTACCCTAGAATCCACTTTAGTCTCATCAAAAAAGGAAACAAGGACACAAAATGTAGTGTGTAAGAGATTTGTATAAAAGTTGGGTGTGGGTGAAGAATTGAGCCGGGTACTTATAGCAGGGAGTGTTTACATTTGCATTTTTTCTGCATGAGAAATTTCTTTAAGATGAATATATAGCATCCATGGTCCTATGAAAGTCTCTCAGCCATTGTATTTTGGCACTGACCCTCCTGTTCCATGCCTTCTAAACCTCCATCTTGCTCGGTATCTTCTCTCCACTCCACCTGGGGCACCATCTCCACCTGAGCTATCTGCTAAAAAATTATTATTTTATTTAATACAACAACCCATGAACTATTTCTATATTAATGCTAGATAAATTAACTTGCCCCACTTGAATAAATCGAGTTTAAGAACAACCAGTTTAGGTTAAGGCTAGAGAAATTCCTTGGTATAATATGTCAACATGTGACAGAAGAAGCAAGAAAACATGTACCATCTGACTGCTTAGTAAGCTACTAGCAACCCAGTGTGTGTGTATGAATAAAAGGTGTGAGTAGATAGGAAGAAGTGGAAGTTCTCAAAAATATTAAAAATAAAATAAAATCTTTGGAGTTTTTAATAAAGTCTGATTAATGGGTTTATAAGTACAAAGAACTAATTAGCTGGGAAAATAATTCAAAACTTAGGGACAAATGCCAAGAGATAGAAAGAAAAGTCTTCTTCCTTCATCTTTCTTCATAGCAAAGCCTAGCTTGCAGATTCCTTTTTTATGAATATGAAATCAAGGTGCATTGCTTTCTTATAAGACAATTAGTTCTTATTTGTGTTTTATAAGGAAAGAGCCCAAGAATTCTCTTACCAAATCTCCCCTATCTAGTGTTAAATTGTAATGTTCACATGAAGTGGAATGTTCTGCTCATTCAAATTTATTCCTCAAATGGTAATCACAGCTGAAAGCTTATCATCATAATAAAGGCTAATGTGCAAATAGTCGTCACGCGGTGACGCTGTAATGATTGATCAGCAGGGACCTGAGGCTACGTGACACCAGGCTGGGCCAGGGGACCTGAGGCCACGCCCCCCCACCCAGCAGGGCTTGATGGGGGACCTGAGGCCCTGTGTCCCCTGTCCAGTGGGGCTTGACGGGGGTGGGACTGGCTGGGTCTGAGTCTCGCCCAATGGGGTTGGGGCTGGCTGGGTTTTGGTCTGGCACGATTTCGAGGTGCACATGGGTGGGCAGGGACTTGACTCTGGGTCCCGTGGTGTACCCCAGACTCTGACAGGAAGGAAATTTTCATATATATTTTACTAATTTTCTTTCATCTCTGACACTTCTGTTATAGAGACAGGGTAAATAGCAATATTAAAATATTTCCTCTAATTAATTCCCTTTTAATGTGCATGAATTTCGTGCACCGGGCCACTCGTCTGTAATAATTATGATGATAATGTTAACAACAGGAATTATTTATTGAGCTTTTATTGCATTGCTGGCATTGGGGTTTATGTATGTATTATCTCATTTAAATCTTTCAGCAATGCTGAAACAGATACTGTTATTATCCCCATTTTATATCTGAAGGTAAGGAAACAGACACAGAACAGTTAAATGACATGCCCAAGATTACATCAAGCAGATGTGTAGTTAAACTGTCATTTGTGTAGTGAAGGTTAGCATCGTGATGATTTTTTTCCTTGGATGCTTTATGCTTGCTTAGATGTTTAGAAGCATCATTCTGGATGCTTCTATGGTTGATTCTGTTGCAGTTGGCTATTTGTATCATCAGCTGGGAAGCTGAACATTACCAAACATTTATTTTCAATTTTATAATTAATGGTTCTATTTTGGAAAAATGAGGTGGATAAAGGACAAGGAAAAAAACACCTATCACCACAAAGATATAAACATAGAAATGTTAGAAAAAGTTTCCTTAAGGATGAAAAATAAAACATGGAGAAATATGAGGCACAAACATGTCAACTGACTTGTTCAAGGTCAAAGAAATAGTTACATAATAAAGTTTTACTTTGTCAAGGGAATTAAGTGTTCTAAGTAACTAATTTATTTTAATGTTGGAAGATCTCTATAAATCTTCCTGCATTACTTAGATAAATAATTTGCCATGGAAATTGTTTTTCAGTAATGTTGTTTGGCTATTTTAGTGTGTGTTTTTCATAATCTCTAACGCTGAATTTCTCATCAATTCAGCCCTCCAGATTTTATTAGGTTTTGTGTGCTCGGGAAATAACACCATCAAAGCAGAGTTATCATCACATACGCAGGACAATTATATTGATATATCATGTGCTATATTTTAATTTCAAAATTATTGCCTCATTGTTTTCTCCCGGAGCCCAGTTTTATTTCTTTCTTCTTATCGTTAAAGGTACAGCGACAAGTAATTCATCCTTAAAAAAAAAAAAGAAGAGAAAAGAAAGGTTTGCTTAAAAAAATGTAGCTAGAAAAATCCCCCACAGAGTGAATTCCCACAGTGTTATGGAGGATATAAATTTAGCCCAGTGTGATTCAAACAATCAAGTTAGGAATTTTAATTTAATGGTTTGTTACTTTGAATTGTTAGACACTCACCTCATTGTGCAAGTTGTGTTTGAATTGAAGAAAATTAAACTAAAATGTGTTGAATTTGCCTCAATCAGGTTATTCTAAGAGGTCTGATTCACAGGCTGAGTGATGGACTAGAAAGAATGAATCAACCCAAGAAAGAGGAAGCTTAAATTATTTCGATTTAATAGTAATTATTATCTCTCAGTATTTTTAGAATTTAAATGTTTGGTTTTTGGGATGACAATATCATTAGCTGTTTTAACAGACTTGGGGAATTCTCTTATTTTTATTTCAATATAACCCAGAATCCCATGTGTTTGGTATGTTGGTCAGAAACCTCAGTGCCTCACAGATTAGAGGGTTTGTGAATCAGTTCCTGCCCAACTGGCTTGGTTGTGGCAAAAAAAAAAAAATGTTGGAAAAGAAAAATAAATGTTGGATGAAACATCAGACGAGAGTTAGAACCAAGTATTTTTTATGATATCGTAGGGAATAGTCCAATAAGCCAAGCCGAATGGGTCTAGACAATAATGGCTCATGTTTGGAATTACAATTGTAAGATTTGGTAAAATACAGCACTTTTCTTGGAAAGTAAGAAAACATATAAAAAAGCCCATGAAGTGGAAAGTGATTTGGTTATAAGCCTTTTTACATGTTTACCCATAAAGAAAGAAATGTTAATAAAGTGAGCCTTTGACAGTAAAATGGAGTTCTTACCACTTAGAGGCTTTAAAGTTAGACCTTGTAGGGAACTTAGAGACATGTGTATTGTTCAACTTAATTTCAAAGACTTTGAGACTGAAACTCAGAGGTAGAGTGTTACCCCAAGAGTCACACTGGTATTGATTGGCTGAATTAGAAAAGATTTCTTTTCTTTTCATTCCACTGAGGGGAAGCTAAGTTTGTTATCCTAAAATATGACTTTGGGAATATTATTTAAGTTGCTTATTAAAAAAAAAAAAAAAAAGACTCAGGCCCTTCCTTCTAGCGCTTAAAAGAAGTTAGATAGCCCTAACTGGTTTGGCTCAGTGGATAGAGCGTCGACCTGCGGACTGAAGGGTCCCAGGTTCGATTCTGGTCAAGGGCGTGTACCTTGGTTGCAGGCACATACCCAGTGGGGAGTGTGCAGGAGGCAGCTGATCGATGTTTCTCTCTCATCAATGTTTCTAACTCTCTATCCCTCTCTCTTCCTCCCTGTAAAAATTCAATAAAATATATATAATGAACAACATAAACTGATGAACAAAAATAGATCCAGAGACAGAGAAACATCAATCAGAACGTCAAACCTCAGGGAAGGTAGGGGACAGTGGGGGTAAGGGGGAGAGATCAACCAAAGGACTTATATGCATGCATATAAGCCTAATCAATGGACACAGACAACAGGGGGGTGGGGGCATGTGTGGGGAAGATAGGGGGTAATGGGGGAATAAGGACACATATGTAATACCTTAATAAAGAAATTTAAAAAAATGACAACAGCCAACACACAAAATATATATATATATATATATATATATATATATATATATATATATATATATATATTTTTTTTTTTTTTTTTTTTTTTAAAAGCAGTTAGAGGACCAGTTCCAGGAAGGGAGGTATCACCATAGATATTTATGGTTTAATATGAACTAAGTATGATAGACAGGGAGAATCCAGGCAGAGCCCATTTGATCAAAGTCCTCTGTGTGCTCTAGGGGTAAAGATGGCTTTATTTACCAAATATTTATATTTCTATCTCTATGTGAACTGCCTCCATGCCCTTTGAAGCCCCAAATCACAACCTCCCCACCCCCTTCTCCTTAGTTCAAAATGGCACATAAACTTTAACTGCCAATCTGTTCTTATTGATTTCAGAGCCAGGAGGGGAGAGGGAGAAGAGATAGAAACATCAATGATGAGAGAGAATCATTGATCAGCTACCTCCTGCACGCCCCCTACTGGGGATTGAGCTCTAAACCTGGGCATGGACTCTGTCAGGGAATTGAACTATGATCTCTTGATTCCAGGGTTGACACTCAATGACTGAGCCATACTGACCAGGCTCATTTCAGCTTTTATAAAAGGCATTTCTCATACATTGATGAAACATGTTAATGTAAAACAATTAGGTCGTGCGGAACAAAACGACACTATGAGAAAGCTAACATTTAAATAGAGAAGGAATATTCAGTCCACTGCACTGATTTTACCAAGAGCCCCAGAAACCAGAAGCCTATTCTACTAAAGAGCTAAAATGGCTCCAAGCCCCTTGACTTCTCCAAGTCTGTTTTTTCATTTGTAAACAAAGGGTTTGGTTTAGGTTAATGCTGAATTCCCTTTGTGTTCTAGCAAGCTCCTCTGAAACACAGACATCTCTGTCATCATCTTTGAGGGGTGGGAAGAATTAATAAAATAACATAGACTGATCATCTTTTTTGATCTTGATTGCAAAACTGCTCTCAGCTAGGATTAACCTCATTTATATGGTTTCCCATTGGGCCTTAATCACTTCCAAAAATCTGGATGCTTTTCAGTTTAATGTGTCAACAACATGTTTGTTCAGTGCTTAGAACAGTAATTTTAGGAAATACTTTTCTCTCCAGAATCCTCAATAAGGAATTCTTAAGCACCAACTGCATTGCATGCAGGGCACTCTTGGCATTGAGAGTTCAATGAACCACAGATTTTTGTTGGGGTCCTCAGGAGGGCTTGTAGTATTATTGAAAAGAACAGAATTATGATTGAGGACACATTTAATTAAGTGACAAATGAATGAGCTAGATAATAATTATAGTTTGCAGCCTGTTTTTATTTAACCACCCAATTTTCTTATATTGAGGATTTCTGATCTTTAAACTCTCTTTATTATGTTTTAAATAACTCTATTAAAAGCTGACTCATCTAGCAGTGAATAACTCACTTGTTTTCTTTGAGATAATTCTCAGAATTAAAAAAATTTTCTTGGCATTTGAGTCTAATGATGAAGGCTGTGGGAAAGAAATAATCCCAATAATTATGTCTAAAAATATGTGTTATATATAGCTTTTTTTATTTGCTATGCTAACATTGTCCTCAAACCACATACTAAGAGAAATAGAGCATGTAGAAATGATTAGTCAAGTACGGGATGTTATGACTGGATAACACTCCAGACACTGCAACACTGCTAGTCATCTATGTCATCTATCTGTCCTGCTTTTTTACTAACTAAATGATCTCCAATTTCACTTCCTGTGGGAGTGTATGTGGCTTTAACAAATTACATTACAAACTTCTTCTGTAGCAGGGGTAGCCGCATGACACAATCCTATCAATGAGATATCAAGATAAGTCACAGGATGGACTCCCATAAAGCTCATTAAGATTAAGGGAAAGGTTGACCTTGAACTAAGGAGAAGCAGGTGGGGAAGTTGTAGTTTGGGACTTCAAAGTGCATGCTCTTTGCCTTCATTCTTCCTCTTCTCTGAGATGTGGATACAATGCTGGATATAGAACCACCATGTTGAGTCCACAAGGAAGTATTGTGAATTATACATCCTAAGTAGGGCAGTGCAGAGATTGGATAGAGCTTGGGATCCAAGAGACATTGTAAGATGTCATGCCATGCCATTTGTTTAAGCCATTTTGGGGGGATTTCTTCTATTATTTGTGACTGAATATGTCTTAATGGATATGAGTACATACTCTGTGTTAAGTGCTACATCTTGCTGGGTATATAGAAAGCTTTCTAGGAGTTTTTAAGTACACACACACACACACACACACACACACACACACACACGAGAGGCCTGGTGCACGAATTCGTGCACCAGTTGGGTCCCTCAGCCTGGCCTGTGAGATCAGGCCAAAATTGGCTCTCTGACATCCCCCGAGGGATCCCAGATTGCGAGAAGGTGCAGGCTAGGCCGAGGGACCCCACCAGTGCACGATTGGGGCCAGGGAGGGATGTGGAAAGTTGGTCACTGGGGAGGGACTGTAGGAGGGCTCCAGGGCATGTCCAGCCCGTCTCACTCAGTCCCAATTGGTTGGTTCCCAGCAGCAAGCTAACCTATCAGTCAGAGCGTCTGCCTCCTGGTGGTCAATGCATGTCATAGCGACTGGTCAACCAGTTGACTGTCTGCCCCCGGTGGTCAGTGCATGTCATAGCGAGCAGTTGAGCAGCCTTAGCATATCATTAGCATATTATGCTTTGATTGGTTGAACTGCCGACTGGACGACCAGACACTTAGCATATTAGGCTTTTGTTATATAGGATAATTTTAATACTAATAATGGGTGTAGTCTAAAAAACTCCATGAATATTGAAGGAGAGATTAATGTGCCTGGTGATATCTGCAAAGGCTTCTTGGGAGATGGTTTGTTAGGCCTTTTGTTTTTCTTCATAAGGTTGGCTATCACATTGCAGGCAAATGGATACCTGAAGGACACCTGGGCAGAGAAGTAACTTGAGTGATAGTATAGAGATTCTCTGGTTTGGTCTCATCAGCTAATCAAAGATATATATTCAGTATAGAATGTTTCTCAATGGTCTTGGTTTGTTATAGTGCAGTTCACAAAGTTAGTTTGGACTGGAAGTTGCAATTAAAGTTGTAGTTTTCATGTGATTTCCATAATGGTTTGTTTCTTGATCTACCTCATAACTGAGTATAGGATAAAACTCACTTTGGTGTTGTTTTTATTATTGTTTAGCTCAATTATTGCAGTCTGCAGGGTAAGCCCGGGTGGAGCAATATTGGGAGAAGAGAACCAAATATCCATTTCTGCTCTTGATAATTTGTCTTGTACTACTCTCTAACATTTCTTGGCAATTTGGCTTGTACTACTCCCTAACTTTTAATCCCTTTGCAAGTCACCGTGAGCTTGATAGTTAAAATAAACAAAAATATTCTCACAAATTCTGTCCTTTTAGGGTTTTCCCAGCCCATCACCTCTTCTGTGTCCAAATTGCTGATCATCAGGAATTTCTCAGATGAAAGAGGATGAAAGGTGATATTAATTAATTGACATGGTCTGTGGATTTGCATATTTATTGATGTTATTTACCTATGTATAGTCATTTAGATATAAGCTATGTTCATTTGGATGTTATGCAAACAAACATATGTTCAGATATTACCTTCTGGAATCTGTGTAAAATGAGTGGTTAAATTCCATATATGAGCTTTCTGTTGCCAAAGTTGCTCTTTTGCCCTGAAATCCTTCTTTAGAAACTTCTGATTTCACTGGCCAATTTTCTGGTTTCTTTCTTACATTTATCTGACTTTACAAGATAGGTGCTTGTACATGCAAATTATCGCATGAGCCTGGAACAAGAATGATAAATACATGGCAGGTATGGGACTCCCTTACTCCCTTTCATGCATATATGCTCATGTTGTGCATCCCTGAGGACTCAGGCCACTTACCCACTGAAGTCAGGTTGCTTCAAGATCTTCTTTAACATAGTGCTCCAAGTGGTGGCAACAAAAATTTTTTAATTGAACTCAAGAGGAAAGTCATTTTCCAACCACTGAATAGGTGGGAAGTGTGGTACACTATTCCTGGGATACCAGACTGGGCTAACGTCTCGAGTATCCAAAGGGACACCCTTGTGTTCAGAAAGCCTGGGTTTTTCTTTCGAAGACATGAGAAATGTTCCTCCAGATAAAGGCTCCACAAAATAACTTGTATCTAGTTATCGTCTGAAACCTGCCTGCTCATCCACAACCCATGCCGTCTTCTTCTCAGTACTGGTATTGATCTACTTATCTCATTTGACAGTCTTATCTCATAAACAGGTAGCTGTTGCCTTTAACATTTTGAGGGAACCGCTGAAATTCCCCCAGAAAAATGCTACTTCGTATGTATCTGCTGTATTTGTTTCCTATTGTTGCTGTAACAAGTGATCACAAATACAGTGGGTTAAAGCAAAAAGATCTATTTTCTTACATTGCTGGAGATCAGAAGTCCTAAAATCAAAGTGCGGGCTGCATTCCTTCTGGAGACTTCAGGAGAGAGTTCATTTCCTTGCCTTTTAGAGTTACCAGAAGTCACCTGTATTCCTTGGAACATCTTTGTGAATGGAACACCTCAAAAATTTGTGAGAACATCAACTTCTTCTCTGACTCTGACACTCCTGAACTTCCTCTTATAAGGATACTGGTGATTAGATTGAGGCTCCCAAATAGTCCAAGATAATGTTTTTTCTCTCAAGGTTCTTAAATTCATCATATCTGTAATGTCACTTTTGCCATGCCAGGTGACACATCCGCAGGTTCTTGAAATTAGAATGTGGACATCTTTGAGAAGCCATTATTTTACTATCCATAGCCAGTCCCTTTTGGCCATTTGATCGCTAACTCACCTTTACTACTTCACACACACATAATATTGTGCATAATATTATCCTGACACACAGCTAGGAAAGGTAGATGCAGGCTCTTTGGAAGAGGAAATAAAGATTCAAAAAGATTAAATTAGTTGTCCATGAACATAAAACGGGGGAGTTGGGATTCAAATGCTGTGTCTTGACTTGAAGTCTAAGTTTTCCATGGTGTACTGTAAAAACCTCAGCTTTCATTCACAATAAGTCAGTGATTTTTTAAACTTACTTTAGCAGTAAAACCTTATGTTAAATGAAATTATACACATGTAACTAATATGTCCCACTTCACCATCTAAAGATTGAAAACAAGGTCAACTTTCTTTTAATATTCAACTTAAATGACTCCAAGTCCCATCATGCTGTCATAGAAATGTCTCTTTCTTTCTTGGACTATCCTTCACATAATAAGCCTAAGAACACTAGAAGTGTGTATTTAGTTGATGACATAACATGGAAAAAAACCCCAAAATAGTCTAATGCATTTACCAGGAGCCAGGATCTGCACTGCTGTTATTGCTGTTGCTGTCACATTGTGTCCCTGCTGGAGACAGGAGAAGTGTGTGTCCATTGGAAGAAGCGTGGCAGAGACCTACACACACACACACACTGACATCTTTGGCTGGTGGTGGACCCTGGGAGTAAAAGGGAATCTCTCTTGCACTGTTAGACAGAGCTCTGCTCACCCATGCTCCTGATCTCACAGCTCTACCATGAAGTTGCTCTTTCACAATATAATTTACAGCTGTTTTCCAAAGTCCGTCCCTCCTTCAGTGTCTGGGGAGCTGGGCCATGAAGGTTTTCCTGCCTTAGAAACAGCTTACATTCAACCAGCTTCCTTTATAGCATAAGTATTCTAACCCATGACAATAGAGAAAGTCCTCTCTTGGTCCCAAGGTCTATCTCATTTGATGCAACCAAATGAGTAGTATTTTCTTTATGGTGCTAGAATTAAATTAGACCAAGAAAAAAATTAAAAGCCAGATGGTAATGGTATGAATGAGACACAAGTTTATTTCCAGCTCACGTTCTATCTTGTTGCTCTACCATGTATTCCTGACTTTCTCAAGGTCAACTCATAGACCAAGGTGTTCACTAAGTCTGGAAATAGGAGTCATTATATCCATATTCCAGCCAACAGGAAGGGGGGAGAAGAAAGAAATAGAATGGCCTTCTTTCTTTTTTTTTTTTTTTTTTTTTAGCAAGACAAAAGAAAAATCTTTATTTTTCCTGCTTGCCACTTATTTTAGTGTAATATATCACACTGAAAGAAATCTTATTAAAGGTAATTTTAATTTGATTCACCTCCAGTGTAGCAATATTTTGAGAAAAAAGCTAGGTATAAATTTATTGGAAGAGAATTTTACTTTTATATTTAGGAGGTTGTATATTTCATTGATTTCTTTTTAAAGAATATGTGACTATAAAGATTCTCTTTAAGGACACTTTCTTTACCTCGAACTGTCTAGAATTTCGATGGCCACACCTATATGCAAATGTGCATGGAAAATGGGATATGTATTCCAGGTGCCCACATGTCCTGCTAAATCTGAAAGATGCTACTCTTATGAAAAAAAACAAAACATAACAACTAGCAGTCTCCCATCTAAGGGAAACGCCATAACTCATTAAACAGTCACCCCATTATATAAAATGGATCGAACGACTTGCTCTGTTTGAAGCAGAGGTGGGTTCTTACAGCCCCACACATTCAGTTCTGCACCTTTGCTGTGGGTCTTGAGGCAATGATGAAAACTACAGGCCTGAAGAGCTCAGTTTGAAAACCACTGTTCAAAGATAACAACTTGCAACTCAAAGGATCAACTGCTCCCTGCTTTTGACAATTGTGTACTTATTTTTTCCTGATGAATTTAAAACACATAGGAAAATTAAAAGAATAATACAGCAATCCTATATAATAAAGAGCTAATATGCAAGTGGTCATCACGCCCTTGTGCCCTTGCACCCTCACACCCTTGTGCTGGGGCTGGGGAACCTGAGGCTGCGCCCCCCGGCCGAGCGGGCCTTCATGCGGGACTTGAGGCTATGCCCCCTGGGGGCTTGACGGGGGACCTGAGGCTGCACCTTCCACCCTGTGGGGCTTAACAGGGGTGGGGCCGGCTGGGTCTGGGTCTCGCATGATTTTGAGGTGCGCGCAGGTGGGCAGGGACTTGACTCTGGGTCCCGTGGCACGCCCTAGACTCTGACAGGAGGAAGATTTTCATGTACATTTTACTAATTTTCTTTCATCTCTGACACTTCTATTACAGAGAAAGGGCAAATAGAAATATTAAAACATTTCCTCTAATTAATTCCCTTTTAATGTGCAGGAATTTCGTGCACTGGGCCACTAGTCTATAATAATAAAAGCATAATATGCTAATTAGACTGGATAGTCGAACAGCAGAAGGACCATCCAGACGATCTTCCAGATGACCTTCCAGATGAAGCCAGGGCTGTGAGGGCCGAGGCAGCCGCCACAGCTGCGAGGGCTGATCCCCTTGCACGAATTTCGTGCATTGGGCCTCTAGTATATAACTACCACCCAGATTTACCTCCATCACATAAGGCCTCAGTATTATTTAAAAGAAACAAAGCATGTTGGAATCAGCTATAATTCCTTTAAAACACCACACAGCCTCATTCCCCTCTTTCTCCATTCCTTTGTCCATCCCTGCCCACCCCAGCCTATATCTTAATATTGATGTGTATCCTTCCATACTTGATTTTGATTTGCTTTGTTTTTACCTAAAGTCCTTTTTTCTGTTCCAGAACTCTGCCAGCATACTCCATTACACATAGTTGTCATATCTCCTTGGAGTCCTCTTGGCGGTAACATTCTCATGCCTTCCTTGTCTTTAATTACCTTGACAGTCTGAGGATTATTGGTCAGGATACCCTTCTATTAGAATTCACCAGCTATTTTCTCATAATTAGACTAGGGTTACAGATTTGGGGGAAGAAGACCATAGATATAAAGTACCATTTTCATTATATCATATCAGGGTTACATATTATCCCATGGTTTATCACTATTGTATTGACCTTAGTCACCTGGCTGAGGTAATGCCTGTAAGGTTTCTGTCCTGGAAAGTTACTATGTTTCTCTTCTTCCCATATGGTACTCTTTAGAAGAATGTCACTAATGCAACACTAACACGGAATAGGGGATTATGTTGCCCCTTTTGAGGATGGAGTAGCTACAGCAATTATTTGGAACTAGAGGCTGGGTGCACGAAATTCGTGCACTGGAGGGGTGTCCCTCAGCCCTGCCTGCACCCTCTCCAATCTGGGAACCCTTGGGGGATGTCCGACTGCCAGTTTAGGCTCCATCAGGCAGTCAGACACCCCTCTTGCAATCTAGGACCAGTGGATTCTAACCACTCACCTGCCTGCCTACCTGATCACCCCTAACTGCCTCTGCCTGCCTGCCTGATTGCCCCTAACTACCCTCCCCTGTTGGCCTGATATCGTCCCCAACTGCCCTCCCCTGCCAGCCTGATCTTGCTCCCAACTGCCCTCCCCTGCCAGCCTGAACTCGCCCCCAACTGCCCTCCCCTGCTGGCCTGATCTCACGCCCAAGAGCCCTCCCCTGCCAGCCTGATCTTGCCCCCAACTGCCCTCCCCTGCAGGCCTGATCTTGCCCCCAACTGCCTTCCTCTGCCAGCCAATTTGTTTCTGATTGGTCGGTTTCTATGCCAGTCAGTGTCAAAAGCTCCACCTCCTAGGCAGCCATTGGCTCCTCACACCAGATTTGGTTCTGATTGGTTGGTTTCTATGCCAGTCAGCATCAAAAGCTCCACCTCCTAGGCAGCCATCTTGTGATGACATAATGGAGTGAGGGTCAATTTGCATATTACCTCTTTATTATATAGGATGCTTCTGTATGGGAGATTTGTCTCTTTTCCCCCATTTATTTATTTATTTATTCAATGATTTATTTATATCAGTATGGATTCATGGATATTTATTTTATAGGTTGGGTGACAGTCTAATACTATTTAATTTTCTGCACAAATTGTTTCAACTTTGGTAATTGGTAGCTCTTGCAATTGACTTTATATCTCTTTGACATCTTGTTTGTTTGTTTGTTTGTTTGTTTGTTTTAGCATGTCCTTGTTTTCTGGTACTATAAGATGCTCCACACTCATCATGCCCCAGTCCTAGAATCGGCTATTTCTTCAAAGAGTCCTGGTTCCTTTTATTGGAAAATTGTATTAAGAACCAAAATCGGGGCTCTAAACATTTTTGCAATCTAATATACATACTATATACACACATATATATACACAAACATCTACACATGACGTTTATTTTAATGGAATTTAGTAGTAAACAAACAGAACATAATTCTCACTGTGGGATTTTCAGCATTAAGGAAACAAGTGTCAGAATTTTTAGGATGTGGTCCTTGGGGCTACCTGCCCTCTGCCATTATATTGTGAAAGCAGACATGTATTCATATTAGAAGTTAATATTAACCTTTCTTTGAGTCACAAACTCCTTTTGATATGCTGCTGAAAGTTCAATGGATCTTTTGCCCAGGAAAAAAAAAAAAAAAGTGTAAATAAGCCTATACAGAATTTAGTCCGGGATTCCTGATGCTCCTGGGCTCCCTGAAGTTCAGTGCATCAGTGACCCCTGGTCAGGGACCATGATGCAAGAGGAAAGGCCGGGAAGTTTGCATGCCCCGTTACTGGTTTTCTCAAGCCCCACTTCCATGGCAACCTCTTTTCTGGCTGGGAAAATGGTGCCATTTAACAAATAAATCAGAAAAGTCTGATCTAATAATATCATTTATTCATTGGCTAATTACAAGCATTTTATTTTTAAACTGTTCCCTTTTATATAAAATCACGATTGACTTGTTTGGGGTTGTTTTTGGTTTCTGCAATTTAAATAAAAAAGCCAGAGTTAATTTGCATGGGTTCTTTAATTCATATCTCTGACAATTTTGAGTCACTTCCCCTTTGCATTAATGGTTCCTATTTAAAACCGGTACGGTGGGAAGAAGGGTATATTTAGCATAATGTTGTGTCTATGAAAACTGTCATAGGTGTAGGACTGAAGGAGTTAATTGAGTTAAATCTCAGTACATTTTTCTGAAGCTGTGTTTAACACTGATTATTTCAAGGTGGTTTTTATAATCACTTCCAAATGTTTTAATGAGGCTGTTTTTCATTTTTCTCAAGACTTCTTTAAATTTTTTTTCCCTTTCCCTATTGATTTTCCAGCCACTTTCCTTAATGCCGCCGTTGGCAGGCCCAGCTCTGCACTTTACGGTTTGTTCCGGAAGCTTCCCTCCACCTCCCTACCCCGTTTCTCTTCCTGTCTCCTGGGTGCTCTTTATCTGAGGAGAAGGCTCTTCGGGTCTGATTCCCTGCAGTTTCTCTCACAGCCTATGTCCTCGGAACTTTGGAGTTTTAATTTCAATCTGTCATGTTAGTTGTAGCTACTTCTTGTTGTCATCTTATTTTTTGAAGATCCTTCCTAAATAGAATCTACAAGACTTTCTATTTGCTTGAATGGATTGATTGTACTTGTGGGAAACCTGTTCAGTTGGGGTTTGTTTGCATTCCTTTGGTTTCAGACCTGGTCTTAGGAGCACTTCCCTTTCCCCTCTTGCTTTCTCAGCTTGGCAAGGGAGCGGTAGGTAGGCAATTAGGCTGCCCGGGGAAGGCAGGCCGTGACACTCGTCACATGCCACAGCCCTCGGACAGCTCTGTCTAACACACATCGCCAGCCAGCCCAGACTGACGTCAGAGATTGGAGTCAGAACGGGCCTGCCATTCCTTCAGACTGAGGTCCTGTTAGGTTCACGGTAAACAGCTGCAAGATTTATGGCTTCCCCAGAGGAAAACCCGTTCCCTAGGCTATTGCTGGGAGCTCTGTTGGTGTGCCGGACCTCTTCCTGCAAACATCAGGACACCGGAACATGATCACTCACCAGAATGTTCTGTTATCTTGGTGTAAAAGGGGTTGGGTATTTTCTAAAAGGTAATGATAACCAATGGGTTTGTGTCCCCTATTTTCTTTGCTTTATTTGTAGATTTGAGTCCCAGAAGCCTATTCTCAATTTAGTCCAGTCTTTATAAATGTAACCACCACCACCCCCCCAACAAGCTTATTGAGTGATTCTGCATTTTTATTTTGAAGTTAAAGTGGTCAGGGTACATCTGTTTTTAATGGAGAGAGAGGGTGTGTCTCAGGTTGATGTCAAGATCTCTGCCAAGGTTAGCAGAATTGAAAACATTAATGTAGGGTCCCCGATGTATATGCTTGGATATTGAAGCTTGCTCATTGGTTATTCCACCAGGATGATAAACTATTGCTGCATGAATGATACTGAAATAGCCCTATTCTCAATGGAGAGATGGCAAATTAGGTAACTGGTCTGAGAAAAGTATTTTAAAATTTGGATTGTGGTACAGTGTTAACATTACTTTTCAAGACTAAACTACCATTTTTCAAAGTAGTAATACTAAAATAATAATAAATTATAGGCAAATAATAAGAATCCACATTTACTTCAGATCATTCAAATGGAACATAAAGATCGCCAAGTCATTTGGATAAACACTATCCCCAAAATCCAGATGTTTTCTTCCCACATATTGAAACACCCGAGTATTTGGAAATGTCAATTTGGGGCTGGTATTTTCTCTTCTCAACCAGATGTTTGGCACCCTGTGAACAGAGCAGTGTATCTGGCTGTGAGGTTAAAAATTCTGTTCTAAGCAAATTCATCATCAGTGGACACTGAAGGACAGAGGCCCATGTGAAAGAAATCTTTAGAAAATCCCAGTATCAGGGTCTCGTTAACATGAGCTGAGCTCAGAGGCAACACCCTTTCATGAGTTCTTCATTAGTGCTCAGGGAAGTAATTGATTCGACTCTACTCTTAGTCTTCGTAAGCTATTCCAAACCCAAGGAAAAGAAAATATTACTAGAATCTGGGGTCTTTTATTAATAAGATTAATTGGCATGACATTTAATAATTGAGAAAGGATACCACAAAAGAAGATAAAGTAGGGGTTCTAATGAGAAACAGATACCCATCCCCAGGGAAATAAATGTGAGCATGGATATAATGTTAATATAAGAAAAGGAAAAAATGTGTAGCTGCCGCACCCTCCTAGGGCTACGTACTGACTTCCAATTCTGTTCCCCCTATTATCTCCAACTTGGAAAAATTCTGCTTTTGGAGCAGAAATTCTCCATGCTTTGTTTTACCTTAAGGGGATGCAGTTTTCCTGGAAGTTTTTATTTTGTGAAAGCTAAATCCCTTTTGCTTTTATCTAGGCAATCGTGTATTTTAACAAACACAGGGCTGGCAGTCCCAGCAACAATCAGTCCACGCATTGCTCCATGAGCGGATGGGAAAGACAAGCTCACTCCCACTGGCCTCTGTATCCTCGTTCATGTTTTATCTTTTCTGGCATGCCTTTCCTTCCTTTTGTTGCTCTGACTGTGACCAATCGCAGGGTCGCCCAAGTTCCATTTGTTCCATGAAATCTTTCTGAAGGGTTCTGGTCCCCTTGATCTCCCTTGCCTTCGGTGCTGATTGATGCTGACTCATGATTTAGCCCTTGGTTATAGACTATATTTTGTTTCTGTCTCTCACGTGACATATGTTAGCCTTAGTCTCACCAGTTAGCTAGAGAGACAGCTGCTTGAGACCAGATACCATATCTCCTATGAGGGTCTCTTCATAGGAGCAAGCACGGTGCTGGCTATGTGATATTGTAATGTGCTGCATCCCCATGCGTGGGTTTGATCAGCTTGAGTAACCAAGGGAAGTGCCTTCCTCTGGAGAGAAAGAAGGCCCCTGAAGAAATATTTGAAAATATTTTATAATTATGTCATTATAAGAGATACATTATAAGAGATGACTGGGGTTTCTATTATAATAAGCTTATAAGAAAGTTGTCACAACTTAATGACTGTCCACTTATTGTGAATACATTTTAAAAATTCGTAAGGCCAATTATTTCTGACAAAATATTCATAACATCATTGTTTCAGCAGAGTATCTGACAAATGTTATTTTTTCCTAAGCTCTTGGGACATCCAAACGAACTCAGATTAGCACTTTGAGGATTGTTTTCCCATGTGTTAAAAACCATTCTACATGTATTTAAAAAATATGACTTAAAGTAATTCATAATGCCATTTAAAAAATTGGGACAGATCCCATATTGCACTAAGCCAGTGTTTTTCTAGGACTGATTCCACATTTCTAGAGTAAAGTGGATGAAATGTTTTAGGGAGGCACACCAATGGACAGTATAGATTTTAATAAGAATACACTGTAGTATGCATTAGAAAATATATAGTAGGTATTTCAAACCTTGATTCATTGGTGTTATTGCTTAGGATAAAGTATGTAAACATTGTGAGCCGGGGTAAATTTACTTACTCTTTATATGTTGATGCATAGATATAGCAAAAAGAATTGTAAATTTAGTAGAAGAGACAGACTTAAAGGAAACACAGCTTCAAATTAAGACTAGACTTTTTATTAACAGTGAAGAGGAGAGGAGAGGTTTTAGCACTCATCCAACAAGAGAGACACACTCCTAACGCAAAGTTGGCCACATTGTTCTCCATGAATTTCTAATGTGGGCACTTTTCGTGAATGCGCCCACAGCATTTAATACAAGTTGGTGGCAGCCTGAACTTGCTGATGACCCAGTCATCCACTTGGCAGTATGACTTGAAGAGAGAGTGACTGCATTTCCAAGTTCTAAACCTTGGTGTCACCACACTCTGATGTGTCCTCTGAAGGGTATCTCAAACAATCTGCTAATGAGAAACATTTACTAGTATTGTACTGAAGTGGACAAGATTTTCTTTTAATTATGAAAGGAAGCAGATCTTATGGCATCTCTATAAGTGTTATTACTTTCACTTGCATCCAATACATTTTCTACACTGGGAGGAAAAAGTTAGGGAGACACTGGGGACAGCTGAAATTGCCTTTATCTCTTGGTTCAACCTTGAGTTTGTGTCATTCTTGGGGCCATTGTCCATCCTATGTGTCCATCATGCTAAAGTGTCTTATCATGAACTTTAGCTCTTCTTCAGCTATGTCTGGAAATATGACATATTTCTATACTTCAAATACAAATGTATTTTTAAAAGTTGACTGCAGTTAAACCCCATCTTTATATCTTACCTAATAATAGACAAACATGTAAATTGACCATACCTCTGCTACACCCACAGCCAATCAGAGTGAGTATGCAAATTAGAAGGCCAAAGATGGCGGCTGCCCAGCTGCTCCAGGTGGGGAGTGGCCAAGCAGGGCAGGATGCCTGCTATGAGAGGGAGGGCGGGGGGCTGGGGGGAAGCGAAGGGATCTACAGGAGCGGAGTGCCGCAGCAAAGAAAAAACTGCAGACTCCGGAGTCTGCAGCGAAGATGAAGATGGCAGACTCTGGCCTACTCTGGCCGGAGCGAAGGCCTTGGGTCCCAGGTGCCGGAGGAAAACCAGTGCTGGAAGCCAAGGGAAGGAAGGCCTATTGCATGAATCTCTTTGTGCAACGGGCCTCTAGTTTTTAATAAAGGTCATAAAATTTTGGACATTAAGTAAACATTCCTGCTCTTTCTAAGTATCACTTCTAATGGCTAAGAATACAGGATGTTGGTAAAGAGGAAGTCACACCTGGCAAATGACTTGGCTAGCATCACACAAAGTAGCCTTCCTTTCTAAGCTACAGAATTCAGTGGTCATTTTCGCTGGACATGGGAAATATCCTTTCAGAATAGCTGTGTTGGGAAGTAAGAGCTGCTGCTCTTTCGTTCTAATGAGACCACTGGTAGAAATGAGAATCTGTCTTAGTGAGGATTCTAAATTCTCCATTTCTCCAGTAAGGTACTGTAGCCATATCTCATTAATGGAAGAATCCTTGGTACTTAACACCGAGCCTGGACTATGAAAGTATATTGCATTGTTACTCATAATGTTTATATTTTTTCATTCATATATTTATGAACTTATTACAGTCAATGTTATCAGAGACTAATTATATATGATTGATGGGTGGTCATGCCACTAATTGAAAGAAGGGGGGAAGGCGAAGGAGAAAGAAGAATTTGAAGGGCAGAGGAAATACAATCTAATCTATTAATTATTTATTAATTAGATTCAAACATGTTTTTATTACTGAAAAAAATAATCTTTAAGCATTAAACAAAAGCTAAAATCATCATTGTTATATAATTGTTTAAAATTGTTTTTTTCACTAACTTTAGTAAATCATAATTGCATTCCATAATTCTGGTATTAAAGGGGAACATTTATTCAATATTTCAGTAACTTTTTAAGCAAAGAAAAACATGGATTTAGGCTGACACAAGAATTCTTATCATGCCCATTCACTATGAGCTCTCCATTAAGCACAATTGGATAATAATGTAGTGTGACCACTGCAGATCCCTATCTCCCTTTGCTTCCACACCAAGACAGCAGCTCTTATGATTACATTTGTGCTCATTTGAAATCAGGAATGCCACAGAACCGCTAAAACTAACAGTTTTAAAGTTTACAGATCATTAATGGGACTTAAATTGATTTAGTGACTCAAATATTGTCATTATCCTCTACTAAACCCCTCAGTGGGATTTTTAAAAATATTATAAAACTAAACTGCTGATTTAGAACTGGAATCCAATATAAGTAATCTTTTTCCTCCCTACCTCCCTTCTTCCTTCCTTCCTTTTTAAAAATTCACTTTTTTCTTTCTATCTTTCAGTTGAAGTAGATTCAGCATTACTTTCACCCACTGACTGCTCTAGCTTCAACATTTGGGGAAATGAAAACAATATTTCTGGCTTCTTAATACAGGGGCTGGGTATGTAATGACAAACATTTCTTCTAATGATAAATATTCTACATTAAATGTTTATTAAATTACCTCTATGCTTTAAATCTTAATTTATATGTGCAAAGTTGAAACAATACAAAGGAAAACTAAAGGAACTTAATTCTGAAGATACATTTTAATTTATGAAGACTCCTAGACACTGGCCAAGGCTGTCTGTGTGAAAGGTTATTTTATTTACTACTGTATTACCTGAGTGAATTTAATGCATCAGTAAGGTAGGTACCTGCATGGCTTTAAGACTGTTGTTTTGGGGAGTTCTCATTACATATAAAGGTATCCTGCAGTGCTCTGTGCTTAGGGAGACCAACCTGTGTCTATAAACCTTTGCAAGGTTTTCTTAGTTCACTGCAGGGGGCTGCAACTAGTAAGCAGACAGAGATGTTTTCAAATGAGAGAGAGGAAAAAGTCCATTCTGTTATAATGCCAAATCTATAATACTTCTAAGCAACATTGTTAACGATCAACAATGGCTATAGAGATGACGATTTGGGTGTGTGTGTGTGTGTGTTTTCTGTTTGCAAGGGCATTTAATAACTGTGCAGTACTAATTTGCAAATCTAGAAACATTGGGGCGAGAATGTAAAGTAATGCTTTGCTTCCACTCATGGGTTCTGGGACAGTCTGGGAATAAAGACCTTCTAACATCGAATGAGGCACTGGCAGGGCTCACAGCTACAGAGATTCTCTAGGGATGGTCAGGAAGTTCCTGCCTACAATCCTCTACCTCACTGGTTTTTCTTTGTGTTGGTTCTTTTTAAAATTTGAAATAGGAGAATGCTCTTTCCCTTCTTGAATCTTATTCAGAACCCCAACATGAAAATAGGAAAAAGCACATCAGCTGCTTCTGAAATGATAATAAGAGCCTTGGAGCTTGGCCATTGAGGTTCTCTCCTGTCCAAGGCTCCTCCAATAATCAGTTCCTCTGTGGATTCTTCCAGAGTATGGGGACTACACCAGTCATCCATTCATTTGGGTTAAGACTCTGAAGGCCTGGCTACAATGTGAACATCTGGGAAAGCTTTCAAATTCTGCCATTACTAATCAACCATTCCTACCTTTATTCTCTTTTGTTAGATAGTAACCAGGAAAGCCCAGTGTGACTGGGATAGAGAAATAATGAGCTCTAATTTGGGGAGAGATTGAGGAGAAAAGTAAAACATATTGGGCTGTGTCAGAGAGAACATGAAAAGGCTAACACAGTAAGAGAAATTGAGCAGCTACGAAGTAGTCTCAGTTCACTGATTGTCTGGTTGAAGGAAATACATAGGCCCAAGGGAGGGAATATTATGGAAAGAGAGAAAGTTGGTTATGAAATCAGACTGGTACTTGTCTTTACTTGTAGGCATCACAAAGTTTGCCAATATGGTACAGTATTTGCTTCACTTGGTGAGAGGGCTCATTAATATTAAAAACCTTCCAAAAGCTTATTTTGTCGGGGCAATGACTTGGGGTTTAGTTTAAGACACAAAAGTTTTCCAACTTTATGTATCAACTTTTTCTTTCAATAATTTTTTATGTTCTACTCTCTTTCTCCTCTCCTTTTGGAACTCCAAATACACATCTACTAGACAATTTGATATTGTCTTTCAGTTCTTAAAGTTCTGTTTCTTTCTTTTCCCCAATGTCTCCCTCTCACTTTTAGATTGAATAATTTCTATTTGCTAATTTTCTCTTTCTCTGTCATTTCCATTCTGATGTTAAGCCAGCCAGTGCAATTTTTATTTTAGTGTTATATTTTTCAATTCTAGAATTTCTATTAATTTATTTCTAAAGTTTCTATTTCTGTGCTGAGAATTTTTATCTTTTTATTCATTGTAAGCATTTTTACATCATTGAACATAGTTATAATATATATTTTAAAATCCTCCTTGATCATTCCAATATCTGACTAATCTCAGGTTTGATCTCCATTGAATATCTTTTCTATTGAGAATAGGTAGCATTCTGTTTCTTGTTAAAGGAATGTTTTACCATATCCTGGACACTGAGAATGATATGCTGTAGAGACTCTGGATTCTGTTACATTTCTACAAAGAATCTGATTCTTGATTCTTTTCCTTTTGGTAGGCAACTAAATGAGCTGAACTCAAACTTCAAAGTATGCTTCTTCTCTAGGGGAATAGCAGCCCAAAATTCTGATCAGTTATTTTATCATTAGGCTACTAAAGTACTCCACGTGAAAAGGTTGTAACTAACCTAGTTATTAATAACAGGAAAGGAGCAAAGGAAGGCAAAATATTGTAGGCATGTCATTTGGGCATCTTTGCCAGGAAGCTGTGACTTCATACTCCCCAGGTGTTCAGCAAAGGGAAGATAGAAGCATGCCCAGTAAAGTTGGGATGACATTGGGAAGGTATTTATCAGTCACATCTGGGAACAGGTCATTGGCCAGAATGGGCATGGCCACAGCAAGGGTAAGAAATTTGGGATATTTAATCCCCTAAACAAAGAAATTCACTTTCTTGTGCTTTCTTGGTTTCTCTTATGCTCTTGAGACTCTTATTGCTCAGGGCATGCTCTCCTGCATTTGCCCACATGGACCACAGCCATGTGGACCCCACACATAGTGGACTAAATGGACTCCAAATAGCCTGAAGCTGAATTGGACCCGGTTACAACATGGAACAGAAACTCTAGACACTGGCTTTGCTTCTAGTACTGCTGAGGCCCCGGCTGTACTTCTTCTATGAATGGACTAGGGAAAATGGGATTATGGAAACCCAGGGATATAATTCCATGCAAATAAAAATCACCCATCCTCCCGTGAAAAATCTCAGAAAATTATTTTTCTCAAGATATCGTAAGGACTTCACCCCTAGCACTCAGTGGGGAAAGGGATAGTCATTTTCCCGGATAACATATGCATGTGTTCACTTATCAGCCAGAGGTCTGAACAAAGTTTATACAAAGAATTTGGGTCTCTCTCTCTCTCTCTCTCTCATTTCTACTTCCTGGAATTTCCCCTTCACTTTCCTATTATGATAGTTGCTCTGAATTCTGTCCTCTGGTTCTTGAAGTCAGCTAACCTGCATGGTTTGCATTATAGTTTTAGCCAGCTCATACAATCCTGACTGTGGTTTGACCTCAAGCTAAAAAAATGTAAAAAGGGGGAAACTCACTTCATGCTATTTCCTTCTACTCAGTGTTAGCTTCATCTGGTATTTTCCTGCTTATTCACTCTCTAGTTAGTGCCGTTAGCAGTTTTTCTCACTAAAGTTTATTTATCCATTCACCTACTGAAAGACTTCTTGGTTGTTTCCAAGTTTTGGTAATATGAACATAGCTGTTACAAATACCAGTGTGCAGGTGTTTGTGTGGACATTAAGTTTTCATTACTTTGAGTAAAATACAAGGCAAGTGATTGCTGGACCATATTGTCAGAGTATATTTAGTTTTGTTAATAACTGCCAAACTGTCTTCTAAAGAGACTGTACCATTTTGGATTCCCACCAACAATGAATGGGAGTTTCTGTTACTCCACATACTTGTCAGCATTTGGTAATTTCAATGTTCTGGATTTTGGCCATTTTAATAGGTGTGTAGTAGTGTTTCCTATCTTATGTAAATTGATAGATATCTGGAGTTTGAATTACATTCAACTACACATTTTTAAAACATAATTTCATCAAGGATAGTATGTACTTTTAGGAGATACTCCATGTCTGATTTTTTTCTCTTTTTATGAGGTTTACCTTAAGATACAGATCACATTGGAAAAATAGAATAAATTCTTGACTCTTTCACTTTATATACCAGTTTTCAAATAATAAAATTGGTCAACAGGGTCCAAAGAAATTCTGGTTTTGTATTGTTTTGTTTGCTTTTATCCCTTTCACTCATTAATTTATTCATTCATTTTGGCATAATTACTCATGGATTTAAACATATGTATTTGATCTATTTCAATGCATTTCTGTTAACAGCTATATTTATTGATACACAAAATTTCCATCCCAGACCAGGTTGGCTTTTGGTTTAAAATTAGTAGGCTATTGTAACTTCCCTACTTTTTGGTATGGTAATCTTTCCAGTATGTTAATCTTGTATCTTTTTTATACCAAATAACTAGCCATTTCTATAATGAATCTAGTTCCTTTTGGTGTAACATGGTATTCAAACCACTATCTGAGTATTAGAGAGGTTCATTGATATAATCATTGTAATGTAGTGAATCCTGTGAAACACAAGAAAGACCCACAGGAATAGAAGGATCATACCTCAACATAATAAAAGCCATATATGACAAACCCACAGCCAACATCATACTCAATGGGCAAAAACTAAAATCATTTCCCTTAAGAACAGGAACAAGACAGGGATGCCCACTCTCACCACTCCTGTTCAATATAGTGCTGGAAGTACTAGCCATTGCGATCAGACAAGAAGAAATAAAAGGCATCCAAATTGGCAAAGAAGAAGTAAAACTGTACTTATTCGCAGATGACATGATACTGTACATAGAAAGCCCTAAAGACTACATCAAAAAATTACTAGACTTAATAAATAAATTCGGCAATGTAGCAGGATACAAAATTAACGCCAAGAAATCTAAGGCATTTCTATCCTATCTAATAAAAGAGTAATATGCAAATTAACCATCACTCCACTACACCCACTAGCCACACCCACCAGCCAATCAGGAGCAAATATGCAAATAAACCCAACCAAGATGGCTACAGCCACAGAGAGCAGGAAGGAGGCTTGGGTTTCCCTGGTGATGGAGGAAGCCAAGCTTTCCGCCTGACCTTGCCGGCATAGGCCTCCACTCAAGGCTACAAAGTTTCAATGATAGAAGATACATACACCCAAACAGAAATGGCGGCAGCCACAGAGCTGGAAAGAGCAGGAGGCTAGGGTTGCCCCGGGCGATGGAGGAAGCCAAGCTTCCCGCACACCCTGGCCGGCCCAGGCCTCCATTTAAGGCTACGAAGTTTCAATTATAGAAGATACATAAATCCCCAACAGAAATGGCTGCCACCACAGAGCAAGCAGAAGGCTTGGATCCACTCCAGGCTACAAAGTTTCAATTGTAGAAGATAAATAAACCCCAGATACCAGGGCCTCTGCTTGGGTCGCCAGGGGGCGTGGCCAGCCTGCAAACCACCACAGGCCCCTCGCCCAGGGCCACCTCATGCCCCAAGGGAACCCCCACGCTGATCTGGGACACCATTCAGGGCAAACCATCCAGCCCCCACCCATGCACCAGGCCTCTATCCTATCTAATAAAAGAGTAATATGCAGATTGACCATCACTCCAACACACAAGATAGCTGCCCCCATGTGGTCAAAGATCCTGCTCCCATGTGGACACAAGATGGCCACCACAAGATGGCCACCAGGAGAGGGCAGTTGGGAGGGACCAGGCCTGCAAGGAAGGACAGTTGTGGGAGATCAGGCCAGCAGGGAAGGGCAGTTGGGAGGGTCCAGGCCTGCAAGGGAGGGCAGTTGGGGGCAATCAAGCCTGCAGAGGAGGGCAGTTAGGGGTGACCAAGCCATCAGAGAAGGGAAGTTGGGGGCGACCACGCCTGCAGGGAAAGGCAGTTTGGAGGGACCCAGGCCTGCAGGGAAGGGCAGTTAGGGGTCACCAGGCCTGCAGGGGAGGGCAGTTAGGGGTGACCAGGCCTGCAGGGGAGGGCAGTTAGGGGAAAACAGGCTGGCAGGGGAGCAGTTAGACATCAATCAGGCTGGCAGGGGAGTGGTTAGGGGGTGATCAGGCTGGCAGGCAGAAGTGGTTAGGGGCAATCAGGAAGGTATGCAGGTGAGCATTTGGGAGCCAGCAGTCCTGGATTGTGAGAGATATGTCCGACTGCCCGTTTAGGCCCGATCCCACTAGGATCGGGCCTAAACGGGCAGTCGGACATCCCTCAAGGGGTCCCAGATTGGAGAGGGTGCAGGCTGGGCTGAGGGACACCCCCCCCCCCAGTGCATAAATTTCGTGCACCCGGCTTCTAGTACACCAATAATGTACTTACAGAAAGAGAGACTAAAAAAGCAATCCCATTTACCATCGCACCAAAAAAATTAAGATACCTAGGAATAAACTTAACTAAGAAGGTAAAAGACCTATACATGGAAAACTACACGACACTGAAAAAAGATAGAGGAAGACATAAAGAGATGGAAGAACATACCATGTTCATGGATTGGTAGAATCAACATCATCAAAATGTCCATACTACCCAAAGCAATCTATAAATTCAATGCACTTCCCATTAAAATACCAATGACATATTTCACAGACCTAGAACGAAGTTTCCAAAAATTTATCTGGAATAAAAAAAGACCCCGAATAGCTGCAGCAATCCTGAGAAAGAAGAACAAAGTAGGTTGGATCTCAATACCAGATATCAAGCTGTATTACAAAGCCACTGTTCTTAAAACAGCCTGGTACTGGCACAGGAAAGACATAGAGATCAATGGAATAGAATAGAGAACCCAAAAATTGACCCAAATCATTATGCTCAATTAATATTTGACAAAGGAGGCATGGACATGCAATGGAGTCAAGACAGTCTCTTCAACAAATGGTGTTGGGAAAATTGGACAGATACATGCAAAAAAAATGAAGCTAGATCACCAACTTACACCATACACAAAAATAAACTCAAAATGGATAAAGGACTTAAACGTAAGACGGGAAACCATAAAAATACTAGAGGAATCCACAGGCAGAAAAATCTCAGACATATGCTGAAGGAACTTCTTCACGGATACTGCCCCTAGGGCAATGGGAACTAAAGAGAAAATAAATAAATGGGACTACATGAAAATAAAAAGCTTTTGCACAGCAAAGGAAACCATCAATAAAACAAGAAAGCCCACTGCATGGGAGAACATATTTGCCAATGATATCAACGATAAGGGTTTAATCTCCAACATTTACAGAGAACTCGTACAACTTAATAAAAAGAAGATAAACAACCCAATCAAAAAATGGGCAACTGATCTAAATAGACACTTTTTGAAAGAAGACAGAAGGAAGGCCAAGAGACATATGAAAACCTGCTCAAAGTCACTAATCATCAGAGAGATGCAAATCAAAACAACAATGCGGTACCATCTTACACCTGTCAGAATGGCTATCATCAACAAATCAACAAACGACAAGTGTTGGCGAGGATGCGGAGAAAAAGGAACTCTTTTGCACTGCTGGTGGGAATGCAGAATGGTGCAGCCACTGTGGAAAACAGTAAAATGGAACTCCCATTTGACCCAGTGATCCCACTTCTAGGAATATATCCCAAGAAACTAGAAACACGAATCAGAAAGGATATATGCACCCCTATGTTCATAGCAGCACAATTCACCATAGCTAAGATTTGGAAACAGCCTAAATGCCCATCAGCAGATGAGTGGATTATAAAACTGTGGTACATCTACACAATGGAATACTACACTGCAGTAAAAAAGAAGGAGTTCCTAGCATTTGCAACAACATGGATGGAGATGGAGAGTATTATGTTAAGTGAAATAAGACAGGCAGAGAAAGATAAATATCACACGATCTCACTCATTTGTGGAATATAATGAACGGCATAGACTGATAAACAAGAACAGAACCAGAGACTGAGAAACGTCGATCAGCACGTCATACCTCAGGGAAGGTAGGGGAGGGTGGGGGTAAGGTGGAGAGATCAACCAAGGGACTTGTGTGCATGCATATGAGCCTAATCTATGGACACAGACAACAAGGGCGTGGGGCATATGTGGGAGGTGGGGGGTTATGGGGGAATAAGGACACATATGTAAAAAATAAAAATTTAAAAAAATTAAAAAATAAAAAAATAAAATAAAATATTAAATCTAATCCATACTAGTGGTCACCATAACCTTAAGAGAAATTGTTTCATGTGACAAAGATTTTTAAATGAAACTCTCTGTAGCCCGAAAATTATTTTGGAAGGAAACAAAGAGAAATTTCCTTCAAAAGTCGTAAGGATTGTAATTGAAAGTCAATATATTTGGCCTCTTGAACTAAAGTAAGTTATTTGTGTTTTTGCCTCCCTGACAAAGTTTATATAAAGTTACAAAAAGAAATTGACAGCCAGTTTGAAATTGAATTGCCATGGCCTAGAGCAAAGAATATCCTTACATGATATTATTCTACAATGTCATTATAATTTTAGATATTTTACAACAGCATATTGTACAATTATCCCAAACAAACTTACAAACTAATTCTTTGAATGTTAGGCAGCAATTTAAAAAAGAAGGACATGAAAGGATTTAATCCCTTTCAGAAGGAATTAAGGCACTGGGAAGGCACTTGAGCATTCTATATTGGCCCCTCTTGCCTTTTGTGCCAAGAGGGACCCTCTTCTCACAATCCAATTGCCCTCAGCTGTTGCCTGAGCTTTCTGTTCATGCTGAGGTTGAAGCCTCGTGGTGGCTGGTACCATGGATCTGTCTCTCGCCCAATCGTGTGAGCTGGGCCCTCCCTGGAGAAGAAACCTGAGTTCCCCGAGATATGTGATCAGTGCTGGGGCCCCACCAGCAGGCCAGGGGATTCCAAGGCAGGTGCTGGGCGTGGAGGCCACAGGGGCATAGGCCACCAAGGAAACAAAACTGAAACTCACATCACCCTGCTTGGCCCCGGAGGATGACTGGTTAGCCAGAGACGGGTAAGATTCCTCAGGGAAGGAACAACCTAAGACAGGCACAGTCGAAGAGGGGCCATCAGGAGAGAACTTGGGGGTCAACAGAGGTGGGGCACAGACCCTTACCCCCCCCCAACCTTGCAGGGGCTTGAACCCTCACCCCGTCTGAGGGAGGTCTCCTGCCCTCATGGCTGCTTTGCTTCCCACACCCAGCTCAGATAGGGACACAGGTGACAGACAGTGACTTGGCCCAGCTCAGATTGGGACCCAGGTAACAGACAGAGACTTGGCCGACAGCAGCTGCCCTATATCTAAATCCAGCCTAGCACCAGGAATGCTCAGGGCCTACTCAAGAATGCAAATAATCCTTTCCACTAATATTTACAGGGTAAACTAAGATTGTTGGTAGAGTATTAAATTTGACAGTAAAATAATAATCAAGTTTTCAGATTAATTTAAATAGGCTAATTGAAATAAGTGAATATTTAAGACAATTTAATTGTACTGGGCAAAAAGCTGTTCCTAAAGTGTTAACTAAAATTTCTATTGGTAGTTCATCTCATGGTAAAATTCCTGAACATGCAAAGAACCTAAAGCAGTCATATTTTATTGCAAAATTAAAATTTAAAGTTATCAAGACAGCATTATAAAATTTACAAAAGCATTAATCAAAAAAAGGGGGGATAGTAGGGTGATATCATGTAAGGAAAAATATCCTATAAGTAAATTACATCTATAAAATTTTTACTTTACAAAATTAATTTTCATTTGTAATGCTAACAGCAAGACACCCATGAAAAACACACATGGTGTCTAAATAAGACAAAGGAAAATCGTTTGGGCAAAAATAAAAAGGATCCCAAATCAATTATATAGAAAAGATTCCTTTATTAACTTTTGGTCGAGAATATGTTTGTATATTTTCAGAAAACAACTCCAAGACCATGTGGATTCCTGCAACAGGGAGGAATTGACAGGTCTGCTCCAACCACGAAGACAAGAGGAGAAACAGTCCAGAGATGGAAGATGCTGACGATGCCTTGCCACGCTAGCAGTCAGCAGCTGTGCGTCGCAGCAGGTTGCCTAGGACCAAACCAGAGAGGGTCGGACCTGCATTGCCACCATGTGCCCATCATCCAGATATCATTGCTGACATGTACACATAAGGAACTGTTTGACATTGAAACGGGGACTTAGAACTGTTGGACATTGAAATTGGGACTCAAACATTTTTTGTTATTATATGTTTATTTCTAGTCTGTAGAGGCAAGATTTTTAAAGGAAAGAAATGGGGAAAAAATAGATACAGAGGCAAAGAAGCATTGAACAGACTGTCAAACGACAGCGGGAAGGCAGGGGAGGTTGCGGGGGGCAGGGGGCGGCTGTAAGAGATCAACCGAAGGACTTGTACACATGCATATAAGCATAACCAATGGATACAAGACACTGCGGGGAGGGGGGGCAGGTAAAGGCATGTATAAGGCATGGGGGGTAGGGGAGGCCCGGGGGAGGTCAATGGGGGAAAAAAAAGGAGACATATGTACTACTATTTGTAATACTTTAAACAAGAAAGAAAGAAGAAAGAAAGAAAGAAAGAAAGAAAGAAAGAAAGAAAGAAAGAAAGAAAGAAAGAAAGAAAGAAATTAAGAAAGAAAGACTCACAGGTTTTTTGAGAACGTTATACTAACAGAGATATTGCAAATATGAACTGAAAGTGGCAGAGAGGACAAAATAAGATAGCTTTTGGACTCTCCAGGTTCTACAGGCAGGAAATAGGCTGATAAAATTACCCAGCTGCTAACATATGCTACCCTTCATGAGGAGGAAAAGTATGATTATTAGGGCAGAGCTGTGAGTTTGGAGAGTGGAGCTGTCAACCACAAAGGATTATTCCCAGGACTTGAAAATTAAAGGAGTTTGCTCAGTTAGATTAAAATAAAAATTGGATCCAATGACTCCCTTTTGCCTTTAATTTTTTCACTTTTTGAATGGGAATATCTGTAACCATGGTCTAATGCCTGTATCACTATTGTATTTGGGGGGAAAACAAGTTGTTTCTTGAGTTTCACAGGTTCACATGGAGGGAAGAATTTTGTTACAAGATGACTCATACCCAGAGCCTTATCCATGCCTAGTTTAGATAAGGAGATATTTAATTTTTGAACCGATGATACTTAGATGAGATTTTGGATTTGAGTTGATACTGTAATAGGTTGAGATATTTGGTGATCTTGGGATGGGATGCATATGTTTTGATGCGGAAGGGATGTAAATCTTTGGGGGTTGGAAGACAGACTATAATAGGCTGAATAATGGCCCCTCAAAGGTAGTCAGATCCTAATACACTGAACCTGCAAATATATAATCTTACGTAGTAAAAGAAACTTTGCAGCTAATTAAGTTAGAATCTTGAGATGAAATTGTCCTGGATTATGCAGCAGGATCCACTGTAATTATAATGGTCTTTATAAGAGGGAGGCAAGAGGATCAGAATTAGTAGTGGATGTGATCACAAAAGAGAGAGGGTCAGGGGTGGGCAAACTTTTTGACTCGAGGGCCACAATGGGTTCTTTAACTGGACCAGAGGGCCGGAACAAAAGCATGGATGGAGTGTTTGTGTGAACTAATATAAATTCAAAGTAAAGGAGCGGAGGGGAGAGCAAGAGAACCCTCCGCTCTTTCAGCTCCACAGGCTGGATAGAACAGCCGAATGGGCCGGATCCGGCCCGAGGGCCATAGTTTGCCCAAGGCTGGTAGATTGATGCAAAAAAGGAGCCAAAATCTAATTATGCAGGCAGCCTTTAAATGTAGGGAAGGCAAGGAAATAGTTCTTCTACTAGATCCTCTGGAAGGAACCAGCCCTGCTGACAGCAGCAATAGAAATTTAATACATTGTTGATACTGGACATTGTTTCTAGGACTTTTCATGGCTAGAGTAGGAAAAGATATTTATTTTTAGAAAATAAAATACAAGGTGTACCCCCCCAAATGTATACACACTGTAATAGCGGATGGCTCAATTTTGAAAATAAATGTATTTTAATAAACACTACCTTTATAATTACTCAAAGTGTATACATTTTTTGGAACACCCTTCATATTGTGTTTTTACTACTACTTCCAAGTCAAATTCGGAACTACTGAGAATTTTTTAAAAATATGTTTTTTAGAGAGATAGGGAGGGAGAGGGAGAGAGGGATAGAAACATTGATGAGAGAGAAACATCTATTGGCTGACTCCCACACGCTCCCTACTGGGGATCAAGCCCACAACCATGTGCCCTGACCAGGAATTGAACTGGTGACCTCCTGGTGCATGGGTCAACATCCAACCACTGAGCCACACCATCTGGGCAAAACTACTAATTATTTACTTAACCTCATTAAATTTATGTCAGTATTATTTTATCCTATGTTGAAAACCTCAGTTCTCAGTAGCAAAAAAAAATAAAAATAAAAATACTCATTTACTCCATCATGGATTACAAATACATCAGTTTTAGAAAGTTAGTACCATTACTATCAAAACTATGATTATCAAAAAATAATTTATTCTTAGGTTATTTCCCACTGAGAGTATAAAATGAAATTACTGCATCTTAAAATCTTTTAGAATAGATCTTCTCTGCATGATGATGCCACCAACTGGATATGGAGTTAGTTTCATTTGTTCCATTTTTAGACTTTGAATGATTTCTTTTTGATTGAATTTTACTTTATAATACATAAAATATTTCTGGTTCCAACATTAATCTACAAATCAAAGAAGTTTGGCTCCCATTCCTGTTTTTTCCCCACTGTTCTCTTTCTCTTTTATAAGTACATCATTTTTTAATCACTGGACAAATGTTATTGATTTATTTTTTAAAATAGTTCAGAGAACACTTGTTCTTCACTATGTACTAGTAATATAAATAAAAATGTATGATGATGGACATTTTAAAGCATACTAAAAGCAAACAGAAAAATTTACCAAGTGCCCAGGACTCACTATCAACCTTACAATTGTCAGCTAATGGCTCCTATTTTTGCATGTCTGCCTCTCACTCATTTTTCCTCTTCTTGCATTATTTTGAAGAAAAATCCCAAATATTAAATCATTTTATCTATAAATAGTTTAGTATCTCTAAAAGATAAGGAATGTCAAAAACAATGATTATATAAAGAGTTTAAACTTGAAGGTTAATCATTTATTTTTATAGTGCTCATTTTTTCCTCATTTTTCTATTAGATTCTAAATAAGGTCCACTTAGTAAATTTTCTTTCTTAAAACTTCTTTGAATTTACAGGTTCCCATTTTATGTCTCCTTTCTTCTTTCTTTCATTCTTCCTTCATTCCTTTCTTCCTTCTACCTTTGTTATACTTTTTCTCCTATTGTTGATAAAGCTATAGTGGTTGTTGTGTAGGTTTTCTCATAGTTGGCATTTTATAGATTACATCCCTGTAATGCCATTTAACATATTTCTTTTGGACAATGCATATCCTATAAATTAATATTTGGATATAGGGGCTTGATGAGCCTTCTTCAAAGGTGGTATTTTATTCTTCAGTCAAGAGGTACATATTACATAGTTCTCTCTCTGCCTCTGATAATCGGTTCCTTCATCCATGAAGTCATTAGAGGTTGCAAATTTCTGATGTTCTCTCATTACTTTCTTCATTTTTAGCTGTAATTTTTCCATAAAGTAAATCAAACTTTTCATCTACTACTTAGTTACACAGTGATATTATTCATATAGAAAGGCAGGATAAATATCTGATTTTTTTTTCTTTTTATTTAGAAGTGTTCAAATCTAATGAGGTGGTTCCCTGGTGTCAGGGTTCTCCAGAGAAACAGAACCAATGGAGTGCGTATGTGTGTGTATAAGATACCTATTTTAAGGAATTGGCTCATGTGATTATGGAGGCTGTGTCTCAAGCTCTGCAAATAGTAAGCTAGAGAACCAGGAGAGCCAGTGGTGTAGTTCCAGACTGAGTCTGAAGGCAAGAGAACCAGAAGACCTGGTGGTGTAAGTTCAGGTCCAAGGGCAGGAGAGGAATGATATCCCAGGTTAACAGTCAGGCAGGTGAAGTTCATTCTTATTCATGGGATGGTCAGCTATTTGTTCTCTATAGACCTTCAACTGATTGGATGAGGGCCACCCACATTAAGAAAGACAATATGCTTTATTCAGTCCACCAATTCAAATCTTAACCTTATCCAAACACACGCTCCCAGGCACACCCAGAATAATGTTTGACCCAATATCAGGAGACCTCATGGCCTGTTCAAGTTGACACATAAAATTAACTATAGCATTTGGCCTCCTCAAAAAGCAATCATCTCCTTTTTCTTTTCCATTCTTTCTTTCTTTTTTTTGTTTCCAGTTCATGAACCCATGGATTGAAATATATTTGATATGCTTCTATGGATTTAACCATTTGTATAGACGCAAGAGGTGGACCATTTTTAATTAAATTCAAAATACTGTTGCAGTTAACTGATTAAATTAATTTCATTATTGATGCTCAAATTGTTATTCTTGGACTCTTTAATTTAGTTCCTAAAACATTCTATCTAATAAAAGAGTAATATGCAAATTAACCACCACTCTGCTATGCCCACCAGCCAATCAGGAGTGAGTATGCAAATTAACCCAACCAAGATGGCTGCAGCCATGGAGAGAGCAGGAGGGAGGCTTGGGTTTCCCCAGCGATGGAGGAAGAGAAGCTTTCTGCACACCCTTGCCGGCCTAGGCCTCCACTCAATGCTACAAAGTTTCAATGATTGAAGATAAATAAAGCCCAACAGAAATGGCGGCAGCCAAGGAGCTGGAGAGAGCAGGAGGCTAGGGTTGCCAGCAGTGATGGAGGAAGCCAAGCTTCTGCAGCCCTGGCCTGCTTTGGCCTCCGCTTAAGGCTACAAAGTTTCAATTATAGAAGATACATAAATCCCAACAGAAATGGCTGCCACCACGGAGCGAGCAGAAGGCTTGGCTCTACTCCAGGCTACAAAGTTTCAATTGTAGAAGATAAATAAATCCCAGATCCCAGGGCCTCTGCTTGGGTCGCTGGGGGGCATGGCCGGCCTGCAAACCACCACAGGCCCCTCGGCCAGGCCGCCCCACACCCCAAGGGAACCCCCACCCTGATCCAGGACACTCTTCAGGGCAAACCAGCTGGCCCCCACCCATGCACCAGGCCTCTATCCTATCTAATAAAAGAGTAATATGCAGATTGACCATCACTCCAACACACAAGATGGCTGCCCCCATGTGGTCAAAGATCCTGCCCCCATGTGGACACAAGATGACCACCACAAGATGGCCAGCAGGGGAGGGCAGTTGGGAGGAACCAGGCCTGTAGGGAAAGGAAGTTAGGGGCAAACAGGCTGGCAGGGGAGCAGTTAGGCATCAATCAGGCTGGCAGGGGAGTGGTTAGGGGGTGATCAGGCTGGCAGGCAGAAGCGGTTAGGGGCAATCAGGAAGGCAAGCAGGTGAGCATTTGGGAGCCAGCAGTCCTGGATTGTGAGAGGGATGTCCCACTGGGATCGGGCCTAAACGGGCAATCGGACATTCCTCAAGGGGTCCCAGATTGGAGAGGGTGCAGGCTGGGCTAAGGGACACCCCCCCCTCCGTGCACGAATTTCATGCAGCCGGCCTCTAGTTTTAATACAAGTATAGTAGTTTTTTTATGGTTTTCTTCCTTTAGTTGTGATATTCATGCTTACCATGTACATTTCTTGCCCTAAACTTGAATCATCATTTTTCTGAAAAACTTTGCTTCTTTTTAGAGTAAAATGCTATTTCAAGGCCATAATCTGGATGCTAGTGATGCACATTACTTACTCCTGAGTTATTGATGATGATGATGATTTGAGTTGATTACTATTTAAAAAATTTTTCCATATATGAAGCTGGAAATATGTAATCTTATTATTCTAATTCAGAACCACAGGATATGCTTTTGTTTTTTTGCTTTTTACTAAACTGTTTTACATTACATTTGATTGTTCTCTTTCCCACTATGAGAATCACAGTTGCCAATAACACTTGGCCTGATGGAATATTGGCTACTTGTTTGATTTCTCATTATATACACAACAGTATCAGAAGAATACCTATACTGCCATCAACAATATTATTATTAAAACAGCTTAAGGGATTTTTGCAGTTCTTTTATCATTATGATTTATTCAGTAATTATATGTAGTAAATTACTGTTATAAAGTCACTTGAAGCAGTATCTCTATGTGAGGTAATGCCCCAAGCCAGATATACATATACATTTATTTCATTTTATTTTATTTTTAAAAATACTTAATAGAAGTCTGACATGATGAACTTCCATGTTATGTGGCAATTCCACGTATATATCAAAAGGAAAAGAAATTCCTATTCCAAAGAGATACCTGCACCCCCATGTTCACCACAACATCTATAATAATCTATAATAATAAAAGCATAATATGCTAATTAGACCAGACAGCCAGACGACCTTCCGGACAAAGCCGGGGCTGCGAGGGCCGAGGCAAGCCACCATGGCTGCAAGGGCCAATCCCTTTGCACGAATTTCGTGCATTGGGCCTCTAGTTATCTATAATAGCCAAGACATGGAAACAACCTAAGTGTCCATCAATAGATGAATGGATAAAGAAGATGTGGTATGTATATGCAATGTAATATTGTTCAGTTATAAAAAAGGAAATCCTGCCATTTCTGATTACATGGATGGACCATAAACATTTGTGTGCAGAACTGTGGGTTGATAAAAGTTTTAAACTTATTTGTGTAAATACATAACAGGGCAATTTCTGGATTGTATGGTAAAACGTTAGTTAATTTATGTGAAAGGTGTAGGCATTATATTCAGATTCATCTTTTTGCATATGAATATCCAATTATTCTAGCACCATTTGTTGAAATGAGTATCCTTTCTCATTGAATAATATTTGCTTCTTTGTCAAAGATCACTTAACTATATTTTTGTGGGCCTAGCTTTTATCTTAAACCCTCCATCCTGTTCCCTCCATTCCCTCATAGTTAACTACTTTAAAAATTGCATATCCACCCACTTTCTTAAATAAGAAATAGCATAATATAACGGTCTTAGTTCAGGCTGTTATAACAAAATACCATAGAGTGGGTGGCTTAAGCAACAGAAATGTTTTCCCCTCCCAGTTCTGGAGGCCAGATGTCCAAATCAAGGTTATCAGCCTATTTGGTTCCACTTACAGCCTCACATGATGGAAAGAAATAGGGGAAGCAGCTCTCTCCCATCTGTTCTTAAAAGGGCACTAATTCCACCATGAAGACTTCACCCTTATGACTTAATTACATCCCAAAAGCTCCATCTTCAAATGTTGGGGGTTAGAGTTTCAACATCTGAATTTTGGGGGACACAAGCACTTAGTCCATAGTACATACGTTTGCCAAATTACATTGATTAGTAACTCAGTACACAGTTTAATAGGGTAACTAGTGGCTTCACTTTTCTTTTTCTGACTTTTGTAGGACAGCCTCGAGTGTTTCCCTTATTAAGTAAGATACCTGCATATATAGGTAGGTAGATAGGTAGATAAAATCATGTTAAGAACATCTCCATCAATTCCTATTTTATTGAGTGTTTTAAAAATAAATAGATATTGAATTTGTCAAGTGCCTTTCCTGCGTCTATGGACATAATATTTATCTCCTTTACTTGATTATAATAACAAATCATATGGTTTCCCAATGTTGAAACACATACATATTCTTTGAATTAGCCCTACTTAGTCATAATAATGATGCTTTAGTGTTGTTGGCTTTTGTTTCCTAAAACATATATCATTTATATAAAAATTCTGCAGCATTATTTATAAGTGATGTGTGTGTGTGTGTGTGTGTGTGTGTGTGTGCGCGCGCGCGCGCTTTATGGTACAAACTTTATCAGGTTTTGGTATCATGTTCTAATTTTTTCATAAAAGTAGTGCTTCTGGGCCTAGTGCTTTTGGCGAGGGGTCTCTTAAACTACTATTTTTATTTTTTTTCTATTAAAAATGATCTATTTAGACTCTTCATCTCCATTGGAGTTATTTTTTGTAAGTTGTAGTATTCTAAAATACCATTCATTTTATATTGATTTCTTGAACATCTATATATTCCCTCCAAAAGATATTCTCTCATGCATCATTTCCTCTCTTGTTGATTTTTCTAGAATTTTAGTTCCAGTCTGTTTTAGTTGTATTTATGTTATTCTTATGTTTTTAGATGACAACACATTATAAAAAAAAGTGGTCTGACTACATTTATTTCCTAATATATTTATTTGTCCTCCTGGATCTAGCTCTATTCTTGTTTGAGTACTTTCCATAAAGAGGAGTTTCACTTTGTCTGTCAAACTTTGTGAGGTCTGATAAAACCAAGGATATTTCTTCAGTCAGATTTAAATGACATATTGGCATGTAAAATTTTGCAATCATTCTTTTTCTTTCTACAACTTAGAAATAATAATATGTTGTCTTCTTGCTTTGTTCTTTTCAGTGTAATTCTTTTTACTACATCTGCTCTTAGAAATGTTTAGAATATTCTTTTATAGATGTTATTACATTTTACTACAATATGGCCAGGTATAAGGCTTTATCTATTATTTTGTGCTCTATGAAAACTACTTTCAATTTTTCATCTTTCTTTAAATTGAGCACATTTATTTTTCTTATTTTAATCAAATAATTCTTCACCTACATTTAAAAATATTCATCTCATATTTTTATTAGCCTTATGCTTTTGTTTATTCTTCTAATCTCCACAGGTCTTATTTTCTTTATAAGTCTCATCATTTTCTTCTGTTGCCTTTTGGGAAGGTTTCTCAATGTGATATTTCCACTCACTAATTTGTTTTACAAACTGGTGTTCCTTAGTCACCTATTATACTTTTCACATTTCAGCTTGCTCTTTTTTCTTTCTTCTTGGTACTACTTTAACACTACTGATATCCTCCATTCTCTGCTTGAGAATATTCATTATGTTTATTTAGATGATATGTTCCAACAGTTTTTCATCATACAGTTATTTTTGTTCTGTTTATTATTTTTATTTTATAGCTTGCATCTCTCAGCTGTCTGTGAAGTAATGCTTCCTTAGGGATATCAGCCATGCAGGGGCTTTTAAACTTTTTGATCTTATTCTACAGTAAGAAATACATTTTACCTCATGACCCTTTTGAAAGATATTTATAAAATGAGAATCGTAAATATACTTTATGCATATTACAAAATAATATTTATTTTATGATGAGCAATGCATTCTGGTATTTCATGCTCAATTTGATTTTATAAAAAGAAAAACCTAGTAAATGCCCAACCATCATGGCTCAGTGGTTGAGTGTCAACCTATGAACCAGGAGGTCACAGTTCGATTCCCAGTCAGGGCACATGCCCAGGTTGTGGGTTTAATCCCCAGTAGGGAGTGTGTAAGAGGCAGCCAATCAATGATTCTCTCTCATCATTGATATTTCTCTCTATCTCTCCCTCTCTCTTCCTCTCTGAAATAAATAAAAAATATATTTTAAAAAACATAAGAAATTATTCATTATATTGATTTAATCATCCAATAATGGTTCAAAACCCACAGTTTGAAAACTCTATGTATATGAAGAAAGTACTTTAAGTACTTTGGCAATGGTTAAGAGGGAGGGATTTGAGGAATAAGCCATAGAGCCCTAGGCACCACAAAACCCTTCAGATTCATCTAGTTTGCTCCCCTCCACTGGGCAATAACTCTGTTTTGGCATTCAGTTCTAACTGAGTGCCATGATGAGGTAGCAATCTCTTCTGGTTATACATTTTCAGTCCTGGGCGTTTGGTGGGGAAGAAGTTGGATCAATGCATATCCAAGGGTAACTTGGTCAGCTTACACATACATCAGCTCCTCACCCCAAAAGACTGCTCTAAGAACATCCACACCCAGGCCTGGCAGGTGTGGCTCAGTTGGTTGGGCATCATCCCATGCACCAAAACGTTGCTGGTTCAATTCCTGGTCAAGGGCACATACCCAGGTTGTGGGCTTGATCCCCAATAGGAGGGTGCAGGAGGCAGCAATTGATGTTTGTCCCTCTCCCATTCTGTCTCTAAAAATCAATAAAAATATTTTTAAAATATCCACCCCCATAGGCCTTATAATTACTGCTGATTTCTGAAGCAAACGAGCAGGCGATGATTATTCCTAGGCAATGAGGAGTGAGACAAGAGCAGAACCTGAAAGATCCGCCCCAATCTGTGCTTCACTGCTGCTTTCAGGCTGCCTTGGTCCAAAGGGCATTCTTGACACCTCCCACACCAATTCCCCACAGCCTTCAGTGTCCCTGGGATTTCTCACAGTTTTCATGTTATTTTCTCAGATCAATAATTCTTTCCCTTCCAGTGTCTCCAGAGTGGATTAGGTGTGGAAAAACCAAGCAGCCTTATGTTAGGCCTTTTCAGGATACTTCAAAATACACAGACTTCAAAAGTCCTACTTTTTCATGGCAAAGGCCTCAGTGATCAATCTGAGATGGGTCTATCTCAGAATAGGAATCAGGGTGATTGAAAGAAAACATATAGCTTCACTTCTTTTCAAGACAGCCTTTGCACTTGCTGTCTCCTGTGTTGCCCGGATGGCATTTATTCTGGCAAGTTCCAGGTTAGGCTTCAAGGATGCAGTGCAGCAGGGTTTGCACAATGAAAGCCAAATGGGAATTCAGTCACAAAGCACTGGGAGTGCAGTCGATCAGAATAGCCCAGGGGAAAAAGTCTTTGCATCTGTCTGAATCATGTGGCTCATTAAAAATAATTTAGGTCACTGCCTTTTTGGGGGGGTACATCATGGCCCATTTGTGAGGATAATTATACACTGGGCTTATCCAACACCTGGATGAGGTGGGCCTCTAACTCCAGAATAAGATATGAAACTTCAAATATTACCACTCCCTCCAGAAGTACTCCACATCTGGAATGAGAAGCACCTTCTTATAACATTGTGAATATTCAATAAATCATCTCTTGAGTGAGTGGATGATGAGTGTGACATAAGAAAGCTAAATTTGGTATAAGTTCAGAGCATAAAATTCTGTGAGTGTAGTGCAGGAGAGAATACTGGGAACCTAAAATAACTTAGTTTGTGAGTGTGTATGTGTCTCTGTATATGTGCATTCACACACATGTGTGTACATTTGAGATAACTAAAATGTGTTTTTCATGCAGCAGGGCCTCTATCAGTAGTTGCCAAACAGGAAGACTTATAAAATTTCTTAAAAATTAAACTTATTGGGGTGACATAGGTTATTAAGATTATGTAAATGTCAAGTGTACAGTTCTATGTGCATCATCTATATATTGCATTGTATGTTCATCACTCAAGTTCAAGTCTTCTTCCATATATTTGACTCCCTTTACCTTTTTTTACCTCCCCTATCCCTTTGTCCTTCTGGTAACCACCATACTATTATCTGTGTGTGTTTTTCTATTTATTTTGTTTGTTCATTTGTTGCTGTTTTATATCCCCCAAGTGAGTTAAATCATATGGTTCTTGTCTTTTCCATCTGACTTATTTAGCTTAGCATAATCTCAAGGTCTATCCATGTTGTTGCAAGTGGCAGTATTTCATCCTTTCTTATGACTGAGTAGTATTCCATAGTATATATGTACCACATCTTCTTTATCTAATCATCCATTGAAAGACATTTAAGTTGTTTCCATGTCTTGGCCACTGTGAATAATGCTGCAGTGAACCTAGGAGTGCATATATCTTTACAAATAAAGATTTTTCAATTTGGGGGAATAGATACCCAGAAGAGGAATTACTGGGTCATATAGTAGCTCTATCCTTAATTTTTTGAGGAACCTCCATACTGATTTCCATAGTGGCTGTACCAATTTATATTCCCACAACCTTTCCAACACTTGCTATGTTTTGTCTTGTTGATAATAGGCATTCTAACAGGTGTGAGGTGGTATCTCATTGTGGTTTTGATTTGCATTTCACTTATAGCTAATTTTAATGATAAAATTGTAACACAATTTTTGCCTAGGTCGATCTAGCTTTTTGCCTGGATTTTGGGGACTCCAGTTAAATAAATAACTCAAATCAAAGCATAATTTAATACAATGTTTGCCACTATATTATTTGTGGAATGCTTTAAAAAAGACTTCCATGGTGCATTCGTTTTTTATAGTTGATGTAATATCGTACCTCAAACTTATTGGTTTAAAACAACACAAATTTATTGTTTAACAGTTCTGGAGGTCAGAAATCTGATGCAACCCACCTGGCTGCAATCAAGGTGTGAGCAAGACTGAGTTCCTTCTATTTATTCCCTTTCTTTTATCAGCTTTTGGAGTCTGCCAACATTCTTGGACTCTCTATCCTCTTCCATCTTCAAAACCAGCAATTTCCAGTGGACTCATTTTCATGCTGCATCACCACACACACTCCTACCACCTGTTTTCACTTACAAGGACCCTTGTGATTACCTGGGCCTACCTGGATAATTCAGGATAATTGCCCCCATCTTAAAGCCAGCTGAATAGCAACTTTAATTACATCTGCAATTTTAATTCCCTTTGCCACACAATGTAACATCTTTGCAGATTTGGGGAATTAGGATGTAGACATCTTGCAGGAGAGGCATTATTCTGGGTACCATCCAGAGTCATACTCCCTCTTAGAAATTATAGTGCACATTAGCATAATGAACCATAAACACCACTGACGAATGTGATTGTTCTAACTGTACCCTACACAGGGGTACCCAGGGGGGAGGGGCAAGTAAAAAGGGAAAGTCCTGGCTGAGTACCATCAGATGACCTTTACTAGATAATAAAATATGTACAAAGCCATAATAATTAAGAGTATGGTACCATAGAATAATGGGACATAATAGAAAGCCTGAAAATAGATCCATGTATTTTAAAAATTTAACATAGTTTCCAATTTTCATGTGACACATTTTTCTGTACTTTGTGCACTAACCTCCCTAAGTCAGCCAAATTTGGGTTTTTATATATAGGCTAATGAGCAGCTGTTTTGATCTAGAGCACCTCTAGCTCAGTATAATTTTGAAAACATTGTCTCCCCATGTACAGATATACACTATAGTTCTGAATTTGAAATGGAAGCACCGGTATTACTTATCAATTTACCATTTAGTAAAATACATATTTCCTAGATAGGTCCTCTGAAAATAAAAGGCAAGGGACAATGGTAAACTCAGTTGAGTTCCATCAGCACTCAGAATGGGTCTTGAAATATTTTCCACCTGAAGAAACCAACGTTTTTAGGAAAATGACTGAATTTTGGATCTGGTTTAGAAATGTATAAGGAAAACTTTAGTATGTTTTTCTAATTGGTTACCATTTTGGAAAACAGTCAAATTTTATCCTTTATTTATACCCAATTTAGGTCTATATGGATTAAATATTCAAATATTGAAAATAAAATCATAAAAGTAATTATAATAGAAAATATTTATGAATGCTTAAATCTCTGTTGAGGAACAAATTGCTCATGTGACACTAAGACAGAAACTACATAAAAAGTTACACCAACATATAACAAAAGACCTCCTTTCTTCCAGTTAATGACCAATATTTAAAATATTTTATTTAAATACTAGAGGCCTGGTGCATGAAATTCATGCATGGGGGGTCCCCTCAGCCCAGCCCAGCCTGCACCCTTCCCAATCGGAACCCCTTGGGGGATGTCCGACTGCCGGTTTAGGCCCGGTCCCAGGGATCGGGCCTAAACTGGCAGTTGGACATCCCTCTCACAATCCTGGACTGCTGGCTCCTAATCGCTGACCTTCCTGCCTGCTTGGTCACCCCTAACTGCCCCCCCCCTGCCAGCCTGATCACCCCTCACTGCCTCTGTGTGCCAGCCTGATCGCCCCTTACTGCCCCCCTGCTGGCCTGGTTGTCCCTAACTGCCTCTCACTGCCAGCCAGGTCACCCCCAACTGCCCCCCCCTGCCAGCCTGGTCACCTCCAACTGCCCCCCCCACCAGCCTAGTCACCCCTCAATGCCCCCCCCCCCGCCAGCCTAACTGCCCCCAACTGGCCCCCCTGCTGGCCTGGTCACCCCATGCAGCCTGCTTGTTCAGTCACTAACCCCCCTGCAGGCCTGGTCATAGGAAGCCATCTTGTGAAGGCGTGAGGGTCAATTTGCATATTATATATTTATTACATAGGATTTAAAACTCAAATATTTAAAATACACTGTTATGAGTTAATATTCTTAATACAGTAAGAACATTTATGAATAGATAAAAGATTATTTTTCTTCTGAGAGAAAAATGGACTAGACACATGAATAAAAGATGCAGTTAAAAAACACAAATTACCAACATACACATGAAAAAAATTCACACAGACTTGCTAGTAATAAAATAAATGTAAGTTAATACAAAGATGAGATGACACTTTCTCATCTATCAAATTGGCAAAGATAAAGGGCTTGATTGGGCAGGTGTGTGGTTTTGCCACTCTACTACCACATACTGCTGGGAGAAATTGGCACAACCTCTCTCAAAGCAGTTTGCCTATAGTGAGACCCTAAACATTTGCATAACCTTTAATGTAAAAATGTTTTCCTCTAGAAATTTATTTTAAGAAATAACAAAATAAGTACGAAAACACTAACATAAATATTTATGCAGCATTGTTTATAATACCAAAAAAGCTGTAAGCAATCTGAAATCCAAGGATAGGGAACTTACTCAACTCCTTGGTAGATACATACATATTCCAAAGAGTGTTTTATTAACATAGTAAGATAGCTGCTGTAAAGTGGGAAACGAAGGGTTCAGAGCAATTTATATGCTGTCATCCCATTTTATTCCTTTACATATATATTTAATATATCTGCATTTTGTATGAGGAATATATATATGTATATATATATATATATACTAATATGTTTTGTTTCCTATTTATATCTAAGAGTGTCTGGTAAGAACCTATGGTGTAAAATGTGACAATAGGAAAGATCATTCAAGCATTGAAATGCCTGTTCTTGTTGAGATAAAGTGACTGGTGGAGGAACCACAGCTCCAGAACAGAGACCAGAGTGGGAAGTAAATCTGCACAATATAAGCTGACATCTGTTTTTAACATATCACAAAGAGAAAAGAAATGTAATACCTTTTGTATTGGGTGGGTAGATTTTTAAGTTCAGAACAACACACACACACACACACACACACACACACACACACACACACACCACACACACACACACTCACACTCACACACATGTAACCAGAGCAAAAGAAATTGCCTGTCAAGGCAGCTTGGGGCAGATGATGAGGAAAAACTAATGCCTTCATGCTGATAAACACTAGCAGCCAATCACTAAGGGAATTGTTACTCAGGCTGTTAAACATCCTGTTAAGAACAGGGCAGCTCTCCACAGAATTATCCACCCAAAATGTCAATAGTGCCAAAGTTGAGAAACCCTGGGTAGGAGCATCAGGTATCAAGTGCAGGTTGAAATGATCTATTGGGTTAAATAAAACATCGTAGAGAAATTAATTTTACCCATTTCTATTTATCTTTTTAAAAGATGAGGATAGTAGAAAATTTAAGGTTAAATCTGTGGCATGCATTATATTTCTGTTGGTCAGTGCTAATGTACACTGTAATAAAAATCTGATTATGTCATATTGCTGCTCACAGTCTTTCAATAATTTTCTGTTACTCTAAGGATAAAGACCAATATCCTTAACATGCCTTTAATGTTCCTAAGGAATCTTACCCCTGCCTGCCTCCCCATTTCTACTGCCTCCCAATCTTCCCCTTGGTTTCTGAGTACCAGCCAGTTGCCTTTTTTCAAGTCCTTCAACATAGGATTTTTCTAACCACAGATTGAGGCTTAAAAGTATGTCATGAAAACAGCATTAAAAATAAATAGAATAGAGTAGAAAAGAAAAGAAAGTACATCACAAGCCAAAGGGTAAATATTATTTCATGTAAACACTTTATTTTGTGTTGTTTGCTGGGTTATGCTGTAAAATATATTGCTTACTGAAGTAAACATGTTGGAGAAGCAATGCTCCTACCCAGGGTTTCTCAACTTTGGTGCTGTTGACATTTTGGGTGGATAATTCTGTGGAGAGCTGCCCTGTTCTTAACAGGATGTTTAACAGCCTCTGTGGCCTCTATCCACTAGATGCCACTAGCACATTCCTCCTCCATTATGTCAACTCAAAATAACTCCAGACCTCACCAAGTGCCCAGTTGAGAACTGTTGCTCTAACCCAGTGGTCGGCAAACTCATCAGTCAACAGAGCAGCAAACTGCGACTCGCGAGCCGCAGTTTGCTGACCACTGCTCTAACCCATCATGTTTGATCTCAGAACAAAGCTTTTCCCCCTTATGGGAAAGCACTTTTCACCTGTCATCTTCTGGTAACTCGGCTCAATGCCCTCACCTTGGGAAAGTCTTTCCTGAGGCCTCTAGGTAGGTCTCATCTTTCTATTATATGTTCTCATAAAATCATGTGCTATATTTCAAGCCCGTATCAATTTATAATTTCCCATTTACTTCTGTGATTATTTGATTAATATCTGCCTCATCATAGGCTGTTGGTTCCATGAATTCAGGGATTGTGTCTGATTTTGCCTAAATACAATGCTAACTAAATATTCAGTATATCGGCTCCATGCTAGATGCTAGGTGTATATGTGGTAGCCGAAAAAGCAAATTTCCTGCCCTTGAATGATCTACAGTCCTGTTGAGGATACCAAAAATACAGAACCAGACCAATATTTAAGTACAAATTCAAAATGGAAATGACGCTAAAATAAAGATGTGTTTTGAGTTGGGAAGATCAATCTAGATAGAGTTGTCAGGAGAAGGAAGCACTGAGGATGGGAACGCTAAATAAAATTTGAAGTATTATAAGGATACCACCACATAAAAGCAGGGAAAGAACATTTCAAGAACAAGTATCATCTTACTTAACAGCTTATAACATGTTTCTAGCAGGGTTTTAAATGATCATTCTGTGCTGAAGAAACTACATCAGAGGATATTAAAAGAAAATAAGGGAAGCCCCTTAGCAAGTCATTCCATCCAAATAGGAGATCATTGGTGGCTTGGACTAGGGGTTGTTGTAGTGGAAATGGAAAGAAGTGTATGAAATATAAGTATTTACTAAGTATCTAGTATGTCAAATGTCAGATTTGACAGACTAGGTCCTTAGTATATATTTGTTGATTGACTATTTATTATATAAATTCAACATTTAATAACATAGTTAGATCAAAGCTTTAAGAAATTAGGACAATGTTGGAGAAAGTTTTGAACCACTGACTTTATTTTTGGTGCCATATCTGCCTGCTAAAGTTCAGTTCGAATTCCATATTGCCTCAGAATAATTGCCCTATACTCTCAGACAAATTAATCTCTGTTTCCATGGCTATATTCTCATAGCAAATGCTTTCTATCTCCATTGTAGCACTTATCATTGTCAACCTTAGATAAGATATTTATGTGTTCATCTTCCTAACTATGCCATGGGTGCAGTGAAGTCTGATAACTTTTAACATCTGAACTCTGGTACAATAGACTGCACATAGGAGGCATTAAATAATGTTGGTTGAATGGAATGAACCCTATGAAAAATTACTTGGGAAAAAGTCAGTCTCTGAAAATTTTGCTTTGATGACTCCTTCAGTCAGAAATTATTTCCCAATGAACAGGAAATTATTTCTACTTCTTATTTCAAGTTAAAGTTACATTTGAAAAAGCAGTGTTTTAAAACATGTCTTAATCTCAGACATACCAAAGGCAGGTCTCACTATTACAAACAGATTTTGATGATTCATTTTGCCATGAGAGCTAAGGAAAGATATATTTTCAATACTCCATGATGATTAGCTAGGCATGGAATTGCTGGGTCATAGGGTAAGGTATGTTTAACTGTATAAGAGTTTAAATGACCTAATCTTTTCCCAAGGATAGTTACTATTTTATGCTCTCATCAGCCATGTATGAAAGTGCCTGTTTATCTACATCTTTGTTAACTTTTGCTATGCCAGTCATTTTAATTTCAGCCACTTTACTGATTATAGAATGGTATCTCATTGAGGTTTTAATTTGAAGTTTCCTGATGACTAATGATGTTGAACACTGTCATAACCTTATTAGCCATTCATTTATCTTTTCCCTTTGAAGTGTCTGAGTCTTTCACTGAAATAAAAATTATTTTTCAGACTTGAGATATAATTGATGTATAATACTGTGCAAGTTTAAGCTATACAACATGATGATTTGATACACATATGTATCCATTCATCCATCAGAGGTTATTTCTATATCTTGGCTATTATGAATGATGCTGCAATGAACATAGGGATGCAGATATCTCTTCAAGATAGTGATTTTATTTCTTTCATATGTAAACCCAGAAGTGGGATTGCTGAATCCCATGGTAGTTCTATTTTTAAATTTTTTGGCAAAACTCCATCCTGTTTTTATAGTAGCTGTACCAAGTTACAATCCCACCAATAGTACAGCAGCCTTTTTAAAACATTCCTCACCAGCACTTATCTTTTTTGAGAATAGCCATTTAACAAGTGTAAAGTGATATATCACTGTGGTTTTGATTTGCATTTCCCTGATGTTTATCAATGTTGAGCAGGTTTTCATGCATTTTTAAATTTTTTTTAATTTTCACCCAAGGATATTTTTTCCCTGATATTTTGAGAGAGAGTGGAAGGGATGGAAAGAAGGGGGGAGATAGAGAGGTGGAGAGAGAGAGAGAGGTGGAGAGGGAGAGAGAAAGAGAGAGAGAAAGAGAGAGAGAAAGAGAGAGAGAGAGAGAGAGAGAGGAAGAGAGAGAGAGAGAGAGAGAGAGAGAGAGAGAGAGAAACATCAATGTGAAAGTGACACATCAATTGGTTGCCTCCTGAACATAAGACCTGAAACCATAAGACACCTAGAACACATAGGGCAAAAGCTCCTTGACAGTGTTCTTGTACAGCTACTATAAAAACAGTACTGTGTTTGACCCTTGACCGGGCTGGGGATTAAACCTGCAATGCAAGTATGTGCCCTTGACTGGGAATTGAACCTGTGAATCTTGGGCTGGTAGGTTGATGCTCTAACCACTGAGCTGAGGACATGTTTCCATGAATTTTTTGGCCACATATATACCTTCTTTGGAGAATTGTTCTTTTTTTTGTTTGTTTTTTGTTTTTGTTTTTTAAATTATTTTAAAATATATTTTATTGATTTTTTACACAGAGGAAGGGAGAGGGATAGAGAGTTAGAAACATCGATGAGAGAGAAACATCGATCAGCTGTCTCCTGCACACCTCCTACTGGGGATGTGCCCGCAACCAAGGTACATGCCCTTGACCAGAATCAAACCTGGGACCTTTCAGTCTGCAGACGAATGCTCTATCCACTGACCCAAACCGGTTAGGGCTGGAGAATTGTTTATTCAGGTTCTTCTTTCATTTTATAATCAGATTATTTGGTTTTTGCTATTGAGTTATATGAGCTCCTTATATATTTTGGATATTAACACTTTTTCACATATATGATTTGTACATATTTTCTCCCATTCTGAAGGTTGCCTTTTTTCTTTTATTGATGGTTTACTTTGCTGTACAGAAGCTTTTTAGTTTGATGTAGTCCCACTTGTTTATTTTTGCGTTTGTTGCTTTTGTTTTTGATTTCACATCCATGAAATCATTGCCAAGAACAATGTCAAAGACTCTTCCCCTATGTGTTCTTCTAGGTGTTTTAGGGCTTCAGGTCTTATGTTTAAGTCCTTAATCCATTTAGAGTTCATTTTTGTGAGTGGTGTATGACAGAGGTCCAATTTCATTATTTTCCATTGGATATCTTTTGCTGATTTTTTGAAGTTATGTTGCATGCCTTTTTATTATTATAGACATATGCATTTTCTAGATATATGTACTGTAACTACTTTCCCCCAGAATGTGAATTACCTATTCATTTTTAAAAATAATATTTTTATTTTTCAATTACAGTTGACATACAATATTAGTTTCAGGTGTACAACTTAGTGATTAGACATTTATATAACTTACAAACTGATCACCCTAATAAGCATAGTACCAATATGATACCATACAGAGTTATAATACTAGAGGCCCGATGCATGAAATTTCATGCAAGAGTAGACCTTCCTTCCCCCATCTCCCAGCACTGGATTTCCCAGGACTCGGGCTTCCCTCCTACAGCTGCCGGCAGGCATCCAGCACCCGAGTTTCCCTCCCTCTGGCCGCCCACAGGCACTGGCGACCCTGGCCGGCTTCCCCCTAGCCAGGCCCCAGTTTTGTCAGGAAGGACATCCAGAATGACCAGAAGACGTCCAGTCTATCCAGTCTAATTAGCATATTACCCTTTTATTGGTATAGGTTATTGACTATATCCCCTATGCTGTATTTTACATCCCTATGACTGTTCTTATAACCGGCAATTTGTACATTTTAATTCCTGCCCCCTTTTCACCTATGTCCCCAACCTTCTTTCAATCTGGCAGCTATCAAAATATTCTCTGTATCCTCGAATTTGTTTCTGTTGTGTTTGTTCGTTTATTTTGTTTTTTAGATTCCACATGTGAGGTCACATGGTAATTTGTCTTTCTCTGTCTGACTGACTTCACTTCTCTTCCTGGCACTAGAATCCTAGGCTAGGGAGCCCAGTGTGGGGCTGGGACCCCTCCATCCTCAGGGTGAACCTTGCTGATTCTCAACCACCACAATGGGTTGTGGAACCAGCCTATTTGGCATCTCTGACCTTCCTACCAGTCTTGCCGTGACTTTTTCTGTACATCCTTAGTTATAGGGCTTCTATTTAGCTAGTTTTCAGGCAATTCTCAATGATGGTTTTTCTGTAGTTTAGTTGTAATCTTGATGTGGTCATGGGAGGAGGCAAGCAAAGTGTTTACCTACTCTGCCATCATGACTGAAAGTCTACCTGTTCACTTTCCTAATGGTTGTTTTTAATGAACAGAGGTTTTTCATTTTGATAAAGCTCAATTGCACAAGTTTTTCCTCTTTATGTTTAATGTCTTCTGTGGCCTAAGAAATTTTTGTTGACTCCAATTTAAAGAGATACTAGAGGCCCGGTGCACGAAATTCGTGCAGGGGGGGGTGTCCCTCAGCCCAGCCTGCACCCTCTCCAATATGGGATCCCTCGAGGGATGTCCAACTGCCCGTTTAGGCCCAATCCGGGCAGTTGGACATCCCTCTCACAATCCAGGACTGTTGGCTCCCAAATGCTCACCTGCCTCCCTTTCTGATTGCCCCTAACTGCTTCTGCCTGCCAGCCTGATCACCCCCTAACCACTCCCCTGCCAGGCTGATTGATGCCTAACTGCTCCCCTGCCAGCCTGTTTTCCCCTAACTGCCCTCCCCTGCAGGCCTGGTCACCCCTAACTGCCCTCCCCTGCAGGCCTGGTCACCCCTAACTGCCCTCCCCTGCAGGCCTGGTCACCCCTAACTGCCCTCCCTTGCAGGCCTGGTCCCCCCTCAACTGCCCTCCCCTGCTGGCCATCTTGTGGCGGCCATCTTGTGTCCACATGGGGGCAGCCATCTTGTGTGTTGGAGTGATGGTCAATTTGCATATTACTCTTTTATTAGATAGAATAGAGGCCTGGTGCATGGGTGCGGGCCAGCTGGTTTACCCTGAAGGGTGTCCCGGATCAGGGTGGGGGTTACCTTGGGGCATGGGGCGGCCTGGCCGAGGGGCCTGTGGTGGTTTGCAGGCCGGCCATGCCCCCGGGTGACCCAAGCTGAGGCCCTGGTATCTGGGATTTATTTATCTTCTATAATTGAAACTTTGTAGCCTTGAGCAGAGCCAAGCCTCCTGCTCTCTCCGTGGCCACAGCCATTTTTGTTGGGATTTATGTTGCATGCTTTTTTATTATTATTCAATTATCTTCTATAATTGAAACTTCGTAGCCTTGATTGGAGTTCAGGGCCGGCCAGGGTGTGCGGAAAGCTTGGCTTCTTCCATTGCTGGGGAAACCCAAGCCTCCTGCTTGCTCCGTGGCCGCAGCCATCTTGGTTGGGTTAATTTTCATACTCGCTCCTGATTGGCTGGTGGGTGTGGCTTGTGGGTATAGCAGAGGTATGGTCAATTTGCATATTACTCTTTTATTAGATAGGATTATTCTGTTTACTTCTAGAAACTTTATGATTGTAGCTTTTGTGTTTAAGTATATGATGCACATGAAATTATTTTCTGTATGTGATGTGATGTAGAAATAGTTGTTTTTTTCCTTATGGATACCCAGATTTCTCATAACCATTTGCTGAAAAGTCTTTTCTTTCCCTATTCAACTGCTGTGGTGTTTCTGTAAAAGTTTAATTGATCACAAATAAGTGAGTGAATTTCTGGAATATATATTCTGTTATTTTGATCTATTTATCTATGCTTAATTCAATACCACATTGACTTGATTACTACGGTATCATCAGAAATGTTGCAATCAAGTATACACAATTCATTTAACTTTGCTCCTCTTTTAAAAATTTGTTTTGGCCATTCTAGGTCTTTTGCATTTCTGTATACATTTTATAATCTGCTTGACAATATCTAAAACAAATTCTTGAAAGGATTTTGAATGAAATTGTGTTGAATATTTAGATTAACTTGGGGAGAATTTACATCTTAATGATATTGAGTCTTGCAATTTATGAACATGATGTATCTTACCATTTACTTAGATCTGCTTTAATTTTCTTCAAAAACGTTATGTAGTTTTCACTGTAGAAGTCATATTTTAAAATTTTTGACAAAGTACTTTTAATGCTACTATTCATAAAATTTACCTATTTATACTAATAAAGAGGAATATGCAAATTATCTGGGACACTGTCATGTCATGACTGCTCAGCAGGCGGCATGCACAGCAGGAGCGGGTGGGCGAGGACTGCTATCACCAAGAGGGCCACTGCACAGCCTGGCGGAGGCATGCACAGGTCTGTTGCACAGCCTGGCCTGAGGGCGGGCCCCAGCGGAGGCGCGCGGAGGCCTGCCCAGCGCTAACATGACGCTGCCTGTTTGCGTCCCCGCCCAGAGCTGACGTGATGCTGCCTGCATGTGTCCCTGGCCTGGGACGTGACTCTGCCTGCGTGCATCCCCACCCAGCTTGGACGTGATGCTGCGGGAGGGGGTGGGCTTGATGGGTGTGCAGCCAGCCGGGTCTGGGTCTTGCCCAGTGGGGGTGGGCCCGGCGGGTCTGGGACTCAAGTGATTTCTCAGTGTGCACAGGTGTGCAGGGACTTGATGCTGGGTTCCACAGCATGCCCCAGACTCTGACAGGAGGGAGATTTTCATATACATTTTACTATTTTTCTTTCATCTCTGACACTTCTATTATGGAGAAAGGGCAAATAGCAATATTAAAATATTTCCTCTAATTAATTCCCCTTTAATGTGTACAAATTTCATGCACCGGGCCACTAGTTGTCTTTATAAAAGTTATTTCTATTGAGATGACCTGTCTTTCATTCCTGATATTGATAACTTGTGTCCTCATTTTCTGTCTCTGCTAATCATTCTAATTAGAGGTTATTCAATCATTTAATCTTCTTGCAGAATCAACTTTTGCACTTGATTAATATTTGTTTATTTTTAATTTCACTTATTTCTGCAAGTTATTTCTTATTTCCATTCTTTTACTTACTTTGGGTTTAATTTAAAAAGCCCAATTAAATTTTTTTTCTCCCTTCCTCCACTATTAGAGGAAAAGCTATTTGAGAGCAGGGGTAATATTTAATGTCTGACATGTGAAATCTCAAAAATCTGTTAAATCCATTGTGGGAAGAGGAAAGGGGGGGGGTCCCAGTTCTCCAGCATGTCACTTGGTTAAGAGTTGCATTAATTATTTATTGATGAATAATAAAATTATCACAAAGATTCTTGTCTAATGGGGGAGGGGAAAGTATAAGAAAATGATTGAAAATAAAAATCCATCCTAAAATGAGAAGAAATATAAGAATGTAGAAAGAACAGAGATATGGACTAGTCAGAGTGGGTCAAATCTGAGTCTCTAAATTTTGGGCAAAAAACTTCTCTGAGATTCCATTATCTCACCTGAAAATATAGTAACACTACCCCTGAAAAGTTTGTAGAATATAAAAACTCTTGTAACAATGCCTAATATACATTAGGGAGCTAATGAATGCCATTTCTTTGAGTTTCAGTGTCATTTGTAAAATATGCTCTCACAGTAGGGTTGTTGAGTATGTGAAAAGAGACCTATACATATAAAAGCCTAAGTGACCAGAATGCTGGAACAACCAGAATGACTGGTCACTATGACATGCACTGACCACCAGGGGGCAGATGCTCAATGCAGGAGCTACCCCTAGTGGTCAGTGCTCTCCTACAGCCAACCTCCCATGGCTGGTCAACCTCCCCTGGTCCCTCCCCATGGCTGGCCAACCTCCCACGGTACCTCCTTCTGTCTGGCAGGCCCCAGCCGGCACCTAGAAGGCCCCGATCAGCCTTGATCGCCAGCCAGGCTAGGGATCCCACCTGTGCATGAATTTTGTGCACCAGGCCTCTATTATATAAATAATACGTTTAGCACGGGGCATGGTTCATTTCAGATAGAACAAGAATATAAACTGCACTTAGTGTCTGTAGAACCTATAAATCTTGTTATGGTTAAATGATATGGAAAGAAATCTATAGACAGCTTTGGGAGGTTCTAATTTTTGTTTAAAATCTGCACCTTGCTTCTTTAATAGATTTCATTTTTCTCCTCAAAAAGCCTAGCTTTCAGCCAATGTTTATATCATACAAAGATGAAAAAGAAAGACAAGGTGGGACACACAAAACTGCCTTTGGACCACCATTTTCAACAAAGTAGGTAGGATGAGAACTTGGAATTGGAGATAAAAAATTTGAATTCTCTTTTTGTATCTGAGTGATCACCAAATAGGGAATTAAATAGTTTCACGCTTAGGAATTTTACATATTAAATAAATAAATGGTTCTCTAATATAATATTTATAAATGGTTCCCTAGACAAATATAATATTTAAAAAACACATTTATAATATCAAGGATTAGTGTTCATTATGATTTTCCTAGAATTTGATAAATACCCATCCCCATGAATATTAACAAAGACATATCTGAGATTAGAAAGATATACCCTCACATTTGTCATTTTTGTTCACATATTATTGACCAAAAAGACATGTCTATTGATAACTTCAAGTGGGTAGAAAGTACAGTCCTTTTGTGAGCAGCAGTAATATCTACCATAAAATTTAAAAATCTTTCATGAATAGAATACAAAAGCATAGATGTTAATCACATGATTTCCTTATTCTCTTTACTTATGAGTCATAAAAGAACTTCCAGCTTCAGAATAGAGACTGAAAACTAGTTTGTATTAATGCATTCAACACTTATATTTCCCCCACTACATGCCAGTGTTTCCAAGTGTCTTATACTAGGTGTACTGGTTAATAATAGCGGATTTTGTAATCAAAGAAAACAGGATAATTTCAAGAGAAACATCAAAAGTGCTTTACTCAAAGTAATGTCCATCGCTAGCTACACATTTCCCCATCTTTCAGGTAATTTGTGGATATCATCCCAAGAGAACTTTTCTTGTTTTAAGGCAAACCATTCAGAGATCCAAGTTTCCACTTCTTCATATGTTTTGAAGTGCTGCTCAGAAAGTGCATGTGCCATCAATCGGAACAAGTGCTAATCTGAAGGAGCAAGGTCTGGTGAATTACAGTGATGGGTTAATACTTCCCAGGCAAAATCTTTTAACGTGTCTTTAACTGGTTTTGAAGTGTGTGATGGTGCATCATCATGAAGCAAAATTACTTTGTCATGTCTTCTGGAACATTCTGGTCGTTTCCCGATCAAAGTGTGGTTCAAATTGATTAATAGTTGTTGGTAGTGATCAGTATTAATGGTTTCACCTGGTTTTAGAAGCTCATAATACACCACACCTTCCTGATCCCACCAAATGCAGAGCATTGTCTTCTTTCCAAAGCGATTTGGCCTTGCAATCGATGTTGATGGTTGACCTGGATCAACCCATGATTTTGTGCATTTGGGATTCTAAAAATAAATCCACTTTTCATCGCCAGTCACAATTCGATGTAAAAAAGACTTTCTTTCGTGCCGTTGAAGCAACATTTTACTGATGACTTTTTGGTTTTCCATTTGTCTTTCGTTCAGTTGATGTGGCACCCATATTTCTTCCTTTAAAATCTTTCCCATTGCTTGTAAATGATCGGAAATTGTTTGATGAGCAACATTTAATCTTTCTGCAAGTTGTTTTTGAATTTGATATGCATCTTCATCCAGTAATGCTTGTAATTATTGGTCTTCAAACTTTTTTGGTTGACCTGGACATTCTTTGTCTTTCACATCGAAATCATCACTTTTAAAGCCGTTAAACCAGTGTTCACAAGTATCTTGAGATGGAGCATGTTCACCATAAGCTTCCCGAAGTATTCAGCAGCACTTTTCTTCAAAATAAAGCAATGAATTATAACTTCCCGCAAATGCTCTTTTTTTTTTTTTTTGGCACGTAATTCGACATATTTAAGTGTAAAAATATCTATGATGTTAACACCTTCAGCAAACTTGACATATGAAGTCTTAAAGCTTGTTGTCAATACAACAAAATAGCATACATATCAAATCACATATATATCAACATATGTATAACTCCATCTATTGAAAAAAATCCTCATTATTAACTGGTACAACTAGTACATATTTACTCATTAATTCTTCAAGATAATTTTAAGAGGTCGTTATTATTATCCCTAACTTAAGGATGAAGAAGTTAAGGAACAGACAGGTTAATCTCTTTGCCTACTGTCACCCAGAACAGTCTGACGGCAGAATCCATACTCTTAATCAGTGTATGTGGCCTTTCAGACTAGGCTCTTAACAGCGTTATTTTAAGAACTATGTGCCAGGCTTTGATCTGGATATTCCCTGAGTACCCTTCAATCCTCATGAAAGGAATGGGGCAGAAAGCAGACATTTGGCAGGAAGACCACTGGTGGATTTGAAAGAATTCTTTACAATACACCAAAATATTTCAATACTTCATACATTAGGAAAGTATCCTTTCATATTTTTTGCCATGTTTCTACATAAGATCCTTACATAAAAGTAACTTCTGTTGCTCAGTGTTTGACCTTTGTCCAATAAGGTTTGAGCCCCAAACTCAAGAATGTATTATTTTCCTGTTTTGAGAAGTGGAAAATGTTAATTTTGCATGGTTGCATGGGACAAAAAATAATGAAATATGTAAATCAATTACACATATGTGTTTAACTGACTGCTTTGTTTATAATATGGCCTTTTATTTTAAAAAATCTTTTGTACTCTACACTACTAGCAAATAATAACTTATAAAGAAAACAAAATGGAAATTACAAGTAATTTCTTATTTTCTGACAACAATCTAGTTTAACTTCATAAATTCTGCTGTTTCAGGAACCAAATTCTATATCAGGTGCCATCTGCTAATTGAATGATTTGATCATCTATGATAGGGGCTGGCAAACTACAGCTTGCAAGTCAATTCTGCCCTGCCCTCTATTTTTATAAATGAAGTTTGATTGGAGCACAGCCACACTCCCACATTTATATATTGTCTGCACTGCTTTTGTACTTCATGGAAGAATTGAGTAGTTATGAAGGAGACAGTCTGGCTCACAAAGCCTAAATTATTTACTACTAAAGGCCCAGTGCACAAAATTCGTGCATGGGGGGGGTCCCTCAGCCTAACCTGCATCCTCTCCAATCTGGGACTCCTTGGGGGATGTCCGACTGTCAGTTTAGGCCCGATCCTGGTGATCGGGCCTAAACCGGCAGTCGGACATCCCTCTCACAACCTGGGACTGCTGACTCCTAACTGCTCACCTGCCTGTCTGCCTGATTGCCCCTAACTGCCCCCTCTGCCAGCCTGATCACCCCTAACCACCTCTGCTTGCTGGCCTGATCACCCCCAACTGCTCCCCCCTGCCGGCCTAGTTGCCCCCAACTTCTCCCCACACCAACCTGGTCACCCCTAACTGCACCCCCAATGGCCTGGATTCCCCTTACTGCCCACCCTCTGCCAGCCTGGTCACCCCTAACTGCCTTCCTCTGCTGGCCTAGTCACCCCTAACTGCCCCCCCCACCAGCCTGGTCTCCCCTTACTGCCAACCCTCCCCCATTGGCCTGGTTGCCCGCAACTGCCTACCCCCACTGGCCTAGTCGCCCCCAACTGCCCCCTCTGCCAGCCTGGTCACCCCACGCAGCCTGCTGTTTAGTCATTTGGTCATCCCTCACTAACCTCCCTGCTAACCTGGTTGCCCCACGCAGCCTGCTGTTCGGTCATCCATCCAGTTGTTTTGGTCGTGACGGCCCCTGGCTTTTTATATATTAGTACTAGAGGCCCGGTGCATGAAATTCATGCATGGGGGAGGGGGTGTGTCCCTCAGCCCAGCCTGCACCCTCTCCAGTCTGGGACACCTCGAGGGATGTCCAACTGCCCATTTAAGCCTGATCCCGGTGGGATCGGGGCTAAACGGGCAGTCGGACATCCCTCTCACAATCCAGGACTGCTGGCTCCCAACTGCTCACCTGCCTGCCTTCCTGATTTCCCCTAACCACTTCTGCCTGCCAGCATGATCACCCCCTAACCACTCCCCTGCCAGCCTGATTGATGCTTAACTGCTCCCCTGCCAGCCTGTTTTCCCCTAACTGCTCTCCCCTGCAGACCTGGGTCCCCCCCAACTGCCCTCTCCTGCAGGCCTGGTCCCCCCCAACTGCTCTCCCCTGCAGGCCTGGGTCCCCCCCAACTGCCCTTCCCTGCAGGCCCGGTCACCCCTAACTTCCCTCCTCTGCCGGCTTGGTCACCCCTAACTGCCCTCCCCTGCAGGCCTGGTCACCCCTAACTTCCCTCCACTGCAGGCCTGGTCCCCCCCAATTGCCCTCCCCTGCAGGCCTGGTCCCTCCCAACTGCCCTCCCTTGCAGGCCTGGTCCCTCCCAACTGCCCTCCCTTGCTGGCCATCTTGTGGTGGCCATCTTGTGTCCACATAGGGGCAGGATCTTTGACCACATGGGGGCAGCCATCTTGTGTGTTGGAGTGTTGGTCAATCTGCATATTACTCTTTTATTAGATAGGATAGAGGCCTGGTGCATGGGTGGGGGCCAGCTGGTTTGCCCTGAAGGTGTCCTGGATCAGGGTGGGGGTTCCCTTGGGGCATGAGGCAGCCTGAGAGAGGGGCCTGTGGTGGTTTGCAGGCCGGCCATGCCCCCTGGTGACCCAAGCAGAGGCCCTGGGATCTGGGGTTTATTTATCTTCTACAATTGAAACTTTGTAGCCTGGAGTGGAGCCAAGCCTTCTGCTTGCTCCGAGGCAGCAGCCATTTTTTTATTTTATTTATGTATCTTATATAATTGAAACTTTGTAGCCTTAAGCGGAGGCCTGGGCTAGCCAGGGTGTGTGGAAAGCTTGGCTTCCTCCATCACCGGGGGCAACCCTAGCCTCCTGCTCTTTCCAGCTCCGTGGCTGCCGCCATTTCTGTTTCGGTTTATGTATCTTCTATCATTGAAACTTTGTAGCCTTGAGTGGAGGCCTAGGCCGGCAAGGGCAGGCGGAAAGCTTGGCTTCCTCCATTGCCGGGGAAACCCAAGCCTCCCTCCTGCTCTCTGTGGCTGTAGCCATCTTGGTTGTGTTTATTTGCGTATTCGCTCCTGATTGGCTGGTGGGTGTGGCTTGTGGGTGTAGTGGAGTGATGGTTAATTTGCATATTACTCTTTTATTAGATAGGATGTAGCTCTTTTCAGGGGAAAAAGAAAAAAAGAATCCCAACCTCTGGTCTATGAAGTTGTTACTACTTGCTGAACCATTGATAACAACTAAGGTATTTTAAATGTTCTTTAACCTGTGGTCAATATTTTGTTTCTCCTCGCATATCACTACTCATATATGTTCAGAGAAGGGTCAAGAGAAAATATAGTGAAAGAACTCCCATTATAACATCAAAGCTCACATCCATGATATAATTGAACCCACTCCCAAGTAATGACCATCAGTATACAATTTACTATTAAGCATCTGTCAAGTACTAATCCTTTTATACTTATTCCTGCTTTATACTAGTTCCCAATCTAAGACTCATAAAATTGAGACAGAGTTTCATGTTATAGTCTAAATGAAATTAATATTTATACTGCTAATCATGAAAAAAGAAATCAGAACTCCCTTTCAGCTAGATATTTTGTTACCTATTAGCCTTGAAAATTTTGATGGAAATTATAAATAGCAATACTTTAACAAAGAGAACTGTAATGAAACTTGCTTACCAGGAATTTGTGCAAAAGAGTTTGCTTTAAAAGACATCTTGTTTAATTTGGAAGATGGTGGGGGGAAGGAGTGAATAATTTTAGACATTCTTTTCTTAATAGTCATAAGCCAAGTTTAATTAAGGAGACAAAATATTTGTTCTCAAAGACAGAGTTGATGCTTAATGTCATCTTTTTTTCTCTCTCTCTCTCTAAGTTCAACATACCAGCTGGCTTGAACTATGGGTGACATACACAGTTAAAACTGAATAAAAGACTTGAGAATATTAATTATCTGGCTTCCTGTTCTCTTTTTTATGTTGCCTAAATCACAATGCCACCATCTATGAATAATAAATCAAGCAGAAATTCCTGTTGATATAATGAATATTTTAATTTTTCAGATATGGGTATTTCCCTGTCTTTTGCAAGAATAGGGTAATTAATAAAACAAGTCACTAAAGTGGTATGTCCTATTAACTAATTAGATGATCAGAAAGAGAGGAAAATTCAGTATCTACAGATGATATACTATCATTTTCCCCTTTTGACTTAAGTGATCAATTTCCAATCAAGGCAATACTATTGAATAAATGGATCAGGTTTTTTTTTAATTGTATTATAAAAAATTTCAGAACATGCAGTAAAATTAAACAAAAATGAATATCCACTATCTAGATTCAGCAATAGGTGATGGCCATATTTGTATTTCCTTGCTTCGTCTCTAGTATTTTCTAACTCTAGAATAGTCTCATAGCTTTTTATTTGTGTATTTAATTACATTGACTTCAAACAAAAGTCAGTTTTCTCATGGATTAAACCATATTTTGAATATATCTTATTATTTCCTTTCGGCGTTTTTACCTTTTTTCGGTATAGTTATTTCTAGAAAACTGGAAGATGGGTCAAAGACTAGATTCACAGTGATCATTTTGGAAAACATTTCATAGGTGATGGTGTGTGCTTTGTTTTTACATCATATCAAGAGGTGATGCTAAGTCTAATCATGCAGTTGATTTCTGATGAGCAGACCTCTCCATTGTAAGGCATGTTTTCCTTTGGCAATATGTGTACATCTTATATTCCAACGATATTCTACCTAATGATTTTAACTTTGATAAATGATGTTTGCCTGAATCACTGATTTCAAGGGGTGTGTCATAAAATTATGGTTTTGTAATACTGTTACTCTTTCTATGTTTATCACATGATGGTTGTCTTGCAAAAAAAAAAAAAAAAAGTACTTTTCCATCTAGAAATTCCTCATTTTCTTCCCTTTAATCACCAGCTGTAAGGAATTGGTTTAATAGTAAGATAACTTTCTATTCCATTTTGTCCAGGACAGTTCTGGTTATCTTTTCCCCCAGCATAAATATTATTGTGCTTCTGTTCACTCTCAAAATGTAACAGATTGTATAATAAATTATCAAATAATTCCATCTATTAATTACATCAAATTTCTTTCTTGGCTCTTCCATTTTGAGAATTCTGTGTTATTTATTCAATGTTTCACAATTAATTATGCCTTTTGATATCTAAATCTCAGACAACTAAAATAATCACCCTTTTTGATACTCAAATCTCAAGACTCTAATATTCAGTTTCAAAATTGGCTGTGTAAGTCCCTTAAAAATGCCTCTGTGTCCTTTTGACATAATTCCAGTGGTCTCTGAAAAAATTTTTGCTTTATGGCATCAGAAGATATTACAGCTTCACTTTGTATTTTCTATGTTCTGTGCCTCAATTCAGCCATTTTCCCTAAGGATTTCTGCTTTCTTTTAGTGGGAATTGGTGATTAGAAAACAAGATCTATGTGTCAGGAGTATTCATTTTTATTAAGGTATTATTACCTTCAGATAATTTCAGTGGGTAAAACTAAGATAAATGTAAATATAAATATACTTAAATATAATTTATTTCCAATTCAAATTTAGCATTACAGTGTTTTTCTTCAGGTCTTTTTTCTTTATTGATTAAGGTATTACATATGTGTCCTCACCCCCCTGGTTTCTGTGTCCATTGGTTAGGTTTATATGCATGCATACAAGTCCTTTGGTTGATCTCTCCTCCTTACCCCTACCCTCCCCTACCTTCCCTCTGAGGTTTGACAGTCTTAAGTTCTTTAATTTGTATTTATATTGTTTGTTTTATATTGAAATCCTTGGTTTCTAATTAGCACATTTACTTTATTGTACAATACACATAAAATAGTTTCAAAATTAAAAATTCTAATATTTGCCAATAATAAAACTCTAAGTATGGTTTAACGTTTTGTTTCAGTTCTTTTTTCTCTTTAGGATATGGTCAGAATAATGGGTAAAACTAATGTAAACATATGTCTGGCAAAAAAACACCATAAGCAAAGTAGAGACAAATGATAAACTTGGTAAAAAAAAAAAAAAAAAAAAAAAAAAAAAAAAAGCTTGCAGTTTTTATCACAGGCAAATATCAAAAATCCCAAACAAAAAGAGCTGCTAGACTGAGACAACATAAAACACAACAAAAACTGTTCACCTAAAAAAAGAAATGCAAATGACTCGTGTCATATGAAAGTAGGCTAAACTTGATCACAAGAAGTTAAATACAAATTAAAATTCTATTGAGGTACAAATTACGATTTATCTACTCTGGCAATAATCCTAAAATTTGACAACATACTCTGTTAGCAAGGCTTCAGTGACAGACACAATCACATATGTTGCTGGTGACAATGAAAAATAGTATAATGCTTTATGGAAAGAAATAGGTAAAATCTAGCAAAATTCAACGTATATTTGTACTTTCACACAGATAATGCAAGATCTTCCCATCTCAAGATCTTTAATTTAATCACCTCTGCAAAATCCCTTCTCATGTGTCAGTTCTAAGGGTTCCCAGGTTCTGGATATTCCACTGTGGACATCCTGGGGGTCAGTTTTCTCTCTACCTGATATGGTCATAAAACATGTAGGTGAATTTAATTTATACTAAGTTAATTAATTAGTTAACAAATTAATACTGAATTTGAGGGGGTTGAAGTCCATACAGGATATCTTCTCTGATTATAACAGAATAAGCAAACAATCAGAGAAAGACAAATATCACAGGATCTCATATGTGGAATCTAAAGAACAATATAAACTGACAAAATAGGACCATAGGCATGGATAAATGGAACAGTCTGACAGATCTCAGAGGGGAGGAGAGGCAGGTGGGAGGACAGGAAGATATTAATCAAAGAATATATATGCATATATGCATAATCCATGGACATAGACAATAATGTGGTGGATGGAGCAGGGTGGACAGAGGCAAAGAGGGAGAAAAAGGGGAGCATCTGTAATAGAGTCAACAATTTTAAAAAAATTCATCACACACACACAAAAATCAATTAGTGAAAGCTGACTGAAAAATCCTCAAGTATTTAGAAAATAATCAACACAGTTCTCAACTGTCCTTAGGTCAGAGAAGAAATCAGTAAAAGTATAGAGAAAACAACTACATTTCAGAACTTGTGGGATTCGATTAAAGCACTGTTTGCAGAGAAATTTATACCTTTTAAAGCTTATGTTAATAAAGTGGAAGAGTACATAATCAATGATCTAAGTCTATCATTAGAAGCTAAAAGAAATAAAATCTAAGTTAAAGTAAGTAAATAATAAATATAAGGACAAACCTAAAGAGAAAGCAGAAAAAAATAGAGATCAATAACATTCAAAGCTGATTCTTTAAAAGGTCAGCAAAACAAAACTGATAAATTTTTAAGTAGATGGATCTAGAGGGGGAAAAAGGAAGATGCAAATTATCATTATCAGGAATGAAATAAGAAATGACATTATTGATCTGACAGTCATTAAAAGGGTAACAAAGAAATATGATGAATAGCTTTATTCTAATAAATTTGAGAACTTAAATGGATTGGACAGATTCCTTGAAAGGCATAAATTAAAAACTGACTCACAGAGAAACAAACACCTGAATCATTCCATATTCATTAATGAAATTAAATTCATTACTTAAAAGCTCTCTGAAAAATTTTTTTCATTCCAGATGGCTTCACTGGATAATTGTATTGAATATTCAAGAAAGAAATAATACCAATCCTACATAAATTCTTTAAAAAATAGAAAAGGATGCAATATTTTCCAAAGAATTTTATGAGTCCAACATTAGACTGATACCATACCCAGACAAAGACATTATAAAGAAAACAAAGCTAAAGATCAATATCCTTCATAAAACTGGATGCAAAATTCTTAACAAATATTAGAAAACCAAGTCAAGCAATAATAATAATAAACCAAAAGAGGTAATACACAAAGATCAATTGTTAGTGTTATCCTAGAAGTGTAAGATTGGTTTAACATTCTAAACTCAATCAATGTAATTCCCATGTACAGAGAATAATGGAAAAAGCATATGATCATCTCAATAGATGTAGTAATAACATTTTACAAAATACATCACCCACTAATTCTAAAAGCTCTCAGCAAAATGTGAATATTAGGGTAAGAGAAGGAAACGTTCAACTAGCATCATACTTACTTATGAAAGACTAAATAATTTCCTGCTTTAAGACTGGGAACAAAGCAAGAATTTTGCTCACATTTATTGTATTCTACATAGTGTTGGAATCCTAGCCTGTGCAAAAAAGAAACACACAGATGCACATTCAGATGGAAGAGATAAAACTGGTTTTACTTTTTAGATCTCATCAGGCTTTCCACAGAACTTCCTAAAAACTGCCGTAAAATCTAACCTACGTAGTAAGTGACTAAAACAGCATCACATGACATAAGATCAGTACACCAAAATCAATTGTGTTTCTAGATAAAAGGAACAATTATAACATCAAAAACATAAAGTGCTCCTTGACGTGCATGGCTCAGTGGTTGAGTGTAGACCTATGAACCAGAAGATCACTGTTCAACTCCTGGTCAGGGCATGTGCCCAGGTTGTGAGCTCCATCCCCAGTGAGGGGAGTGCAGAAGGCATCCAACCACTCTCTCTTCATTGATGTTTCTGTCTCTCTCCCCCTCTCCCTTCCTCTCAGAAATCAATAAAAATATGTTTTAAAAAACAAACAAAAAGTGCTTATAGATAATTTTAACAATATGTGTAATACCTATAAAATGAGAACTACCAAAGATTGCTGAATGAAGTTAAGGAGACATACATAATTTGAGAGCCATACAATGTTTGTGAATTGGAAAACTGAGTATTGTTAAGATATTAATTTTATCTAAATTTATTTATAAAATATCACAACCCCAATTAAAATCCCAAACTGTCAAACATGATTCTATAATTTATATGGGAATACAAAATATATAAAATACAGAATTTTTAAAAAGAGGAATGCATTTGGAGGAATTATACTCCCTGATTTTAAGACTTACTAACAATGTACAGTAAACAAGATAGTATTATATTGGTGTAAATATAGAAATTTAGATCAATGGAATAGAATTGAGAGTTCAGAAATAGATATATGATTATATGATCAATTATTATTATTTTAAAATATATTGCTATTTATTATTTATTTATCTATTTCTTTGTAACTTCTTCAAGATTAATTTACCCATATTTTCTTCCAAAACATGTAATATTCTATTTTTTATATTTATATACTTAACATATAAGAAGGTTTTTTTAGTGTTTAACAGCAGGAGGTCTGGATTCAATTGTACCTTCTTTCCAAATGGTTATCCAACTGTCCTGTGATCACTTACTAAAAAGTCCATCTCTTTCTCCCCAGCAATTTGAAATGCCACCTTTATTATCTATCAAATATCCATATATACTTTCTGTTTTTGTACTTTCTCTTCTATCATTTGCTTTGTCTGTCTATTCGTGGACTAACATCACACTTTATTTTAAAAATTTTATATGTTTTTATTGACTTTTAGAGAGAGAGGAAGGGAGAGGGAGAGAGAAACATTGATCAGTTAGTTGCCTGCCCACACCCCGACCCACAACCTGGGCATGTGCCTTGACCCAGAATTGAACCTTTAGTGCATGGATGATGCTCCAATCAACTGAGCCACACAGGCCAGGGCAAAACCATTCTTAAACACAGAGGTTTGGTAGTATGATTTAAGATACTTTTTTTCATTGCTCTTCTTTTCCAACATTTTCTTGACTATTTGCTTGTGAATTTTGAGAATCAAATTTTCTAACTTCACAAAAATACTAGTATTTTCATTGGGATCACATAATTTTATCATGTAATTTTTAAATATTTCTTTTTATTGGTTTTTTAGAGAGGAAGGGAGAGGGATAGAGAGATAGAAACATAGATGAGAAACATTAATGAGCTGTCTCCTGTACGTCCCCTACTGGGGATCAAGCCCACAACCTGGGCATGTGCCCTGACTGGGAATTGAACTGGTGACCTCTTGGTTCATGGGTCCATGCTCAACCACTGAGCCACACTGGCTGGGCTATCATATGTCATTTTTAATATTAACCTTAATTATATTGATTCTTTATGAGTAGAATCACCCAATCCAAGAATATAGGTTGTATTTCTGTCTGTTCAAGTTTCTTTTGTATCTTTCAATAGTGTTTTGTTTTCCATGTACAGTTGACCCTTTGTGAGAACCCCAATCAGAGTATGCTGGATATTCAAGGCCAATTTGCCATACACATATGTAAAGTCAATGACACAGCAGTTCTATTGTACACACTGTGCAGGTGTACCTTTCTATAACCCAAATGCTGATGTTACTATTTGGCAAGAAGCCACTTTTGTATGAGTTGGTATAAAGATGTGTTACTGACTAGGCTGTGCACAGCTGCTTTGTGAGTCTACTTTGAAGAACTGTTTTGTCTGATGGCTCCTTGTTAGCAATGGCTATTTGGTTTGCAATAAAGTCTCTCTGTTATGCCTACGACTTCTCATTTCTTCTTCGTCTAACACCCGGCGTCCAAGGGACTGTGCTCCGACACCCTTGAACAACATGGAAGTTAGAGGCACTGACTCCTGAGCAGTAGAAAAATCCATGTACACATAAATTTTGACTCCCAAAAACTTAACTACTAGTATACTTTTCCCACAGTATCTGTTGAATATTTGTTCTAAGATTCTCAGATACCAAAATCCATGGATGCTCAAGTCCCTAATATGAAATGATATAGAAAAATGCATACAATAGGCCCTTCCCATCCCTGAATTTCCAACCACAAATCATAAAAATAAATGTTTTCCATCCACAGTTGGTTGAGTCTGCAAATGCAAAACCTCAGGGATATAGAAGGGCAATTGCATATTTATTGAAAAAATCTGCCTGATAGACCCACGGCCATTCCATGTTATTCATGGGTCAACTGTATGGATTTTATACATTTACTGCTTATTTTATTTCTGTTTTCTTCCACTTTTTCTGTTATGGGATGCTTTCTTTGATTATATTTTCAAACTAATAATTTTTGCATATATTAAATATTAATTTTACATGGTAATTTTATATCTTGATACCTCATAAAATTATATTATTTGTAATCAGATTTTATTGATATTTTCAGTATACTACCATATTTTATACATATACATGTATTTTTATCTTTTGTAATGATTAGAATCCTAATTTTTAAAATAATTACATTAGATAATATCTCTAAAACAAGAGTATATAGTAATGCAAATTATGGGCATTTTTGTCTTATTCCTGTCTTAGAATTTATCCAGGGCTTCTCCATAAGTAAATGTTATATTTTTATTGAGGCATAGACACACTCACACACACACACACACACACACACACCTTGTGTTAAGGATAAATTCATTGACTCTTATTTCAGAAAGTATTTTTTAACTTAGAAATTGATATTAAATTTTGAAATGTCTCTTAAGCACCTGGGGGATATATAATATTGTTTCCTTAAATCTATTAATATGCTGCATGACATTAATGGCTTTTTAAAATGTTGAACCATTCTTGAATTATTTAATAATCCTACTTGGTCAGGACATATTATTTTTTAATGTGTTTGATTTTGCTTGCTAATATTTTATTTAAAATTTTTGCTTTGATTTTCAAAGTGAAATCATCTGTAGTTTTACTTGTTTGAGTTTCCAGATTTATAGTTTCAATTTTATGCTGACCTAAAAAAATAATTTAAATATTTTCCTTCTTTCAATATCCTCTGTGATGTTATTATTATTTATTTGCTGGCCTCTTTAATTTGCATATTTGGGGGAGAATATGTATAGAGAAACTAGAATTTGCTAATGGCCATTATATAACAGAAACTTGGAATTTTCATCTTATTATAAGATCAGTGAATGCTTACTGAAAAAATCTTACAAAGTACAAATGAGCAAAAAGAAAAATACCATCCTATATAATCAAAGCATAGTATGCAAATTGTCCCCTCCACCAGAGTTCTTCCAGGAGTCCAACCAGGGGGCGGGCCAGCTGGGGGAAGGGAGGGAGGCCCTGACACTGGCAGGCAGCCGGGGGAAGGGAGGGAGTACCCAGCTGGCAGCTGGCAGCCACTAGGGACCCTACTAGTGCACGAATTTCATGCACTGGGCCTCTAGTAAAGTAATAATGTAATAATGTTAATAGTCTTTTACTACTTTGAATAATCATTTTACCAGATGGTTAAAACATATAATAGTGATCAAAATACAAAAATGTACCTTAAATAATTCTTCTTTCAGGAAAATGTTGGCCTGAGAAACTTAGCTTTCAATTTTTTAATACATTTTATTTCTTCTATATAAAATATTTTAATATATGTGGCTCTTCAAATAAGTTAATGATTCTATAATATTTGAAGAGTAAAAGGTAGCCCTTTAAAAATAAAAAATACCTTATTTTAGTCCAACCACATGGGACTAATTTTAATATTAGTCATGTGAAAAACCAAACATTCACCAAAATGAAAGCTACCATTTTGAGAGCAGAAAAGAAAAATTGAGTGCTGTTTTCAATCTCCCACTCTAAAAAAGTCATGTGTAAACTCACTGAACTTATTACCTAGGCAATAACGCCTCAGATTCTTCTTTATGAATGGATCTCACTGCCACATTCTTATGCGGACACTGATATATTTTTTTAAGACAGCAAAAAGTACAGAAGAAAAGATTGTCTTCTGTTTGTTTCCTGTTTCATTTTCCTCTATTTCTCTCTCTCTCACTCCCTCCCTCCCGAGGGTTATTAGAACACCTTTTAAGGAGTCCCTCTAATTTTCATTTATAGAATTTTTAGCTTTAGTAGCAATTGTCCTGGGTATAACAACATGCATACATGAGTTGTCAGTCTGCTATTATCAACATTTTACAATTTTGAGTGTTTAGAAAGTTGCTTCCATTTAGGTTATTTTATTTTTTCCACCTTTGAAATAAAATTATCTTAAGTGTTTACTTCACATACTTTGAATATCATATTACATGATAGTATGTTTGCTGTAATTATTAAAATGATATAAGAACCTCATAAGTAGTAAGATATTCTGCTATTCTTAAACCCATTTTTTCCATTCTGTTATCCCCTTCTGAAGCTCAAAGCCTTCTATTACCATTTACCTTCTGTTAGAAAGCTTCATTCAGTCATTTTTTAACAGTGGATTTGCTAACAACAGTCTCTTAGTTTTCCTTCTGCTGAGTATGTTATTTCCCCTTAATTTTGGAAGGATATTTTCACCAGATATACAATTTGTTCCTGTGTTCTTTTCTTTCAGTACTTGAAAAATGTGTCACTTTTTTTCGGCCTCCATGGTGTTAGATGAGAAATGGGCTTTCATTCAAATTGGCGTTTTCCTATAAGTTATGTGTCATTTCTCTTGGGCTGCTTTGCTGATTTCTCCTTTGTTTTCAGTTTTCTGAAGTTTAATGGATTTCTTTGTGATTTTTTAATTTCATTTATTTTTTTAAAAGAATATTTTTTATTGTTGATAGTATTAGAGATGTCTCCTATCCCTCTCCTCCTTTATCCCCCTCCTTTTTGTGTTTATTTTATTTGTGGTTTGCTTGGCTTCTTGAGTCTCTACACTTATGTGGGCTATTGTCCCGCAGGTCCCTAAGACTGTTTATTTTCAACCTATTTCCTCGCTGTTTAGATTGGGTAAATTCTATTGATCTGTCTTAATGTTCACTGATTCTATTCTCTAATATTGAGCACATTCACCAAAGTTTTTTATTTCACTTATTGAATTTTTCAGTTCTATAATTCCCATTTGGTTCCTTTTTGTTTGTAATAACTGCTATTTTTTTTTTTTTTTGCTGAAATTTTTTATTTATTTTTTCCATTTGTAACTGCTCACTGAAGCTTTTTTATGGTGGTGGCTTTATAATCCTTGCCAAATTGTTCCAACATCTGGTTCATCTTGGTGCTGTCATCTGTTGGTTCCTTTTCTAATTCATGTCAAGATTTCCCTCATTCTTTATATTATGCATAATTTTCCACTGTACCCTAGATATTTTGGGTATTGTATTATGAGACTCTGGTTCTTATTTGACCACCTATTTTGTACAGGCCATGTTCTTGTTAGAGTGCACCTCAAGGTATGCTCAGCTCCTTGCAGGACCTTGTCTGCCCACCTTAGCAAAAGTGGGCATTGCAGGGTGTGGCTGGAAGCTTGGCTTCACACTAAGCCCCTAAAACACCAGATGAGAAGGAGAAGGAGTGAAATTCCAATTATCCCTGCTTCTTACTACCTCTTCTGCTTCTTTGACACCAGGTGGGGTTGGAGGCTTGGCTACACATGGGCCCCACTGACACAAGGGAAGAGAGCCCATTGGGTTAGTGGATTGTCTACTTCCCTGCCTCAGCCCACTTTATTCAACCTCCTGGATGCTAGGTGGGTGTGGAGGCTCACCTCCTCACTGAGTCTTGCTGACTCCAGGGGTGGGGTGAAAATGAAGTGCTTATTAGCTGACTTACATAACAGAAACTATTTTTCATAAAGTACTTACAAGTGAGCCCACCAGGCGTAGAGCATTGAAACTGTTGGTTGGCTGTGTAGAGAGCATTCCTGAATCCACTGCTCTTGGTGCAGAGCTCATCTTGGACCCGGAAAACCAATCTCGTTTTGTCCATGGGGAACATTTCTAAGCAAGAGTTTTCATTTTTGAAACCTCAGGACTTCTGAGATGGTTAACTATACTGTTGAGGTAGTCACACCTGGGAAATGATGAAGTCAGCATGTTGTCGGTCCAAAAGTTAAGGAACCCAATGAACTGAACTTGATGGTTATTAACACAATTTATGTGCCAGAGATTTAAACTTGAGAGCACTCATCTCTCCAGAATCATTTGATTCTTTACCTGTTGGAGAAAAATATTTTTAGAACCTTGTCCATTCTTTTACCTGCTTGGAGAGAACGTCTTGGTAGCAAAATAAGCCACTAGCAAAGTGGAGGAACATTTTGAAAGAAACAGCTTTGAGCTGCCTAACTTATATAACCAGAACATCTATTCAGTGTGTTTTTATCTGGTATGATAGATGCAATTTGTTATAACAGATAAATTTCCTTGTCAAGGAAAACAACACCTGCCTATATGAGTTATTTTCAATCTTGGGTGCACATTAGAATCACCTGGTCAATTTAAAAGAATACTGATGCTCAGGCCCCATTAAAGATATTCTTATGTAATTGTTCTGGGGTAATTCAAACTTATTAGTATTTTTTTCTAAGTCCCAAAGCTATTCTAATGGGTGCCCAGAATTGGGAATTTCTTCTCAGATTTATAATCTCTATTTGCTAATCTTTTAAATTTATGTAGCTTTACAGTGCTCTACAAAGATAATCTTCCATGGAGGACTGAAAGGTAAGATTAATGATAAATCCAGCAATTTCCCTACCTGAGCCACTGGGGAATGGATTGGTCATTGCTCCCTACTGGGCTACTATTTTAGATATAGAAAAATTAACCTAAAAGGGGTATTTATCATTGAATGTGTTCATGAACTGAACTTGGTGGTGCTAAATGGTAGGTATAAATCCAGAGGAAATATTGCACTTGTCCCTAGATCAAATATTCTCACTTATCATTTATCAAAGGACATATTAAAAAATTCTGCCTTAGTTACACAGGGAAAAGGTTTCTCCCCTCACTTTCTCTTAACATATTAATGATGATTTAAGCCTGGTCTGCCATTGATCTTCTAGGGTCTGATTTGACAAGAAGGGCTGGGCAGCCAAATGTACCTCTGACCAGGTTTGTGTGCACCATGTTAAGTAAAAAGTAATAAAGGCTGATTGTGGTTTTAACAAATTTTAAAACTTTCTGTGATAGGGAGTCCTGGTTCTGCCAAGGTGGAGCAGCCCTTCACTCCACGGTGGAAAAACTGAATAGGCACAGAGAAAAAGAAGCACAAGAGTTGTTGGGCTCAGATGGATAATAGCAAGAATATCGAATTCCTCAATCTGGAAAAGGATAAGGGAGGGCACCAGTTCCCCAAACTGGGTACAGGCCCAGAGGCTGCATATACTGTGTCCGGGCTTTCCTAGGGAAAAACAAGCCTCTGAGTCATGGAATCTTACAAGGAACCATAATAGAAGTTACTGGATGAGATGAGTATTGCTATTGGGGTAGCGGCATCAAAGACTGTTTAAATCACCCTGCAGGGAATGCAACTTCTGTGGGTCATTGGCTTATTCTCCCTTCAGGGAATAGACAAAAAGATTGTAGACCACCAGTCACAGCCATCTTCTCTTCCTAAGACAGGTAAGCCTGCTGACTGTGATAAAATAGGTCTTTCCTCCATAAGCTCTGATCGTCTGTGGCTCCCTGAGTGGCCTATCATGGGCTCTGATAAATTCTACTAGGATCTCACTCCACCAAGGTCCTCTTTAATTTGTATTAATACTGCTGAGGCACCTGCAGATATTGGCCATGGTTTCCAGGTTTCTCTCAATTTAGGACTTAAGATTTGGCATTTTCTATTTAAATAGGTCATTTTTCTTGGCTTAAAAAAGAATAGTGAAATGGCTCAAGGGTGGCACAGTATTAGCCACTCTGACTTCTAGAGACTTTACAGGTAAATTTAGCAACCAGTTAGCATCCACCCACAAAATAACACATATGGTTAAACCTAATGTATATTTAGATGCAAATAGAAATTCATTGGGAGTTGTGCCATTCTTAGATTTCAGAGGCAGACCAATAGCTAACTTAATTTCCTAGAGACAGAGTTGGTTGAGTTAACTTATTAAATGACTACTGCATGTTGACATAGATAGAAATGGATAAAAAGTTATCTCTATCCTTTAGAAGTTTGTAACTTATCACAATCTTCCTATTATCAGCCAAACTTGACCATGAGCAGTGCCTCACTAACTTCTTCTTTAATAGTTCACCAATGATTCCATAACCACAAAGGTACTTAATTCTAGCCTTGAATGTAATTACTGCTGGGTTGTCATACTCAGACCTCATTTTATGAAGAAAACTACAAACATTCAAATTATATAAAGATGGCTCACCAGATCAAGTGCATAATTATAGTTGGTATCTGTTTTAAATCTTAACAGGCAGTTGCCCACATTTTCAATATTTATTGCCCCCCCTTTTACATGTCTGTGTCCAAAAATGTAAGAGACTCATTGTCTAAATCTATGAAGAGGTACATCACAAAAGCACCATGCAAAGCTTTTTGCATAATTAATTCAATCTCCAAAAATATTAAATGAATGTGAAATGCAAATAAAAGTTCATGATGGGTACATAAAATGCTTGAAAATAGTTAATTCTTTTTCACTTAATGATAGTTGCAAAATTTCTCTAAAATGAAGACATTTACCTCAGTGTATATTAGATGTTAAAGCAGAAATTGAGGAGAAAAAAATTCCATTTGTACTTCATAAGCAAATGACTGGTGAAGGGATGTCAGCTGTACTACATTACTACTTTCCATATTGCAAACTAAATTATGTGCTCATTAGTTTATGGGTTAATAAATGAGAAGCTAAAAAATTTACATGCTCTTACAAGTGAAATATTTTCATGGAGCCAAAGGAAGTCTGACTAATTTGAATTAGGTTTGAATCCTCTGCATTTTTTAATGATTAATACCATGAGACAACGGAAGAGTAATCAGCTTCTAATTCTGACTTGGCCAGTGACTCACCAACAGAACTTGGGAAATTCCCTTACCCCATGGGTCTGCATCTCCTTATCTGTAAATGGATAAAATAATACAGATTCTTGGGAGTCCACTCAGTTCCATGATTCCATCAGATTCTAAGGGGTTTTCTATTTGTAACTTAACCTTATAAACATATAAAAATTTATCTGATGTTATTAAGCCATATTCTTATACGTTCAAGGTCATCTAAAGACTGAAGTATGTCCTAGGCTGAGAAACACTCCAGGGCCAAGACCCACGCTGTAGCTACAGTAATTAAATTGCTGAGCTCTCAGAGGAGAATGTAGCTAATGATATATTATCATGAGATATGATCAGGTAAATGAAAATGCTTTACAAACTATGCAGGGCTACATAAATGTCAGGTATTAGGCATAATTATCATCTCTATTTATTGAGGGACCAACTTACATAACTGACTTCAACAGGGCCATATAATAAGTCAGAGATAATTTGGAAGAAATTATATTTCTTATGCTGACTTTCCTTCTATTCTTTCATCTTACCAATATTTATGGAGCTGCCTCTACTTTTAACGTATCAGTGGGGACATTAAAGACGTGCCTAACTGCTAGTATCCTCACCTAGTTTGCAATATAGTAAATACTAGTATGTATGAAACAACGTCATCTATTTTTCTTTAGTGATTTTATGGGCTGAAGATTAATTTTCCTGACTAGGTTTCTAAGTTCTTTGAGGCTCCAAACTAGACTTTTATTTCTTTTGACCTCTTTCACTGTGTTCAACAGAATACTGGGCATACTGATCCTAAAAATATATTATTTGATTGAAAAATAAAAAATAAACTATGTGATAGGATTAGACCTCCCAAAGGGCTAAACAAATATAAGTTATTGCCACTATTTATATATGAAACTTTCTTCAGTGCAACTCAAAAAGATATATAGACACTTAGGATTCCATAGCTTTAGAAATGGTACTGGCCTAAAGAAAACCAAAATAATAATAATAATACCAAGGTAACAGCAAACTTTTATTGAGGGCTAATGTGTCAGACACTGTGCTATGTGTTTATATTCATCATCTCATTTACTCCCCATAATAATCCTATTCAGTTGGAACTTATCCCCATTTTATAGATGAACAGACAGACTGAGGTCTAGAGATGATAATAAAAGTTGTGTGGATAGTGAGTGGTTGAACTAGATACTGAATGAAGGCAGTATAGCTGCCAACACCTAAAAGGGGACACCATTACTGGGAGCTGAATCTACCTGATTTATTACATTTAAAAATATCTAGAATTTTAGATCAGACTGAATGACTAGTTCTCAATGGAGAATAATTTTGCCACCAAGGGAATATTTGACAATATCTAGAGATATTTGTGGATGTCATGACTGCAGAGGTGCTATCAAAGTCACAGATGCTGCCTAACGTGGTCCACTGTGGAAAGCCCTCCACAAGAAAGAATGATCTGGCCCAAAATGTCAGTAGAGAAACCCTGATCTAGACTTGTCTTTTCATGCCAGCACTGTAATGTCATAAATTAGTGACTTCCTTCTCATGGCTCAGGTAGGAATGAACATGACCTGAGAGGCCTGTGCAAGAGCTCAGGGAAATGAGGCATTGCAGCTTGGGATCCCAGAGCTCCTAGATGAGGTGATGCAACATGGGGTGTTTTTCCCCCAGAAGGTAAGAAGGCATTCCTCTTTGATATTTATAATGGTTTGGTTGACTTAGGAGTTTGTAAAGGTTTGGTTTATAGTTCATCTATATCCCTACCCCATACTTCTTAATTTAGACCAAAGTCCTATAGTTATTGTTTTTGTTGTTGTTGTTGTTGTTGTTAATCGTCACCAGAGGATACTTTTCCATTGACTTTTGGAGACAGTGGAAGGGAGAGGGAGACACAGCGAGAGAAACGTCAATGTGACAGAGCCACATGGATTGGTTACCTCTCACACATGCCTGACCAGGGCCAGGGATTGAGCCTGCAACTGAGGTATGTGCCCTTGACCAGAATTGAACCTGAGACCTTTAGTCCACAGGTTAATGCTCTATCCACTGAGCCAAACCGGCTAGGGCTTATAGTTTTTAATACATAAAATAGAGCTGAAGTCTTTCCTATATTTGAGACTCTTTTGGCCTAACAGTTAGATGGCATTATCTATGAGTAGCTAAGATAAATAGTGCTAGCAATTTCATAGCACTTGAAGTCACCTTTCTTGATAATCTCTAGATTTTCAGGGACCATTAGACATCTCTGTGTGAATTTTGGAGTAATGGAAAGTACATTCTAGCAAATACTTAAGATACTCTGCCATTGCTGCATTGATTTAGAAACACACTTTTAAATCAATTTTTTTGCAACTTTAACTTGTAATAAAATGAGTCTTAACCAAAGTGCCCTTTGCAATCTAACTGCTTAAGTTTGAGAATAGCGGGCCAAACAGAATTAATTAACATTTTGAAGCCATAGTGCTATATTGCTTAATCCTAAATTGTACTTAAAATAGGGATTGATTTCTACTCCATAAGAAAACAACTTTTCCCTCTTCCCATGCTCTTTTCAATAAAAAACATAGTGTATATTTAGAGAATAAGATTAAATAAAGCAATCGCTAAATGTTTTTGATGAAGCCATAATAATTTCCTATTACACAATACATGTTCTTCAAGACATCTTTAAAACTTTGAGAAAACAATTATTACTAAATAAGACAGAAAGCCAATACTGAATGAATTAGTGTAATTTATGTATCATAAAACTGATAATAGACATTTATTTCTAAAAATCCTTAAAGTGCAGGTAATAATGGAGCTAGTCAGCAATTTGTCACTTGCAATTAATCACTCTCTTCATATTCACAACATTCAATTTTTCTTGCTATTTGAGGGAGTAATGATTAATTGATAAAAGTTTAACAAGTGCACTAATAGCAGGTGCTGCTAATTGCAAAGTCTTCAGAATGATTCTCCCCAAATCTACTTTATGCTAATTTGTACAGCATTAGTCATAACACTTTATAATTTTACCTTTAAAATGACTTTTCTTTTAGTCACCCTAATTTAATTAAGTATTTTAACTAGTTACATGTATCAAGAATACCAATGAATTTTAAATTTGTGAGTTTGATTACCATAAGAGATTAACAAGAACACTCATAAAAATGCACGGCTGCCAATTAGAAACATCAACACTGTGTAAATTAGAATTTGTTAATTGGTTTAGCAAATGTAAATTAAATTTTTTGAAATTTTATGAACTGAAAAATTGATTATATTTTTGTGAGCCTCAAGAAATATCTTATTAGTGATGATATTTGTTTCAGTAGTTTCTGAGATTATATTTGTATTTTAGCCATAAACATTTCTATTTCATTTAGTTCAAAAATATCAGATTATAGAAATAATTTTTCATCCACATATGTTTGCCCCTTACCATCCACACTGTTAAATGAATACTTAAGCACATTTTTCTTTCATCTGTTTTCCTCTCAGCAAGACAGATAAAATATGCATTCTAGGTAAGGTTTCTTATTTTGTACTTTTCAATATTAAAGTGCATGTAATGAAGTTAGTTTCCTTAAACAGTATGTGTTTATGACAAAACCTACAGATGCTTTTATAAAGATGAATACATAAACAGCATTTCAGGTATTAATACTGTTTGCCTCTAGGAAATAGATCCAGCAACCTTGCATTTCATTAGAGAAGCAGAAGCTATATTTTAGTATGCATTGTGGAATGGAGAGGCCTATTATAATGTAAGGTCAAAATCTATCCTCAGGGAAGCACATGCCTGGTCTGAACACTAACTTCACATCAGTTACTCCCCTGCTAAGTTGCAGTCAAGAAACTGAGGACAGAATTGTCTCTTCCACTGTCTCATGGCTAAGTCTCCAGACTATAAGTCAGGAGCTGGGGAAATAGGGCATTGTATTGCTTTGTGAACTCAACAGTCTATTTTCCAGATAATGCGATTCATTTGTGAGTAGCCACGAACACCCTCAATTTGCCCCCTAACTTCTCCTGCCCCTCCTAGAACTGTTTTTGAAAATCACAGAGCTTGATGATCACTCAAAAGGCTCCAAAGTCAGCAATTAATTATTTGGCTGCTCAAAACCTCTTGCATTAATGCATTATCCTAAATTTGTGTAATTAGATTACTCTATCCCTGATTAGCTCTCAAAGGGATAAGACACAGGATAAGCGTACAGGCTAAAGGAATCATGAACTTGTGCCTTTGCCTTTGATCAATGAGGATAGAAAGGGACTCAACATTGCAGGTTTCATGCATATAGTTCCATATCTCATCATCTTTATGCAGGAACTGGGGCCCAGACAACTAGACCTGGGATTCAAGTAGCAGCTGAAGTCACTCGCACTGGGAGGACAGCAACAGGAACCAGGCTTAAAAGAGATGAGGTCTCTAGAAACCAGCTGAGTCACCGGGAGCAGAGCAGCCCCAGACTACCAAGAAACAGGGTGGCTTTGTTTTTTTCACCCTGACTCCTTCTTCCTGTTTATATTCTCCCCTTCCCAACCGGATCTCCTGTTATACTAGTTTAAAATTTAAAAAAAAGGAAACAACCTCATTTCCCCAAAACAAAACAAAAAAGGTTTATTAAATGTAGATATTAGTAGAATATTATGCAGCTATTAAAATAATAATGTAAGCTCTGTCTGGGTAGCTCGGTTGGTTAGAGCGTCTTCTCCATTCGCCAAGGTTGGGGTTTGATCTATGGTCAAGGCGCATACAAGAATCAACCAGTGAATGTATGAATAAGTGGAACAACAAATCAATGATTCTCTCTCTCCCTTCCTCTTTCTCTCAAATTAATAAATTAATTAAAATAAAATGTAGATACACATAAGTATCGACATGGAAATATGTTCACAATTTATTCATTCATTCATTCACCAAACACTGTTCCCTGCCTAGTGTATGTCAGGTGTTGATCTAAGCGTTGATCGGCAGTTAATAAAACACACCTGTCATCATGAAGCCTGCATTCTAGTGAGAAAGTCAGAAAGCTAAAAACGAAACCAGCAAATATATGTATAATTTCAAGAGAGAAAATTGCCATGAAGAAATATAAAACATGTCAGGGATGGAGTGGGAATGACATTTGAGTAGATAAGATAGCGGGAGAAAAACTTTCCAGCAGAGGGAAATGTTAGCATGAAAGCCTGAATTGGGAGTAAGGAGACAAGACAGAGGTAGAAAGGCCAAGGCTGAGAGAAGAACAGTATGGAGTTTCCTCAAAAAACTACAAATAGGTCTGCCATTTGACCCAGTGACTCCACTTCTAGGAATATATCCAAAGAAAACAGAAACACGAATCAGAAAGGATATATGCACCACTATGTTCATAGCAGCACAATTTACGATAGCTAAGATTTGGAAAGAGCCTAAGTGCCCATCAGCAGATGAGTGGATTAAAAAACTGTGGTACATCTACACAATGGAATACTACGCTGTGGTAAAAAAGAAGAAACTCTTACCATTTGCAACAGCATAAATGGAACTGGAGAGCATTATGCTAAGCGAAATAAGCCAGTCAGAGAAAGATAAATATCACATGATCTCACTCATTTGTAGAATATAATGAACAACATAAACTGATGAACAAAAACAGATCCAGAGCATTGATCAGACTGTCAAACCTCAGGGAAAGTAGGGGAGGGTGGGGGTAAGGGGGAGAGATCAACCAAAGGACTTGTATGCATGTATATAAGCTTAACCTATGGACACAGACACCAGGGGGGGTGGGGCATGAGTGGAGAGGTCGGGGGGGGGGAATGAGGAGATAAGGACACATATGTAATACCTTAATCAATAAAGAGAGGAGAGAAAAAAAAGAAAGAAAGACCAAGGTTGAAAAGGAAGGAAAATAAGAGGTGGGAAGAAGGACGGAGAGAAAAGACTGCAATGGTGGCAGCAAGTTGGAGATACTCAGCACCCTCACTCAGCTCAGTTGTCCTTGCCAAGGATGGTCCCAAGAAAAGCAACATCATCTGCGCTGAGCTGGGGGTGATTCTGGGTGTAAGGAGGCAGACAGGGTGCTCTACACATGTTAACTCCCAGCAGTGCCCAGTGCACTGTCTCGTATCCAATGCGGAGCATGCAAGTGTGTCTGCACCCGAAAGGTTTCATGAAAAATAAAACACTTTGTAGGCCCGTTACACCTGTGGGCTCTATATGGCTTTTGGCTGGAAGTTTTCACCCCCTATTTTAAGCTCATTTAGTGAAAATTCCAGGACAAATTGGAGGAATTGGGGAAACATGCATTGCAGTCAAAGGAAATGCCCTGAACTGGAGACTTTCTCTGGGAGCATACCAACTTTCCCATCCACTGCCCCTTTTTCCTCTTTTTAAGATGTACCCAAGGACATTTTCTCCAGTAATAGAAGCCTCCAAAAGTTTCACTGCTTTGAACATCCTCTCATAATCTCGTGTGTCCTAGTCAATCCAGGCACTCTAACTCTCCACTCTCTGGTTGGGGTGTTTTGGAGGAATCCTGGGCAATAACATTCCATTTGAAAACACAATTTCTTAGTGTGTTAATGAGGAGAATAATATTTATCTTTCCTACTGGGTGATGTGATGGTTGAATGTGTGTGGCTCAGTGACTGAATGTCAACCTACAAACCAGGCAGTCATGGTTCAATTCTCTATCAGGGCACATGCCAGGGTTGTGGGCTGGATCCCCAGTAGAAGGTGTGTAAGAGGCAGCCAATCAATGATTCTCTCTCATTATTGATGTTTATATCTCTCTCTCCCTCTCCCTTCCTCTCTGAAATCAATAAAAAAATATTTTTAAAAAATAAATTCTTAAAGGGCATTTTGAAGATTACTAATGTCAGCTATTATTGTGATGATTATTAGCTGATCCTACAACCCAGAATTAGAATGAGCACTAGGTTACAGCTGACTCTTTCATCATCTGTACATACGTTCTATCCACTGGAGGAATTAAATTTAAGCCCAGCATAATTAATTAGTGTTTATGAAGCATGTGGTGAGTCTCAAAATCATAGCTTTAGTTTGAACCTTGCAGTAAGATTAACATTCTGATTGACTTCATTTACATTACAGATCAAGCACTTAGGGTCTCATTTCTATATTCTGTTCAGTGCCTGGCAGCCTGCTGGCATATCATAACTACCCAATAAAAGCAGTAATAAAGTTGTAATATCCTTTTCTTTTCTCTTGATTTGCCTCCATATTTTTTAAAAAGTAGATTAGACAGGAAGAAAGATGCTTTCTTATTTTTGGCAGAGGATGATTCAGAATCTTTGCTAATGGGAATATGGTACCTTCTTTTTCCTGCTTACCAATCAGGAAAATAAAAACTATTTACTCTGGGAAGTCTGGTTGTATCACTCTTAAATCATTTATAGTCCATTAAGTGCTTTGAATAATGAAGGAGCTAGAGGCCCCTGATTTAATTTTCTCTCCTGTATTTCTTTAGTATCTTTCTGCTTTCTTGCATTTAGGGGAACAGCACAGAAGAGATAGTTAAGAAGTTTTTTTAAAAAAGAAAGCTATTAAAAGCTTTTACAAGGGACTTGAGCTTTAATAAAACCTCTCTGTATGCAGGAAGGCCAAATCTCCAGGGATTTGGAAAGACACAACCTCAAAGTTAAACATTTAAAGAGCAAATTAAATTCATGACTCTAACATCACTTTCTTTGTCTCTTACCCTTATCCTCTTTATAATAAACACAACATTTGGTCAGTATATTCTTTAACCCCAAATCTCCAATATCATAGTAAGAAATTACAAGAGCATATATTTGTCTGACATTTTAGTTTATAAAATACTATATTACATATCTATTAGTTTTCTATTTCTGCCATAACAAATGATCATACATTCAGTGGTTTAATATAACAGTTCTATATTATTTCACAGTTCTATAGGTCAGAGGTACCAGCACAGATTGGATTAGCTGGTTCTCTACATCAGGTTTCACAAGGGTGAAATCTGTCAGGCTATAGTCCTTTCTTGAAACTCTACTAGAATGCATGGATTCACTTCCAAGCTCATTCAGGCTGTTGGCAGAATTTAGGTCCATGTGGCTGTAGAACTGTGGCCCCTGTTTCTTTGTGACTATTGGCCAGTGGTAATTCTCAACTTTTATAGGCTACCTACATCCCTAATGGTCTCCTCTCCCCACCTGCAAAGCCAGCAATGAGGATCAAGTCCTCTTCAAGCTTTGAATCTTTCTGGAATCCCCTCTGCCTTCTCCTCTGCTTTCCACTGAGAAAATTCTTCTCTTTTAAGGGCCAATGTGATTAGATTGGGCACAGCTGTATAATCCAGAATCTTCCCATCTCAAGATCTGTCATCTTCATTATATCTGCAAAGTCCCTTTTGTCATCTAACAAAACATATTCATAAGTTCTAGGGATTAATGCATAGACATCATTGGGGGAAGTCATTTTTCTGCCTATTCTTCATGTTAGGTAAGGAGGACACTACTATCCCAGTTTTACTATAAAAGGTGAAGAAAAGCAGGTTCTCAGTAGCATAACTGATTTAACCCAAGTCACAGAGCAAATAAATAAGGCAGAGTCTAAGAATAATGGCAGAGTTTAAGAATAATGACTAAAATCATTTTGTTATTTTCACTCTTTGCTTTTAATAAACATTTAAAGGGTGCTTAGTAAGTGTCAGGTTCTGACCAATGCATGATACTACAAAATTATGCTGACAGTCCTGAAAGTGCAAGACAGTCCTATAGATATAAATCACTACATGTACAGAAAGCTCAATTGTATGGTTTCAGATTCCATATTGCACTTGTCAGGTTTGAATGCAGTATCAAGGAATATCCAAAATTGTCTTAGAACACTATTAAAATACTCTCGCTATTCCAAATACATATCTATGCAGGCTAGGTTATCTTCAGATATTTCAACCCAAATATACTGCAGCAAATTAAATGTAGTAGGTAATATGAGGACTCAACTGTGTTCTCAGAAATCAGACATTGGAAGAATTTGCAAAAATGTGAAACAATGCTACTCTTGTCACTAATGATTTTTCTTCTTTTTGACTTTAGAAAGCATAGTTATTTTTAAGTAAAAGTATGTAGTTTATTTTTAGCATGCATTTTATTTAATGTCATTTTAAGAGCATTAAACAGAAATATTTAAAAATTTTATTTAAAATGTACTAATTCTGTAAATGTTTATTGATATGATATACGTAAACAAAAACTCTTCGGAATTCATCATAATTTTTAAGAGTGTAAAATGGTCCTGAGACCAAAATGTTTGAGAACTACAAGGCAAGTCTCATCAGAAAACCTGAGGTTGCTATGTTTTTACTGCCATTTAATTATAAAATATATTACAATAGAGCAGAAACGTCAGTTCTTACTCTTAGAAAAAGTTATCTAGTTGGGTATAGTTAACCTTTTGAATATGGCTTCTGGAATACAATCTATGCTTTTAGAATTTATCAGACAAAAACAAATCCAACCAACTAAACAAAATAATCCCCCCAAATACTCACAAGTATATATAGTTGTTCATCTAGTCTATATAAATAAAAATGTAAATGTTTGTTTGTTCAAAATCTTAAATCTCCAAAAGTTCTTCACCGATTGCTTTGAAATTTTAACACAACGTTGCATTCGAATATGCGCGTGTTTTTATATACCTTATACCTACTATTATATAGATGTCACACCTGTGACAGATAAAAACATGCTTTTTTGAAAAACAGCGCCATCTGTTGGATGTAAAAGCAACACACGCTATACTAAATACGATTCCATTTCAATGTTTCCGATTGCATTGTTAAATTGAATTTTCATAGGTTTCGATTTATTTTCATTTAGATTTAATTATTTCGTGTGACATTGCATTGGAATTGAGCCGTGTCGTTTACCATAGCCTTCATTTCGCGAGTATCCAAATAATGCCTTGCAGAAGATCAAACCTAGGTCGTCAAGCAGTGCAACGAGTAATTGCAAATCAAACTGAGGAAGAACGGGCATCAGCGAACGAGCGAAACAGACAAAGAATGGCTCAAATACATGCTGAGGAAGCAGCAGAGCGATGTGCAGCCAGACTTGCGGATGCACAGTTGCGAGCATGGCGATCGCGTTCTGCAGCTTCAGATCTGCTTGGTTCTCAACAGAATGAACGCGACGGGCTGAGAGTGGCTGAAAGACGTCAACAAGAAACAGCAGACCAGCGTCAAACACGACTCCGTGCTCAGCAATCACGCGATTACAATCGCCTTGCATTCCGGTACAACCCAGCTGATGATTATAGTTTGAGCCGGCATGTTCTCATCGGCACTATGACTGAAGTGTGTCCTTATTGCAAGGCTCTGAAATTTAATGGAGAAACTAAAGGAATGTGTTGCACCGCTGGAAAAATTAAACTGCCTCAACTTGGAGAACCGCCAGAACCATTAAAAACTTTGCTTGCCCGATATACCGCCGAATCAAAGCATTTCCTATCTAACATCAGGAAATACAACTCATGCTTCCAAATGACGTTGTTCGGCACAGAAATCATAACAGCTCAATTCATACCAACTTTCAAAGTGAAAGGACAAATTTATCATAAAGCCGGCTCCCTGCTTCCGTTCCCAGATGGTCAACATAAATTCCTACAAATGTATTTCATCAGTGATGGCAATGATGAATTGAATGCATGCTGCGGAATTTCTACCGGCATAAAAAGGTCCATCATTTCCCAACTGCAAGAGCTTCTTCACAAAAAAAAAATTTAGTGCGTTTGTTCAAAACAGCAATTGACATGATGCCATCTGATACACAAGATTGTTATTCATGCTAACAAAACTCCTGCTGGAGAACATGTGCGAAGATTCAATGCTCCAACTATAGATGAAGTGGCAATTGTTATAGTCGGAGATCAATTCCAACCTAGAGATATTGTTCTTCACCGGAGAAACGATCAATTGACAAAAGTTGCAGAAAATCATCGGTACTACGATGCCCTGCAATATCCAATCATTTTTTGGGGATGGTGCCGATGGATATCACTTCAACGTTAAGATGATAAATCCAGTCAGTGGCGAAGAAATAAATATGAAATGCAGCACAATGAGCTATTATTCATACCGATTAATGATTCGAGAGAATGAAGACAATCACATTTTGAAATGCCGTCAATTGTTTCACCAATACATCGTAGATATGTATGCAAAAATTGAAACAGAACGTTTGATATTCATCCGTTTGAATCAGACCAAGCTTCGCTCTGAAGAGTACGTTCATTTGTGAGATGCAGTTGTAAATGACGGTAATACAACTAACGTTGGAAGACTAACAATTTGCCATCTTCATATACAGGCAGTCCACGTCATATGCATGAGTACGCTCAAGATGCAATTGCGTATGTTCGTCACTACGGGCGTCCAGACCTATTCATTACATTCACATGCAATCCAGCTTGGGACGATATACTTACTTCCTGGGCAATCGCCGGTGGATAGGCATGATATCACAGCATGTGTTTTCAGACAGAAGCTGAAATCGCTGATGGATTTCATGGTAAAACATGAAGTGTTTGGGTCTGTGTGCTGCTGGATGTACTCAGTGGAATGGGAAAAGAGAGGATTGCCACACACACATATACTAATCTGGCTCTATAACAAAATCACTTCAAATCAAATCAACGATGTAATATGCACTGAAATACCCGATGCCGACATCGATAAGGATTTGCATGAAGTTGTGACGAAAAATATGATACATGGACCTTGCAGTACACTGAATCCAAATTCACCATGCATGATAGACGGAAAATGCTCTAAGCGATATCCTCGAGCATTAGTATCCAACACAGTTACAGGAAACGATGGATATCCTTTATACAGAAGAAGATCAGCAGAAGATGTCAGTAAATTAGCAAACCAGACAATCTCTATATCTGCACAGACAATGGAACAACAAAAAATATTGTATACCGACAAGCATTGTGAAATTAAACATATTAGAAACATGAGCTTTCTCTTTTCTTTCTTGTCCATTTAACCAGACTGAGCCACAGCAACGCGTGGCCGGGTACAGCTAGTATTTAAATAAAACAGGTTTTGCTCCTTTATTTAAAACTAGAGGCCCAATGCACAAAATTTGTGCAAGAGTAGGCCTTCCTTCCCCCAGCTGCCGACACCGGCTTCCCTCTGGCACCCGGGACCTGGGCTTCCCTCCAGCTGCCGGCTTGGTCCAGACAGTTGTCCTGAAGGACATCCAGTCTAATTAGCATATTATGCTTTTATTATTATAGATGTGATTATTTAAAATGAATTTTAGAGATCAAGTCTCTCATAGTTCTGAAATAAATGCTATTTGGTAGTGCTTCAAAAATCCTCGTTTTTCTATTGCTTTGGGGGGGATGTAAAAATACTCTTATACAGCTGTTTGGAGTTTGATGTTCTCATTTTTTTGGCACTTTGCCTTTCCTTCTAATGCTACCAAAGGTTGGATCTCTAGAGAGTTGACTGATAGATATATTCCACCCAATGTTACCACCTCGGGATGAGGTCATGAAGCTCCTTATATAAAAAGGAACATTACTTCTACCTGAAAGTAAAATTTTAGAAAAATAAAACTTCAATGTTCCCCACAGTAAGGTTTGCTCCCCTTATTACATTCTGAGCACTATTGAGATGCCACAACTGTTGACATATTCAAAGCTCATAATTTTATGGAGAACTGACAAAATTGAAGAGCCAAAAGGGTGAGTTACTTGTCTAAGGTGACCTAACGACTGCGTGTAGACAGCCTAAGCAATCTGACTCAGGAGAGGTGTACTTAACCAAGACACTTTGATAAAATGGTGCTTTAGTTGCAGATAACTTTTAAAATGACATTTCAAATTAAGGATTGCTTAATTTTTGTGGTAATAATTTTAATTAGGATTTAATTGCACTTTGGACACGTACCCTTATGCTTACAAGACTTCCAAGAAGAGATTCAAGAGACACTGAGACCACAGGGGATAGAAGTTGCAATGATTTGAAGTTAGAAGAAACCTAGAAATGTTCCTCAAACTCTGCCAAAAAAATACCTCCAGTGGCTGAAGTAAGCAAACCTGGTTCCTGTTACGAGTGAGAAATGGCTTTGAAATTTCGTGCTTTATCTTGTAAATGTTCTTGAATTCTGCATAATATAATACTATATTTTAATATAAAATCATTTTTTAAATTACTCCTCATTGAATAAAATAATCTTCCAGGAAGATCCAGTTACTACAGTTCTTTGTGTCTCTACCACACACACTCTCTCTATTTGGTTGTTATTTCTTTTTTCCCCCATCACTATTTATCCCCCCATACCTTCCTCCACCTTCACTTATCCTCCTCCCCCCGCAATCATTACACTGTTGTCCATGTCCATGAGTTCTTTTTCTTTCTCATTTTTTTTCTCAATCCATCACCTCTCTCATCCCCCTCCCCACACACATCTGTCACCCTGTCTCTATGTATAAGTCTATCTCTATTTTGCTTGTTAGTTCATTTTGTTAATTAGATTCCACATATGAGTGAAATCATATGGTACTTGTCTTTCTCTGACTGGCTTATTTCACTTAGCATAATGTCCTCCAGGTCCATCCATGCTGTTGCAAATGGTAAAATCCCCTTCTTTTTTTTATACCGAGTAGTATTCCATTGTGTAATGTACCACACCTTTTTTTTTTTTTGAAAGAAAATGCCAGAGAAACATTTTTATTTTGAAATAATTTCACACTTTCAGAAAAATGGAACAAAGAACTCCCATATAAGTTTGACCTTGATTCCACAAAGGTTAACATGTTACCACATTTTGCTTTATCCATCCATTTCTTTTTTTTATCCACTCATCTACTGATGGAGATTTGGGTTGCTTCTAAATCTTGCCTATTGTAAATGACACTGCAATGAACATAGGAGTGCATATATTCTTTCAAATTAGTGTTTCGAGGTTGTTTTTTTATAAATTCCCAGAATTGGAATTTCTGGGTCCTACTATATTGTCTCAATCTTAGAGAAGTCTAGCTCCACAGAATACTTTGGAAGATCGTGGAGGATTATCTTCTTTTCATATTTTCTCATCTTGCACTATTGCCCAGGGATTCTGTACTAGTTTGAACTTGGTAGCATAGCTCTAAATAAAATGATGGCAAGAGGGTGCCAGGGGGCAACTCTGTACCAAGTGAGGTTTGGCAAAGTCATTGAATGGTCCCCCTTTCACTGCTCCTTTTAACTTAGACCGGAGGTTAGAGATAACATGTGTAAAGACAGCAGGCACACAGCAAGAATGAGTGACACAGGCCAGGCATGAGTACTATAGGAAATGGTGGGGACCCAGGCACACTGGAGGGCACATGCATTATTTAATATGGGCTGCCCTACACAGGTCCAGCACTGAGTGAGGCCAGATTTGCCAGGTATTCTGATGTTTTGGAAATTAGAGAAATAAGAGAATTTTATTATTGAAAATAAAAATATTTTGATTTTACTAAATAATGCAATTTTATTAAATATGTGGCCAACTAAAAGAGCTTCAGACCTCTGGCCTATGCTGTCCATTCTTTCAGGAGAGGGGGCAACATTGCATTGCATTATTGTTTATGTCTTTGCTGGGTAGGTGAATACTCTTCAGCTAGGTGTGTCAGGAATGGTGTGAGAACAGAAACTTCTGTCCTCTGACCATTTTAAAGTTTTGTTTCTGCCTACTGACAAGTCCCAAGAGGGAGAATTAAGGTGACTCTTCTGAAATAGGATAAAGAATGGCCTCTTTGTTGCTTTTATTATGGTATTATCCTCTGAGCCTGAGGAACACATATCTCTTTTGTTCTCTCTTTAGTGTAAAAGGGAAACAACTATTTTCCATCCTCTGAAGAATTCTTTTTGTATTTTGGAATAGTTATTAAGGTTCTCCTTGCTCATATTGTCACTCTCTTCAGAGAAAATAATCCCAAACCCTTAAATATTTCCTGGAGGATTTCTTCTTACATTTTAATTATTTTCATTATAGACCTCTGGACCCTCTCCAAGTTTCCGTGTCTTGCTTATAATGTGGTCACACTGGAACAACTTGTTCCCATAAAAGCTCAGTCAAAACTAAATGCAGATAGATTATTTGCAGATACTACATGTATGTCTTTGTGTCTTTTTAAACAGTATTGTATTTTTAACTGATACGTAAACTTGCAATCTGCTATAAGCCCTAAATCATTTCCACTATTTATATGCATAACCAGTCCCTTCTTATTTTTGTGCCATACTTGTAACTTTTACTGCTTTATAGTTCAACCTATGTAATTTCCTATGTATTTACATTTTTTCCTCTATATCCAAGATGCTGAAACTTTAATGCCAGTATCTACATACTGCTCAATACACAATAGGTGCTTAAGATACATTTATTGAGTGAAATAGCTAAAATCTGACTTAGATAATATGTCCCACAAAAACTTTTTATTGAATCTAGTAGAAGCTTTGGATACCCTTTTCCAAACTTGACTAAAAGTTTGGATTCTATCTAGGGAATGATCTGTGTCAAAATATTGGCTCTGGTTTCTTATTAGCTATTTGATGGGGATGTTATTTAAATTGGCTAAGCCTTTGTTTCTAATCTATAAAATGTACATAATATCTATATTTAAAGTTATTATGATATTTATATGAAATATTGCATGTAAAATGCTTGAAAGTGCTTGGTATATAATGAATCCCCCCCCAAAAATTGCTAGATTATGAAATAAATCATATCCAAAACAGAGCACTATATCTCAATACATTAGAGTGGGGAGTATTTTCTCATCTCATGTTCTCACTTCTAAAAGGTCTTATGCTGGAAATTATTTCTGGACTCTAAGGATTCTTGGTCATGGTACTCTCTAAGCTTTTTCATTCTTCTGCTCAAATTGAATGCACGGCATAAATGTTTAGCCCCAGTCAGATACTCACTACACAATGTTAACATTTCATATCACCAGTAGCATCAGTTCCATCTTTTCCTATATCTTCATGACACAAGACTCTAAATAGAAAATATAACCCACTGATGCAAAGAAGAAATGTAAAACTGCTATTGAAGTACTTTAAAGAAGAAAATATATTTGAACATTCAAGGAAGAGGAATGGTTCCTTTGCAAGAAAAGGAACAGGTCTTACCCAGACTGTGCTCTGGAGGAGGTGCTGGGCAAGAGTCTCTTGACTGACAGCTGTGGTGGTGGTGGAGGTGATGGAGGCATGGGTGAGTTCCCATGTCACAGAGAAGAGAGCACGGCCACTAGAGAAACAACAAAGTATTAAGTATTCCATTGAGTATCAGATTATGCCAAAGCTTTAGGAAAGACAGGAAAAGTAAAAGGAAATGACAATTTAGAAGTGATTCACAGCCACATGAAAATAACAAACTGGCAGACTACATGGATGCTAAAATTCACACTTCTAAAATGGTCACCAATTTAACTGCTAAAGTGTGTGTCTCAGCAAAATTGTAGTTTAAAGTGAAGATTTACAGTTTTTATATTTTAAGCAAGAGGTGAGTTGCTCAGGAACAAAACTTTTATAAGACTTATTTATTGTCATCAAATGATAGTATTTAGGGATGTGTCTGTTAGCACAAATTACTATAAGGTGATAACTCACATAAAGTTTATATTAAGCTTAGGATTCATTAGAATAATTTTTGAAGTCCAGAAGACCTTGCAGAAATTTTCATTTTCAGCCACTATAGTAAATCATTTCCTACTCAAAACTACTTCTCAATTATATTGTTTCCCAAGGACACACTGAACTTTATGTTTATCCTTATCTGGTTCTACCCTCTCTGGGGAAAAGGTCATTGACAATGAGATAAAGAAAATCAGAAAATCAGATCATATGGTCATCACTATTTCTCTTAGGGTTACTGATTAGAATAAATCAATTAATTTAAAATTCTTCTATAACTTTTCTTTCATATTGAGAACTACATCACTCTTAAAATTATAATATATTGCTAGCCCAAACATTTGTGCCAATATGTTGTGTGTATTGTCTTGGGATGATTGGATATGAAAGTGCCTAGAAAAATAGTGATACAAATGCAGATCTAGGCATCAAATGACAAAATTTTGTATTAATTCTATCATTTGCCAACTGTATATCATTTTCAGGCAAAAAAAAAATTGAACTTTTTTTTTTCACTTTAGTTAAATGGGAATGATTTCACAATGACTTCACAGTGCTGTTTAATAGGACAAAGGTGATAATCAAAGTCATGTAAACCCAAAAGAGCTAAATCAACATACATAAGGCTCTACTGCTTCTATCTAATACTACTTGTAGTTCTATCACTGCTATTATAACTGTTATCACCACCACTATCAGCATTATTCTTATCTGTGTTTGATGCAAGCAACTCTTTCTCATCCTGGGTTTGAATGTCATTAATATAGAGATAAACTATATATGGATTCCCCCAACACCTATATAATTAAAAAACAATGAAAGATTATGTAAAGCATAGTAATATGCATTTATTTATTTCCTTTTAATAAAATCTATATGTAAACTATAAGAATGTCAAAAGGTAATACTAAATTATAAAGTAAAAATATTTGAATAAATAAAAAAATGACTGTCTTCTACGATCTTCTCCCAATCCCATTCTCCTGAGATTGCTCAGTCTATGCTTTCTCAGTCTACTGCTTTTGAGGCTAGCTGTTTTAGGAACAGAACAAATACATTTTAAATGTAAACTGTTCAATACTATACAAGTTTCTACACAAGTAATTTAGCAGCCAAGAGCCTTCAAATACTTTGCCTAATAATGGGAAGAAAAACTAACTTAAAACATTGTCATTAACAGATGGATTTTGAGTGCCTATTAGCCACAAGGCAGAGTATTTAATACAATAACTAATATGAATTCTCAGCTTTCCTTTTTTCTAAACTTCATGTAGACTTTTCTTCTCTTCCATCTACATTGGCCATTATAATATTCCTCTTTATTTATTTTTTTAATCTTTATTGTTCAGAGTATTACAGATGTTCCTCATTTTTCCCCCCGTAGCTCCCCTCCACCAGGTTCCCAACCCATCCCAGGCTCTCGGCCCTCCCCACCCCCCCGCACTGTCTTCTTCCATAGGTGTAAGCTCTTTGTCCAATCTCTTCCCCAACCCCCCACACCCTCTTCCCCCCGGAGAATTGTCAGTCCACTCCCTTTCCATGCCCCTGATTCTATTACATTCACCAGTCCATTCTGTTCATCAGATTTTTTATTCATTTGATTTTTAGATTCACTTGTTGATAGATATGTATTTGTTGTCACTTTGTTGTTCATAATTTTTTATCTTTACCTTTTTCTTCTTCTTCCTCTTCTTAAAGAATACCTTTCAGCATTTCATATAATACTGGTTTGGTGGTGATGAACTCCTTTAGCTTTTTCTTATCTGTGAAGCTTTTTATCTGACCTTCAATTCTAAATAATATCTTTGCTGGGTAGAGTAATCTTGGTTGTAGGTTCTTGCTATTCATCACTTTGAATATTTCTTGCCACTCCCTTCATAGTTTCTGTTGAGAAATCCACTGACAGTCATATGGGTGCTCCCTTGTAGGTAACTAACTGTTTTTCTTTTGCTGCTTTTAAGATTCTCTCTTTGTCTTTTGCCCTTGGCATTTTAATTATAATGTTTCTTGGTGTGGACCTCTTTGGATTCCTCTTGTTTGGGGTTCTCTGCACTTCCTGGACTTGTAAGTCTATTTCTTTCACCAGGTAGGGGAAGTTTTCTGTCATTATTTCTTCAAATAGGTTTTCAATATCTTGTGCTCTCTCTTCTTCTGGCACCCCCTTAATTTGGATATTGGTACGCTTGAAGTTGCCCCAGAGGCTCCTTACACTATCTTCATATTTTTTGATTCTTTTTTCTTTTTGGTCCAGATGTAAATGTCAACAGAAGCCTGCAGCTTTCCCTAAGCACATAAAAAGCCCATTCCCTCCCCATTCGGTACTGACTTCTTTCTCGAACTCAGTCCACCTGCACCCAGGTGCCTTGAGTAAGTATCTTTTTTACTACACTGAGCCTTGAGTCAGTTTTGTGTGACCCCGGCCCAACTCTGAACCTTTCACTTGCCACTGTGTCTCAAGTTCTCCTGTGCATGGGTCCCTGAAATGCATTTCCCATGACCCTGCTAAAGAATCTTATTTCCACTAGCAATAGTTATGTGTTGGTATATATTTATTTTTACATATATACAAGTGTATAAATGTGTAAAACCCTTAAGATATGTGAAATTTATCATATGTACATATTTTCATAATATATTATATTATTCTTCAATTTAAAGGGTTAATAAATTAAATCAAAGATATACATTAAAATTTTTTCATAGTAAATGTCACATTGTCCTTCAAAAACTAACAATTTACATTTCTACCTACATTATATGAAGATACTATTTTATCTTCATGTTCTCATTAATACACTCCTTTGCCAATATGAAAGCAAAAGATAGTATCTCCTTGATATTTAAATTTTCTTCCTTGATTATGATTTAAGAATTAAATTTATTTTTTCACCCTGTTGTCCCAGCACCATTTGTTGAATAATCTTTCCCTTCCTCTTTGATTTGTTATGCCATTAATCTTTATCATATTTTTGTGATGTCAATGGCCATGATAATATAATAAATTCTTGTATATAGTAGGATCTGTTTCTGAGATATCTATTCTCATCTATTAATTTGTCTCTTTTTTGTTGCACCAGTGCCATACTGATGAAATTAACATAACTTTAGAAAAGTTATCTCCATTAATCTTCTTTTTCAAATGTAAAAAGAATCCTGATACTTTAAATGATGTCTTAAATGGTTTTGTCAGGGCAAAAAATACCAACTGAGATTTTGATTTGCAATTCGTCTATGGTTGGGTTCCTCAGGGGAAACAGGCACTGAGATAGAGATTAGTCCCCAGGTAATTAATTGGGAGTGCTTGAGAGAATAATACCTTTGAGAAAGGAAGGGATGCAAAGAGAAAGTTGAACTGCAGCTGTGATGAAATTATGACAGAGGCTTCAGCTGATCCCACAGGGCACTGTAGAGCTGCAATAATTCTTCCAAATTGACCCGGATTAAAACAAAGGGGCTACATCAACCAGTCAATGGATACAGGCTCCCTCCAGGAAGGAAATAAAATGAGCAAGGCCATGGACAATTCCTGGAGAAAGACTCAGCTATGTGCTATCAGTAGCCAACACTCTCAGTATCTAGCAATGAGAACCTTGATCCTGAATGGGAATATGAAGCATAGCATCCACTACACAATTTTTACAATATTGCTTCCTTTTCCAGGAAAATTATTAGCCTTTCATTTTATTCAATTATATTATACTAGACGCCCGGTGCACAAAATTTGTGGACGGGGGTCTGTGTCCCTCAGCCCAACCTGCACCCTCTCCAATATGGGACCCCTTGAGGGATGTCCGACTGCCTGTTTAGGCCTGATCCCAGTAGGATCTGGCCTAAATGGACAGTCGGACATCCCTCTCACAATCCAGGACTGCTGGCTCCCAACTGTTCACCTGCCTGCCTTCCTGATTGCCCCTAACTGCTTCTGCCTGCCAGCCTGATCACCCCCTAAACACACCCTGCCAGCCTGATTGATGCCTAACTGCTCCCCTGCCAGCCTGATTGCCCCTAACTGCCCTCCCCTGCAGTACTGGTCCCCCCCAGCTGCTCTCCCCTACAGGCCTGGGTCCCCCCCAACTGCCCTTCCCTGCAGGCCCGGTCACCCCCAACTTCCCTCCTCTGCCGGCCTGGTCACCCCCAACTGCCCTCCCTTGCAGGCCTGGTCCCACTCAACTGTCCTCCCTTGCTGGCCTGATCGCCCACAACTGCCCTCCCTTGTAGGCCTGGTCCCTCCCAACTGCCCTCCCCTGCCAGCCATCTTGTGGTGGCCATCTTGTGTCCACATGGAGGCAGCCATCTTGTGTGTTGGAGTGATGATCAATTTGCATATTACTCTTTTATTAAAATAGGATAGAGGCCTGGTGCACGGGTGGGGGCCGGCTGGTTTGCCCTGAAGGGTGTCCCAGATCAGGGTGGGGGTTCCCTTGGGGTATGGGGTGGTCTGAGCAAGGGGCCTGTGGTGGTTTGCAGGCCAGCCACACCCCCCCGGTGACCAAGAGGAGGCCCTGGTATCTGGGATTTATTTATCTTCTATAATTGAAACTTTGTATCCTTGAGCAGAGGCCAGAGCAGGCCAGGGCAGGCCAGGAACTTGGCTTCCTACATCGCTGGGGAAACCCAAGCCTCCTGCTCTCTCCAGCTCTGTGGCTGCCACCATTTTTGTTGGGATTTATTTATCTTCTATAATTGAAACTCTGTAGCCTTGAGTGGAGTCCAGGGCTGGTCAGGGTGTGCGGGAAGCTTGGCTTCCTTCATTGCCAGGAAACCTAAGCCTCCTGCTCGCTTTGTGGTCATAGGCATCTTGGTTGGGTTAATTTGCATACTCACTCCTGATTGGTTGGTGGGCGTGGCTTGTGGGTGTGGTGGAGGTACAGTCAATTTGCATATTAGTCTTTTATTAGATAGGATCTTAAATAACTTAGGCAAAAAGTACAAAAGAAGACAATTGGAAAAATTGAGTAACTTTTCTGTGCAATGACTGGTAGTCAAAAAATAGTATATGTCATATTGAAGAATGAGCCCAAAGTCAACAAGAGAACTTGTAGTAAGTGGTCAGGCACGAGCAGAGCAAGGACAGTGGGTCAGATACAGAAGGTTAGTAGGGCAGTTGCCTAGCAATATATTATAGGGTAGGACCTTGTCCCAAAGGTGACCTTTTCCCCCCTGACATATAGCTGGTCATGTGGTTTAGACCCCCTGGCTTTTCATATCACTGGTCATATGGTTTGAACTCTCCAGACCTCTCCTTCTCTAGCATGTTCCTAATCATGTGGTAGTCCCCCCTCCCACCCCTGCCTCTGTCCTTAGAGGAGGAATAAGGGGTCCAGAAAATAGCCTCATAAGACTTCCATACAAGCCTTTGCATGATCACTACCTTAAGAATTAAGCATCCTTTTATTTCCCGTAGTGCTTTGTTTATATCACTCTTGAAACATGCAACATCCACGTCTGTGTGTTTTCTTGACTAAATTTAATTTTAGAAGGTTTAAAGAATCTAGAAGAAAATGACATGATTTCCAGGGCCTGGAAACTGAGTCCTATTTTGAGTAGATAATAGAACCAGGCACAATCCAGGGCTCTAATAGCATTAAACAGCCAAATTAACCAATCCTTGAATTTTTCTCTCTAATATAACAATAGAAAACTTAAAGGGTATCATGATTGCTATCATTAAATATCTGAAGAAATACCATTGGATAGTAGATTAAATTTAATTCAGGAGAAATAGCTAAGACCAGTGTGAGAGAATTTCTTTTATATATTGGACAGACATTTTTCCTTTACCAATTAGAGCTGTTCATAAATAATATGATCAAGTAGTGATATCCTCATCAATGGAAAATCAAGCAAAATTTGAATAATATTAATAATTTACATTCTAACAGTGCTCTATGTTTTCAAAGTATAATTTCATTTGACTACTCTAAAAACCCTATAAGGTGGTATGTGTAAATATTATTACTGCTTCATTATGAAAAGAATGAGGTGTAGTGAACTCAATGATTGCTCAAGATTATGGGGTTAATAAATAGCACAGACTCACAGTCAAATTTTTTGATTGAAAAATATTGGCAATCCCTAAAACTTTATAACTATCACACTATTTAAAATGTGTAAGTAATTGAAAGTAATTTTATAATAGACCTGGATTTGACTCTGCTCTTACTCCTTATAATATTTCTTATTCCTGGCAATCTTGTCCCCAGGAATGCCCATCATTAGCCACTCTATCCCTCTATCCACTTGATAACTTAAAACTACATTTCTTAAAGTTCCTGCTGCTATATTTCTATATCTTGCAGATTCTGTCTGTATTCCCCTTTAGTTAAAGATTCTTTATTTGGTATTAGTTACTACATGTATTTTTACCCTTTCCCAGTACTCTATAGAGTGCGGTTCATGAATAAATGAAACATAGAGAGAGAAAGTCAAACTTGTTTCTCTCCTTGATCAATCTGAAGTTTCCTTCTTTCTCTCATGGAGTGTTCTGATTTATTTCATGATTCACTGAAAAATAATCAACTCTCTCTTCTCTTTCCTTTGCATCAGATACAAAGGAATTCTCTTCAAATACATAATGAATTCTCTTCAAATCAATTAGGAAATTCTAACCTGAATTTTGAGATCCTTCGATCTAGTTCTGGCTGTTGCTTTATGATTCTATTTTTTATACTAATAGAAACATACTATTTCTCTTTTTCTTGAGTTGGAATTTTTAATAGCCACCAGAGCTTCAAGCTTTGCAGAATTTGAAGCAGCTCACTATATTCAGGTACAAAAAAAAAAAAAAAAAAAGACTTTCCATCTCAAACATGTGTCATGTAAGGTTTTCATTCAACTCCTCATTACATTTGAGCTAGGAAGAATGATTGTTGATAATGTGCTGGTGACTCCAATATGTTTTATTAGGGGGCTACTGCAGTGAATACCAAAAATTTTTTAACTTCAGAAATATAGCAAAAAATGTCAAAAGATATAGAGTAGGTCAATGACTATGAAATTATTGCAATGATTTTTGTTTATTTCTTAATGTTCACTTGATCTGCTAGTTCCTATTGTAGTTGACCTTGCACAACACAGGTATGAACTGCGAGGATCCACTTGTAGATGAATTTTTTTCAATAAATACTGTGAATGTTATTTTCTCTTTCTTATGGTTTTCTTAATAACATTTTCTAGCTTACTTTATTGTAGAAATACATTATATAACATATATAACATACAAAAATATGTGTTAATTGACTGTTTATGTTATAGGTAAAGCTTCCAATTACCAGTAAGCTATTAATAGTTAAGTTATTGGGGAGTCAAAAGTTATACGCAATGTCTGATGCATGATTTTACATAAAAACTTTGTCAACTATTATTATCCTCATTTTACAGATTTGAAAACTGAGGCACAGAGAAGTTAAGTTATCCAAAGTCACACAGCTATAAAGTAGTGAAGGCAAGCCCTAGCTGGTTTGGTTCAATGGATAGAGCATTGGCCTGCGGACAGAAGGATCCCAGGTTCCATTCCGGTCAAGGGCACATGCCCAGGGTGCAGGCTAGATCCCCAGTAGGGGGCGTGCAGGAGGCAATCAATAATTCTCTCTCATCATTGATGTTGCTCTCTCTCTCTCTCTCTCTCTCTCTCTCTCTCTCTCTCTCTCTCTCTCTCCCTCCCTCCCTCCCTCTCCCTTTCTCTCTGAAATCAATAAAAAATATATATTTTTAAAAAGTAGTGAAGCCAAGATTGACAGCCAGCCAATCGAGTTCTAGAACCCATACTTAATCACTATGCTTTATTATTAATGTCATTAATATTACTAAATGTGATCACCAATTTGAAATTTTTAGAGGGCTGCAGGAAAGCAACAAAGAAGCCTGTTTCTTAGAATGTATTAATATATTTCTTTATAACCTTCAAACAAACTCCTGGTGTTTCAACTTGCATGTTTAGGTGTTGATCAACTTTAAATATTTCAGTTTTATTAATTTCTACTCTTTGTTACCTACTTAAAGGGAAAAATTTTATATATATATATATATATTTGATGGGCTGACTTAACCTATCTTTGAAGGAAGCCCAAGCTAGGAAGTAAAAGCAAGTGAGAGAAACAACACTGACCATGATGGAAAGGATTCTCAGAAGTTGTAAGAACAACAAAAGACACCTGAGTAAAAGACATAAAAGGTTTAAATCACAAGTACTACAAGAGAAAGCAGTTTAAGTAATATAAATAGTCTTGTGTAGGGAGGAAAAATTAGTAGTGTTTGGAAATAAAAATTAGTCTATAGGTTCTGAAATTTATAATTAATTATTATAAATCAGAGAAGAAAAATTAAATATATATATATATATATATATATATATATATATATATATGAAATTAGAATTATTACTACAGAGACTCAGAAAAATTAAGAGAAAATAAAAGACAGAAACACTCAAGGAGATAGATTGGGAAAAAGTGTGACAAAACAATGAAAGGAAAACAAGAAAGAAAAATACTGAAGGGGCAATATTTACAGCAAAATTCCCATGATTTTTCATGACTAAAAGTCACAGATACATAAAATGTGAGAGAAAGGCAGAATGGAGTCCTTCCTACAGCTGGCTGCTGAAGTAAAGGCTGTGATGTTTCTTTATTATGACAATTGACTGACCAGATAAATTATGATTCAGTAAGTTACAGGTGTGGGAAATGAAGTGGAAAGGTACAAGGGACTCAGCAAACTGTAAAACTGCATTGGCTTTATCAGTGGACTCATGTTGAGTCCATCTAGTTGATGAACATCCTTATCAGCCTGCAAATATAAATGACTTATGGGAATAATATTTCAAGGCATAATGACACAGCCATAGCTAGTATTCTTCTAAGATCTGGGTTATTAAATATTAAATATCAAAGCTGTAAATTATAGTAGCAGCTTTATATAACTAAATTAAATTCAAACAAAACCTAATTTCCTTAATCATTGGCTGTAATCCTCCAGGAACATATGCTATTAACTCAACTACAAATGGCACAGAAATTGTATGAGTTCAGTTAAGTTATTTGATATCAAATTCAGGCTTCTCTGTAAATCTCCTACAGGGATTTTAATACTTCTACAATCATATTGGATTTTTACAGAGTAGCTAATCTTTTCATACTCTTATTTCTCACTTCTTTATCCAATTTCTTTTGATTTTTTTCCTCTTTCTTTTTTTCTCTCAGAGCATATTCTAGGTCAATTTTATAAAACAAAATAAAACAAACAAACAAACAAAAAATGCTTCCTGTAGCATTAAAAAAAGTTTTCCAAAATTATCACCAGTTATCATAACTGGAGATTCTGCATAGAGAACTAATTAAACTTAACAGAGACTATTTATAAATCCAATTAACTGTGTATAGCCATGTATGTCAGTGCAAAATAGTAAAAAAAAAGACCAGTATAATTTGGCTCATTATCCCTATAACCAAATGTTTATCATGGAGTTTGTTCAATGAAGTACATTGTGTGTATTGTAACTATGAACAAATGGCTTAACTGAATTTATTTTGTTCTCTTCTTGAACAAATGTTAGCCATGTTTTGAATAACCCATTATGGGCATAGACTAAATAAAATATGATTAAGAATCTAAAATTGCTTAAAGTGAAAGAGTTTGGAATGGAGGGAAGAATTTGTTCATATTATAGGAATATACACAGCAGTAAGGAGATGAGAATCCTGGCAAAAATGGAGGCCTGGGCAGTTTGGATTCTGTTCTTAACCAAGGTAAACAGTGATGTGAGGCCTGCGGAGATTGGTCTTGTAGACACTTAGAAGAAGGTAAATAATTAGTTCAGGTTTTAATCACAGATGTCAGGCTTTCTGAATATGCAATGGAACAGTCCAGGACTGCCTTGAATCCAACAAAATGATAATTCAAGGTGGTGAGTAGGTCAGCAAGAAGAGATGGTTAGCTTCCTGGAGAGCAAAATGTCATAACATCTACATGCTGAAGACTTTTAAATGTTATTTTCCACATCCCAGACATCCCCAGCCTTAGGATTTCTCTAGACACAACTTGGTTGACTTTCTATATCTTCACTTGGTTGTCTGATAAGGAGATCAAAGTGCCCTAGGCTGTCTTATCACAGTCAGGGTCTCCTCATGGGACAGGTGGCGTCCTCAAAAGGTTAACTGAGACAAGTTTAATGAGAAACAATTTACAAAGGTGTGGGTAGAATGAAAGAAGCCAATAAAGTGTGCTGAAGAACTCAGGGATTGATAACATTATGAGCCTGTTACCTCCTTTAAACATACATGTAGAAACAAGGGCAAGGAGTCCAGAGAAAGCTTTGAGCCATGAAACAAGGTCCACCTGACAGAAGCAATAATCCCAAAATGTAGTCAATGGCAGAAATGGTATGAGACAGGAAGGGATCAGAAGGAGTAAATTCTCTTATCCTTCCTGCTGCTGTTACCTCACAGATATACATCTATGATTTACATACATGGGGTGAGAAAAAGTTGTTTTACAGTTCTAATACAAATAATATAATAATTAATAAACAGTAATAGAAGATTACACTGAGTTTTGCATATTCACAACTGTAAATCTACTTTTGCTCACCCTATACATACATATATATATATATATGTATATATATATATATGGAGAAGTATATATATATACTTCTCCTCTTATGTAGAAATCCCTCATTCATATGCATGTATATATGTATATATGTATGCATAAGTCAGCTTTGTTCTATACTTAAAGTAAACATAAAAATCAATGTTTTTACTAGTTACTATAGACATCTGGGTTTATTGACCTTTGCATGAGGCAACTGGCTTTGAACTCTTGCTTCTCCTAGGGCAGTGGTCGGCAAACTCATTAGTCAACAGAGCCAAATATCAACAGTACAACGATTGAAATTTCTTTTGAGAGCCAAAATTTTTAAACTTAAACTTCTTCTAATGCCACTTCTTCAAAATAGACTCGCCCAGGCCATGGTATTTTGTGGAAGAGCCACACTCAAGGGGCCAAAGAGCCACATGTGGCTTGTGAGCCGCAGTTTGCTGACCACTGTCATAGAGTTCCTCCACATCCCCAAACTGTTTACACTTTCTCCTTCCATTCTATTCCCAGAATTCAACTGTTGCCTTTATGCTACTGTGGGTTCTGAACTCAAGGTACAAATATGATTCACAGGGACAGTATTAGGAGTACAGCATTTAAAATAAGGTATCTCTTTTGTTATAAAAAGACTTAGAGGAAAATATGAAATAGACACACTTTTGCCCATTCTCGATTAAATATGAAGCAACCCAAATAAAACAAACATAAAAGCAGGTGGTCCATCAAGCTAGAAGGAAAGGGTCTAAATTACATGCCTAACACTTGGTTCACTCTATAGTAATAAATGTGGTTTAAGACGTAAGTATTCAAATGTTCTCAGGTCTTTCCAGCTTGAGGCTCTCCAGCTTGTAGATAAAGCCACCAAAGAGCCTTTCCTCAAGTTCTGAGGGCAGATGGTTGTTGTGCATATAACTGATAGTCCTTCTGTCCTGTTTGAGGGTCAGTGCTCTTGTGACAGATGCTCACCTCTGGAAGGGCCAGGACTGCTGATTCAGGGCTCTTGCTCTGGTTTCTCACTTGGTAATATTGATCCACTATTGACACCTCCTTCTGGAGCATCATTAGGGCCACACTGCACTTATAGCTTCATGACCACTTGCCTTTGTATCTTTAGTTCTCTTCTGTAATACAATAAAAAACGCCATTCCCTTCTCACACCCTATGTTTACAGGGTACATCCCATGGTGGAGTGGCCTGGTTCCCTGGTAATAACTAGTTATAATACCCACCCAACACATGTAGATGGCTCAGGGCTGGAGGATTTACAGGAAAACCTCACAGAGATCAAGGACCACTTTTCCTCACCTATGTAGGCTGCTCAACAGAGTCTGACTCAGAGAGCCAGAATCCTTCATCAGTTTTGGTAGGGGATTTCTGTCAGCGGCCCTCCTTGCAGTGGTCTACCACAATTTGTCTCTCGTTTTACTCTCATCCCACATCAGTCTACATCCTTACTGTGGATGGAATTCAAGTTATTTGAGGCTTATGGGTTCCATAGAAGCCTGATGCATGACTAGGTCTAGTTTGGAATGTGCAGAGTAGGGGTAGGCGTGGCAAGGGAAGAATAAACAGCCTTTTTCTCTTCGAAGGCAAAAGAGCAAGTTTCAGTAGCTATATAGAGGGTGGGATTGGGAGTGTGTGGTGGGGGCGGGGGAAATAGAGGTGTATAGAGGGAGTTTGAAGTTGGGGGGGCGGGAAGGAAACTGTCATCTACCTTCCATGCCAGCATGTCCAAGCCTCAATCTGACTTCAATATTCCTTGATAGGTTATGTGCTCAGTCACACCAATACTTTCATTAATCATAATCATTTTTTTAAGCTAATTCCATTAAGGATATTTTTATCTGTGACTAAATTTTCAACTTTTACTAGTTTTAGAAAATGACAAAAATTCTCCTGCATGCCCTTGACTCAAAATTAGATTGAGTTGATTATGAGACTATTTTTTAAGTTCCTTGAATTTCTTGCAAAAAATACCACTGTCAACCTACTCCCTACTGTTCCATTCATCATTCATCATTCATTTTACTACCACAACATTGGGAGTTTGTTATAGTTTTTGTTAGAAGGGCAACTTGATACAAGTCAGTAACTTAGCAGAAGCTGTGCGATATATGATTTTTCTTAAGGCTCTATGAAAAACAAAGGCAGCATTGGTATAATTCTTGGATCAATACAAAATATGAGTTGAAAAGTTCTATACCACAGGCTTCAAAGGAATATATATATATATATATATATATATATATATATATATATATATATTTTCAAAGGAAAATATATATATTTTTCTCATTTTAAAGGCACAAAACTTACCTGTTCCATTAGGTAATTTGGAGAGTCCATTAGGTAATTTGGAGAGTCCAAATAGGTTCAGCCATTGCTATGAAGTCCCCACAGTTTTCTGAAGAAAGTTACTCTTCAAATCACAACTGCTGTTCAATAAAAAGAAAAGATGCTATGGTTATTTGTACATCATCAACTTTTGATTCAGAAAAGAGAAAACAACCCTTTAGTTTCCCCCAAAGAAAGTCTATCCCAATCTACTAAGTGCGTCAAACATTGCACCTATTGTGGAGTTTAGCAATTGTTTCACAGAAAAAAAATGTATTGCTTTTATTTAGAGCTACATAGGTTACCTCCAAAATCCATGAATGCAGTACAGTGAAGAATTGAAATACCTTGTGTTGTTACAAACCACCCCTTGTTTGGCTGTTCTTTAACATTAAATTTCAAGAGCACTCTCCTCAACTTTGTCCAAAAAAATAGTCTTACCCAAAGAAAGAAAACTACCTCCTTACAAACATAGGAGCCTCACAACAAGTTAGGGTCCTAGAATTTGGTTGTATAGTAGGATTTAAAACATAACACACACACACACACACACACACACACACACACACACACACACACACGACACCTTCTTTGTTAGTCTATTTTGTCTTCCAGACATGCTTTGATTGCAAACTCCTCAGATCTAAATCAGGTCTTCTACAACCCAGGTGGCAGCACAATTTCAAGATGTCAGGATAACCAGGCTATAGCATCTGCCACCCCTGCTGATAGCCAAAGGTGGTAAGTGTAAAAGTGAATACTTTTCCAAGTCAGGGAGAAGTAACCTCCGGTTAACCCCATATACATCACTGGGGTTTCTGCTAGAACCTCCCAGTAAACTTTTTGCAATCAAATTTTTATCATTACAGCCTTAAAGTTTCAGAGAAAGAAATAGTCTATCCCCACCCTGAAACTTAGGTAGAATAGTGTCTGAGGGGAGGGATTTTTCCCCATTGTATCTCCAATGTTCAGCATATGGTAAGCACTCATTAAAATTGATAGACTGCCCCCTTTTTTTCCAGTCACCCCCTACTATTGGCAGGTTCACCACACTGCTTTTAAAACAGCATGGGAAAACTGAGTAGTTTATTATTTATAATACAGCCCTCAAATTACCAGAAACATATGTCTTCTAATTTCCTTTAAAAAGGAGCCTCATATAGGATCTATGCCCAGCCTGGAGTTTAGCAAAAATGGTTTAGCATATGTGGACAATTATTGGACTAATGTACTTTAAATCAATTCCCTCTTCTGTGATAGTAACAAACACCTCAGGTAGGACTTTGGTCATTGTACTTGTCAGCTTGGGCTGCCATGACAAAATACCACACACTGGGTGGCTTAAACAACAGACACTGATTTTCTCACAATTCTGGAGACTCGAAATCCAAGAGCAAAGGGCCCCTAGGATTGGTGTTTGGTGAGACCTTTCTCTCTAGCTTGAGGATGCCACCATTTTGCCATGTCCTCAATGGCTTTTCCTCTGTGGGTGCAGATTGAGAGAGAAATCTCTGGTGCCTTTTCCTCTTCTTATAAGGACAGCAGTCCTATGGGATTAGCTCTACCCTTAGGACCTAATTTAACCCTCATTGCCTCTTTAAAAACACTATTCCAATCACAGTCACATTGGAATAGAGCTTCAATATGTGAATTATAAGGGGACACATTTCTGTGCATAATATTCTATCCTCGTAGTATGTAAGTTATGAGATACTAAGGAGGAGAGTAAATATCATTCAAGAACATTGTGTCTTCTTTTATTGTTGTTACACACACAATAGTTGTGTCATGTTAGGTAAGAGAATAACCTTGTTATTTGCCTTATTTGGAAATGAAGTATGGCTTAAGGAGAAGTGTATGGGTGATAAATTGACAAGGGATAGACTTATGATTAATCTTTGTGTGTCAACATGATTGGGTCATGGGTTGCTCAGATACTTGGTCAAACATTATTGTGGGTTTTTCTGTGAGGATGTTTTTGAATGGGATTTATATTGAAACTGATAGACTGAATAAAGCAGATTGCCCTCCATAATGTAGGTGGGCCTCATCCAATCAGTTGAAGGCCTGGATAGTGAACAAAAGGCTGACCCTTCAAATTGGGACATCTGCTCTTCCTAGTTCTATAGCAGCCTTTCCTCCTTCAGACTTTAACTGAGACATGGGCTGTGCAGATTTTGGATTTGCCACCATCCATGATCACATAAACCAATTCTTCAAAATAAATCTTTTTATATATATAGTCTGTTTCTCTAGAGAACTCTGAGTAATATAATTGCTCATGCACTTAAAGGCCAGCTATCTTCCACTTGTCACTTAATCATGTGTACACATGTTTATGGTAAATGTTTTCTATAGAGTCATGAATATATATATATATATATATATATATATATATATATATATATATATATATTCACCACACTGGCTGGGGTATGTTTATATTTTATTGTTGCAAAATTTAGGTGTCAGAAAATCCCAGCTATAGTTCCTTCATCATTCATCATTCATTTTACTACCACAACATTGTATGGTTCAGGTTCAGAGGGTTGCAGGTTTGATTCCTGGTCAAGGGCATATACCTGGGTTGCAGGTTTGATCCCTGGCCCCCATCAAGGAAGAGGCAACCAATCGATGTTTCTCTCTCTCTCTCTCTCTCTCTCTCTCTCTCTCTCTCTCTCTCTCTCTCTCTCTCTCCCCCTCCCTTCCACTCTCTAAGAAATCCTCAGGTGAGGATTAACAACAACAAAATTCAAATGACTACAAAATATATTTCCTAAATTTTAACCTACTAGTTGCATGACTTAGAATGAATCACTTATCTACTCTGAAATCCAGATCCTCATTTAGAAATGAGGATAAAAATATCACTTTAGAATCTCATGAGATGATACATGTAAAAGTTATTCCAAAGATATACAGCATCATCACATGGTTTTGTTTTATTATCATTAATGTATAACATACATTTGCATTTGTTACTGCAGGTTTATCTAAATTAAAAATTCCCAAACCATAGGACATAGTTTTTATCATGATACACCTTTGAATAAACCAGGAATGATAACTAAGTAGCTCAAGTTCTGCTACTGCCCCTGACCACAGCCCTGGCAGACATCCAAAATCTACCAAGGAGGCACTTTCCTACTGAGTTTGTAAAGAGCCTTAGAATTCTTCTAATGCTTCATATTCTTAGCAGTCACTACCAGTGGATCCCAGTAGGCACACAAGTTGATACCTGGTTGTCATCTCTGAATTAGTGACTAATTGATCACTCCTGTGGGCCAGCTTGTTCTGCCAAAGAATGTCTCAATTACAGTTAACTTATAGACTGCAACATGGATCTATATTGGGGTGGCGAACACATGTCTAATATTAATTGCTGCATTTAGCAAGGGGAATCATATTATCTTGTTCATCAACTTCACAGCATGTCCCTCTGTCTATTAAAATTTTGTGGTCAGAAATACCGACATGCCTGCTCTTCTCTGCAAATTGCCTTCCAAATTCTGCCATTCATGGGAGTCGTCTTTGCAGAAGGAAATTGTTTGAAAGGGAATAAGAATTCAAACAGACTGTGTGCCAAGAGAAGAACATAAGCTAAATTATCCACCTTTCTCAGCACCCCTTTGTCACCTTTCTCCCCAACTGTAGGCACAACTCGTCCTTTGGGGATTCCTTAATTCTTCTTCAGGTTACATAGAAAAAACTAGAGTTCTTTGATTACAGTAAACAGAAGGTTTTATGATTCTTTTATCACTAAATCATAGCAAAGAAACACAACAAAACACGTTCAGTGCAGCTCAATCAAAACCTAACCAGTCACATAGGTTTATTAAACATAGAATCGACAGAACGAAAATATGGAGTTCTTGCCCAGGAAGGAAGAATGCCAAGAACAGAGTGATTTTCTGACTTTGTCTCTGATATCTATAAATTTTATTCTTTGTGCAAGTCACTATATTCCCAAATAGCTGTTGATATTAAGCATTGGGGGAAACTTACAAATGGACAGTGAGATGCATTAGGGATTTCCAGATGTTAGCTAGACTCACTCCATGAAAACACTACTCACATCTGTTTTTGACCTCCAAAGTACATAAAACACTTTATTTTCTCTTCCATTATTCAATCTCCTTATTTTTGCAGCCAAGTATATACTGAATGCAAAAACTTTTTCAGACCAAACTTGGCATGGGAGCTCTTGATTTGGCTGCATTTGGGTTACCACCAATTTGCAAAAATAAAGAATGAATAATAATCCAAGCTGTAAGAGTGCAAAGTAAAATAAATCTTTACTTTACCATCTTATCAGGGAATATAAATCAATCTGGCACATATGTCAACCTCAATTTCTGTGTAAAAATTCCAGATGTAGTTATGATTCTATTTTATAAATATAACCAGCATGTTAGATATAATGAGAGTTAAAGACCCCATGGATCTCATGAATGGCCCTTTCCTCATAAACACAACCTAAGCCCAGAGCCATCAAATTTGATTGTGTTCCCTTGACAATGTTGCCTCTGTACTGATTTTCCTCATCTCGTCCTGTTCTTTATTCAACTCCTTTCTCCTCTCCTTATTTTCTGTCATGTATATGTGTCTTCCATACCTATGGACAATAGATGAACCCTTTTGGGGAACAATCAAGGCCAAAAAAAAGGAATAGCTTTTAGGTCATGTATCTGCAGGAGTGATTTGGGATGTTAACCTCCATCCACCATTTTTTTTTTTTTTTTGTATCTCTAAGTAGGTGTTGATATTAAACTCCTGCTACTGATTTTCAAACTGAAGCCCTTAGTCATAACAAACCCCCACTGCTACTCTGCATGCCTGGCATCAGGACACCACCACCTCTCTGTCCACTGTGTGTGTGCAGGCCTTGCACAGATAGGCCAGACCACTGAAGACCACAGTTAAAGTTGAGATAAAAAAAACCACTGGCTCTCATTTATTATGGACCACTTACTATGGTAAGGCACATTACCTTCCTTAGTGCCACAACAACCTGTTAGAGCAGTATTCTTATGACTGAGGAAAGGGAGGCTTAGTGAGGTTAATGTACTTGCCTGTAGTTACACAGTTCGGTCTGATACCAAAGCCCATGCCTTCACTGTGAGCTGTTTTTCTCCTGGCCATATTAGAAGCATCTATTCTAACCATTGCTCCCATTTCTGCAATCTTTAGTCACCAAACAAATGTCATCTCCACCCAGCTCCTCTCCTTGGTGTGTTTTCATCCCTTACTGTTTTGCAATTCTGCACCCTGACAACTCCAATACTCTAAGATGCGTTCTCACAAGAGTTTCTACCCTCTTGTGAGTGTCATCCTCCGTTGAAAGCAATACCAACTGGGTTTAACGTCCTCTGCTTCTTGAACCTTCTGGACATATCACTTTATTTACTCAGAAGTTTGACACAGGGAGCAGTCTATTTTTCTACCACATTTAGTTTTAAGGGAGTTTTACTTTCCCTTATCCTTATAGAGACATCAAATTCCATGCTGCCTTTATTTCTTCCAGTCTGTTGACTTTCTCCATTTCTTTTTTTGCCCTACCTATCCTGGACTTTATAGTTGATATCTGAACAAGTGATACGTCATCCTTGGTTCCCTTACATCTCTATACTCCTCTGACTCTGCCTGGGAAAACTGAACCCAAGATGAATGCTAGAATCCACTTTATCTGCACTCCTCAACACTGGGACAGCTGCCAGCTGCCAGAAGAAATTGCATATTCCTATATGTTGGTGCTAATATCAGCTCATAATTATTCATTAATAATTTATTTCCTTTTGCTTAGACTCTATTCTCTTTTCCCTCAGATATAGGCCCAAACCTTGACCACTCTCCTCACATTCGCCAACCAATGCTCACCCCTCACTATCAGTGCATGCCCTGGTAGCCAAATTCACTGTGACCACTGAGGTCCTTAGGCCTGATCTCTATTGACTTCCTGTCTCCCTTCAGCCTTTGCCTTATCTACACCCACACACTTCCTTCCTTCCTTGCAATCTCAGAGAATAAGTCCCGTCTCCTGTCTGGAATCCCTCTCCCCTTTCTTCTCTATGTGGCTTACTACTCACTCATGTTTAAGGTATCTCAGGTGGTCACTAGTTCAAGAATGGATTTTTAAAGATGGCACCGTAGTCGGGTCAGGTGATTCTTGTCAGAGTTTCCCACCACACACATGAGCTTAACCATGGGCTTACTGCTTAGGTGTTTGCTTCCCAGATCATGCTGTGCGCTCCTAAAATCCTGCTCAGACTAAAATGCTTAATGCCTAGTGCAGGCCTGCTACATAAAAGGGACACAGTTTTACTTATTTGTTTTTGTTCTCCAACGTCCTACCTTCAAGCAGACCTGAAGAATACAATAATTGAAATGAACAATACATTAGAAGGAATCAACAGCAGATTAGCTAATACAAAAAGATGGATCATTGATACCTGTAAGGTGGACTAGTGGAAATCAACCAATCAGAACAGGAAAAAAAAGAATTAAAAAAATGAGGATAGTTTAAGGAACCTATGGTATAACATCAGGTACTCAAACAATCACATTATAAAGCTCCCAGGAGAACTTTAAAGAAGCAAAAGAAAACCTCATAAGTCTATTAGCTGATTTCTCATCAGCAGCTTGATAGGCCAGAGGGCATGACAGGACAACTTTAAAGTGCTGAAATAAAGGAAGCTACAAACTAGAATAATTTACTGCAAAGATAGCATAGAATTGAAGGACAGATAAAGAGCATCCCAGACAAGGAAAAACTAAAGCAATTCATCACTATCAATCCAGATTTATAAGAAATGTTAAAGGGTCTTTTTTAAGCAGAAAAAGAAACATCATAACTAGAAATGAAATAAAGAAAAATATGAGAAAGAGGAAAATCACACAGGTAAAGTCAAATATTTAATAAACACAATGAGAATCAGACATTTAAGAAGCTACTATGAAGGGAAACAAGTAACTGGAATTACAATAAGTAGTTAGGAGATAGACAACACAAAAATACCTAAAGCATGATATCAATAACATAAAGCATGGAGGGGGCAGTAAAAATGTAGTCCTTATAGAATATATGTGAACGTAAATGCCTATAATGCTTAAAATAGACTGCTATAGATATAGAATGGTACACATAAACCTCATGGTAATCACAAACCAAAAGTCTATAAAAGATACACAAAGAACGAAGAGAAGAGAACCCAAACAAAACACCGAAGAAAACCAGAAAACCGCAAGGGAAGAAATCAAGAGATGAAAAAAGGAACAGAGGAGAACTATTAACACACACACACACACACACAAACACACACATTTAATAAAATGGCAATGAGTTCATATTTTTCAATAATTATTTTAAGTGTAAATAGACTAAATGCTCCAATAAAAAGAGATAGGATGGCCAAATGGATAAAAGAAACATGATCCATCTACATGCTGCTTACAGAGACTAACTTCAAATCAGGACACAGAGAAAGTGAAGAGATGGGAAAAGGTATTCCATGCAAATAGATATGAAAAGAGAGCCTGGTAGAAATACTCAGACAAAATAGACTTTAAACAAAATTTTTTTAAAAAGACAAAAAGGACATCCTACCTAATAAAAGAGTAATATGCAAATTGACCATCACTCCAACACTCAAGATGGCCGCCCCCATGTGGTCAAAGATGGCTGCCCCAATGTGGACACAAGATGGCCGCCACAAGCTGGCCGTCAGGGGAGGGCAGTTAGAGGTGACCGGGCTGGCAGGGGAGGACAGTTGGGGGGGCCCAGGCCTGTAGGGTAGAGAAGTTGGGAGGGACAAGGCCTGCAGGGGAGGGCAGTTAGGGGTGACCAGACCAGCAGGGGAGTGCAGTTAGGGGCAATTGGGCCAGCAGGGGAGCAGTTAGGTGTCAATCAGGCTGGCAGGGGAGTGATTAGGGGGTGATCAGGCTGGCAGGCAGAAGCAGTTAGGGGCAATCAGGCAGGCAGGCAGACAGGTGAGTGGTTGGGAACCAGCAGTCCTGGATTGTGAGAGGGATGTCTGACTGCCCATTTAGGCCCACAGGCAGTTGGACATTCCTTGAGGGGTCCCAGATTGGAGAGGGTGCAAGCTGGGCTGAGGGACACCTGCCCCCCCGTGCACGAATTTTGTGCACTGTGCCTCTAGTTATATATATATAAGCCTAAGCGACTGTCTGGTCATTCAACCATTTGCCTGGTAGCTATGATGTGCAATGTCCACCAGGGGGCAGACACTCCAACCAGTAGAGGAGGGAGCCTGATTCCTCATGGAATTGGCTGTGGGTTAGGTTGCTGCTAGGGCACTGTTGGCTCTGAATCTGCTTCACCCACACCCTGGACCCATGAGTGTCAGATAAAAATTGGAAGGGATATCTCAGATGCAGATTTTCCCCCTGAGGGGAGTCCCAGCCCCACACCAGGCCCCCCCCAGCCCATGGTTCCAGTGCCAGGAAGATAAAACCCCTTAACTTCTGGCTGTAAAAACCAGCTCAGATTGTGGCTGAGTGAGACAGAGGGCCCACTCACAGACTAATTCAGACTCACTCACTCTGAGTTTCAGCACTGGGGCACCAGGCATATACAGGGAGGAACTGAATAGTCTAGCATCAGGGTGAGAGCTGGAGGGGCAGTTTTCTCCTAGATATAAGTGCTGGCAGAGGCCATTGTTCCTTTATTGGGCCTTAACCACAAAGAACCAGCAGGTGGCACCACACCTAAGTCTCCATCAACCTGGCTAACACTGTTTAACCCATCCTGATTATTCCCTGAGACACCCTTTTGCCCCACCAACTAGCTGGCCCAACACAAGCAATTTCCAGTGGTTTTACCATACAAATGGCCTGTCTTGGCTCATGCTTCAGACTTTCCAAAAATATCTCAAACAAGTAGCATCTGGCCTCTGTGTGCCCTGTGCCTCTTGCTAAGTGGCCTGAGGCCCCATATCAGTAGCAGCCAGACTTGGTTTATATCTTGGCCTCTCTGGGCACCTCCAAGCCCAGCACAAGTAGCAGCCACCTGCAGATTGCTTTGTAGCTCAAGTGTCTCCAGGCAGGGCACGGGTGGTGGCTGACCTTGGCCTGCACCTATTGGAAAGTGCTAGAGTCAGTGCACCTGGTGGACAGCTTCAGACCACATTGAAGCACCACCCAATCTCCCCCACAGGGGACACACTCAAGGGATAGACTTAGCAAGCACCAGAGCCTCACTGAAGGAGGACCTGCTCTGTGGAGCCAACCTCTGCACAGCTGATCCTTCACAATGGTCACAGCTGGTCCTTGTAGCTTATTAGTTTGCCAATAGCAATCAAGGCTCAACCATAAAAGGAGGGTGTACACAACCCACATGGGAATTGCCCTGGAGTGCTCAGCTAAGGTGATTGGGGAGCCTATGTCACTGGACTCTATAGGACACCTACTACATAAGGCCACTCTACCAAGCCCAGGAGATATAGCAACTCTACCTACTACATAGAAACAAACACAGGGAGGCAGCCAAATAAGGAGACAAAGAAACATGTCCCAAATGAAAGAACAGAACAAACCTCCAGAAAATGAACTAAGCAAAATGGAGATAAGCAATCTACTAGATGCAGAGATCAAAACATGGGTTATAAGGATATTCAATGAACTTAGAGGGAGAGTAGATGAACTTAGTGAGAACTTCAACAAAGAGATAGAAAACATAAAAACTGAGATAGAAAACATAAAAAGGAACCAGTCAGAAATGAAAAGTACACTAACTTAAATGAAGAATACATTACAGGGAATCAACAGTGGAGTAGATAAAGCAGAGAATCAAATCATAGATTTGAAAATTAAGGAAAGAGAAAGTACCCTATCAGAATAGCAGAAAGGAAAGGAATTTAAAAAATGAGAATATAAGAGCCTCTGGCACAATTTCAAGCTTATAACATTTGCATAGGGGCACTGGAAGGGGAAGAGGGAGAGTAAGGAATTGAAAACCTATGTGAAAAAATACTGATAGAAAACTTTCCTTACCTGGTGAAGGAAATAGATATATAAGTCTAGGAAGCACAGAGATTCCCAAACAAGATGAACCCAAAGAGGCCCACACCAGAACACATCATAATTAAAGGCAAAGAGAGAAACAAAAGTAGCAAGAGAAAATCAGTTACCTACAAGGGAGCTCCCATAAAACTGTCAGCTGATTTTTTAACAAAATCTTTGCAGGCCAGAAGGGATTGGCACAAAATATTCAGTGATGAAAAGCAAGGACCTATAACCAAGATTACTCTACCCACTAAAGCTATCATTTAGAATAGAAAAATAGATAAAGAGCTTCCCAGAAAAGAAAAGCTAAAGAAGTTCATCACCACAAACCTGTACTATAAAAAATGTTAAAGGGTCTAGAAGGAGGAGGAGGAGAAGGAGGAGGAGGAGGAGGAGGAGGAGGAGGAGGAGGAGGATGAGGAGGAGGAGGAGAAGGAGGAGGAGGAGGAGGAGGAGGAGGAGGAGAAGGAGGAGGAGGAGGAGGAGGAGGAGGAGGAGGAGAAGGAGGAGGAGGAGGAGGAGGAGGAGGAGGAGGAGGAGGAGGAGGAGGAGAAGGAGAAGAAGGAGAAGAAGGAGAAGAAGGAGAAGGAGAAGGAGAAGGAGAAGGAGAAGGAGAAGAAGAAGAAAAGAAGAAGAAGAAGAAGAAGAAGAAGAAGAAGAAGAAGAAGAAGAAGAAGAAGAAGAAGAAGAAGGAGGAGGAGGAGGAGGAGGAGGAGGAGGAGGAGGAGGAGGAGGAGGAGGAGGAGGAGGAGGAGGAGGAGGAGGAGGAGGAGGAGGAGGAGAAAGCAATAAATATCTATCAATAATTTCTTTAAATGCAAATGGATTAAATGTTCCAGTCAAAATACATATGGAAGCTGAGTGATAACAAAACAAACCCTTACATATGCTCTCAACAAGAGATCCACTTCAGATCAAAAGACATCCACAGACTGAAAGTAAAGAGACAGGAAAAGGATATTTCATAAAAATGGAAACAACAACAACAAAAAGCTGGGTAGCAATCTTCATACCAGACAAAACAGACTTTAAAAGAAAGGCTATACGAAGAGACAAAGAAGGACCCCACAATTCCACTTCTGGGTATTTATTTGAAGAAACCCAAAACATTAAATTGAAAATACATATACACCCATATGTTTATTGCAGCATTATTTACAATAGCCAAGATATGGAAGCAACCTAAGTGTTCAGAAATAAATGAATGGATTAAAAAATGGTGCATATATCCAATGGAATATGATTCATTCATAAAAAAAAAGAAATGAAATTTTGCTATCTGCAATAACATGGATGGACCTAGAGGGTATTATGCTGGATAAAATAAGAAAGACAGAGGAAGACAGATGCCATATGATTTAACTTATATGTGGAATCTAAAAAACAAAATAAACAAGCAAGCAGAACAGAAACAGACTCATAAATACAGATAACATTTTGATGGTTGCCAGATGGGACGGGGGTTGAGGGACTAGGTGAAAAGTGTGAAGGGATTAAGAAGTACAAATTGATAGCTATAGAATAATCACAGGGATGTAAAGTACAGCATGGGGAATATACTCAATGATACTATAATAACTATGTATGGTGTCAGATGTGTACTACATTTATTGGGGTGATCACTTAGTAAGTTATATGTCTAATCACTGTGATATAAACCTAAAACTAATATAATATTGTATGTCAGCTGTAATTAAAAAATAAAAAAAAATATTTAAAGTCAAGAAAAAATAAAAAAAGGATGAAAATCACACTATCATCTCAATAGATGCAGAAAGCATTTGACAAAATTCAGCATTATTTTATGACAAAAACTGTTAATAAAGTGGTTATAGAGGAAACATGCCTCAACATAATAAAGGCTGTATATGGTTGATAAACTCACAGCTAATATCATAGTCAATGGTGAAAAGCTAAAAACTTTTTCTTTAAGATCAGGAACAAGACAAGGATATCCACTAACAGCACTTTTATTCAACATACTATTGGAAGTCCTAGCCACAGTAATCAGACAAGAAAAAAAAAGGCATCCAAATCTGAAAGAAAGAAGTTAAAACTCTTATTATTTGCCAATGACATGATACTATATAGAGACCCTAAAGACTCTACCCAAAAAACTCCTGAAACTAATAAATGAATTCAGTAAAGTTGCAGAATACAGAATCAATATACAGAAATATGTTCCATTTCTATACACCAGTAATGAATGATCAGAAGCAGAAATTACATTTAGATCCCATTTACAATTGAATTTAAAAGCATAAAATACTTAGGAATGCATTTAACCAAAGATGTGAAAGATCTGTACTCTGAAAACTATAAGACATTAAAGAAAGAAAATTTAAAAGATACAATTAAATAGAGGATATACCTTGTTCATGCATTGGAGTGATTAATATTATTAAAATATCCTTACCACTTAAAACAATATGCAGATTCAATGCAATCTCTATTAAAATACCAATAGCATTCTTCTCATAATTAGAACTAATCCTAAAATTCATATGGAACCACTAAAGATCCCAAATAGCCAAAGAAATTTTGAGAAAGAATGAAGTGGGAGGTATTACACTCACTGATATCAAGCTATATTACAAAGCCACAATAATCAACACAGTATGGTACTTGCATAAAAACAGATATATAGGTCAATGGAAGAGAATAGAGAGCCCAAAAATAAATTCTCTCTTATATGGTCAATTAATCTATGACAAAGGAGGCAAGGATATACAATGGGGTAAAGACTGTTTAATAAGTAGTGTTAGAAAAACAGAAAGATACATCCAAAAAATAAAATTAGACAACTTTCTTACAACATATAATAAATAAAATAAAAATAAATTAAAGGCTTAATGTAAGACCTGAAACCATAAAACTTTTAGAAGATAGTAAATGCTTTGACATCACTCTAAGCATTGTCTTTTTTGGATATGTATCCTAGGGCAAGGGAAACTAGAGAAAAATAAATGAGATAACATCAAACTGAAAAGCTTTTGCGTTGCAAAGGAAACCATCAACAAAACAAAAAAACAACATACTGAATGGGAGAACATATTTACAAATAATAGATCTGATAAGGAGTTAATATCCAAAATTTATAAGGAACTCAAACAGCTTAACACCATAAAAACAAACAATCCAATTAAAAAATGGGCAGAGTCCTAACCGGTTTGGCTTTGTGGATAGAGCATCGGCCTGCGGACTGAAGGGTCCCAGGTTAGATTCCAGTCAAGGGCATGTACCTTGGTTGCAGGCATATTCTGGGGGGTGAAGGAGGCAGTTGATTGACATTTCTCTCTCATCGATGTTTCTAACTCTATCCCTCTCCCATCCTCTCTGTAAAAAATCAATAAAATATATTTTTTAAAAATTGGCAGATAACCTGAATAGACATTTCTTCCAAGAGGAAATACAGATGGCTAAGAGAGATATAAAAAGATGCTCAACATCACTAATCATCAGGGAAATGTCAATTAAAACCACACTGAGATATCACCTCCCACTTGTCAGAATGCCTTTTATCAATAAATCCACAAATGAGAAATGCCTGTGAGGATTTAAAGACAAGGGAACCCTTGTACATTGTTGGTGGTACTGTAATTAGTGCAGTTATATGGAGATTGCTCAAAAACTTAAAAATAGATACTCCATACAATCTAATAATTCCACCTGTGGGTATTTATCTGAAGAAAGCAAACCCACCAATTTGAAAAGAAACATACACCCTATGTTCATTGCAGCATTACTAGTAATAGCCAAAATATGGAAGAAATCCACACCTGCAGCCTATATGTTCAGGATGATCAATGTCACCCCAATAAAATTAATACAAAATATATAAATGAAATAACCAAATAAAATCTTATATTTTATGTAAATTTTAAATTTTATAATAGTTTTAGATTTACATAAAATTTGCAAAGATAATGCAGAGAGTTCTGTATACTCCTCATTCAGTCTCCCACTTATTAACATCTTATGTCACCATGTTACATTTGTCAAAACAATAGAACCAACATTGGTATATTACTACCAACCAAATTCCAGGCCTTATTTGGATTTCACTAGTTTTTCCACTAATACCCTTTTTGTGTCCCAGGATCCCATCCAAGATACCACATTATATTTAGTCATCATGTCTCCTTAATTCCCTTTGGTGTGTGAGAATTTATCAGTCATTGCTGGTTTTTCACGACTGACAGTTTTGAGAAGTACTAGGAGAACATTATCCAAAATGTTTCTCAATTTGGGTTTGTCTGGTATTTTTCTCATGGTTAGCATATGGTTATGGGTTTTGGGGAGGAAGACCACAGATATTAAGTGCCATTCTCATCACATATATCAAAGGTATGCACTATCAATATGATTTATCAGTCAAATGTTAACCTTGATCTCAATGTAGTTTTACAAGGCATTTTCATATTCATTACCTCATGTGATTCTTTTATGGAACATGATATACAAGGTTGGCATTGCCATCTCCATTTTACAAAGGTAGACACTGAGGTAGAGACTGGAACTAAGGCATTATGACTGCCATTTCATCAATCTCTTTAGGGCACCCTGACTAGTTGTTCTAAATCATACCTAAAGAAGCATTTATAAGGAGCAACATCTTACAATGGTTTCCAGTGTAATTCACTTAATGGCTCCTGTGGTTAAAAAGGGTCATGATTTAATGATAAATTACATCTTCATATGTAACTATAATCGTAGGCTTGTAATTCAAAATAGATTAAAATGTCCAATCAAGTAATCAAGAAACAACCCACAAACTACATGAACTAAACATCATGATTTAAATTCACATTTGGAATGAACTTTCTTTTTTTAAACTATGTAATTATTTGATGTTTCATAGTCATAGCTTATTTTGGGGTGTTGTTTATTCAACACCTACTCATAACTTCATTTATCCTATCTAATAAAAGAGTAATATGCAAATTAACCATCACGCAGCTACACCAACAAGCCACGCCCACCAGCCAATCAGAAGTGAGTATGCAAATTAACCCAACCAAGATGGCTGCAGCCACAGAGAGAGCAGGTGGCTTGGGTTTCCCTGGCAATGGAGGAAGCCAAGCTTTCCGCACACCCTGGCGGGCCCAGGCCTCCACTCAAGGCTACAAAGTTTCAATTGTAGAAGATAAATAAATCCCAACAAAAATGGCTGTGGACACAGAGCAAGCAGGAGGCTTGACTCCACTCAGGGCTACAACGTTTCAATTATAGAAGATAAATAAATCCCAGATACCAGGGCCTCTGCTTGGGTCACCAGGAGGTGGGGGGGTGGCGGGCCTGCAAACCACCACAGGCCCCTTGCCCAGGCCACCCCACGCCCCAAGGGAAGCCCCACCCTGATCCGGGACACCCTTCAGGGCAAACCAGCCGGCCCCCACCCATGCACCAGGCCTCTATCCTATCTAATAAAGAGTAATATGGAAATTGACCATCACTCCGACACACAAGATGGCTGCCCCCATGTGGTCAAAGATGGCTGCTCCCATGTGGACACAAGATGGCCAGCACAAGATGGCCGGCACAAGATGGCCAGCAGGGGAGGGCAGTTGGGAGGGACCAGACCTGCAAGGGAGGGCAGTTAGGGGTGACCAGGCCAGAAGAGGAGGGAAGTTGGGGGTGACCGGGCCTGCAGGGAAGGGCAGTTGGGGGGACCCAGGCCTGCAGGGGAGGGCAGTTAGGAGCAGTTAGGGGCAATCAGGCTGGCAGGGGAGCAGTTAGGCATCAATCAGGCTGGCAGGGGAGTGGTTAGGGGGTGATCAGGCTGGCAGGCAGAAGCAGTTAGGGCAGGGGTGGGCAAACTTTTTGACTCAAGGGCCACAATGGGTTCTTAAACTGGACCGGAGGGCCGGAACAAAAGCATGGATGGAGTGTTTGTGTGAACTAATATAAATTCAAAGTAAAGGAGCGGAGGGGAGAGCAAGAGAACCCTCCGCTCTTTCGGCTCCATGGGCCAGATAGAACAGCCGAACGGGCTGGATCTGGCCTGTGGGCCATAGTTTGCCCACGCTGGGTTAGGGGCATTCAGGAAGGCAGGCAGGTGAGTAGTTGGGAGCCAGCAATCCTGGATTGTGAGAGGGATGTCCGACTGCCCGTTTAGGCCCAATCTCGGTGGGATCGGGCCTAAACGGTCAGTCGGACATCCCTCGAGGGGTCCCAGATTGGAGAGGGTACAGGCTGAGCTGAGGGACACATACCCCCGTGCATGAATTTCATGCACCAGGCCTCTAGTTTATTCAATAAATATTTACTGAGTACTTGCTATATTTCAGGCATTTTTTTTCTAAGCACTTTTGAAATATCAGTCAATTTATCCTCACAGTAAACAGGAAGGTACTATCGTTATTATTTTATAGATGAGAAACCAAGGCTCAAAAAGATAAGTAATTTGCCAACAGTCACACTGGTTAAGAGGTATAGCCAAGGCTTGAAGAGGGCAACTTGAAGAAGACAGCCTCACTCTAGATCCTTCACCTGCACTTCAGAATTCTCTTCCTTGCTAGCTGTTGAAGTGTCTGAAGATTGATAATTACTGCTGACTTTACTTTTCTTAAAAGAAGAATAATTATTACCATTATTGCTAACTTAATAAAGCTCTGCTTTTCCTCCATTATCCTATATAATAAAAGGCTAATATGCAAATTGTCCCCTCCACTGGGAGTTCGACTGGGAGTTCAACCAGGGGGTGGGACCAGCTGGCCAACAGCCCATGCAACCCCTCCAGGCCAGCCCTGCCCCTGATTGCCCCACCACCACCATGATCGGGGCAGGGCCAGCCAGGCAACCTCCCACGTCCCCTCCTCCAGGCCAGCCTGGCCCAATAGGCCACAATCAGGGCAGGCCGGCCAGTCCCCACCAGTGCAAGAATTCGTGCACTGGGCCTCTAGTTATATATAATATGAAATAGTTACAGTACTGTTCCCCCTTAATCCACTTGTTTCAGAGCATTAAAACAATCTGTGAAGTTTTCTTATTCAAATTTTTGAACTAGGAACCAAGTCTTCACCTCTGAAATGATAAAAATTATTTTTAAAATAAAAAAAAGGAAGCAATAAAAACAGTGCTAGAAAGCATTAGGGGTGGACCAGGAACTTTGAGGAGTACCAGGAAGGTAGAATACAGACAGGATTGAGCCAGTGGAGAAACCAGACAGAAGAAAACAACCTAAGATAGCAGAAAGAACACAGTTCTTTCTGTGAGAACCCCCAAAGCTGAATTCATACCAGCAAATTCAAAGAGCAGTTCTGCTCATAGCATTTGCTCAATAATTACTTTCAGAACAGTAGAAATGGTTGGAAATAATTTCTGCTTCCTCATGTAGTCATCAGTGATTTCAAGCTAAAATCCGAGAACTGTTCTTTAAAGAAAGATGAGTGGTTGAGACTTCTACCAAAAATGTAAAGAGAATCAGAGCATTTGGGGGTAGATTTGTGTCATGAAGCAGCCAGTGCTAAGAGATGAGGTAGAGGAAGGAAATCAAGGCAGCTCCAACAAGGACTGAGTAAGATGCACTAAGCACCAGCTTTCAAAAGAGCCCTCCTTATGTTGACAATACTGCCGGCTTCTCCCTATTGCACCCCACAGGGAAGCTGACCTGACAAGTGTATCCTGTCCACGTACTGGGACTATAACCAGTTCTTCCATTTAATAGGCAGATGGAAACTCAGAACACTTATACCAGCTATATATGTCAGCCAGCCCAATTCCTTATTTGCAAATATGAATGAACAAAGGATCATTAGATCATTTGAGGATTACCACATTATAAAATCCTGAAATTGAAGGAAGGAATTGAATAAACTGAGCAACCAACAAATGAAAACAAAATAATTCAGGAAAGATGTCATTAAATAGTTATAAGTAATATCTATATATAGAAACACCTAATATGCAAAGTGTCCCCTCTGGAGTTTGACCAGGAGTTCAAGACCTTGCTATGATGTGCGCTGACCACCAGGGGGTGGCGCAGAATGAAGGAAGGCTACGGCTGGCAACCGGCAGCTAGGGGAGGGGGGCCCCGGCTGGTAACTGGCAGCTGCTAGGGACCCTACCTGTGCAGGAATTTTGTGCAGTGGGCCTCTAGTTTCTAAATAATTTAAAAAGATATTGCATCCATCAAAAATGAACAAGATGTTATGAAAAAAACACACAGACTTCAATAATAAGAAAGGTTTGTTGCAAAATATGTTGACTAAAACAATCATTGATAGAGTTGAACAATAAAATGAAATCATCTGAAGGTTCAATTTGACATCTGGAAAATAAAATTAAGAATCTCTACCAGAACATGGATCAAAAAGACCAAGAGAAAGCACTAGCTGGTTTGTCTCAGTGGATAGAGCATTGGCCTGGGGACTGAAGGGTCCCGGGATCCATTGTAGTCAGGGGCACATGCCCAGGTTGCAGGCTTGATCCCCAGTAGGGGGTGTGCAGGAGGTAGCCGATCAATGATTCTCTCTCATTATTGATGTTTCTATCTCTCTCTCCCTCTCCCTTCCTCTCTGAAAAATAAAAAAAGACCAAGACAGAAAATATAAGCATTTCAGAAAAAGCAAACAAAAACAATAAAGAAGCAATTATTGAAGAAATAACAGAAGGTTTGACTCACTTAAATAAAGGCACATGACTACTGCACCTGGTAGAGCATGTAAAAAAAAAAAAGTTCAATATCTAGATACATTGAAATGATAAGCATTCCAAGGAAAACAAAAACATTAAAATTCCAGACATTGAAAAATATTTACCTAAAAAGAAAAGACAATGAGATGAACATCAGACTTCTTATCAGTAATATTGGTTTCTAGAAAAGAATCACTGTTTTCAAAGGTTAGAGGAAATATACATTATATCTGAAAAATACATTGAATAATAATTACATATCTTAGATATTGTTTGTTGACTTTCAATTTTTAGGATTAACCAACTGACAAGACAGTAGATTTACTTACAGCTAGAGAACAGAATGTTGTTATTAATAAAAATTGGGTAGTAGAGAGGGAGTGAGAAATAAAGAAGGCATTATAGAAGTATTGGACACTCCAACTTTCAAACTGAGAATTCAACATTGTTGTAAGGTGGTAAATCAAGAGATTTACCAACTTACAACAAAGGGAGAAACATAGATTTTTTTTAAAGATATAATTGTAACTACCAGAAAAATTAATAATGGAAGGTGTTAATTGTGAATAATTCCTCTGGGGAATACAATATACTCTCTTATAGTGTATGATTTTTCCCCATGAATTATATTACATAACTATACACACATATATATGTACTAGTGCACTGGTGGGATCCCTTGGCCTGGCCTGTGGGGATTGGGCTGAAACTGGCTCTCTGACATCCCCTGAGGGGTCCTGGATTGCCAGAGGATGCAGGCCAGGCTGAGGGATCCCACTGGTGCACAACTGAGGCCGGGGAGGGACCATGGGAGGGCTCCAGAGTGTGTCCAGCCCTTCTCGCCTAGTCCCGATCGGCCAGACCCTAGCAGCAAGCTAACCTACTGGTCAGAGCATCTGTCCCCTGGTGGTCAGTGTACATCATAGCGACTGGTCAAATGGTTGAACAATTGGAGAGACAATTAGCATATTAGGTTTTTATATATATAGACTAGAGGCCCAATGCACAAAGATTCATGCAAGAATGGGCCTTCCTTCCCCTGGCTGTTGGCACCGCCTTCGCTTTGGCCAGAGCCGCCTTTCTGCTCCGCCTGGAGCCACCTTTCTGCCTTCCCATGCTGCCCAGAGGCCCAGAGTGGCTGGGGTGGTGCAGAACACCTGTGTTGTCACCATGGCGATGACACAAGCGTCCTGCCTCACCCCCAGCCGCTCAGCGCCTGCATATGCAAATTAACCAGCCATCTTTGTTGGGTTACTTTGCATACTCACTCTTGATTGGCTGGTGGGTATTGCGAAAGTATGGTCAATTAGCATGTTACTCTTTTATTAGTGTAGATATGTACATGTGTATATATAAGAGTGATGTCTGAATAGGATCAGAATGGAGCTAAGGTAAGAATGACCTTTACTAAGAGGCTGTGGCTTTTGAGACCAACCTGTGCTTGATTTCTGCAGGGTTCCAGCTCCCTTGTTAGGATATATTTACCATTTCAATAACTACTCCTTTTACTTGAGCTAGTTTGAGAAGGACTTTTTTGTGCAACCAAAATCACTCTAATTGAAGAGAATCCTGAAAACTGTGTTCACTTTACAGCATTAGTGGCCCCCAAATACAGATGTGACTTTGGATGGCCTCACTGTTGGGAGCCATAGGTGGGCCCATAATGGTATGCACAATGTTTAGGGCAGGGACATCTCTAGCATTATAGGTACAGGATGTATGCATGTCATCCCAGGGCTGAATGGTACTGGATGTGTCAGTTAATGTGCCTGCTATGCTCCCTTTCTGACCTCTGCTCAAACCGCCCTACCCAGAACCCCATGTTGAAGAATGAAGATAGCAGCACTAAATTGGTCTTTACATGAGAATAGCCAATGACAGGGCTGCTGTCAATGGTCCACTGGTGCCTGGAGTTGAAGAGATTCAACTGAATACCTTTCCTTAGGAATTTGAACTCAGATTAGGAAAAGATTTGGCTAAAAGCTTAGTGTCAGAGTTGCAACCATGAGTCCACAGCTGTCCTCTTCTAGTTGCCCAGGGCCCTGCTCTATTACACCTCTGGCTTGATTTCCACAGGATTCCAGCGCCCTTGTTGGGCTATGTGTACCATTTCAGTAACTACTCCTTTTACTTGAGCTAGCTTGAAAAGGACTTTTTTGTGCAACAAAAATCACGCTTACTGAAGAGAATCCTGAAAACTGTGTTCACTTTGCATTCAGAAAGGAAAAGGGCCTGGTGATTGCTGTCCCCTCAGACAATGGGATGAGTGGGTTCCACGTCTGTGCAATCCCAGCCTATATCACAGGAACTTGGTGCATGAGGCTGAGATTGCTTTAAAAAAATGTTCTAATTTTTTTTCATCTACTCTTTTTTAAAAAACTTTTTAAAAAAGAGTAGATTTAAAAAATTGGCTTTATTTATTTTCTTTTTATAAAATTCTTGAGCTATTGGATTGGAGGTTCCAATATATTTCTCAGAGACTTCAGTCTTCTAAAATGGGGTTAGGAGAAAAGAAAAAATAAATAACCCTAACATTCTCTTTAGTAATGGCTTTGTTTTTCTGATCCAGAGATTACAGAACCTAGATTGAATCTAAACCTTCAAAACATGGAATAGCAAAACTGTGTGGATGATGTCAGACTAACCCTTCTCCCAGAGAGCTCTCCTAGGAGGCTGAGAAAGAGAAAAGCTACCCCTGACAGCAGGCAACTGGTCTGGTACCTTCAACCAGGCATTGGTATCCTCCTGTTGAACCCCAAAATTTCACAGAACAGCAACACCGAAGGCCACTTTGTGAGTGTGATGGGTGAAGACAAAAAGAGGACCACTCTGCAATCATATCTAAATACAGACCAAACATGAATATTGTCTAAACCATGAACACAAACAAACATTCCTCTACCTAATAAGCTTTATTAAGACTCTAAATCACAGAATTAAACCCACTTCCTGAAATCAGTCCCGCTTTGTTAAACCCTCCCCAAAATCACCTAACACCAGCCCAAATCCTTTCCAATCAGTCCTTGCTGAGCTTTCTCACATCTTTTTCTGAGATGCCCCATGGTTCTCCATGGAGCGTGTTCTTCTCTGAAAGAGTAATAAACCAACTTGCTCAGCAACAGATGTGTTCCTGGTGGTGCTCAGCTGGAGGGTTTTGACAGGCCTTAGGAATGCCTTGTTTCTTGGCTCCACTCCTATTATTGTCTCAGGTCATCAAAGAGCAGCTCTCTTTGACTAGCTTTCCTGGTCCAGGCAATAATCACCAACATTTACTAAACACTGATTACCTACCAGATGATTTATATGGATTAACTTAGATGATCCCCACAATGGCCCTATGAGCCCATAGGCTTAGTACCCCTATTATGGATGAGGAAACCGAGCTTACATCACTATAAGTGGCTGAGCCAGGAGTCCAAGGCAGCAAGTTGGCCGGGTGCTATGGCTCCCATGTCCATGCCATGCTGCCTCCTGCTGGACTGGCGGTCTCCTGTGCCATCAGCCTACATTGAAGGGCACTATAACAAGCAGCCCCAGGATATCACTGCTGGGTTTCCTGTAAGATAAGAGAGAATGCAGACCCACAGGAAAAAGAAAAGTTCCTCCGTACTCACAGTACCAGAAACAAATGAACTTCTTGAAGCGGCTGGGTTATTTACCTATTTATTTTATCGAAGAAGATATTAATCATCTAATTCAGAGTTTTCAACCTAACTTTAAGAAAGGTGTGGTAGGATTTTAAGTTGAATAAACCTAACCAAGAAAGGTTTTCCTTTGCATTTTTCTTTCAGTTTTACTAATGTGGTCAAAAAAGCATTCTGGCTTGGTAGTAATATGAGTAGTTATCTCCCCAGAAAGTGGGACCCTAAAGCACAGAGCCCCGGAGAGCAATAATTAATGCCCAGGGAGATTTCAGTGACTTTGTTTCATTTTATTTACTTTTGGAATTACCTTCCAGCTATAGCCTACTCTATTGATTTTCCATTTACAAGTGGTATAAAGTTTCCTTTTAAAATTACTTCAGTAAAAATCTGAGTTTGTTTAAAGGAAAATGTTAAGTAAATAGTGGTACAGGTGGTAGGAGACCAAACAGGGAAACAAAAATCATTAAGGTATTTCGGGAAACCCTGACTTCAGTTTCCTCTTTGCCCTGGATGCTGGAAAGACCAGAGTTTAATTTATTGGTCATAGACCTCAAGGTGCAGTTCGTTCCCTGCTCCATGAATTTCTCCTATTCTAACTCCTAGCTCTCTATCTTCTATCTCCTTCCTCAATTTCCCCTCTGCCCTCTTTTTCTCTACAACATGCTTTCAGAAAAGAAGTGGTGGGGGTGGAGGATGAGAGTGGCAGATGACACAATAAAGACTATTTCTTTTCTTTAATAGCACCGTGTCCAAAGAGTAGAAGTGACCCGGTCACCCATGGATGAGGTTCAAGGAGCTCTCAGAAAGCCCGGGGTGTCTGATTTCCTCTACTCCCTGGAAGTTGTAGCTCTCCATACTAGGCAGAAACCGTGTTTCTAAAACTGCTGGAACAGCAGATTCTTTGGCTCCCCTCTGTTCCAGCAGAGAGTCACCAAGACAGCCCGTTCCTGTAAGAAGTGTGAATGAATTCAAGCCCTTCAGAGGAAAGCAAGGGGGAGATGACCCAGATGCGTCCTCCTCCCCCTTTCTGGCTATGCATCACCCTGTCCACCTCTCCTCCTTCCGATCCCTCGGAGTAAGGAAGTTCTTAGGGACTCCAAGGATGCCGGGGTTGATAGAGGGCAGGAATGGAGACTAGCTCCCGGGAATGGGTGGGGGGTGGGCAGCGCTGGAGAATAATGCCCAGGAACCGGGACTGCGAGCCCCAGACTCCCGGGAAAGCCCAGCAGTTTAGAGAAGCTGGGCTTAGAGGCGCCCCTCTTTGAAGAGTTCTCAGGAAGTTTGGGGGAGGGGCGAATCGCTCTCTCCTGTTGAAAGCGAGCGGGAGGTTGAGGAGGGACCACAGTGGCAGCAGGTCTCAGAGCTGTCACATTCCTGCTCACGGGCGGGTTTGGGTGCTCCTGGAGGGGTCTGCGGGACCGGAGAGGGCCGAGGGCAGAGCGCGCGCGGCATGGAGGGACTGGTCCTGCTCAACGCCCTGGTCACCCGGCTGCTGTTCTTTCTGCACTCGCTCATTGGGGTCTGGCGAGTGGCCGTGGTGAAGAAGGAGCCGAGGTACTGGCTGCTTGCGCTGCTCAACCTCTTGCTCTTTCTGGAGACTGCGCTCACCCTCAAGTTCAAGCGCGGCAGAGGCTACAAATGGTGAGCGCACCCCGGAGGGGATGGGAGGGCGCGGAATCTCCGGGCACTGTCCCCCATGGTACTAGCAGGCTGCCCGAGAGCCTTCCTCCCGAAGCCCACCGACTCTTTACTGGGATTCAGACCCCCTTTGTTCACGCTGGGAGCTTGGAAGGAGCGCAAGATGCGCGCGCGTCCCTCGGGCACCTCAGGGTCCCAGGGCATGCATCACTGGAAAGACTCCAGTCACAGCCAGGCGTCACCCAGTCCCAGCTTTGGCAACTTGGGAAATGAGAAAAAATAAAGGAAGCGCTTGCTTGTTCTACAGAAAGTGCTCCAAATGGGGGACTTGGGGGCAAGGGGGTGTCATGTGACCTGCTTTCTGAATTTGGGGTGTGTGTGTGTCTGTGCGCGCGGGTTACTCTGCATACATGCAAATATGGGAATGCCCTTCGCTGGCCATCAGGGACTTTGGCAAGAGCTTGTGTGCACGGGGCAGCGATGAAGGGCGAGAAGACCCTGACAGCACACCATTCTGTGCTTTCAGCTGCTTAGCTTCCTTCCAGCCCCTGGAGCCGACATGGCACCAGCTTCAGGTGTCTGGGTTTGGTCGCTTTGGAGCTTGGCTAATGGTCAGCTCATCTGGTCCAAGATGGGTTGCCACGCTGATGGAGGGACGAGCAGGGGGTGGTTCAGACTTAACCTCAGTGTCAAGAATTATAGGCTCAGCGTGATGCTTTATTTCCTCCCCCAAAGACTTGAATACAATAGAAGAAATGAGAAAAGGATTCTCTTGCCATTTACAAAGAACCTCCACCTTCATCCCTCCATTCCCAGTAGATTTTCATCCTAAAACTTCTGTATTAATTTTTAAATACACTGAGGCTGTGTTTTTATATATGTCAATACTTTTTATAACTACCCAAATTCTATGAGAAAGAAAAAAATAGTATTAGCCAATTCAAGAATTACACACAGCATGCAATTATAGTTAGCCACCATATTGAGGGAGAAAAAAAACAAAACAAAACAAAAACAAAACCCCTCTCTACAGTTTTACCAGTCAAACTACAAAGGACTGTATTTCATGACAGTGCAGGGGGTGAATGTGTTGTCTCTTAAAATGATGTAAATCTTGCTTAAATTCTTCATGGTTGAAAAATTTCTAAAATTACCAATGAAAAAAAGTATTTGAGTAGGATCTTAATTTAATACAATAAGGATTGGAATGTTGTTGCCTGCCCCCCAACCCCCCGCCAGTCCCCTCACCCTATGAACAGCTTATAAGCAGGGGGTAGTTAAGGTACTTTCCAGTGTGCCTTTTGGAATATCTCAAAGAAAAAATGGTATTAGTTTCTCAATGGTAAAGAAACAAAAGGGGAGAAAAGTGTGCACCCAACCAGGTCATATGAAATTGACTTAGTTTTTACTGAGTAACTTTAAAATGCTAAGGTAGAAAATATCTTTAATAATAGGAAGATGAAGTCTGAGATCTAAAAAATGTTCTACCACCAAGCATTAGAGCTTCTGGAAGAAATGTTAACCTCAGAAGAGGGATTAGTTCAGCAGGCTCTGAAATATACCTCCTCCCCCTCCAAGAGTAAACCAGAATCCTTAGCTCACATTAAATCAAAATTTCCCTCCAGTTGTATAGAAATACTATAGCTAATGGACCTTCATGTCTATATTATCACTGATGGCTGATTCAGACTAACACGTAACTTACAACCAAGAGAGGAGAAAAAAGTTGAGGCAAAAATAGGTGATGGTCAATGTCAAATAAGGGCCTGAGGACATATTCAGACAGATAAGGGGGTGAAATCTGGGCTTTCCTACTTACTTTCTGTGAGGCATAGAGCAAGTTACTTGACCTCTCTGAGCCTCAGTTTTCTCAACTATAAATACTTATCTCATAGATTGTTATGAATTAAATGAAATAACATGTTGATGATTGATGACTAAAAAAGGAATGGTCTTTTCTAGATCCTAGGATTTCTCTTTTTTTCTTCTTCTTATTAAAAGCATCCTGTGTTAACTGGACACCTTTTCTATCTGTACATCTTTATTTGAGGTACTGGCCAATAAACCATTGGTTCAGAGCCAAATGTAGAAAGAAAATTCTTACCTTTATTTTAGAATAGGCTCATGATGTAATCCAGAAAAAATTTGCTGGCTCATTATCTAGATTAATATTTAAAAATAAGAAAAAAATTGATAGACTTGGCTTATTATAAAATTTCAGGGACAAATTAGTCTTTGTAAATTATCTAAATTGAAATGTGATTTGTAATGCCCTATTCTACTGATGTTATAATTGAATCTGCAAATATGGTAATTTTTGTGGGCAAAGCACTCAGGCTATTCTGTCATAAATCTGAGAAAAGCAATCAGAAGATGGAATGATAAAATATATAGAAAATTATCCCTGATGTAATATAGTAATAATTAAAATGTGTTTGACTTGGGACATCTTTCATTCCTAGGCTGATGTTTTCTAGGTAAGGCAAGGCATAATGTTTTGTTTTTTCTTAGTGTTAAGAAAAGTTTTCATCAGAAAATCAGGACTGATGGAATAAAAAAACACACAAAGTAAATATATGGCAGTACCTACTCATTTATATAGGAAAATGTCAATATAGATCTATATAGAGATCTACATTAATATAGACATGTATCTTTTTATTTATTGGTCTTACATTTTGTCATTTACCCAGTGGAACCAAAAGTACCTATATTTGAATATATATGTACAAAAATAATAATTTCCATCTTGTTAGAGGAAAATTAACCTAAAAGCAACCAATTATCCATCAGTAGACTGGTTGAAAATTGTAACATACCCAAATATAAAGTAGTTTGCTGATATTAAAAACAATGAGCTAGATTTTAACTATTGACCTGGTGGGATGTCCATGATATGTTGTCAGGAAAATAACGTTACAGAGTTATGTGTATAAGGTCTCAGTTTTTTTTGTTTTTGTTTTTTTTTGTAAAAAGGAATTGTCAAAGAACTACCCTGCGTATCAGTTGAATACATTATCTATTTACAAGTCAACAAGAAGAAATAGAAGTAGGGGAAACCCTCCCATATAGAATATCAATCAGTCAATCAAGTAATGCCTGAATGGTGGACTAAACTCTGTACAACACATGAGGTGAAAATTTCTTTCTAGAACATCAAATCTACAAACCTCCTTTAGATTACCCTGAGCTAGTTTTTTTTCTTTTTTTAAATATATTTCTTTATTGATTTCAGAGAGGAAGGTAGAGGGATAGAGAGATAGAAACATCAATGACGAGAGAGAATCATTGATCGGCTGCCTCCTGCACATCCCTTATTAAGGATCAAGCCCACAACCGGGGCATGTGCCCTTGGCCGGAATCGAACCTGGGACCCTTCAGTCCGCAGGTCAACGCTCTATCCACTGAGCCAAACCAGCTAGGGCTAGGGCTAGTTTGAACATTGCTCTTTTTACTATATTTGGCACCTAGTCCCAAATAAATCAAATCTAGAGAAATCATGGAACAATAAACAGAGCTATAGAGGAAAATGTGAACAAAATTTCTTGAAATGTAGCAAACATATTACACTGATCCAAAGAATGTTTCTCTAGCTATCCTTTGGAAAGGAAAATGGAACTAGAGCTGCTGAGCTCAGCTGTCCAGGGACAGGCGGCATTACATCAACACTGATAACTTGCCAGTTGGAGAAATTTAACTTGTTGGAATTCTATAGGAGAGGGTAAGCCAACAACACACCCCTTGTTAAGTGCAATAAATGTATGCTAGTGGAATTTGTTTCATTTCACCTCATGTTTATTAATTTCACCTGCCCATTTACTTATATTCCTATAAGATAGAAATTAGTACCACTTTGCTTTATTTTGTTTTTCTATTGTCTGGGCAACAGTCCAATGGACCTGTGAATTACTATTTAGGCAAAAATCAAACAGAAGACAGTATTTTAGTTGCTTTCTAGCCAATAGTGATGACCAAGATTGTGACACATTTGAAGCCTGTTCACTTGAGAGTAGTCAGCATCTGAGAATAAGTAGAAATATAATTGAGTTTATTGGCAAAAGTACATAATTTTAAGCACTGAGCTTTCTTCATTGGAATTTCAAAAACACAAGGTAAATATAATTGAGTTAATAAAATACTTCGCCTATTTGGGTACCTTTTGTCGTATCTCTCTTTCCCTCTTCCTTTATTAAGTGCAATCGGATAACTATTAGTTGAACTGTCTAATTAGTAAGCATGATACTATGTTAGATACTGCATGCGCAGGCAGAGGAAACAGAAAACAAAGACTCAAAATTTTAAAATAAAGGTATCATTTTGATTAAGCACTCAATGTGTGGGAATAAGAATAATTATGACTATTTAGCATTTATTAATGTTGAGGTTCTTTCAAGGTTTTACACAGATTATCCCATTTGATACTGATAGAAGCTACAATTACTTTGTTCCTCTATTTTCACCCATTTTTGGATGAGAAAACAGAGGCACAGAGCTGTTAAAAATCATTTTATTTAGGATCACTTAGTTGGTAATTGGGAGAAGAGGGATATTAAGACTCCAACAATTTAGAGGAGAAAGGATGTGATGGGTACTACCGTGGTGGGGAGGGTAAGGCAGACAAAAGCGGACTTCACAGTATTTTATCTGTAGCAGGAATGGGTAAGAGAGAGGAGTGCAAAGACTGTGTAGATAAAGGATATCCTGAGGTTGGTGAGTGTAGGGAAAGTTGAGCAGATTTCTCTGGAGCAAGTACAGAGCCTTATCACTCTTCATTCAACAAAAATATCTGGAACATCTAATATGTGTTAGACATGGTTTGAGTGCCAAGAATACACAGGTGAATAACACAGGTAAAATCCTGTCCCAAAAGAACTCACATTTTAATCAGGGGGCCCACAAAATATCGAAGTAAATAAGTGAGTGAATTAATAACAGTAAGCAAGTAAATAAATGAATTATTAAAACTATGAAGGCCTTAGGGGTATGGCTTATAGAGGGAAGGAGAACCAGGGGGAAGGTTCCACTGGGTGGTCAGAGAGGCTTCTCTGGGAAGCCATTTGAGCTGAGTCTGTTAAAGAAGAAAGGGAGCTAGACATGAAAGAGCCAAGGAGATGAAAATTCGAGAGAGAGGCGAGCTAGCTGTGCCTTGGGACATTTCTGACATACCCCCAGAAGACAGACAGACACTGACTTTCTTTTCTGCTTTTCCTTATCTCTTCTCCTCCCCATGTATCCTACCTTCAAGGGGAAATTTTCTTCTAAATGTTATATCTTTTAGCACATCTCATTTGAAATATCCATGTGTTATAAATGTCTAGGTGTCTCCCAACTGAAAACAAAAAAGATAAAATAGGAATAAGAAGAGATTCTATCCTAAATGGATTTCAAATTCAAATGAATTCTGTAAAAACAAAACACACACACACACACACACAGACACACAAAAAACACACAACTAAATGAAATCTGTTTTGATTACTTAATTGTATTTAGACAGTTCAAGAGCAGAAATGAAAAACCTAGATTTGACAGAAAACATATGAAGTCTGATGTTGAACAAGTTTTGTGTAGTGTGGAACTCTATATGATGTAATTCTATAGTATTTGACACATGTATCTTCCTGATCAAAATTGTTCATAAAAATGCCAGAGAGGAAGTTGGGAAGTAAAAGCAGTCTTCTCCTGATAATCTTTTTGGATATCAGGGAGGATGAAATGAAGGGATTGGGAAGAAGACCCTGTGATTGCCAGATGGCCAACTTGGGCACTGGAAATTCTCTCAGCAGATAGACTATTTCTCTCCTTGTTCACATTTGCTGTCCATACGTCCTGAAATCTCTCCTTAGTATTTTAGTTATTCCAGTAACACTTTCCACTGTGCATTGGATTTATCCACACCACCTACTATGTGATTCCAGAGTTTTGCAATATTCAAGGTTGTATGTGCACATTTTACCTCCTGAGCCTTGAGCTCAATGAAAAAGGGTGTCTTAACTTTGCATCCTTTTGGGAAGCACATGTTGAATGTTACCAGCAAATGACTTTGTTTTTAGTGACCTGAGTCATGGCTTTAGAAAGAAGAGTCTTATGCTACCTTGAATGAGTACTATGCTTCACTCTCAAGAAAAAGTCTTATTTTTCTATTTCACAATGGATTTAGGATGTATCAAAACAATAATTATGTCTGCTTAATGGGACCCAGGAGAAACTAAAACTTTGAATAATGTCATTGCTTTCTCCATGAGTATGTTCAACTGAGACATTTAGCACTGAAAATTAAGCTTATAATATTTTGTAGCTTCTTGTACCAGACTGGGAGAAAAACCAAGTGTGGGCAGCTCCCATGAACCACTGCTAAATTTCATGCACTTCCCCTTCTCATGGTGGTGGCATTATTATGCATACAGCATCAGGACAAATCTGAATAGTTTAACTTCTTTTCCAACAATGGAAAATTAATCTTTACATCAAGGATTATTCTCCCACTGTGCATGTTCCTCACTACTCTGGAAGTACTGGTATCAGGAGAGTTAAACCTGGGGTGCATAAATCCTTTGTTAAAACCATTTTTTTAAAATAGTTTTTTATATATTGGTATCAAAAAATGCACTTTCTTTGAAACTCACATTCTAATAATACTAAAAGACATCAAGATTGTTAATATAATATGCTAGGTGGAGAAATATTTTGTTTCTTTTTTCTGAATATAAGCCTACTATTCATAGTTGTTTAGGAGAGGGAGGATTATATTTTATCTTCAGTTTGTCTGACTGACCTCAAAGAGGTAGGTAGGGGTGCAACTGCCTTAATGTTGTTCATTTATTAGAGTAAATGTTAGTAATTCTTAGGGGGAAAAAAGTCATCTTGACCATCAGCACTGCTGTCAGCCCTCCTCATGCTTTGCAGTATTTCTTTTTATCTCCCTGATTGAGCCTCCTGTCCCACACACCTATTTGATCCACCTGAAATAGCCTCTTAATAAAATGACTGTGCCATTTTCTGACAGCCTGTTAATAATAGATATGAGAATGATGATGAAGTTGATGGTGATAATGGAGGTAGTAACAGGTATCAATTATTGAGTACTGACAATGCTCCCAGCCTGCTCTACATTCATTTTCTCACGTAATCCTCACAATGACCCTATGAGTTAGTTTACATCTTTATCATTGTTTTATGATGAAGACATTGTTACACAGCAAGGGAAGATTGTTTATCTAAGGTCACAACTAGTAATAATAAACACAAATATAATTCCTAGCTTCCGGTGAGCAATCATATTTATTAAATCAGGCATTGGCATTGCACCCATATTACCTCATTTATTCCCCACAATAGCCCTGGTGGAACTATTCTTGCTCTTACTGACAAATGAGAAAGCTGAGGCTTAGGAAGGATTCCCCACCCCAGGATCAAATTCCATCAGCCTAATTGTTATGCTCTGCTTTTAATAAACAAATTAGATTTTGCCTGTGGATAGTACAACTACATATATTTTTAGGGACAAGGATTCCCTATAGTAGAGAAAGGGTTGCAATATATTTTTCTTTTTCAAAGTTAGGCAGGTTAATCCCAGGTGACCTGCTAATGAGAACTAGGATAATTTTGCTTTTAGAAACAGAATGTAGAAAAGTTCAGACTGCATAGGGACATGACTCAAAGACACTCTTGCAGGAGCAGACATCTTTTTATAAACCAAAACAGAATGTAAAACAAAACAGAAGAGGGGAAAAATTCTAGGTTGTCTTTATTTTTGGTCCTGAAATGGAAAGCCAATCTATTCTATAGAACAGAAATAAATGTCATTGTCTTTTATAGAATAAAATAAATTAAAGCTTTACATAAATAATACCAGCAATGCAGTTTGTCCTCCAAAGACCATTAAAATTCCTGTTCACTTATTCATTTATGATAATACTGGAGGCTAGATGCATGAATTTGTGCACGGGTGGGGTCCCACTGCCTGGCCAGCGATCGGGGCCCAATAGGTCTGTCTCGCCCAGTCCCCGATGGTGGCCAATGGGGGGAGGGGTCCAGAGTGTGTCTGGGACATCTTGCCCAGTCCCAATCCACTGGACCCCAGCAGCAAGCTAACCTACCGGTCAGAGCATCTGTCCCCTGGTGGTCAGTGCGCATCATAGCAACTGGTTGAGCTGTTGACTGAACGGTCGACCAACCGGTCAGACACTTAGCATATTAGGCTTTTATATATATAGAAAAGCGTAATATGCTAATTAGAACAGACAGCCGAACAACCTTCCGGACAAAGCCACAGCTGCGAGGGCCGAGCCTCTTGCACAAATTTCGTGCATCAGGCCTCTAGTTAAACAATAATTTATTGTACTAGGTGCTATGCAGTTGTATGAGAACAGGACAATATAAGCAGTTACATGAGAACAACACTCTGAGAACCAAACACTTTTCCACAAATTAAGTTCAGGAGTGCAGAAAGACTGCAGAATAAAGATACAATCAGTGTGGTAGAACTTGTTAGAGAAAATTTCTTGTGATTTATTCACTGGCTTTGAAGTAGCTGGTGATTTTACAAGAGTGGAGAGAAGAAAGAAGGGCTTTTCCGGTTGAGGGACTATGATGATGGCAGTACTTAGGGTTTTAGTTGGAACCAATTCATTTAGGAAGATGTTATGATTTGCTTTGCCTCAGAAATTTTATGAGAAAAATAGTACATGCATCCTAAAATTGATGCATATTTTGTTCCTACAACTAGTTTACTCGTAGTGAAGCATACTGATGAGGTTTGAATGTGGGCAACTTCAATTTTAATAACGCTTGTTCTTTTTTTAGATATCCTCTTGGGGCATTTTAGGTTAAGTGAAGTCTATAGTTCTGCTGCTACTGGTTTATATCATAATTTGGTATTATGATTTTATTTTTAAAATGGGCAACAATAAACAATGACCATTATTATTAATATTCACCTTCAGAAGTAGATTTCCCTTAACAAAACATAAATGTAGGCATTTTAAAAGAGTTTTGGAAGTATAAAAAATGATTTCATTGCAATGAGTATTCCCAACCCATTCAAAATTCCTCCTTGTCTCTTCTGTTCCTTTTTTTTTATGATCTGCTTTTATTGATTTTTAGAGATAGTGGAAGGGAGAGGGAGAAACTTACTGATATGAGAGCATGACATCAATACAACTCTATCATCTGATGTCAGCACCTGTTAAAACAAACACACTCCAAATTTAATTCTCCATTTGGATGTAGTTTTCATGAGCTTATGGCCATTTAATTGTGGCCTCCCTCCCTCTTTAGTGGCAAATACAGACAGAAGGCTCTGGGAGAGAGGTGGTTGTGAGGGGGCTCTAATTAAGAAGACAAGTGGGTGGTGGCTGGAATCAGAGTTGTGACTTTTCAGGTATGCAAGGGTTGTGTGTTCTGCAAGAGCACTGGGTGAGTTTTGAGGGAATGCAGAGAAGTAGGTCATATGTCGAGGCTGTTGTATTGGCCACTTTTTGCCCTGCATTAACAGAAAGGCCTAACTGAGCAGTCCAGGTGGAGCGGGTGGGTGTTAAGGCCCCTTTAGAGAAAGCACTCTATAGTACATGGAAGGAGGACAGAGAATTCTTAAATTGTTAAACAGGGTTTAGGGGCCCACAAAAGGGTATCTTGACCTACTTTTTTTTATTTCCATGAAAGCAGGCCTATTATTATAAAGTGCTCCAGAAATTTTATTGAGGACACTCAAGGCAGTTTAATGTGAGATTTTGAAACGTAGGTCTAGTATTCTTACAAGTCCACTCTTATTTGTAGAGTAGGAAATACTGAGAAATTGAAATCACAATTTGCACAGAAATAATTTTGGAACATTATTTTTGCTTTACTTAAATCTTATCTATTCTCAGGTTTATGCATATGATTGGAAGACTAGAATCTTCACTGTTTGCAGAGAACAAAGCTAAACAGGCTAGTCAGTGATATCATGGTTAATTTTTCTCCTATTTGCTTTTTTATATTGTTATATGCTTCCAAAATGAACAAATGTTACTTTTCAATAAGAAAACAACAATAATTGTCATATTTAGAAGGATGAAAATGGAATCCTAATTCTAGACTAATGGTGAGTTGAAGTAAATATAATTCATTGCAGGGCTAAATTGCTAAATGTCATGACATAATCATTTTGTGAAAAACATTATAATTTGCTGAAATGACAACTTTGTGTGATAAATAATATTTTATTTTTGGGTGAAATGAACTGAAAAGAAATACAATGAATATAGCTCTTTAAGAGCTCAGAGCAGTATCTAGCATGTAGCAAGACCTATAAATATATTTTATTAGTAAATTAGTCCATAAATAAATAGAGAAAAAATCCTGTAAGATGGTGCTCCTGCTGGGTACTTTAGAGAGAATTGCTATGCTGGCTAAGGGCTGTGAAATAAGAAACAAGCAAACAAACAAAAATGTTTGTGGAGAGAAAAAAATATATTTAGGAAGGTTTTACCAGTAATTTAGAAAAAATGTCTGAGCAAAGGCAAAGTAATTGGGCATTAAAGTACTAATGTTGGGTACCTCCTGTATTCTGATAAGATAGTGGTAATTGGTATTGTAATAAACCTGAGTTTCTAAGGGCAAGGTAGCTTATTAGCAATAGAGTATTCTCAATTTTGTAAATATTTTCCATTTGGATGTGTCTTATTCATTTACTCATACATTTATCAGGTTTTGTTAGTGTATGAATAGTATGTCTTATTTTCATAAACTGGTATCCAGAAACCTAATTTATTATTGAGTTAGTTAGATTCATCTATGGTATTAGTCTTCATACAAAATGCTTGGCACCTACTTACTTCTGATGCCATTAAGACATGAAGACTGAGTAAAATGATTTGATAGCTTCTGAGAAAGGGCATCCGGTTTCATTAGTTACACAGAACAAGGGTAGGATCAGGCCTAGTTTTTAATTTTTAGAATGCATATTTCCCTTTGGTTCCAAAAATAAATTGCACTGACAGTGCATGATCAACAATATGGCAAACTTTCAATATAATAAGTAATGGCTAAAATATAACTTTGAAATATTAAATCTTTCATAGTAGCAGAACAATATTAAATTCACACAAGAACAGAATCATTAGTTTCCTTCAGTAACACCTCTGATAAATCAATTTATGATGATATTTCAAGAGGAGGCTTCTAGTCAAACCAGCAACAGAGAGGCAAGAAAATAGGAACTTCAATCAACCATGGCCTTATCCGATTACTACATATTTGTGAGGAGCCCACCACCACGTGCCACGCACTGTGGAAGGAGATGAGGATACGATGATCAGCAAATAGACCCAGTTCTTGTGCTGGTATTACTTAGAATTGCTGGGAGACGGCCAGGTGCACGCACACACGTGAATATGTAATTATAAATTTTGAAAATATGTGGGGTAAAAGTGAAGAGTGTGAGGGGACAAGCATAACAAGGAGATCTGATTTAGATGCAGGGGAGAGGAAATTTTTTCTGTAGAGTCCCATATAGCTGACATGAACTATGAGAAAGAAATAATCAGGTGAAAGGCGAGGAAGAGAAGTATTTCAAGGGAGAGGAATATATATGAGGGATGGCCTGAGTTAGGAAGGCACTTAGTTTTTATCCAGAACTGAAAGAAAAACACTGTTAGAGCAGCATGGTGAGGAAGAATGGTAAGCAACAGTACCCAAGAGGTAGGTAGCCCTGATGGTGTGGCATTTTATAGGTCATGGTGGGCAAATGGCCCTTGCAAACCATGACCTGTCCAGTGAATGTGAAGCCAGGCATAATGTTGTCCTCAGCAGCACAAACAACTTCCCTTAATTCAACAAGTCTTAAATAGGTTTAGTTTTGAGAATCATAGTTTAAAAATAGGATTGGTTATGTTATTTTAAGACAGTCTTCTAAATGAGTATCCTCTCTATCCTCTTTCATCCAGGCATGTATTTGCAGAGCTGAGCCTGTATAAGGCAGCAACTCATGTGTATTGAGCACATACTGAAATAGGAATTTTTATGGGTGAAATGGGCAGGTTCAGGGAATTTTTAAAATTAAGGGGGTCCATGGAAAAAGCACAGGGCTACAGAGCTGCAAAAGGGTACATTTCCATAAGACAAGGGAGTTGGGTGAGGCAGCAGTTACATTTCCTAAGGTAAGGGAACTGGGAGTAGCAAAAGGTCTATATTTACAAAATAAAGAAGGAGAGCCTCATGTGTCCCATGTGAGTTTTGACCTTTGAGCTCAGGAGTTGCTACAGTGACCAAATCAAAGGGGAGTGGTAGCCAATCAGAGGGGATATCGAGGCACAAAAACTGCAGCCTTTATAAACCAGGGAAAATGGAACTTGGTGAGACTCTTTCCCCCTCTCCACGTGGGAGTCTGTGCTGTGAGATTCTTTCCCCTTATCTACATGGGAGTCTACACTTGTTCTTCAATAAATGTCACCTTTGCTATACCACCTTTGGTCCATGGTTTCATTCTTCGCCTCCATTGGACAAGAGCCCAGGAAACCATCTTGCCCAGGGGGACACCGTTGTGATCCAGTCCAAAAATTCCATATCAATACAATATCAGGCACATAAGTCACACTGTCTCATTTAATCCTTACAACTACCCTATGGGGTGGTTATAGACAAGGGTATTGAGTCTCAGGGAAGTTAGCGATTTTCCAAAGATGAATGAATGAAAGATGCAAAATTCAAATTTGGGTCTCTTAATTTTGTGAACTTTCTACTGCAGTGTGATAATTCCTCAAAGGGCACAACGAAAGAAGCACACTTGGCACTGGACCTCCTGAAATGGGAATAAAAGGTCCTGGTAGATGCTAGTAGCCTCCATTTACTGCATTTGTTCAGTCCTTCCTTATTCATAAATTCATGAATTTTTAAGCAAATAAGCATTTGTTTAACAAGCATTAATTAAAGACTTAGTAAGACACCTGATACCACTGAGGAGAGGAAAAGATGAAGGAAAGGGAAGAGGGAAGGGACATAAAGATAAAATATTCAGGATCTACCTTCAAGGAATTTAGGAAATCTAAGTCTCATATATAAATAACTATAAAACAGTGAGAATGTGCTGGGTCCCAGGAGAAATACAAGTTAAGATTAATTCCTGGTATGCCCTTGGAATACAGGTATGATGTTGATGGGTAGAGACGTTAAGGAAGGGTATTCCAAACAGAAAATTATAAATTGGAGGGACATTTGCCATAAAACCATTTTAGAACCTCTCTTGTAGATTAACCAATGAAGGAGCACAGAGCACTTCATTCTTACAGGGGACCCATGGTCAAACAAAACATAGGTGGCTGAAATATATTCTTCATAGTCAAAATAACAAATTTTAATACTTCTCTAGGTAATAGAGACTTTTATTTTCTCCATATTTTTTTAAGAATTTGAGTTGTACAACTGCTACAGCCTGCTACTGGGAATTAGAGAGGACGGAGAGAAGAAAGCTCCTGATTCAGATTTGCTATTCATCAGTACATGGTACTACATATTGGGTTAAGAGGGTGGGAAATATGGTGAGAAAGACCATGGACTCTGACTCTCATGATTTAAATATGATTAATTCTTGAGACCTCAAGGTGATTCCTTCTTTACCCCCTTTTCACTTATGGCAAATAAGTCTAATGAAGAGGAACTGAAGTGAGGGCAACTTTCCAAAACATTTTGTTTTGTTTGTTTTAAATACATAACAGGTTGGATCTACACAGTGGGTTTCAAGTAGCTCAGCTTGATAGGATGTGGTAAGGGAAGAGGAAGGGGAAGTGGAGATAAAGCTAAATAATGGAAGCTTAGAATATCAGATTATGGGATTTAGATTTTCTGTAGTAGGAAACACAGAAAAGCTTGGATCTTGACTTTTTTTTTTCTTCTAGTTTTTTTTTTTATTTTTGTTTTTAACATAACTAAAGTCCAAGTTAGAGGAAATAAATTGAAACAGGATAGTATTTTTTCCAATTTTAGAAATAAATGTTATACATAGAAATGTTATAGGGCCCTAGCTGGTTTGGTTCAGCAGACAGTCGGCCTGTGGACTGAAGGTTCACAGGTTCGATTCCAGTCAATGGCACATGCTAGGGTTGCTGACTAGATCCCAGGTAGAGGGCGTGCAGGAGGCAGCTGATCAATGATTCTCTCTCATCATTGGTATTTCTAACTATCTCTCCTCCTCCCTTCCCCTCTGAAATCAATGAAAAATATTTAAAAAGGAAATGAAAATAAAAGAAAATGTTATAGGTAATTGTTTGTTTTATTTTTAACCTCTTTCAAGAGCTGTTATATTTTCAATCTATGGTTTCACTAGATTATTTTTGTAACATTATTGTCAGAGAGTTAATTCCAAAATCAGTCTCAAGAGGGTCAACAAAATTACAGTCTATCTAACAGTAGAGGTATCCAAACAAACGTTTACATATTGCAACTGTCCCTCTGACTAGAATTTATTTCCTTTCCCAATCTCACAAAGGAAATAGTCTCTCCTGATGTTTCCTTTGATATGGAAGGTCAAAAAATTAATTGTTTCTTTCCTTCTTAAGAGCATGTTCAAACTGAAGGCTTTTGATATCTCTCTGCAGTCCAGCCATCTTCCAAGTCAGATTTTAATAAAGTGACCAATAACATTTTGTTTCAAAATTGAATTTTGCAAGAAATCAAAGGTGGAAGAGTGTCTATATTAAATATTGACTATTTTTAAAGAGCTCTCTTTCTCTTATCCCTCCTCTCTTCCTCTCCCCATAAGTTAAAAAATATTAGTGAAAGGGTTGAAAACCTTCAAAAAGTCCATTTTAAATGTTCTTTTCCATTTAGATTTGTTCACTTTTCTCTCCTGGATTATAATAGTACAGTTTTACTAGCATTACATCTCAGATAATTCTACTTGTTGAGCAATTAACATTTCTATTTTTCAGATAATTTTAAACCAGTACATGTGTGTACTTCAAGTGTTTTAATAAAATTACATTTGCTTACAATTTTGACTTTGAGATGGTCTATGAGTCCAATGTAAAATAAAATGCAATTTGGTGGCTATCCACAAACTAGGAAGAGAGTCCTCACCAAACCTCAACCATACTGGAACCCTGATCTTGGATTTCCAATATGAAAAACTGGAAGGAAGTGAATTTCTGTTGTTCATGTCACCCAGCCTATGGTACTGTGTTATGACTGGCCAAGCTGACTAATACACTGACTTGTCCCCATTTTGTGGATTAGGATGCAAACTGAGAGGTCAAAATGGGCATTTGAACCTGTGAATGACTTTAAAGCCTGCTCTTTGGATAGCCCTCTGAATTTTGAGCCAGAAAATACTAGTAATTAATAAAAATAGTCTTTTAAAAAGATACAACACCCTTCCTCTGTTGTTGTATTTTTAGCAGATACAGATAAAGCCAGTTGATTTTGCTCATTTCTATTCATTATCATCTGATTTTTGTGTTCTAGCAGTATGTTATTATTTGAGCTCTCAGAATTCCAGATTAATGTTGAAAAATGTAGTCAATGCTCCTGAAATTGCAATGCTGAAAAATCCAAGAAGATTTACTCATGCTGTATTTTCTTTTTGTAAAACATATTAAATACAAAATATCCCGTTTTGTGCCTGAAATTAATTGGCAGTGCCTCATTAAACCATATTAAAATTAACGTCCATTAATTGGATTAGAAATTCAGTGAGAATGACAGCTGCTAGTGCCTTTTACAGTTACTCTGTTTTTCTGTAATCCATATGGCAGAAATCAGATAATTTTTTTTCCCCATTGAAGTAAACACTTGAGATGAAAAGATTTGACTCACTGTGGTCAGGGTATGTGCATTTATTTTCTTTCTTTCCTTTTTTTTTTTTTTTTTTTGTAAAAGCTGAACTATTTCCCCCCCCTCTTTCACAGGTTCTCACCAGCCATATTTGTGTATCTGATTAACATTGTCCCATCACTGTGGATTCTTGAAGTGCAACATGGGAACCAGGTACATCCTTTTGGAAAGTAGAAAAGTGGAACATTCAGCAATAAACTACTTTCACGTTCTAATCCGATTTGTGTCAGAAATGTACTTTTCTAAGGAACTGGATTTATTAAGAACTGAATAAAAAGAGGTCATCAACAAACAGAAGCAAATTCGTGATCTGTCAAAACCAATAAAAATAGTACATTCAAGATTTAAGATTATATAATTAATTAACAATTTGTATTAGGATTTGTTCCTAAGACACCCCCCGCCCCAAATATGCTAGAGTTTACATGAGGGCATAAAAATTTGTTTTAAAACCTTGCAGGGTCAATGAGCTCCTATATGGGGCTAAGAATGTGCAGAGCTCCATAATATGGCATCCTACAAAATGACATTTTTAGGAACCACAAGAACAAAAACAAACCCCATCATCTGTACCGTGCTATATAATGCAATAAAATTTGGAGGGTCTATTTGAGATTAACTTAAATACAGACAGATTATAGGAGATTCACTTTTGAGGGCCCCATGAGCTGATTTAATGAAATAGGAAATCTGCTCTAGAGCTCCAAAATAACATTAAAGAAGAGGACTCATGAGACCCACCATGAGGAAATGTGGACTATATGTATTAGAACCACGTTGACCTAGAAAATAAACAATGGCTTTCAATCAGAGACCCTAGACTATACACAGACAGAGGTTCTGATTTTTAAGTTAGTTGCTTCTTACTTGGGCAACCTTACTTACGTAGCAGGCTCTAGGCTGGATTCAGCCATTTATTATTATTAATGCACCTGTACAACACCAGGGAGGTCGTTAGTAACATCCATCAGACACCAGCCTAGACTTCACATCTTCAGGGTTGGGGTTACAAGACTATGTTTTACAGATAAACTATAGCTATGATATAATATTATTGTATTACCTTCACTAATAAAATATGTTAGGTAAGATCTGTGAGAATTTGCCCCTCCGCAGATTTATTTGTTGCCATTCATCATTTTATAGCAAGGTTAAGCCTCCTATATATGTTTTAGATATTGGAACCTAGAAAGAAAATACTTACTCCAAATTTTAGGCACACAGAGGGGAAGTTAGCTCTGTGGACTGTTTTTGAAAAATTCCACAAGCATGTACCAATAATACAGGCATTAAGGAAAACATTTATCTGCCTTAAATCTCCTGCTTAAAAAATATTAAAGTGATAGGATATTTCTATCCCTGTAGAAAAAGTATTTCTGTAACAGTAGATTGGTTGATACAAGTTATCATGACTTTTAAAAACTGTACCATAGGGAGTTAGGGGACTGTTTCAATTTTCTTACTGCTTACTACTTTCAGGGTTATGGAAATAAGTTGGCGATTTGAATCATTTTTCCCCTTCATATCCAATTCTATGACATGGCTATCATCCACAATAACAATTCATTTCTCCAAATGCTTTTATAATATAAGTGTATGGCACAGTTAATTGATATACAGGTCAAATCCCATTACAACAAATAGCCTGCAACCAAATGCTCTCTTTTTAATAAAAATAAAAAAAAGATTTTTTGAGCCACAGGCAGTACCTCTCTAATTTCCATACTACAAAAGAAATTGGACCTTTAGTAGTAATGCAATTGACTCATTTTGACATGAAGAATTAAAGCGAATGCCCAAAGATTGGATTGGGCAGGGTGGGCAGAAATGGAAATACCTGGTAGAAAAAAGTGAGAGAAAAAGAGACAAGAAGATATTGGAATTGCATTTAAAAAGATAAGAAATGGCAGAATAAAGGAATTATCTATGTCCATTCATTTAAGAAATTTTGGTTTTAATAATAATCACTTTTCCTATTTATGTCAAAGTATTTTCAGGTATGTTTACTCATTTATAAATCCAGCAACTACATGAGTTCGGCATGGTATATATACTTCTGTTTTATAGAAGAGGACCCCAAGACTCTAAAAGATTAAGTACTTTTCTCAAGGCATACAGTTAATCAACAACTTTCTGGGGCTTAGAACCTATGGCTTGACCCCGACTCGGTTAACCACACTGCCTTTCTCAGTTATGTGTTCCATGTTTTAGAGGACTTAGCATCAAAATCATCTAAATTCTTCTTGATGGGAAAGAGTAATTTAATTTCCTTTCACTTTTTTCATTTACTTTGAATCCTAAATGTTCTAATCTATGATTTGGCATTAGGGAAACATTCTGACCTACTTTAGGCAGACATTCCTCTTTGACGATCAATTATGTACTTTTATTTCTGAATCTGACAAGGTCTGCATGAGTGGAAACAAAATGGTTATGACAACAGTTATGACCTTACCTCTTAGGTTTACTTATGAAGTGGTACAGTTAAAGCAATGGAAACTTGCTGGTCTTGATGGCATCAGTTTGGTTTGACCCAAAGGAATATTTTTGAAGCTAATAAGAGTTTTTAAGACATAGACCATAAAAAAGTGGCTTGTTGGCACCCTGGTCATCACCTGAACTCACCTACATGGTGCTGATGTAAACAATATTACCATAAAAACAATAAAGTCAGATTAGGTTTAAGGAGTCAAACCAGTTGCTCTTTGAAGTCCTAATATAGCTGCCACTTAAAGGGAAGTCTCATCAATGTATTATAAGTAGAATTATGAGAGTGGAGAGGGACTCGGGTTGGTTATAACATCATAATATGGATGACAGCTGTTTGCTGCTAAGTTATAAAGCAGTGCAGGTGACTTCTTTAAAATAAAAAGATGTCTATGGCATTTTAGTGACAAGGATATAAAAAATTCAAGTTTTTTGGTCAAATTTTTGTTTTTTAACTAGAGTCACAAAACTACTCTGCAATTAGAATTTGTTACTTGGTTCAAATATTTAATTTTTTATCTTTATTATATTTTCTTAGAGCCTTAGCAATATTAAAAAAGTGTGCAAACAGTTGTATTTTACTCTTAGAGATATGGCACATGGCCATTTTTCTTAATTATTCTTGTCATCTCACCCATAACACTAGTACTTTTGATGGAGGGTAGGAAAAAACAGCCTCTTGACAGACTTTATTTTCTACTTTTTAAAAGAGCTCATAGAATGATTGATGAAGTATCCAGAATAATTAAGAAAAATTCACTTCTTATAGCTTTAGTATTTAAAAAAATAGTTTCTCTCAAAATCCAAATGTATGATCACGGATGGGTGGTGGTGGTGGAGTGTGTTTCAAAAGTATGCTAGCCCTGCAGCTGTTTAAAGAAATCTTAAACCTTATTATTATTATTTTTTTACCCATTTGTGAAATAATCATGGGTACAGTTACATTTTTCAAGTGCCACTTTTTTCCTCTCTTACTTTCTCTACCTCAGATTCCTAGCACCTGGCTGGATAAAAATCATGCACAGCTCACTTGCAGAAATTTACATGCAATATGAAGGAAAAAGAAGGAGGAACAGGAAATCTATTTTAGGTCTATTATCAAAATTTCTATAAACTTAAATTGACCTCTAAGCTGACACTAAATCTATATTTTGGTGGGCTAATGTTAATTTTTTTTATTGTTACAGTGCTTAACAGGCAAGATGGAAAAATAATTGGATCATCTACCTAAGCAAAATGGTATTTAGATAAAGAGGCTTCTTGGGACAAGAAACAAACTTTTAGAATGAATGCTTTGACCAGGATCATGCGTTTTAATGTTGTCATTGGTTGTTGGCTTATTTTACAGTTGTTCCAGGGTTCAAAACAGAACCCCATTGATCAATCTATAAATTCTACAGTTCTCTACAATGAACTCAGAGAGTCAACATCCTCATAGACTTGTGGAACAATAAGACATATAGTTGACCAATTAAAAAGTGGTTTTCTATCTCAAGCATATAATCTGAGTTTTGGGAATGTTTATGCATACTGTTTAAATTCCACATATCTGCTCATAATTTCTATGATATATTGAAGCTATTTTCAATTTTACCTATTGTGGGGTGTGAGGTTTTTTTTTTTGTTTTTTTTTTTACATATTGCTTTTTTACAAAATTCTTAGTATTGTGGTAGCCAATCTGAAGGAATGTCGCAGAATACCAGTAGCAAAGAAGACTTCAACCAAACTCTGATGTCAAGTGAAGAAGCCCATGGAGGCGATAGTCTCATTGAGACGGTAAGAGCGTCCCCGCAGTATTTTAAAAGGATCTAGCAAAGCTTCTCACCTAGCAAGGAAAGTGTGCTCCACACCTTTCAGCTTGTTCTAAGGAAATTTGCTCATTGTTTGTTTGACTCAGGAATTTGCAAAATAATTGTATTTTTTGGTTTAATTAAACATAGTTAACATGCATAATAGGCATATATATGTATATTTACACACACACACATATGTATATATATCAATAGATACCTTTAACTTGCAGTATTAACAAACCTTTAATTCTTAGGTCAGACAATATAAAGTGAGATACATATATTTGTTAAGGGATGATATAAGATTGGGATCTGCCCTACATTGTTTTAGGTGTTCATATTAATAAAATAAGAAAGGTTTCCAGCCAAAATTGAATCACTTCTTTGTTATTCACATGCCTGATATTTTGAAAACTAACCATGACCCTATTAGAAAATAATATATGGGAGAGACTCAAGGCCAAGGCCCCTACCATTGAACCACATTTCAACAATAAGATAAGCTATTGATTCTGTGAGGTTCAATAGAACTAGCCTTGGGTTCTAATTAAGCTCCAATCACAACTTACCAATATCACTTTGAACAAACCACTTAAGACTCTGTATCTCAGTATTTTTATCTGGTAATTGAAAATATTAATATATTCCATGCTAGTATGCTCCCTGTAAGAAATAAATAAGATGTATGTGAAGTCTCATAGAAGAAATATAAAGAAGTGTGCAAATGAAAGATTATTGATCTTCATGCATGGCTTTGATCAGGTTAGCATTCTGACTTATCTTGTATTTTCCCTCTACCCTTGCACTTGACATCAGCAAGTGATCTAAAGGGATAAACAGATTTACACAAACATAGTTAAATTACTGCATAAATCAGTTGGAATCACTATCCAATCCACTTGAGACCTATGCTCTGTAGTCTTTAAAAGATCATAACTTTTAGGGTCAATGATATACTTTAAAAACTTTTTTAGAAGTTAAGTGGGCAAGAAATATTATCCAGAATACATAAATGGAATGTAAATTTTTCTTAGAGTCCAAGAATAAAGGTAGAATATAATGTGATTGTTAGCTTCTGAACTTTTGATAACATGTCAAATATTCAGAAAAAAACTTATAGTTATTCTCTTTATTTACACTTAGGTAATAATTAAACATTATTATATATTTTCTCATATATATATATGAATAAATAATAGAGAAATATGCTAATTAACCAGGACACCATAATGGGTCCACTGGACAGGAGGAGGTTGCCCACGCAGCGTCAGGGGCGGGGCAGCAGGGGCCTCTGCGCGCCTGCGCTGGGGGAGGGCCTGATCAGCAGCGGCTGCAGCTGCTTCAAGGGCCGGAGAGCAAGGCAGGGCCTGACTGGCGACTTGAGGGTGGGTGGCTCCTAGTTTGATATAATAGCGCTTTCAATAAAAACAAGAGAGAAGATTTGTACCATGCTAAGATATTCCCAGACTTGTAAATTCAGACTTAAAATTGCTGAAAGAAAAATATAGGAAATTTTTTAATTTTAACATGGGAATTTAAAAATTTGATATGTGTTATACTTAGTTACAGAGAATAATAAAGTAAAAAATGATCTTTAAAACATCATAAAATTGGCCCTTTAAGTATCATTCAGAAGAATCCCACTAGCGAGTGTAAGGTTTCAATTACTTCTAGTTATAAAGCTGCTCCTTTCAAGGACCATATTAGCTTTTTAAATTTTTTCGGAGTGTTCAATTAAAGGAGTTTTACTTTCTTCAGTAAGTGAAGAATCATCCTCTGAAAGTAACCTTCCGCAGAAGCTAACTCTTGATTGAAAGCCATGGTGAAGAAAGTATCTCTCTCCAAGGTGGCAACTCATAATCCTTTTGTCTGTATGGCATTTCTGTTAAACAGGCCAAAGTGTTTGTAAATAACTTATCTACATTATGTGAGAAAGACTGGACTTTGGGACTCCATCAGACATTCCTGCTAATGCTAATAATTGGAAGATGGCTTCTACCTATTGGAGGCACAATCACTCGGGACCAACTCTCTGAACTTCTCCTTTTGTTTGTGGGGACAGCTGCTGACATACTGGAATTCACAAGTGAGACCTTGGCAGAAAAAACTGTGAGGTAAGCAGTGAAAGGCCCTGCAAGGAAAAGACCTTCTTTTCAAGGTCAGAGCTCATACAACTGTCTCTTTGTTCCATTATTTCTATTCTGTATGAATAAGGATTTTTAGTATACTATAAGCCAAATGGTAGAATCATAGAATTTGATGCTGTTCAGATACATATTGGGTACCAGCCCAGTGGAGATGAGATAGAGATAGAGACAGAGACAGAGATAGACTTTAATACAAAAAGGAAGTTCCTGCCAGAGAAAATGGGCAAATAATATTCCCTATGAGTGAGACAGAAAAGCTCTGCATGTCTGCAGGACCACAGGTTAGGCAGGACCATGGTTACCTAAACATCTTCTGGAGATGGATGACGGTCACTAGCTCCCCTTTCACATTTTCAAGTGTCCAGGAATGTAGTAAGATCCTCTTCCAGAGCACAGCACAGCTATAATTCCAAGAAAGCACCTAGAAGAGACTTGACAAAACCTCTCCCCTACCCAGCTGGGAAATGTATATTCCCTGGTGTGAATGGAGAATGGGGAATATTAGGTTTCATTTTACTAAATTTTATTTTTAGTCAGTTTTGTTCAAAGTGCCCAAGGCTTTCTGGAGTAGATGCCTATAAATTAAAACTTATTGAGTTGGTACTTTATTTTTGCCACAAGCAAACAAACTCAGAATCCATGATCACATCTGTTTATGGAACTACTTTCTTACCATAAGGGATTTAAATCTCAGTGCCTGAATGTACTTTCAGCTTGGTTTGCTTTGCACTATGCTGTAAAAATAAATTGCAATGAGGCTGGCTGTTAATGCTACAGTTTACTGTATGCTGTGTTTTTCAAACAACGAAACATAAAGCTGAACAAAATACACTAACTGAGTAAACTTAATACCCCAATTATAGCGCAAAGTATATCTATAACCACAGGTTACCTTTACATGATCATTTCTTGTCTCACTTATACTTGTTTTTCTTATACCTCATTAAGTGGGCATAGAATTTTAAAAAGAATCCAATCTAAGTTGATCCAATATCTTCAAAATGTTTATTTTAGTTTCGTAGCTTTAATACCTTCTTTTGGGTCAGTGATTTTCATCATATAATTAATTTTCAGATACGTTAGGACACATACAATAGAGTTACAAGAAAAACACAAAGAAATCCTTACCAAGTACATAAAAACAATAAATAACTACAGGTACAGTGACAGGAACATGAGAATATAAAGATAATTAACTACACCTCTATAGAAATAAACACATAAATGCTAAATATCATGGGGGGTGGGAGAGATATTAAGTAGGAAATGGGGTATTTAGGAGCTATACAAATGCCATGATACATTCATTTTTCCACCCTCTGTTGACTGATTATCTAGTATGTACCAGGCAATGTATTGGTCAGATTGGGGAGCAAATGGTGAGCAAGTGATGAGTGAAAGAACATACAATCCTATCTCAACTGAGGCAATTTCAATTCAGCAATTTCTTCTGATCAGAATGTTTCACAAATCTTTTTTTCTTCTTCTCATTTTAATCTTATATCATGTCCTGAAGATGGGATCGAATAAATTATGTCATGGTTTCAGTTTTTAAACTTTTCAGGTTTCTTGGTCTCAGATGGAAGTAACTTTACTTTTAAAATAACTGCATTGTGTCTGTGACTTTCTGTAGTCCCTACTCCATTCCTGCATATTTCTGTTACTCTACTCAAAGACTCCAAAATCAAGGCCCAGAAGAACCTAGAGCTTTTGCTCTCCTAAAACTCACCTCACAAATTCTGATTTCACCTCAGGGCCCATCTATATTGTAAGAATTGACACTGCTAATCTCCCTTTCTTTAGAGGAAAGATTTAAACCCCCTCCCATTATGGCATAGCTTTTCCCTGTGGTCTCAAAAAGACAATCACAAAGAATAAATTTAATATACACAGAAAGGATGTTTACATGTAGTATCAAAGGAGGCTACTTCATTATAATTTACTTAGCGTTATCTATATTAGTCCAGTATTTTATTTTCTATTTTATTTTAGTCCATAGTTTGGACTGATTAGGACAAAGCTTGCAATGATATGTACATTCCAATAATATCTACCTCTTTTTTATATCCTGACTAAAAACTCAAATCCAATTTTTTAACCTAAATCAATTTCCTTCATTATGCCCATATGTAGTTAATCTGCCTTATTTTTATAAATTTACATACTGCAAATTTTTCTTAATTACTTAACTTTATATAGCATAAAAGTCAACTATTATAATTCAATGTTTCAATGATATTTATTAAATGTATAGATTTGTATAACTATCACCAGAATCTAGATTCCTTATGGCTGTTTGCAGTCAATTCTCACTCCCACTAGCTAGCCTAGGTAACCATCGATATGCTTTCTGCGTGTTTTTTTTTTTTAATTTCATGTAAATGGAATCATGAAATAGGTAGTCTTTTGTGACTGGCTTTCTCATAGCATCATGTTTTGGGGTTCATTCACATTGTTGCATGTATCAGTAGTTAGCCTCTTTTAAATTGCTGAATAGTATCCCATGCATATACCACATTTTACTTATCCATTTCATAGTCGATATACGTGTATTGCTATTTTCTTGCTACTAAGAATGATATTGCTATGAGCATTCACTTACAAGCCTTTGGATGGATCTATTTTCATTTCTATTGGATTAATAACTAGAAGTAGAATGACTGGGAATGACTGGGTTTTATTTAAGTACATGATTAATGTTTAAGAAACTTCCAAACTTTTCCAAAGTGGCTGTACCTTTTTATATTCCCACCAACAATGTGAGTTCCTTTTTTCCCCCACATCCTCAATAACACTTCTTTTTTTCAGTCTTTGATAATCGCCATTGTAGTGGGTTCATAGTAGGATCATATTGTGGTTTTAATTTATATTTTCCTAATGACTAATACTGTTGAGCATCTTTCCATGTTCTGATTAGACTTTCATATATCTTCCATTGTAAAGTGTCTGTTCAAATTTTTGCCCATTTTTCATTGGATTGATTATTATTATTATTGAGTTATGAGTTCTTTATATATTCTGGATACAAATACTTCATTATATATATAAATGTAAATGTTTTCTCCCAGTATACATATTGTTTTTTATTCTTTAATGTCATTTGAAGAACACTTTTAAAAGTTTTCATATAGTCTCATGTACCTATTTTTTTTCTTTTATGTAGTACTTTGGGTGTCATATCTAAAACATATTTTCCTCACCTAAAATTAGAAATATTCTCCTCTGTAATATTTTGACTTATTTTTTTGGGGGGTAGTGTGTGTGAGGTAAGGTTCTAAGTTCATTTTTGTCTTGTTTTGTTTTGGGCATTGTTCCAGTACTATTTTTTCCCCCAGCTAGGACCAATCCTCTTAGCAACATTTGTTGAATAGTCTATTCATTCCCTATTAAATTGCTCTGACATCTTTGTCAACTGATCACATATGTAAGAGTTTGGGTTTTTTTTAATGGACATTCTATTGGGTTCCATTGCTCTATATGTCCATTTTTATGCCAGTACCCCATTATTGTGATTACTAGAGTGCTATGGTAAGTTTGGGAACTGAATTCTGTAAGTCTTCTAACATTGTTCTTTTTAAAAATTGTTTCGGCTACTCTAGGTCCTTTCTATTTCCATAAAAGTTTTATAATCAGTTTGTCAAATTCTACAAAAAAAATCTGTGGGAGTTTTGATAAGAACTATATTAAATCTAAGCATCAATTTGTGAAGAAATGACACCTTAATATTGTCTTCCAATCTATGGAAGACATTAACTATCTCATATTTTATTAAAATGCTCCTTAATTTTTCACAATAATGCTCTGTAAAATTTTTTGTTAATCCTCATCCAAGGCTATTTTTTCCATTGATTTTTTTTTTTTTTTTTTTTTTTTTTTAGAGATAATGGAAAGGAGGGAGGGAATAAGAGAGAAAGAGATTGATGTGAGAGAGACACATTGATTGGTTGCCTCCTGCATGTACTCCAATCAGGCCCAGGAATTAACCTGTAACCCAGGTACATGTCCTGAACCAGGAATGGCACCCATGACCCTTCAGTGCCAGGGAAGGCCAACACTTTAATCTCTGAGCCACATTGGCCAGGGGTGCTCTGTAATTTGTAATGTATAGGTCTTACCCTGCTTTTCCCTCTCTAATGTCCTTTAGGACTTTTACACTAGTTCACCCAGTGCTTAACATCTCTCCTGTCTTTTGTTTCAGTAGAAGTGAATTCAATCTCTCTCCACTATTGCAACAGTCTTGAATACAATCTTCCTTGCCTTATTAACTCAGTTGGGTCCAAATTGTCTTTGACATAGCCAAGCTGGAAGAGTATGGGAACATCCCATGGGCAAGAGTGCCTCAGACTCCACTGCTCTTAAGTTCTACCAGATTTTCATGAATAAATGTTACTCAGTTTATTATTTGCTTTTGTTGACTTCCAGAAATGTAAAGTGGTTTTTGTTTTGTTTTTTAACAATTTGTCCAGTGTTAGGTATGTTTGTTGGGGAGAGGATTTGCTGACTTTCTCATTCTGCTACAGCCACCCTCCAACACAGTAACAAGTCCGAATTTCAATGTCATTGCCAGGAAGAGTTAAGTGGTCATTACATCTTTGGTGATCAGTCTGTTCGGTCTTTTCCAAGCATAGATCATTTATTAAAAAGAACAAATTTGTTCCGATAGCATTACTATTATTTTACTGTGAGTATCTGACCACACAAAGGAGGGTTTTCTTATGTTTACTCTATTTTCCTTTATTTGGCTCTTTTTGCTTGGTGAATCATTTCTTCCAGGCTAAATTATTATTTCATTTTCTTGTGTGTTTTTTTTCTCTCTCACCTTTATCTTCCACCTCCCAAAGAGGTTTGTTTGTAAATAAAGATGAATTTTATTCACTGATTGTCTCTTATCTACAGGAATATTTACAATTCCAAAAAGAAATAGTTAAGCAAATTAGCAATGTCTGACTTTATTTTTATCACTTAATAGATATGATGCACCAAATTCCAGTCTTTTATCCACTCAGTTTTCCAAGTATAGAAGTGATGCTCACGTCTACAATTATATGACTCCAGAGCCTTTGTCTCTTTATGAATAGAGTCCATTGTCTGCTTACATGCTTTTCAGTTGACATTTATGGAGACAGATTACACATGAGAAAATGGGGCAAGACAATTGCGGGAGACAGTTACACAATGCAGACAATGTTGGACAAATACACTCCAAAATTCCTGTACAATTTTTTGAGTGTTTGCCATTTAAATTCAGTGATTTATTTATATTCTAACCTTTAACCTTTCTGAGTAACTTTTACTGTTTGATTTAATAATACAAATTTATCTGCTTCAAAAATTATCTGGCCATCATTTTCAAAGTTATTTTAATAACTTTACTAATAAGTTTCTCAACACACACATTCTCCCATTTTTTGTGTGTGGTCAGATAAAACTTGCATATGCAAAAAACATGCATTCATTATTTTAGGGTTAGAATTTGGGTTACTTAGGGCTAGGGTTAGTATATTTTTTATCCCTATTTTGTATAATAAAATTAAAACACAAAGAGTTTAAGAGGTATGTTCACTTAATAAAAATACAACAACTACTAGATAATATTTATTTATTACTTGCTGTGTTCCAAGCACTGTTCTAAGGGTTTTAGTTGTGATAAGTTATTTAGTCTTTATAATAGCACTATGCAGTAGATACCATCATTTAAATCATTTAAAAAAATATGTTGTACTTTAAAAAATATTTTTATTGATTTCTGAGAGGAAGGAAGAGGGAGAGAGAGATAGAAGCATCACTGATGAGAGAGAATCATTGAATGGCTGCCTCCTGCATGCCACACACTGGGGATTGAGCTCACACCCGGGCATGTGCCCCAACAGGGAATTGAACCATGACCTCCTGGTTCATAGGTCAATGCTCAACCACTAAGCCATGCTGGATGGGCATTTCCATCATTTTTCAAGCTGAACAGTGACAGGTAAGAGAAGTTGACAAAGTCTCAAGCTCAAATGAAAATAAAGGCAGTAACTAACTTGTAGTGATCTTTCGTAGTCTTTATGGAGTATTGTTCTAAGAGCTTTATATGTTTAATGTATTTAAGCAACATACTTAATAAAATTATCATATAAAATGCAATAGCTATTATTATTATTACCTTCATATCAAAGATGGATATAGTATAGCATATCGGTGTTAAGTTAGTTCTTCGTATCCATGTAGCTAGTTAATGATCAGTCTGGCATTGGAGGCCCAGATCTTTCTGGTGAGGGTGGAGCTAGTATTTGAACTTGAGCAACCCAGTACTAGAGCTTATGCTTTCCCATCACTTTCTGCTGCCTTAAAGAAAAATTGTACATGAGTTTTTGGTAGAATTATTGAAGTTTTGGATTAGAAGAAACTTCAAAAGTGACCACCTATTTTACTTCTATTATAAAATCCTTTCCAAAAATTTCTCAATAAGTTTTGTCCAGCCTTTCTTTGAAATTTTTGCTAACAGAGAATACACTACCCCAGGGGCAGGTTATTCTATTTTAAGTTAATATTATTAGAAAGAATTTTCCTCTATTGTGATGAAATTTGGATTCTTATATGTGCAACTGAAGTCCTTTTAACCTGAATTGGCTCTCTGAAGTCATAAGAAATAAGTTTAATTTCTTTCCCACATGATAGCCCTTTAAATGTATGAAATAAAGTTTTAAATGAATCTTCTCTAGATTTCAGTTTCTTGAACTACTCCACATATACCATGGCTCTAAGTTATCTACCATACTGTCTCTCTCCTTTGATCCAAAAAGTTTTTAATTGTTCTGCCTAAAACAAAGTAAAACACATAATATTTCAGATATACTCTGAACATTGTAGAATAGAACAGGAGTAAAACTTTCCATTTCCTTCATGGAAATAATATAGTATAATGGTTAAAAGGGTGGATGCTGAAATCAGCTATTTAGTTTTGATTTATACACCCAACACTTATAATCATATGACTTCAAGCTTCTTCAACTTTGTATGCCTCAGTTTCCCCGCTGGTCAAGTAAGAAAAATAGTGAATGTACTTTGTAGAGTTGGTATTAGGATGAAGTGTGATCATAGAAGTAAACACTTAGAAAACTGCCTGAACATAGTTCAGACACTATAAGCAAAATTATTAAAAAATGCAGGTACTTGTTGAAGGTCTACTATATATAGACATTGACAATGCAAAAAAGGAAAAGTAATTGACTGCGTTCCTTAGGCATTTCCACTTAAAATGCTAGTCTTTATTCTTTTTGTAAAGCAACTTACGATTGCATTTGATTTTGGAAAATCATAAATCACGTAGCACTGTACACTCATAATTAGATAATAGTAAGGAAAAATATTTGAGTGTTTTTATGACTGTTTCTATGAAATGCTACCTTTTTTATCCTATTCTAGATTATCCAGTCAAGATCTTTTGGGATCCTGACTGTGTCTCCTGGAGTTTTAGCTTTCCATCCAACCTCCATGTCATATGTGCATATGGGAAGCCTTCCATCAATGTCAGCAACCAAGTCATTGATGAAATACGAAGTAGAACGGGATCAAAGGCAGAGCCTGCAGCAACCCATTAGAGAGATCCCTTTGGAGAGTCATTTTACGCAGTTAGGACTCCACCTAACTATATTCATACCCAAAATATTTCTTAATCTTGTTAATAGGAACACTATGAGAGGCTTTTCATAAGCTTTGGTAAAATCCCAATGTCGATTATTAATTTATATATCATTACCTGCCTGGTAATCCTACTTCTATTTAAAAGAAAGAGAGAAAAAATAATCATAGTGGAGTGCTAATTATTCTCGGGTTACCTGTGCTGATTCCTAGTAATTACTGTCTTCCATAAGGGCTCTCAGAAATCTTTTAAATAGTCACATATAATCTAACTAGGGATTAGTAGTAAGTGTGCCTTTTGTAGTTTAAGATATCCTTCTGCTTCATTTTGAAAGTTAGGACTTCAATTTTTTATTTTTTGTCACCAACCTTGTCTCCACCATTAACTGCCAAGATAGATAATGATGGCTAAGAATTCTCATTTACAAACTCTGAGTTTTGAGATCTAATTTTTGAGCCACTCAATACTTGAAGCATTTAAAGATATTCCTTACAATCACTTCATGCAGTTTGGTTTCAGTTATTCTTCTCTGATACTTTTCTCTCTCTCTCCAAACTGAAAAGCCCTCTTGACAGGGAAGTTGGCAACAAGATCTGTATTTATACCACTAACCTGAAATTAATAACTTCATTTGAATTTTTGCTAAAAAAGTGACTTTGATACTTTGAAATATGTTTTGTATTTTTGTAACCTCTATTCTTTATGACTTTAGTCTTCTAGACTCTTCTTCTAGATCTAGGTCATTTGTTTATTTGCCAAGTGTGGGTCCTTCTTTTGTACATTCAAAAGTTTCTTCCATAGATATTTGGTGAGTGTATATTATTGGCCAGGCACTGTTCTAGGCACTGGGGATACAGAGGTAAATAAAAGTCATGTTCCTTGACTTACATTCTAAAATCTGGAGTAAATCTTTGATAATTGGATTTATCTCCCCACTTGTTTTCCAACTGAGGATAGCTTTCTTTCAATGCTGAGCTTTTAATTGTTGGGCATCATCTAGCACCGTGGTCGGCAAACTGCGGCTCGCGAACTGTGTCCGTCCCCCCCCCTTTTTTTACATTATTCCATTGTAATTATGCATGGATTTTTCATGGATTTATTATATCAGCAATATATAATAAGATTTATTAGGGTATACTAAAATATGAGAAGAAAGGGAAAAGAGTTCTCTTTTCTGCATGTGATCATGTTTTAATTGCTAATTTAAAATTTGTCTACATTCTAGGAATAACCCTACCCTAGTCTATGGCATCCTTTGTATTTGGACCTGGAGCATGCTGCAGTTTCCACTTGACCTGGCAGGTAAGTGTCTTGATGTTTTCTCAATGAAACAGAAAAGTACAACTCTTGATCATAAATTATAATAAAGCTAAGGTGGCATTTAAGAGAATTATCATTTTTATCTTTTGATATCTCAGTGTTAGTTCCAGTTCAGTTTAGATAAAAAGTAGATTAAAACGTAGGAAAGCCATCTGCAGATTCACTCTGATACATGGTGAGTCTGAGAAAGTTGAGGGGATAAGAGCACAATTTTACATTCACTTCATACAGTGGTCGCATCATTTAACATTTGTAAAGCTCGTGTAACTTAGTTAACACATCTGAGTGTCAGTTTTTTATCCATGAAATGGAAATGATAATCATAGTAGCTAGGGTTGAGAATTTCCTTCCTTTTGACAGCAGAGTAGTATTCCATTGTGTAACTGCACCACAGATTTTTTATCCATGTGTCTACTGGTGGATACTTGGACTGCTTCAAAATCTTGGCTATTGTAAATAATTCTGCTGATTTATTTTTTTATGGCACCCTCATAAGTAATATTAGGGCAAGTATATTGCAATAGTTAAGATTTGCAAGTTCCCAGGTGCACATTAGTAGATGAGTGGATAAAAAAAACCCCTGTGGTACATTTACACAATGGAATACTACTCAGCCATAAAAAGAAGGAAATCTTACCTTTTGCGACAGCATGGATGGACATGCAGAGCAGTGTACTAAGTGAAATAAGCCAGTCAGGGAAAAGACAAGTACCATGTGATTTCATTTAAATGTGGAATCTAATGAAAAAAATAAACTAACAAATACAATAGAAGCAGATTTAGAGAGACAGAGACTAGACTGACAACTGTCAGAGAGGAGAGATTGGGGGAATGGGTGAAAAGATGAAGGGACTGAGCAAAGATAAAAAGAATACATTGACACAGAAAATAGTGATTATCAGAGGGAAAAGTGGGTGGGGAGAGGTAGAAGAAAGTAAAGGGGGAATAAATAGTGATGGAAGTAGAGTTGACTGGGTGGTGAACACACAATACAATACAGAGATGATGTATTAAAGAATTGTATACCTGAAACCTATATACTTTTATTAACCGATGTAACGCCACTAAATTCAATAAAATAAAAATAAAAAAATAAAATTTTCTGCATCTTTTTTTGGCTCACTTTGGTAGGCCTAGACATTTCAGAGGTCATTTTAAACCTTAGTATCTACTTTTCTGAAACAAAATTGTCACTAGGTTAGATGGAAAGAGTGGCTGTAGCTTTTTGGAAATACCAAAAACCTAATTACCAGTTAATAATTACAAACAAACAAACATATGCCAATAACACACACACACACGAGAGAGAGAGAGAGAGAGAGAGAGAGAGAGAGAGAGAGAGAGAGAAAGAGAGAGAGAAAGGTTTTGTCATAATGTGCCCTGCAAGGTGTACTATACCCATTGATCAGCTGGTGTCTTTGGACAGAATATTCGGCAACATCACTCTACATATGGAACAATAATACTCTTAGGAAGTCCACTGGGAGCCTTTTCCTGACTCTAACTTCTTTGGAAATACTATTATTGACCTTTTGTTGTTGTTGTTGTTTATTGTCTTTCATTCTGCAGGTCTTCACCCTCCCATATCTTGTGGTTTATAGCCTTGCTAAGAAAATTTTTATTTAAGAAAGAAATTGTGTAAACTTTCAGGGGGTGATAATATTATGCAGCTGTTTGAAAAACAAAGACCAAATGTTACTTCTAACTAAATTACTATTGTATTTTCCAGGGAACAACATTATGTTTATATGAAAGCAGCTTCATAATATTTGCAAGCTTTAGCAGACAGGCATTCTTTGTTTGAAAGCTCCAAATGGAAGGCTTCATTATTAATAAAAGATTATTTTCTGCCCTTGACCCTAAATTAAATTCACATTTCAGAAATTATAACAAAAAGGTTCACTTGTTGATTAGACCTCATTTTGTTCAACTGGAAAATCAGTTTTTCTTGTAAACTGTGAAACAAAACCATAAGGAATTAGACAAAATAAAATAACAATGGCCATTTTTTTAGTTTGTTTTTTTTCACCACCATTAGAAAAATATGTTGAACATGAGTTAAGTTTAAATTTGAAGATAAGTGCTTGAATTTTCACAACACAATGTACACAGAGGATGAAGTGAGTCAACCCATAAATAGGTAGATCTCAAGAAGAGCCCGAAGGTTCTGGGTCATGTTTACTCCGTTGCATCTCCAGATGTGGCAGTCAGGGAAGTCACTCATTATCCCAAGGAGAAGATAATGTGAGAAAGGAGAAAGGAGCCAGGGGTATTATTCTAATGGAAACAGACAAGATTCAGTGAAATGGGGACTTTCTCCTCACAGATGTCATTGTTATCCCATTTTTCAAAGAAGGAAAATGAGACTCAGGCAGATTAACTTGCCCAGCATCTTCCTGCCAAAAACTGAGGCAGCCAAGGAGAGGCAGCCAGGCCCCTGACAAGGCCCAGGGCACCAGCTGTGCAGCCCCCCCTCTCTGCAGACCCAGGGACCAACGTGGTGGTTTCCTCTGTTCTTGAGTCTCCCTATCCTGGTTAACGGTGCTTTTCCCAGTGTGAGGACGAGAAGGCAATCTGAACTGTTTACATATACATAAACTAGAGGGGCTTTCTTTGGTGTGTTTTAGTGGAAACATAGCATATCATTGACTATACAATGACCAAGGATGTTTCACCTGTTCCGACTGAATGAAATCGCAGAGTCACTCTCAGTCTTGAACTAGCAGGGCACCCAATGTTGAAGACTTGTTCCCATTTCATTCTTGTCTTACTTTTTGACATTTCAGAGAGATACATTAATTGGTGTGTCTTGTGTTTTCAGTACAGCATGTCGTGTGCCCCTTGTCTCTGAGAGCGAGGGGGTTCCCCAGCCTGTTCTTTTGCCAATACAGTGCCGATCTGTGGAACATTGGAATCAGCGTCTTCATACAAGACGGTCCCTTCCTCATCGTGCGTCTCGTACTGATGGCCTATTTCAAAGTTTTCAACCAGATGCTGGTGTTCTTTGCAGTTAAGAATTTCCTCGTGGTGATGTTACACCTCTACCGCTTGGTTGTCCTGGCATTGGGTGCCCGCGCCTCTCTGCGAAGGCAGCCAGAGGTCCTGAAAGGAGAGCGGGGCGGCCCAGCCGAACCCGTGGAGAGTGGGGTCTCCCCTGGGGCGTGGGAGGGCGAGTCTAAGGAGGGCGTGGCTGTGCCTTTGCGGGCCTCGCCCGGCACCTCGGAGGACTCTCCCCCCACCCCGTAGTTAGTGATGGACAGCGGCATGCCACTGAAATACTTGACTTCCCATTTCTTCTTACGAACAGAATGCCCCTCTCTTTTTCTAAACCTTACATGTAATAATTTTCAAATGAACAACAAAAGGGTCCCGAACCCGTCAAAATGATATAAATGGGGCCCCTTTAAAATGGAGCGGGAGCTGCCACGCCAGAGGAACTGCCTTGCAGGTCACATACCTCACACTTTGGGATGTTAAAACTGGGCAAACCAGCCTCTGGACGGAGCCTAAAGCACCCACGTGTCCCAAAGAAGTGTTTGCAAGGATAGTAAGAAAGTAGGTATTTTGACTACTGGACTGATGGCTACCTGACCAAAACTTAAAAACACGTTTAGAATTAGCGTCACTATGTTACCTGCACCAATAGGAAGGCCTCTCTTCTATTGAGGTAATTGTTCCCTTTCCCTTTCTCATAAATACCCTTTGCCGTTGTCTCCTCATCAGAGCATGATCTGGGCTTCGGCCTACATCCATGCATTCTGAAGAGCTATGCTTATTGATCTCAAATAAATGCTTGTTGCCTTTCACTTTGAAAGGCTTTTACTTTTAGGTAATCAAGCCAGAGCTGAGAAGTTCTCTTTTTTAAACTGAATGGAAAGAACTTTGATTAGTGGCTATTGTTACAGTTTGTGTGATGGTATCAGATGTTAGAGTTGTTCAACAACTAAGTGATTTGTGTGTCTTGAACTGTTTGACAAGCTATGGCCAGGGTTACAACGACATGCCCTCGAGAGACTTCGTGCAGACAAACTGTCTGGGGCTGTTACCTGAAAACAGAGGAGCTTTCAACTTGGGCTCCCTTGTCAGACTGTCTCATCTGATCTTTTCTGCAATGTCTCTCTGACATTAAAAAAAGAAAAAACTACATTCAGTGAATGCAGAACAAATAAAGGGAAATGTGCCTTTAACATTACCTCACTGGGGGCTAGAAACAGTGAAAATCTCTGCCCAGCTTCTCTGCACAGACCTTCCCGGGAAAATCATTTTTCTGGACTGATGTGGTATTCTGTCATGGCGCATATGCTCTTACAGAAATTTTATTGCTTCTGGCTTGGGCACTGCAAAATTCACAGCAAGCCATTTCAGTTACAGATCCACCGGTGGCGAGGCAGGAAATACTGGTAATGCCGCGAAGTCAAAATTTCCACTCGGAACGTGATTGGCGGTATTTGTCAGTATTTTCTTTACTGCACATCACAGTTTTCTGTATAGCCAAGTCAAATCATGTGGGCTGATGCGAGGAAGCACTGAAGCAGTGCAGAACAGGGCTACAGGCCCTTTAAGGGTTACCCTAGTTTCTGGTGTCTGCCAGCAGTCTGAACTGCCACTACTGGAGGTGGCCTTTGGTTCCAGGGAAGATGCTGGGGACTGGGCTTACATCAGCCCTACACACTGCCAGCAGCCCTTGATTAGTGACGGGGTCAGAAGACGTATGGCACAGCATTGTGGAAATCGGGAAATTCACCACTCTTCCCTGCGTTAAGAGTTCATTTCCCCAATATTGACATAGTCACACTTTTCCTTTATACACTGCTATACATTTCAGATGGAGGCGATTCAGAACCTTTTAAAACAACTTTTGCTTTTAAGGATACAGTGGGGAAATTTACCTGGCTGTGTCACAGTAATTATATGAGGCAAACTGTGTCCAAACTGTCCTTTTGGGGTTCAAAGCACAGTTCCTCCTGTTACTATGCTCAGGAACTCAAAAAGAGATCCTGCTAAAGGTAAGGCAGAGTGGGTCCCTAAATTGGGTGGGACTTACTGACAATTAATTGGGACAGTTTGATCTATAAATCTGTGTGGCATGACATCTGTTCAAAACATTTGATAAAAAGTTCCATAGGCATTTTCTGTTTTGTTTTTTTTTTTATACAGAGAAATTAATAATTTCCAATTATTGGCTTCTTCAGTGCCTGATACCATGTTTCTATTTCTTTTCTCCCATGTGTTTCTAATTTTAACAATATGATTGTAAAATTACACATGAAACTAATGGGATCCATTTATAATTTTCCATAATAATTTTATGAAAGATCAGGAAATCATATCTATCTAAAGGAAGAAACTTGACAACTTTTAAGGGCTTGTTATTTAAAATGCTTCACAATTGAAAGCAAAATAATAGCTGCTATTTATAAAACCGCCTTCGCAGAATCTGTTTTTATGTTGACTGTTTTATGGTGAATGTTTTCCTCCACAACATGTATGTGCTACTTATTACTGCAGATTTGCTCATGGCATACTTTTCATGTTTTAATTTTTTCTTCCAGCAAAACAAACATTGAGGCTCTAAAAATAGATGAGTATAAAGTAATACGGGCTGTTGCAAGGATATTTTTAAATGCTTTCAAATCTGAGACTTGGCTTGGCTTTGTGAATGAGTTTCTAATGTTGAAGTAAAGTATTTTGTAACTAGCACTCCTCCGAAGGCCTGGAAATGTAAAGTCCAGAGTCTAGCTTCATTTGGAGTCCCAAGAAGGCAAAGAGCACCCAGGACCATCTCAGAAACATTTTCCAGGAAAATCCACCAAAGGCATCCTTTGTTCACCTAACTGCCAGCACTCCCACTCTTTTGAACTTAGTGTTTTATTGCAGAAAAAGAATCTCTTTTCATTTAGCTTATTCAAAAATAAAACTTAAGTCCAGGTTTTATCTCTAGGACCCCTCATGAAAAATTAAAAATATATTGTTACGTACTTCTTTATTGTAGATTGGCAAACATGGTAATGTTTGACAACATCCAATTGTTTGCTATGCAGGGGCTAGAACAGCAGTTACATCCCATATGTTGACATCCTGGGACTTGTTTCCTTTTAAGTTGCAATAAGATAAGTGCCTCAGATCATCTGTTTACTGTGATGCAGCCCATACCTCTGTACAGACACACGCCAATCCCCCAACCACTGAAGAAATCGACGTATTTGTTGTTGTTGTTGTATTTTAATTTCTTGGTTAAAGTTCAGTCAAGTGCCCAGAACATAGCTCACTTGTGAGAAAACACAGTGTGCATGTTTTAAGGATGCTGTGTGAAAACCCACCTCGCAATCACCTTGTTGGTGTTGCTTCCCCTCCCTAGATGGGTCTCAGAGGACCTGACTTGGCATTGCAAGATGAGTACTCTGCTTTTGTCTTTGATGATTTTCTTAATTTTTATTGAAGCTGGTACAGATAATGTATGAAAATAAAAACTTGCATTGTCAATAACATTCTTTTTAATCTTCCAAAATGAAGATTGTTGTACAAATGTGTCAATTGCCTTTGCTGAAGTTCATAGCAACGCCTCAGGATTTGTAGACCAGAAAGACGATGGCTAAGAAAAATCAGGATTCGCTATTGCAATATTGATTATTAACTCAATAGCAACTTTTCAAAGCCGTGGGAAGGCATGAGTTGTAGGTGTGCGTGCTTTAGGATTTCCATCCAGGTTTCAGAGTTCAACACTGACTTTTATTATCTTTGGCATTTAATCTCAATGACTCATAATCAACTCTCCTGTTAAAAGAAACAATTGCAAGAGGCCAAGTCTCTGTCCACGTTCACTCTATTGCCAGGAAAGTGAGATACTGAAATATTACAGAGCCTCAGAGAAGTAAGTGAAAAACCAAACAATCTTGAATTATAAGAGGAGATTGTTACACTTTTTCTAATTTCAGACTTGGTTTTTTTACTTAAAGGACATTCTGATCCACTGTCAGAAACAACTGATTTGGGGTTAAACTAGGCAGCTGGAGGATGTTTATAGCTCCTAGGCTTCAAATAACGTTCCATATGATGGGAGTTATTCTAAACAATGTTTCCATAATCAACCGCTATAACCTTATATCTTATGGGTGTTCAGCCTCTGAATATTTTATATGAATATTTTCTCTTAATTACTCATATTTATACTCTTTTGCTATGAATGGCATTTGTATTTTATTATATATACATTAAATAGTTTGTTTACAACTTTATCTCAATGTTCACTTTTTGTTTGAATTACTTGTCTTTGTTCTCTACTGTAATTCATTTCATTTAGATTGTAAGCTCTGGTTTAAAAAAAAAACCGATCTATTTAGAGTATGACTAAAATGGCATTTCAAACTAGTGAAGAAAGACTGACCAATTTTATAAATGATGTTGGGAAATTTTGCAAACCATCTGGAAAAAATAAAGTTAGATTTTTATCTCACGCAATATATAGAAATAAATTCCAGATGGATTAAAGAATCTAAATGTAAAACTGAAAACTATAAAATATTAGAAGAAAACATGGAATTGTCTTTAGCATTGCGGAATGGGAAATATCACTCAGAGAAAGATGTGAATCTCAGAAGCTCTGAAAGCAAAGACTGACAGCTTTTCCTAAGTAAAGTTGTAAAATTTCTGAATAGCCAAAGGTATCATGAATACATCATTATTTTTTTCCTTCCGGTGCACTCATACAAAAGAAATGAGAGGTACAGAAATTAGAAAGGACGAACCAATTTTATAATTTCTTTGTTGAAGATTGAGTCTTGAATAACCAAGAAAAGCACATAAAAACCAAAGGAACCATCTATACTATATAATAAAAGGCTAATATGCAAATCAACTGAATAGCGGAATGGCCGGTTGCTATGATACGCACTGACCACCAGGGGGCAGATGCTCAATGCAGGAGCTGCCCCCTGGTGGTCAGTGTGCTCCCACAGGGGAGCACCGCTCAGCCACAAGCCGGACTCATGGCTGGTGAGTGCAGTGGCAGTGGCGGGAGCCCCTCCCACCTCACAGCAGCACTAAGGATGTCCACTGCTGGGATGACCCACTGTTGTTTAAGTAGAGTGCGGGCCTAAGCCATCAGTCAGACATCCCCTGAGGGCTCCCAGACTGCAAAAGGGCACAGGCCAGGCTAAGGGGACCCCCCACCCCCAAGTACATGTATTTCATGCACTGGGCCTCTAGTATATATATAAAACCCTAATATGAAAATAGACTGAACGGCAGGACAACTAAACAACTAACTGAACAACCGGTCGCTATGACGTGCGCTGACCAACAGGGGGCGTGCGTGGAACATGGTTGGCATCGGCAGCAGGCGGCAGAGCAAGGAACATGGCAGGCATAGGCCACAGCAGGATGGTGGAGTAGGTGAGGGGGGGGGCACCAGACCAAGGTGGGGCGCCAGTCGCTGTCATCGGTGTGAGCCTCTGGTGGTTCATGAAAATTCTTTGCTTTCGTGCACTGCAGTCCCGCCTGCCACTCGCACCCGCTACCAGCGCCCAGCATCAGCCCTGATCGCTCAGTGCCGTCAGCGGGTGTGAGTGGTGGCTACTGGCCTTGATTGCCCCTGAGGGCTTCTCCACCTCCTCCTGCGCCTGAGGGGTGATCGGGGCAGCAGCAGCCGCTCACACCTGCTGCTGGTACTGGCCCCAATCTCTCCACACCATCAGTGGGTGCAAACGGGGCGCATGGGAGTGGCGGCTGAGGCGGGGCTGCCAGCTGACAGGGGTTGGGGGGGGCACAGTGGGAGGGGCCAGGCGAGGGCATGGAGAATGGGCCAAGACCCGCCCCTGTGCTCACTGCAGCCTTGCGACCCATAGTTCCTTTCAAGGTGCACGAATTTGTGCACTGGGCCCTAGTTAAAAATAATCTAACATCCTGAAAAAATCAATGGCTTATCTCTTTATAAACAAACATCACACAGAATATGTATTTGAAGAAGAGATTTCCATACAAAATGAACTAGAACTGAAAAATACACAGAAATAAATTTAATGAATGTATAAGATCCATGTGAAGAAAACTTTAAAATTATTTTGAGGACCATCAGTGAATAATTTAACAAATGGAAAGATATATTCTTTTGGGGAATGGTAAGAAGATGTTATTTAAAAATGTATTAATTTCTCCTAAACTGATGTATAAATTTAAAACAATCTTTATAGTGATATCAATAAAATTTCAATTTAGCTGATTCTAAACATTTTATGATAAAACTAGAGGCCTGATGCGTGAAATTCGTGCAAGAGTAGGCTTTCCTTCCCCCTGCTGCCAGCACCAGCTTCCCTCTAGCACCCCAAACCAGGCTTCCCTCATAGCCCCTGTTTCATCCGGAAGGACATCCAGTCTAATTAACATATTCCACTTTTATTATAGATAAGCATGAAGGATACCTGGAAAAGACTAAAAGGAGGAAAAATGAGAGAGCGAGCTTTCAGTATATTTAAATATATTATAGAGCTACAATAACCAAGAGAATTTGATTCTGTCGGGCAGAAAAATGGAACAGAATAAGGTCAAAAAATAGACTAAATTACATAAGGATTTTGCTATGTGATAAATCATGAGGGTGTGATAGAGTATTATAGCTGGTTTAAGGTTTTTAGAATATCAAAGTGGACCCTTACCTCAATCCTTTTATCCAAAACACTTTCAGATGGATCAAAGAATTAAACATTAAAATTAAAAAATAAAAACCATAGAAAACTTTGTTTTTATATTTACAATATAGAGAATGTTTTCTAAGAAAAACAAAACTATAAAGCTTCAGACAATTCATAAATTTCAAGTTGCAAAATTGAACTTTTAACATCATAAAAACACCATTAAGTGAATTCACAGGTTGAACTGAGTAAGTATTTTTGCAACAAATGTAACAAAGCATTGATTTTCTTGATGAGCGAATGGGTTCTTACAAATTAGAAAAAAACAACAACACATTGAAATAATGAGCCAAATATATAAGTATATGGTTCACTGAAAAAGAAATAGTTAAGGAAATGCAAATCAAATCACAATGAAATACCATTTCTGAAATGCAAACTAAACCACAGTTACCATTTTTGAATCATCAGGTTGGCAAAGATTCAAAAATATTTTAGAATGTTGTATTAGAGGGGATTGGGGGAAGCAGGCATTTTTATTCACTGCTAGTGAAGATGCAAATTGTTACAACTTCTTTGGTAGACAATTTGGCAATATCAGTCAGAATTAAAAATTCATTTATCATCTGAGCCAGCAACTCAACTTCTAAGAATATATTCTACAGATAAATGTATGCAAAAATGTGTGTATAAGGCTGTTCAAAGCAGTATAATACCCACCAATAGTAATTTCTATAGCAGCACCAACAGGGTCATTATTGAGTTGTGGAACATTTATACTACATATTACCATGTAACTTTCAAAAGGAATAAAATAGATCCATAAGTGCTTATGAGGAACAATTACAGATATTGTAAAAGTAAGAGCACAAACCATGAGGTTAGTATGTCACTCTTTTTATAAATATGATCCATAGCTTTAAGTGTATGAAATAACGCTCATGTTTCCAATGATCCTGGACATTCCCACCTTTTCTCTCTCTCTCTCTCTTTTTTTACCTTTATGCTTTTTATAGTTTGCAGGTTTTAAGTATGTGTTCCTTTCATAATTTTAAAAACAATTATTAATACAAAGAATCCTCACCAACTCACAGAGCCTACTACCATGTACAGGGTATTCTGATATCATTTTGTAAATAAAGCCAAAAACATCACTTTCACCAAAGCAAAAGACTACTTTTATAACTAAGGATAATTTTTAGGAGCTTTAGATAAATCAAAATTTTAACCCATGCCAAATACTACTTATCTTGGGAAGCAACAAGCCCAGGGAAGTGAAATAATGACTAGACCTTTAAGACCACAGGAAAATCAAACTGACCAAAATACTTCATAGGATATTGGTGAGTACCATGCAATACTTTGACAACTGCTCTGACATTTTCACCCTCTTCGGCATTTATGGTGCCACTAAAACAAACCATAGAAGAATTTCACATTGAATTTCATAGTCAAGCTGATTTCCCTGGGAGAGATAAGGAATGAAGGAACCCTGAAAGAGAAAACTTCTGAAAGAATATGTGCATCTGTTTCCAAGTTCGTAGCCATAGCCCATCTAACTTGTGTGTATGTAAGCTTTTTAGATTTTTGTTAAATATTTACTAAATTTACAATTGATTGTGGTAAGTGATCAAATGGATCATATGCAAATCTGATCAAATTATTGAAGAAAACAAAAATTCCTAAACCAACCATATGTCAGATATCATATAGTCTTTCTATCCAAACTAAGAATTTGGGCAAGGAAAATTGGATCTACACGACAAAATATGTTTTCTCTGTGGATGCTGTTGTTCAGCTTCTGCCAAGTGCATAGCAGGAGAATTCAGATGGCTCTGGTTCTGGGATATTGGGGGTTGTTTCTACCTTCTGGCAAAGGATGTTCTTCCCTATTATTCAAAGGTTCCCATATGACCTGAGTGACAGCTAACAGCTGGGTCAAAAGCTATAATTATATTCTCAGCTCTCTTGTTTCAACAAACTCCTGTAAGTATTGGTTTTTTATTGGGATCTAACTTCAATCTTTCCTGCACTCCATACCTGAATTTGCAGCCCCAGTCTTGGATATTCTTTAAGTATCATACACTCACTCTATATGTAGAATACATATCTTTTAAAAATATATCCATATTTTTATTGATTTCAGAGCGGAAGGGAGAGGGAGAAAGAGATAGAAACATCAAAGATGAGAGAGAATCATTGAATGGCTGCCTCCTGCACACCCCACACTGGGGATCAAGCCACAACCGGGTATGTGCCCTGATTGGGAATCAAATCATGACCTCCTGGTTCATAGGTCGACGCTCAACCATTGAGCCATGCTGGCTGGGTTAGAATACATATCTTAATACGCCCAGTGTCTCATGTTCTCCCCTCCACTCCCCTCTCTGTACCCCATACAATGTTAGCAGCATCTCCAGCCATTCAGGCCCCTATGCTAAAACTGACCCTTTGCTCTTCTTTCTTATCCCTCCTATGAAAGTAATCCCCAAATTCTTTTTTTTATTGATTTTTTTACAGAGAGGAAGGGAGAAGGATAGAGAGTTAGAAGCATCGATGAGAGAGTAACACGATCAGCTGCCTCCTGCATACCCCCTTCTGGGGATATGCCCACAACCAAGGTACATGCCCCTGACTGGAATCGAACCCGGGACCCTTCAGTCCGCAGGCCAATGCTCTATCCACTGAGCCAAACCAGTCAGGGCTCCCCAAATTCTTTCAGTTATGCTGCTTATAATTCCTTTCAGTCTTGCAGCCACGATCTCTACTTCAACTGCTACTCTCCTAATTCAGTGTCTCATCATTCCTTGCCTCAGTGACTGCAATCATTTTTCAACTGGTCATCCAACCTCCTAGTTTTATACCCCATAATAATATTTCAAACTGCATTCAGAGTTGCTCTAAAATGCACAATTGGGCATATGTCTCTTTTATTTAAAACGCTTTGATGATGCCTCAGTGCCAACAAGATCAAGCATGAAGTCCTAAGGAAATCATTTAACAACTTTCACAAGCTGGTCACAAACTTTTAAACTTTGTTTCCCTCCACTTCACACACAGCTGCCACCATAACATACTACTCATGCTCCCCTAAACTTGTCTTTATTCTGTACATTGCTATGTGTTTGTGTAAATTGCTGTTTCTTTTCCAGAAATGTCCTCCATTGCCACCACTCTGTTACCGACTCTTGTTTATCCATCCCTCACTTCTCAGGGGAGGCCCATTTCCCCAGGCAGAGTTGATGACCAGTGGAGGAGGAGACTGTTCTATACCCCATGGGAATCCCAGGAGAGTGAGGGTGGGCATCATCTGATAGCAGAGACATTCTCTAGTCCTGGGTTCCTAATTTCTAGGGCTTCCTTTGAAGAAGAAGCAATGCTGATGAGAACACCAGGTAAGACAATGCAGGTGTAGAGCTATGGGATTTATCACTTATTGTGGTCTTGGACTAGGGTCTACAGGATAAGCAATGGTTCAGTGGTCCCAGAATATTTCCCCTCTTCTTCTCAGGTCTGGTTGAACTACGCAGTTTCTCCTGTATTTACTAACCTAACAGCTTCTATTTATATTTCCTTGGTGACACCATCCCTGCTCCTTACAAAAATTCTCCCCCTAGCAATAGTCACCAACTTGGCAACCCTCCCCAAAAGCTTCAGAAGCTTAGCCAACGATCACGTCTGCTTGCTTCCAGAACTGACTCTTCTCCTTTCATAGCACTTTGTACTTTCTCTGTCCCAGTATTTATCATAGTACTAGAGGCCTGGTGCATGAAATTTGTGCATGGAGGGGGGTGTCCCTAAGCCCAGCCTGCACCCTCTCCATTCTGGGACCCCTTGAGGGATGTCCAACCACCCGTTTAGGCCCGATCCCACTGGACTGCTGGCTCCCAACTGCTTGCCTGCCTCTGCCTGATTGCCCCTAACCACTTCTGCCTGCCAGCCTGATCACCCCCTAATCACTCTCCTGCCAGCCTGATCGACGACTAACTGCTCCCTGGCCAGCCCAATTGCCCCTAACTGCCCTCCCCTGCCATCCTGGTCACCCCTAACTGCCCTCCCCTGCCAGTCTAGTTGCCCCTAACTGTCCTCCCCTGCAGGCCTGGGTCCCCCCCAATTGTTCTCCCCTGCAGGCCTGGTACCCCACAACTGCCCTCCCCTGCAGACCTGGTCTCCCCCAACTGCCCTCCTCTGTCGGCCTGGTAACCCCTAACTGCCCTCCGTGCTGGCCTGATTGCCCACAACTACCCTCCCCTGCAGGCCTGGGTTCCCCCCCAACTGTCTTCCCCTGCAGGCCTGGTCCCCCCTAACTGCCCTCCCCTGCAGGCCTGGGTCCCCCCCCAATTGTTCTTCCCTGCAGGCTTGGGTCCCCCACAATTGCCCTCCCCTGCAAGCCTGGTCCCCCCGCAACTGCCCTCCCCTGCAGGCCTGGTCCCCTCCAACTGCCCTCCCGTGCCGGCCTGGTCACCCCCAACTGCCCTCCTCTGCTGGCCTGGTCACCCCTAACTGCCCACAACTGCCCTCCCCTGCAAGCCATCTTGTGGCGGCCATCTGTGTCCACATGGGGGTAACCATCTTTGATCACATGGGGGCAGCCATCTTGTGGCTTGGATTGATGGTCAATTTGCATATAACTCTTTTTTAGATAGGATATGTAACAATTTGTTTATATGTCTGTCTCCACCAAGCCTGTCATCTGTCTGAGGGCATGAGCCATATCTTATAATAACCATGTAGCTCCAGACACACTGAAATTTTGTCTGTTCCCAGAATTCATAAGCTTCTTTCTGTCTTGGAGACTTTGTTCTTCCTGGGAGAGCCCCCAGCTCCAAGTTCCATTTTCTGAGAGCGGGATTCTTCTTTTCATTTGGATTCCAGCTTAAATGCAAGGCCCTTAGAAAGGTCACCAATTTGCCCCTTTCCCAATAATCTCCATCACATCAATCTTTATTTTATTCATAGCATGTATTGCTAGTCAACATTATCTTTATATGTGTATTTATTCACTGTCTACCCTACCTATAATGTAGAGGTCAAGGGTACCTGTCTTGTTCATCTCTGTCCCCAGTGGCTAGCTGCTCCAAAACTACTGCTGAGTGCATTCTTATTTCTGTGCTTATTTATACCTAGAATTCTTTTACAAAATTAAATCCATACTATATATATTCTGCTTTATTCATTTGTTATCATTTATTAAGCTTTTCCTAATGTTAACTATTCTTGAGGACATAATGCCCACCTACTCTCTGCGTGAATATAGAAATAGGCCTAATCATCAAATACCACAGGCTTTCACAGCCATTATCCACTTAACCCTCTGCCTTTGGTGCTGTGAAATGCCTTTTCCTTGTGGCCTCCTCCACTCCCATGGTGATAGGTTCCTTCTATAGCTATGGGTCTGTTTAATTCCTTCATTCTTTAAATGTACAACTTTTATTTTGTCCATTTGGATTAATCTCTCCCTTTGCCATTTCACTCCCATCAATGGCCCCTTAAGTATATATCACCAGCTTTTCTCAATCCTCTCCCACATTTCCAAGGAGATGCTTTTCTGGCACTTCCAGTTCAACATGTCCATGGTTGGATTTGAAATATGTCCTCTTCCAATTCAGTTCCTTTTCCTGAACCCTCAGTTTCTGTTCTGTTAATAGAACCTCCATCCCAGTCATTTTGGCTCAAGCATTTTGATTGACTTGCCTCATTCACACATTTGCTGAATCCTATTTCTTGTTTTGCATAATGAATACACTTTTGTTGCTTTTCTCTGATTATATGTCATATGTGTCCAATGTAAGATTTCAAACATACAGAACAATAAAAGGGAGAGGGTAAAAATCACTTGAAAGTCCACCTTACTACAATGGACATTATGAATACTATGGAGGCCATTCTTTCATGAATATTTTATTTCACATAAAAATAGATAGAAAATGATAGATAATAGATAAGTAGATTAAGTTTACATAAACGGGATAATTTTCTAATTAAATATTTAAAGATAAAAGACATAAAAATGTTACAAAAATTGTGGCTTAACTTAAATTTGTTTGATGAACAACTTCTGCTCCCAATCTGGTCAGTATTACTTCTATGAAGGCATTTATATCTTAATTTGAAGAAATTAAAAATGTCTATGGTTCAGACCTTTTGTAAATTTGAAGTCTGGACTAAATGGTGCTGTGATAGACTCTGGAATTGGGACCTTGTTTTATTCATCTTTCTGTGTCCCATAGAGACTCTAATGATACATGTGAAATAATGGTGTATTCTGTGGATGATCAATGGCATCAGCAAATATCCTTCAATGTCTTTTATATACAAGCCACTGCTGGCTATGTGAGGGATACACAAATGAGTAAGATATTATTGCCCTTGCTTTTGAGAAAATTTATATGCACAGTCTTTGGGAAAAAAAATGCTGCTATAACCTCCATAAACTTTGGTCCCTACCACCTATCTTCATGCCAGTGAAGGGCTTGTTTTGGTTCTCTATGGGTTTTGTGTAGAGCCTGAAGACCCCAGCCTTGCTCCCAACATGCACTTTGAAATATGAGAGGGATGAAAAAAAGAAAGGAGATCTGAAAGGGCTGATTTGAAAGAAATGAAAGTTGTTTGTTTTTTGAATACAGGTTTTGTAGGTTGATGGCTCTTGATCTCTGTGGGCTGGCCACTGTAGGATCCCTCAAACATTGCAAGAGCTCATCTTGCACCTATAACAATTTTGGCTATAAACTGCTGTCTTCTTTTCAAAGGATGCAGCTCTTCTGGAGAGGCTTCTGTCTGAACTCAGCCATAGTTCTATGCTTAACGTGGTGGGACACTATTCATGTGAAAGCACCATGGAAATCTTAAAAGCACTGTATGGACCTTCACAACAATCTAAAGTGTATTCCTAGTAGATGTCCAAGGTAGAGGATGCTTGTTTATCACATGTGAGGGGCAGTGAGCTTTTTTTTTACGGGGTCATCACTTTCTAGAAATCTCAATGATAGCCAAACAATCTTAGAAGAAAGACATATTTGGTCTATAGTTGAAGATTACAATCTCTTTCATGAACTCTTTGCAAGTACTTTTTCAAAAAAGTTTAAAATTATACTTAAGTGATATGTGGCATAAAAGCCTTAGAGAAAATGCTAGTTGGGGAACATGCCAGTCATTTTTAAAAGCAGATGTCCACCACTTCTCTCTTTGGGGAAGCAGCCCATTAAGCTGCATGCTGCTGAATCAAACCTGACAAAAAAAAATTAATCTAGCCCAGTTTATTCTGGCTTGAGAGTCAAGGCATGAGTGGCAACAGCTGGTATTTCTGGATCCACCGCTGCTTCCACTTTGGAGACTGTTGAGTCAGACCTGACTGAACTCAGACCTCTCTGGTTCTGCTGCACATGCATCCTGAGCACTGGTTGTCTACAACATCCTGGTAATCTGTGTTTTAAAATCTCACACCTACCTGCACTGATGTAAAATCAGCACCAAAAAAAATAAGCTTGCCCTCAAATCTTTGTGTTCTTCCATAGAAGACTAAACATCCAAGCACTGATCCATTTATTAGACAGAACATGGCATCTCTGGGGATGACAGCCACATTCATCAAAGCTCCCGTCCCTCGAAAGGAATAATGTTCAGGAAGTATTTGAGCAGCTATCACAGAATTCATCCTTGCCTTATGGCTTTTCTAAAACTTAATAAAAATCTTCTTTTCAATCAGAATCTTCCAAAGAACAGACCTCATTTCTCCAACTTCTTGGAGAAGCCAGAGCAAATGATTATAATTTCTATTTTTTAGCTTTCAAGTACCTAAAAAAATGCTCTTTCACTTCGTATCATGCTATTGACTTCCTTTCAAATGTTGCCCACACAGGATTTTACTCAAGATAGATTCTGCTCTTTATTTGTATTTTGAGTCACATACCTTTGGAGCCTTTGAGCTTGAAGGGATGTTAGATCTTACCTCTTTCAAAGCTGAGGAATAAAAGCTGGGAGAAGAGAAGGGCCAGGTCATCCTAGTTATACTCCAGTGGATGGCAAATTCAAGACCAAAATGACCTGTCATAAGAGCAAAATACAAACAAATTCATAAATAAAACAAAAAATTAAACATGTTCAATTTTCTGCTAATAACATGTAATATCTATAATACCCTTAAGATAATTTTACCTGTCCAACATTTTAGAGTTTATAGGCTTTCACATCAGTCCTTTCTATCTCAGAACCACTCAGAAGAAAAGTTGTTTGTTTTTTAGTCCAATGAGGAAATGAATGCTCAGAGGGGCCAAAAGATTTGCAAAGGTCATGTCTTTGGGGCTGATCAGGGGCTCAAGTCCAAAGGTTAAGATCCCCAGGCAGGAATTCATTATGAAATGATTCTGTTCCATCAGCAAGCACAAACCAACTTAAAAAGCTGAAAAGATTTGCCTTTCCCATTGGTCTGAAATTTTCCAAAGTTAGCTTTGACTGGCAAAGTAGGTTCTGCTGTCCCTGACAGTGGGTCCAAGGCCACTTTCATAAAATGACAACAACATCTATTGGCATAATTGAAATGTAATTAAATTACCACTCTATTTCATTGGGCATGGACTGCTTTGCTCCCATAGCTTCCATCTTTAGGAATGTTACAGTAATCAAAGAGAGATGTAGGTTGTGCACATTTGTTCAAGGAAAACTGCTGCTGTGTTTCTGTGGCACTGGGATTCATTATGTCACTGTTTTCTTTTCTATATTGAATGGAGCTGGGAAAAAGAAAACTCATTTTTTTTTTTTTTTTTTTGTCCTTCCCACACTGAAACCCTTACCACATTTTCTGAGACAATTAAGGTTATGAGAAAGACATAGCAACATGGACTATGTGGGGTCTTTTACAGAAGATATTTTCAGTTTCTCCCGACACAGACTTCCCCTCTCCCTTCCTTTCCCTCCCCTTCCCAGCTCTTCCTCTTTCAAACAAGCACTTTAGGTCACTGGGGACAAGAGTCTGCAGCAAGTGAAAGTGAAACTGAAACACTAGGTCTTCCTTTCTCTTCTTTCTCTGACTTCTTCATTTGCATAAATTAAAACCTATTCTAAACTGGCTTCTTTCTTTGGCATGAAAGTAAGTTCTTTAAGTGCTCATTAACTGCCCTGTCACAGCATCCTGTCTTCTAATTTCTTAACTTTTTGTCCCTCAACTTCCCATGGATAGCTCTTGTCAGAGAGATAGAATTTTTTTTTCTGTAAAACCTGAATTGGTAACCTTGGAAAGTCTGAATCACATCCAAAAGGAATTCATTACTGAGTGGGGTGACTTTGACTTTCATGAAAATGAATGCTCTGAAACCATCAGCTTTGGAAAATAATTCATTACACTTTTTTTTTTTCTGGTGGGGTGGATAAAGTGCCTTTCATAAAAGCACCTCTTGTATGAGTATCCTGCATGACCTATCTCTTATGAAAGAAAACGTTAGGACAGTCAGCTATTTGGAAACATTGTACGTATAAGCTTTTATGCTGACTTTCAGTGAGAACAAGATGAATCATGAATACTTAAATTTTTTCCCCATGGTTCTGCTTAAATCCTAGCTTAATTGTTTCAGAGTACGCACCTGGGAGACATTGTATGCAATATGAGTTTGGGAGTTGGAGCTTCCAAGAATTGTCCAGTTCAATGGCCAGTGGGACCATAGCTCCATGAATTTTCATCTCAGTCTCTCCTCTCATTATTTGGGCAAATACTTTCATGTCTCTTTTTCTCTCAAGGCAAAAAATGTTTACCACTAGCCCCAGTATTCTGAAGGTTAACAAAGGTTATGAGATTTTCCTTAATGTTAAAAAATTACAGAAAAGATAAAGTGTAAGACTCATGCACCTAATACTCAGATTAAAAACCTGTATTATTTCGTCCCATTTGCTTCGTATTTTTTTATATTAAATACATGAATAAAACAGGAATTAAGTGGAAATATTCTTTGTACTCCTACTCAATTGTATTCCTCTTTCTACCTTCCAAGAAGCACATACTTTCATAAATTCCAGTTTTTATATCTTACTATTTATCTTCAAACATTATGTCATATTTGAGGCAAAAAAATTCTAATTGCTCACCTAGTCATTGTTATTCCCTTTTAAAAATATTTTTTTATTTATATCAGAGGAAGCGAGAGAGAGAGAAAGATAGAAACATCAATGATGAGAGAGAATAACTTGATCTGCTGCCTCCTGCACACCCCCACACTGGGGATCCAGCCTGCTACTTAGGCATGTGCCCTGACTGGGAATTGAACTGTGACCCCTGGTTCACAGGTCGACATTCAACCACTGAGCCACGGCGGTTGGGCTGTAATTCCCTTTTTGCACTCTATCTGAACACTGGTCTTGTCCAGGAAACAGTGGCCCAGGAATTCCACTCACCCCTGCTCCCAGAGTCTGTTGCACCTAAAGAGTGGAGGGGTGGGTAAGAAGAATGTGATCTAGGTTTGGTCAAGGAGCTAAAAAAATAAGTTTAAAAGGTGGGGCTATTAGAAAAACCATTGTTTTCTCGATAAGAGGGGGTATATTCAGATTCATCTTTTATGGCCTCTCTCCTTGGATCTGAAGCAAGGATGCAATGTCATGCCAAAGCTATTGTCTTGTAACCTTGAGGATGAAAAAGAAGATAGAATGAGCCATGAGCCTTGAGAAAGGGACACTGGTTTGCAGGTTTGAGTCCACCTGAAAATAACTTTTCAGGTCACCCCAGCAAATGTAGACTAATTAAGCATATTTACACATGTTATGTACTCTGTTCCCCTTCTGGACCATCGGACATGGTTAACTGTATGAGTGCTCACTCCCTCCCTTGGTGGGACCTGACAGATGGCATCTTGGAGACACCTTCATTTGGATCACCTTCAGTTGAACTCTTACAGGACAAAATTATAAACCCCTATTTGGTTAAGCCACCATTGTTAAATTTCTTTAAATGCAGCCAAACACAATCCTAATTGGTAATGTATTGTTTTGTTGTTAAGATTTTTATAGAAATAGTGTTACCCCTACAAGTTGTTCTACATCTTGCTTTTTTCACTCAATATTGTGGTTGATCTCTCTCCATTTTGATACATATCTAGTTTATTTACTTTTAAATTTATTTTTTCATCCATTTCTCTTTCTTAATTTTAATTCTATTTTTCAATTATAGTTGACATTTGATGCTATATTAGTTTTAGATGTACAACATAGTGATTAGGCATTTACACACCTTACAAAGTGATCACTTCGGTAAGTCTAGAACCCATCTGACACCATACATAGATATTACAATATTATTCACTATATTTGCTATGCTGTATTGTACATCCCCATGACTATCTATTTCTTTTTTATGGGTATTTAGATTGTGTGTTATGTTTCACCATTATCAAAGGGTATTATTCTGCATAGCCCACCACAGACTCACAAACATGAGTTTGTCTAGAATATATGCTATATGTGGACTCTGATGGATCTTGTGGAGATTCTTAATTTGGGTCAAAGTGGTTTTTTATTTTTTAATAAAATATATTTTTATTGACTTCAGAGAGGAAGGGAGAGAGAGATAGAAACATCAATGATTAGAGAGAATCATCAATCAGCTGCCTCCTGCACACCCCCTACTAGGGATTCAGCCTGCAACTTGGTCATGTGCCCTGACTAGGATTGAACCATGACCTCCTGGTTCATGAGTCAATGCTCAGCTACTGAGTCACACAGGCCAGGCCTAAGTGGCTTTTTAAAAATGAATTGTTTGTGAATTTAGAGGAAGGTGGTTAAAGCAGCCTCCAGCACTCTTTAAAATATGTAGTGTGACATTTCCTTATTTTCTCCCCATATTTGTCAGGCTTCTGACAAAAAATGGAAACTAAAATCTGAAAAAAAAAATCCAGAAACACCAGTAATTGAGTAAGAAAGATTTTGATTTCCACCAGCTCCATGACAGTCCCAGCTATTCTCCTTTTGGCCATGAAACTCTCTCCAACAGGGATTTTCAACTGTGGCACTGTAGACACTTTAGGCTAGATCATTTTTTTGTGGGACCTGTCTTGTGCATCATAGGATTTTAGCAGCTTCTCTGGCCTTACTCATGGGCCTCTAACTAGGTACCATTAACACTCCTGCCCAGCTGTGACAACCAAAAATGACTCCGGACATTGCCAAAAATGGCTCCTGGGGTAAAGGAGGAATCTCCCCTGGTTGAGAACTACTGCTGTAACAGCAGCTAATCTTGTAGCATTTAGGGACAATGTAAATAAAGACTCTGATGAAGACAATGGTGGACCATGCAATTTTTTTTTAAAATGGCCATTTTAAGCCCATTTAAGAAAGCTACTGTAGTTCATGATTTGAATAAATCTATATTTTAAAACCTTAAGTTGAAAAAAATCAATTTAGGATATTTTCTAGAGGCCCAATGCAGGAAATTCGTGTAAGGGGCTCGGCCCTCCCAGCCCTGGCTTCATCTGGAAGGTCATCCAGCAGGTTGTTCTGCTGTTCAGCCTAATTAGCATATTAGCTCTTTGTTATCTATACTAATAACAGCCTAGGTGGTCGTCATGCCCTCACGCCATGATACCCTCACGCTGTCACAAGGAGGAAGCCTGCGGAGTGGGCATGCATGGGTGGGTGGGGCTGTGTGCGAGGCGCACATGGGTGGGCGGGGACTTGATGCTGCATGCGCACTGTGGAAATGGGGCCTGGCGGCCACTCCGTGGCAAAACCTGGGTGCCCGCTGCTCTGCTGCCATGGAGGCAGGGCCCGGCAGCCGTTCCACACAACGAGGCCTGGGGGGCCCATGGCTCAGTGCACTGCAGAGGCAGGGCCCCCAGCTCGGGCCTACCTCTTTGGGGCAATCCATCGAAAAGCCCCAGAGTCCCGGGTCTCATGCAATTTTGCGCGCTGGGTCACTAGTATAGGATAATACCTCTGTAAAATAAAAATACAAGAATAATAGTTGCATTTATTCAGTGCTGGAAATTTTCCTAAAAATAATATGCATGCCTACTTGTTTAATCTTCATAACCTGTTTGTGATATAGGTACTATTTTATACCCATTTTACAGGTGAGAAAACTGAGAAACAAGGTTAAAACTTACTCTTCATACAGATTCTCTTTAAAGTTCTCACAACAAGCCTTCACTGTACATGCAACTACCATCATTTTATACTAGTAGATTAATAAGTTGAAACTGATATTAAGAAACCTAGCAAGAATCCCATAGTATTATATTGTGAAGTGATATATGATGTGGATTAATATGCTCATACCCACAAACATGATACAAATCAGAACTGACAGCTACTATCAAAGCTATTTACCATTAGAAATATGGATCCCTCAAAAGGAACTTAGTAATTTTTTTGTAAATATAGAAAAATTTGATTGTATAATTTATCATAGGTTATAATTACATCTGAGTTAAAAATTTTCAACTTTCTTCCTTAACCCCACACTCTTTCCAGTGGGGATTTAGGTAGGACAGCTAAGTAGATGTATAAAGCTAACTAAACATAATAAAATGTGGATTCAGAAATGATGATGAGAAAACAGTATAAGGACTTATAGATGGCTATGCAAAGGCTGTGAGAATTTTTCTGTCTCATAACCAGTCTGAAAAGGAAACCTGGTCAATTATATAGTTCCCAGTGCCCATTGGAAAAATAAAATTAACCAAATTTCATTACCCAGAAGTACCACTGTTCCTGATACTAAGATCAGAGAAAAATTTCTCTCATTGTGCCTAACAGAGTTACACTGAACATAGTGTACTGAACAGCATCCTCAATAGCTTTCAAACAATAAATGCAGTGATGACAAGACCAGGTGTTTGTATTCCAGCTCAGGGAAAGAAGGGTTATCAATTCTGAATTGTCCTTTTTATGTTATTTGTAATTTTATTCTCTCATAAATATTTCTAAAGTCATCAAAGTATCAAATGATAATTTCACAAATTATCCTTATGGGAATTTTTGTATGATTCTTTGGGATCACCATCAATCTCCACTTGACACTCCCTTTATAAGCCTTTAGACAAGCTTATTTATTTTTAATATACTTTGTTTTTGAGGGTTTGAAAATTCCTTATTGTGTCTATTCTCCTGAAATTACTGTATTGAGCCATTATAGGGTCACTGTGGTTTGTGCTACTAATTTAATAGCTATTTACATAACTTTATTTCCCCAGCCTGCTCAGTTGCTTATATGCTGTAAGGCTCAGAGCACTTTATAAATTAATAATTTTTAAAAAGCCTACAATAATAGTTGCAAAACCCACAGTGGGCAGATTTTACTTTCTGTTTCAACTTGTTAGCACAGGTCTATTAGCAACCTGAACAATGGTGAGAATTATAGTGGTTTTTCTTGCATTACATCTTGAAAGAAGATTCAGCGGGGGGGTTGGGGGGGAGTGAGGTGAAAATAGTCGAAACTTCTTGTTCTTTCTGTAATTCAGAAAGTACTGATATTTATTATTATTATCATTAATACTGTTATTATCATTACAAATAGTGAAAGTAGGGATGCATAAATAAAGTCTGCCCCAGGGGCAGCCTGAAGCTATATTCCAGCAACTTACTGTGCTTCAGTATTATGAGAATTTTTATCCATCATCAATAAAAAATGAGCAGAGCAGTTATTATGGCAGTTGCCACAGTCAAGACAGTTTCTGCTATTACATCTCTGAGTAAAAGGGTGATATACTCTCCATTATACGATGTCAACTCATCCACCTTTCTGACATTAAAGTATAATGTACAATCTTTACATGGATTCTTCCCTAGTGAAGTCACATTTCCATGAACTTGGGGCAAGGACACAATGGGGCTAAATTAACTGTGGGCAGAAAGTAAAGTATATTACTTTTTTTAAAAAAATAAAAACCAATAGCAGCACTGAGCTACCTTCATTTCTTTTTTTGCAGAGAAATGAATTTGAAATACATTTGATAATATAAATATTTTACAGAGCAGGCTGATGCTTACCAGTGGTGGGATTATGCCAGACCAATGCCCTTGATGCTCCACTAGGTGGGCACACTCTCTGGAAGCACAAAAGAAGCAAATACTAGTATTTCTCTCCCCCAAGTTCTCCAGTACCACGGATATGCAAGAGCAGGCTGAACAAACTGCTGCTGCAGCTGTCTCCCCAGAAGCAGGGTAACTGTGGGTGGTTCTCAGAATATCAAAGGCCCCATCCTTATACACTGATATTTTTCTTCCTTTAAGCCCATTTTATTTTATTTTGAACTTTTTAAAAATAAAAAAAACACCTAATTATTATTGCTTATGATCATTAAAGGGATATATCAGTAGAAGCTTCATGGGTAACTCATTAAAGAGTATGTGTGGGGAAGTTCAAAAAGTCCAAAATTTGGAAAGGAAGACCCCTATTCAAATCCAGCCTACTTAGATGTGTTACTTTGGCAAAATGTCTTTCTCACTTTTCAATAGATAGTTTTAAGCATTTTTTGATCAGTTCAGAATGATCCCCACTTCTTTGGGAACTATGTCTGTCTGTCTGCATACTCTTTACTCATAGCTAATTGGATCTTACCCATCAGATTTTCTCCCCCAGCAGGGTTGATAAAAGGAAAATGTGGAAAGCTTCATTCTGCCATGTGGGCAAAGGAGCAGAAAAGCCTAATCTGCAGAGAGAAAATAATGTGGCAGAGAGGAAGAGAAGAGCGAATATAGGAAAGGGAGACTGAGTCTTAGTGCATTCTTGAGCCATCCTGGGCAAGGGGGAGAGTCATCTTGGCAGTGTTCCCATCCTACCTGAGATATGAGATCCCACCTGGGATTTGGCTGCACATGTACATTCTGGTTTGTGAGACACTCTATGTGATAATGCTGAGACCTTTAGATCCTGTGTGTCTTTGTTTCCTGCAATCACAAGAGTACTAAGACACTTTGAAGTCTTGGTTTTTCTTTTCTTTTTTTTTTTTTTTTTTTTTTTTTTTTTTACCACAGAACCAGGAATTCCTGACCCACTATCATCACAGGCTTATTGTGAGGAGAAATTAAGTTGATAGACAAGGACATTCTTTGTTTTTAACCATTGACAAGCTCATTCATTTGATCAACAAATGTTTAACGGGCATCCATCATGTGCAGCCTCAATAATGCAATAACATTTGAGACATGAAGGAAATTAGGGAGTGAGATAGGGGGACACCTGGACAACAGCATTCCGGCAAAGAGAAAGTAAATTCAGAAGCCCTGAGGAAGGAGTGGATGTGTTATGTTTGTAGAACAGAAAGACCAGAGTGACAGTAGGAAATGAGATTCTGTAGTGGCTGCTGTGTTATGGTAAAGATTTTAGTTCTATTCCAGATGAGATGGGAAGCTATGGGAGGCTTTTGAGCAGAGGCATGACATGATTTGACTTCCACAGTACAGAAATTATTGGGATACCATGTTAAGATTAGATATGAGAAGGGAAAGGTGAAGCAAGGAAATATATTCTGAAGCCAGGTCAGAGATGTTAGTGGTTTTGATAAGAATGGTGGCTATTGAGGATAAGGAAGTGCAAGATTCTCATTTCATTTGAAGGCAAAACCTATAGAGTTTCCTGATGGCTTAGAGATGGATTTGAGAAAAGACAAATGTAAAAAAAAAGAATAAAGATATTGGCCAAATAGAAAGATATAGATGTTGTTGTAAGATGGGGGAAAATTACAGGACCAAAAATGATTTAAGTGGGAGGAAATAAGTGGATATGGTAACTATTAGACATTGTGTAGAAAAGTCAAGTAAGAATTTGTATATGTGAGATTGGAGGTTGGGAGAGAGCTCTAAACTGGAGATATGGTTTATATTCCTGCCTCCTTCCCACAATCCCCTTTACCACCAAAGAAGCATCCCACATGGGCCTGCTAGGAGATTAATATTTTCAGTCAGTGGGATTTAGAATTAAGGAGATTAGATAGCATGATACTTTAAGATCAAAGTGTTTAGAAGGGAAGCAAGAGAATTAATTAAAATCTCGAATGACCTTTTTTGGCTTTCTGTAATTAATTTCGTTCAACAATTTTTTATCTTTGAAGAAACTATGATCAGTAGCAAAATATTTTATATCTATATCTATATATATATATATTTATTGGAAACACTTGGGACTTCTGAGTCAGAATACAAACAGAGAGATCATATCTGATAATAATTAACAAATTATTCTTGATGCATGAATTATTAGATGAACAGAGCAGTCATTAAACATTTATCAAGCACTGATTTTGTGCTGCTTAGTACAGACTAACAGGGCTAAGACTAATAAAACTCAGTCTCTGCCTTCAAGGGGTTTAGAGCAGAAAGAATGAAATCTGGCATATTCCCAAAGTCAACTCAAATAAATTGTAAATTTGCAAAATGTCTTTGTTTCTTTTCCACCACCATATTCAGAATTTAACTTACAGCATATCCACTCTCCAAACCAATCTGTAAACCAGAGAGATTGGGCAGCACGGCATACCCCAAAAATACGTGAAAATAAACATCACTTACGTTTGAGATATAGAATATAGCAGAGAACCATAAGGCAATGAAGTTTGGGATAAAGAGCACCAAAACAGCTAAATTCTTATCTTATTTAGTATGTCATTTATCAACTATGTCATGAATGATAAATACTATCATTAATATGGAAACCCTTCAATGCCTCATAGATGCAAGAGAGCAATTATCCTGCACCAAAGTCTTTAGAAATTTCTATCTCCAAGTTTTCAAACCTTCTTTTTTGCTTTACATAGCTTAGTTTTTCCAATCCTTATTTTTGTGCAGTTTACATACCCTTCAAAATATTTTAATGTTATCACACATGATACCAACACACATGACACTGATGAACCCAGCAAATATTAACTGGACACTTACTGTGCTCTGCAATGGTGACAGAAAGAATAAGACACAGCCCCCCTCCCCCCCCCCCGTTTTTTAAACAGGGAGGAGAAACCACATAAACATAATAAATTTCATAAATTGCAAATGTTTGCATGAGATATTATGAGAGTCAAGAAAAGGTACTTATCAACCCAAGCCTTTGGTGAAGGTTTGCTTAGGGAGTCTTAGAAGACAAGTGGGAGTTCCCCAGGCCAAGAGACAAGAAGGCCATGGTAGGAAGAAAGATCATTCCTATTAGAGAGAGCAATAAGAAATGTGTCAACTGCCTGAGATTAAGTCCTGTTAAAATAGAAAGTTCATGACAGGGGTCATGAGAGTTGGAACTGGAAGGGTAAGTTATTGTCAGATCATGGGGAGGGGGTGTCTGAAGTCTAAACTTAATTCTTCCTTAAGCCAACTCAAATCCTCCTTTATTTGGGGGGGGGACTAGGGGGAGATTGGGGGAGAAGAGCATATTAAAGAACTAAGAACTAAATAAATGACTTTATACAACTATAGTGGTTTCTTCTTTTATGTTGTTCTGATGCCTGGAGAGAAATTATGCAAAAGGAGGAAAATTAATCATAAGAAAGTGCTTATTTTATTTAAAAGTCATCAGAAATAGTGATACATGTTACAAGCATCTTTTAATTGATTATTACAGGTTACAATAAAAAGCATAAATATTTAGTCAATGACCTCTGGGATCCGTTAGAACAGTTGTAAAATTCTGTAATTATGACCTTGTTTTTTGTCTCATCTGTGGAGTTACCAGAGGGGAAGTATCTCTAAAGAAGGAATTAAAAAATCAGTCTCAGCTTGTGTTGCAATAATATCTCTCTGTTCTTAGAGGTCATTTTAGAACAAATAATGCAGCTATTTACCAAAGGTTTCTCAAAAATGATTTCAATTTTCAAGAAAGTACATTATAGGAACTCATGAGGTTAGCCAGACAGAAGCTTATAAAAATATTAATTTAAATAATATAACAAAGTAAGTTTACTATAGCTATATGTACGTGTGTATGTGTGTGTATAAACATAAAATACATATATATGTAAATATTTAAGCCATACCACATTAGTGATTTTTATGATGTGTGTCTGATTCTATGACTAAAAATGAATCAATTTTTAGTCATATAGTTTTGATCTGATACATTTTTTAAATTATTCCCCAAATCTTATAATTACTGAGACTGCTGACCAGAGCTATTTGAAAACTCTTTGTAGTTCAGGTTACTTATCATCATGTTGGATAAAAATAGGCAAATGACATCTGCTCCCTTTTAAGAAATAGAGTTTCCGGCTTCATCTAACCCAATTAACTGGTTAGAGTAACCATCCATAAAAACAGAAACTAGCACTTCAAGATCCATTAGCAGGGCCCCATGAAGCTGCTCTCCTTAGCTGGCTGATATCTCTTTCTAAGCCTAAGGATCCTGAATTTGTGATAGGCCCCATTCAAGTTTCCTTTTGCCTTTAATTATGTAAGTGGTTAGACTGGGTTGCTAATGAGGTTAAATAATGAGGTGATGTCCTAGGCAGGTTTTCTTGTTATAGTTGTGTTCTTTCCAATAAGCCATCAAAATGAAGAAGATAGTCAGTTGTAGTTACTATATCTATGTTCTCTCCTAGAAAGCACCTTCTAACTTGTTTTGTTTCTTTTAATCAAACACTGAATTTTTTTTATCAGCACAGAAGTCTTCTTTTTTTTTCACACTGGTCATGCCATGAGTTCACAGGGAGTGGGTTCCAGCAGCTCAGGCTCCTTTCCATTGGTTCACAGAGTGTGCTTCTCTGGGTGGAGCAGGCTGATGTTTCAGATGAACCCAGATATCTTTCTCTTTGGCTCCTTCTTTCTCTGATAATTTTCTTCACATGTTTCAGGAAGCTATCTTGGCTCTTAGAGTGCTTACTATGCTCAATATGTACAACATTAATTCCCTTGGCAAGAATCTTGCCCTTAACTTGTTTGTTTATAGCAATGCCCACCACATGCTGGGTGACATTGTAGACTCTTCTAGTTTTGCCATGATAAGATTTCTGGGACATTCCTTTTTGAAGAGTGTCCATTCCCTTGATGTCCACAATATCACCTTTCTTGTAGATTCGCATGTATGTGGCTAAAGGAACAACTCCATGTTTTCTAAAAGGTCTGGAGAACATAGAGTTGCATGCCTCTCCCCTTTCCCTTTGTTTAGTCATTTTCTGGCAGGAAATAAGTCACACACTGAATTTTAAATATTTGTTTTATAGACTACTAGTTCGCAAGAAAGTATATTGCTTAAAAAGAAAAGGACAGGAGGCTCCAAAGTTAACATTTGCATGTTGCATGAATGGCCCACTCAAGAAGACCATTAACACATTAAAGGTTCTGAGAGTTCTAGCAGTAAACAAATTGTTTGCCTTCATTTAACCAGAATTATCAAGATTATCTGATCAAGAAAGGTTTATTTTTTTTCTTTAAACTATATTAACACTATATGAAATTCCACAATTTTGAAGATGAGTAATATTAAATCAGAATCTTGGAGTCCACAGTGTTCAAAAGTTATTCATTGCATAGATCTACCACAAAGTCCATTTGACAGATAATTAGAGGGTCATAGATATCATTATAAGGTTGGCTTGCTCCAGCTGCAAAACTGTAAGTGGCAATAAGGTTTCCTTATTTCTATCCCAAATCATCTCATTGTTTTTGTTTTTTAAAGATTTTTGAGAGGTAGATAAAGAGAGAGAGAGAGAGAGAGAGAGAGAAACATCTATATGACAACAACTTCTATCAGCTGCTTCCTGCATGCCCCCTACTAGGGATTGAGCCTATAATCCGGGCATGTGCCCTGATCACGTCTGGAACCAGCAACCCTTCAGTGCACAGAACAACGTCCAATCAACTAAGCCACACCAGCCAGGGCCAGATCATCTCATGGTTAACTAAAAAATTATTGGTTAGTTACCCAATGATATTCTAAAATACTTATCTAGAGACATAACTTGCTTTATACTAGATTTGGAATGAGAGAATATGTATAATTTTCTATCTAATAACAAATTTCCAAACAGAAGCAAAATGGAGTGGAGTTTACATTTTTACCATACACACAGGTTCAAGATCATAGCAGTAAGAGGTAAAATATAACATTAGGTATTACAAATGTCCTAATGGGGCTCACAAAGATAAATCCCTGCAGAGATGAGAAATAGAATGGAAAAGCATAGTGGTAAGCAAGACTGAATCCATGAGTCTAGATTTGGTTGTAGTAGCTGCTGATGGAAAATTACAATAATTATAGATTATTTTAGGACCAAAACTAGAATCATTACCTGAAAACGCAGGGTCAGAGTAAAGTTCTCCTGCTCATGAAAAAAATAAAGCTGGGGAAATAAAAACAAAAACAAAAAAAAACAACTGCTGAGTTGCTACCTGGAACTACGGTATTATAGAAATGAGGGAAGGCCATGACTCAAATGAAAAAATAGTTCCAATTTACTATAACAAGAATCTATTAACACAAAAACATACACAAATTAACCAGGGCCAATGAGAGATGAATCAGACTGAAGCACAGACTCTGAAAATAAATAATATAGCCAGCAAAATTTTAAAAATAATAATACCCATTAGGTGAAACAATTCTAAAGATGTTTTCTAAACTATCTAAACAATTCTAAACACTGTAAAAGAGGGAAGGAGGGAGGGAGGGAGGGAGAGAGAATTAGATGACTATACTGAGGAATTCACAAAGAGAAACAGAAATTTCTAAAGGACAAAGACAAGCAGCTAAGAACTATGGAGGATTGATTTAAGAATTCCAGAATAAGAGAATAGAAGAAATGATAAAGAACAATATCTGAACAGATATAACTGAATTATTCAAAAGTGAAAAAAGACAAAATGTTCATAACAAATTATTGAATCCTGAGAAGTGTGCAAAAGAAACATAAAGCTAGAACTAAAACTTTGAAGATATTACAAACAATTCTAAAAGCTGGAGGCAAAACGTTATCTGCAGAAAACTGTCAGGAGAGTTGTCTTTAGCATAAAAACAAAACAAAACACAAACACACGAAAAAAGAAACCCAGAAGACAATGGAGTTATATATTTAAGATGCTGAGGACAATACATGTGACTCAAATTTTATACCCAATCTATATAATAAAAGCCTAAGCGGCCATTACAGTGGAACAACCAGAACAACCGGTCACTATGATACGCATTGACCACCAGGGGGCAAATGCTCAATGCAGGAGCTGCCCCCTGGTGGTCAGTGCGCTCCCACAGGGGGAGCACCACTCAGCCAGAAGCCGGGCTCACAGCTGGTGAGTGCAGTGGCAGTGGCAGGAGCCTCTCTGCAGCAGCGCTAAGGAGCAACAAGCCAAGCGGTAAGGAGTGAGGGGTCCCAGACTACAAGAGAGATGTCTGACTGTCGGCTTATACCCGAGGGATCCCAGACTGCAAGGACTGTGAGGAGAAAGAAAATTAATACCTGGGTGCATTAGAGGGAAACTACAAAACAAACAAACAAACAAACAAACAAATAAACAAACAAAAAAAAAGGGCAGAGAACATCTTAAAAGTAGTCAGAAGAAAACCGGCAGGTAGACATCCCTCATAGGGTCCTGGACTGCGAGAGGGCACAGGCCGGGCTGAGGGACCTGCCCCCCCACCCCCGAGTGCACAAATTTCGTGCACCAGGCCTCTAGTTAAATTATAATAATGAAAGCAAAATGAAGACGTTTCCAATATACAAACACTGAAATTGTTAACTACCACAAATACTCAGCTTAAAAAAAATGAAAGATTGTCATCAAGCACAGAAGTGAACTCAGAAATTGATCAAATATGTCATTCAGTTTAATTATTTATTAACTGCATAACAAATTTACTGTTTTATGTATTTTTAGAAATGTAAAATATAACTTTAATTGAAAATAGTAGATAATAGGTTGATATGATTAATGTATAGTTAAATTATTATAGGTTCTGTATTGTCTAAGAGAAGGGAGTAAAGGTTGCATAGCTGTAGAATATGTTAGAAAATAAAATTATATATAGTATGTCTTTTAAAATTCCAGAACATCTAGTAAAATAATAATAAAATTTAGAGCCTCTAAACCTGTAGACAAAAATAAAATGGACTTTTTATCAATTCAAGAGGGAGCAGGAGCAAAGGATTAGGATGTAAACAGAATACACAAAATAAGATGATAGAAATAAAACTAAATAGACCAATCAATATAATAAATGTAATAAATTTTACATTTAACAAAGCTAACAAACAACAAAAGACTGTGATTTATAAAATTAGGTTTGGAAAACAAAACCCATCTAAGACAAAACTAGCTTTAGAAGTGAAAAATATTATAAATCATACACTAAACAATTTTATATATTATATATAATTTATATTATATAATATGATATATATACTATACTATAATATACCCTTCATAATTTATGATATGTAATTTATGATATATATCTTATATATAACATATTGTGTTGTTCTACCACTGTTTTTTAACTCAACCTTATGTTTTTGGTATTTATTTATCTTGATATATGCAGCTCTAGTTCATTTATTTAAGCTTCTGTACTTAATATTTGTAGGCTATTATTTTATACTAGAGGCCCAGAGCACGAAATTCATGCATGAGGGGGGGATCCCCTCAGCCCAGCCCGTACCCTCTTCAATTCGGGAACCCTCGGGGGATGTCCGACTGCCGGTTTAGGCCTGATCCCAGGGATCGGGCCTAAACCGGCAGTCGGACATCCCTCTTACAATTCTGGATCACTGGCTCCTAACTGCTCACCTGCCTGCCAGCCTGGTTGCCCCCAACTGCCCCCCTCTGCTGGCCTGGTCTCCCCTAACTGCCCCCCGCATTGGCCTGGTCACCCCCAACTGCCCCCTCCTACTAGCCTGATCGCCCCTCACGGCCCCCTCCACCGCTGGCCTGGTTGCCCCACTCAGCCTGCTTGTTCAGTCGTTTGGTAGTCCCTCACTAACTCCTCTGCCGGCCTGGTCATAGGCAGCCATCTTGTGAGGGTGTGAGGGTTAATTTGCATATTACCTCTTTATTATATAGGATTAATAATAACTACAATAACTGTAATTTATTTACCCATTCTCTTTTGGAAAGCTTTTTAGATTATTACCCATTGTATTGCTCTTATACACCATGATATAATTCACAGGTAAATATCATTTTGCACATTTTATAAATTTTCTAGATAATATACCTAACGGAGGAATCGTAGCATCATTAGGTATACACTTCCTCAATTGTACTGGATACTACCCAAATGCTAAACAAAATGTTTGTAGTTGTAGCAATTGACACTCCCACCAATACTGAAAATTCTAAATTTTGTAAGCTTTATTTTTGTCAATATTTGATATTGTCATACTTCTTAAATTTTATCAACCCTATGTACATAAAATGTTTTTCATTTTTGTTTTGGTATTAATTGTGTATTTTTCCCTTAAGTACTAGTCAGGTTTAATATCTATTAATATGCTTATAGGTTTTCTCTTATGTGAATTGCGTTTTCATATTATTATCCCATTTTTCTACTGTATTCTTTTAAAGTTGAACTGTTCTTGCCCTAACTGGTTTGGCTCAGTGGATAGAGCATCGGCTTGTGGACTGAAAGGTCGCAGGTTTGATTCTAGTCAAGGGCATGTACCTTGGTTGCGGGCACATCCCCAGTAGGAGGTGTGCAGGAGGCAGCTGATCGATGTTTCTCTATCATCAATGTTTCTAACTCTCTATCCCTCTCCCTTCATCTCTGCAAAAAAGCAATAAAATATATTTAAAAATAAATAAATAAATAAAGTTGAACTGTTCTTGATTTATTAAACCAGTATTGTGACATGTATATTACATCATTTAATTTCTCTTTCTATTATTTTATTTAGAAACTTTATATCTATGTTCATAATTTTCACTTTTTTTAAAAGTCCTTGTCTGATTTTGGTTTCAGTTATTATTTATCTAAAATGAATTGGTAACTGATTTTCCCTCTTTTCCTATTCTGTTCAGTATTTTGTATGTTGGTTTTTTTGAAGGTTGGACAATATTTACCTTGTGAGCAGAGTTTATTCTGTTTTGTTAGAAGAAAGGAAGAGAGAAATGGGACAATATTTTTATTATAAATTTATTTAAAAGCTAATGGTTTATTACACTTCTGTTCTTTTTTAAAATTTGTATATTATTCTAGAAATATTTATACTTAATCCAAGTTTTCATGTTTTTAACTTAACTTTGTAGTATTCTCTTATGATTTTAAAAATGGATACAGTGTCTGCAGTCGTGTCCCTTATCTCCTATTTTAAACATTTTTTTTCATTTTTCTTGCTCACTCTATTTTATTGGTTCATTAAAAAACTATATTTAATTTTGTTGATCCTTTCTTTTGTTTCTTTGACACATACTTTAATTTTTCTTATTTTTGAAAATTTCTTCTACCGAATTAAGAGTTTGTTCTTTGTTTCTTTCTTAGCTTCTTGAGTTAAAAGCTCAACTCATTTATTTTCAAATATTATTGTATATATGGAATACTATCAATAACATATATTAAAAGAAAATAAAGTCACTTAAAACTGTAAATTTATTCTAGTTACAATCTTAGATGTTATAATTTTATATTTAATATTCTTATTTTTCAACTCTAAATATTTTTTAATCTCTATTTTAAATTTAGAAGTGCCTTCCTAAGTTTCCAAATTTTCTAATTTTATCAATTTATTACTGAACTATTAATTTAATTTAATTTTACTAATAGAGAGAGTGGAATGTCTGAGCTCAATTTTGATACTTATTTCCTGTGTACTTGAAAGTATATTTTCTATTTTTTGGTGTAAAGTTCTTTCTCTCTCTCTTTCCCTCCCTTTCTGTGTGTGTATACAGTGTTTCATTCAAAACATCTATATCCTAATTACTTTTGGCGGCTTGGCCTATGAAGTTTCTTATAGACTTGAGTTAATATATCCCATCATGAGTGTTAGTTTGTAAAATTTAACTTTACATTTTGTCAGTTTTTGCTTTATAGGTAAAGACTATATTTTTAATTGCAGACAAACTCATGATTCTTACATATTCCTTGTGAATTATTTTTTTTCTCAGTTATTCTTCCCTTAAGTTTTATTTGTTGACATTTCTATAAATTCAAAATTCTTACCACACAAACAAAAACCACTCAGTGAGGTATCCTAAGTTGTATGTTCACAAATACAAGAGACACTTCCAGGATCATGCCATCATGATCTCCAAATTGCCCTCAGAGTCCAGAATTGTAGCATGTGAAGGTGCTGTTGAAGACTATTTATTACATTTCACAGAGTGCAGTATATTAAGTCTTGGGAGAAACTTTTCCTTGGACAGAATACTGAGAATATTTGGGCTTCCCTTCCCCTAAGGGAAAAATTCTGAATTATCATATTAGGTCCAGTTTTTACTTTCTATTATTAATTAGAAACCACAGAGCCACATCTGTGGTCCTTTCCCTATAGTGTGTGTTTTGAGTACGAATTGAAATCTTAGCTTAATTTTATTTATTTTAAGTACTTATTTTAACATAAATTATTTCCCCCTATGTACTTTAAAATTTTATTTAATATTGAATCAACTTCTCAAAGCCTTCCTGGACTATAACTAGGTAAAATGTATTAAATACATGATGAATTTGATGCAGTGATTTTTGTTTAAAATGTTTGTTGTGTGTGTGTGTGTGTGTATGTGTGTGTGTGTGTTGTTTTTTTCAGTCATTCTGCTGTTTGTATGCAAGGAGAGATTTTCATGACAAGTGACAATAAGTTCCTTTTCCAGTCATAAGTGGCATGCTATTCTGCAGCCTAATGTACTATTCTGTTCTCTGTAGGGGAATGTGAAATCTTGGTGACTTTAACTAGGATAAGCAGCTTTATGAACCTTCATAGGACCCCAAAACCCTTCTGCATGGAAAAAACACACATCAAGATGTAGGTGAAAGGGAAGGCAAAACAAGTTTTCTGACTCTTTTTTGAGCATCTTGTATTGAAGTGATGATGTTTGCAGGTTTCTTACATTATGTCATATTTTATTTTATTAGGATTATTTTATTTTATTATTATTTCATTATCTTTTACTACATTGACTTATTGCAATTAAGTTATAATTGATAGAAGCTCTGGTTTCTCTTGCTCCCGCTACATGCCTTTCATCTGTACACACACATATACATACATCTTTAAAATAACTATGAATGATCTGCAAACTACTTACCCTGTTTTCCATTTCAGTCTCATTAAAATTTCCAAAATCTACTCTAGAGTTCAAGTTTTCTCAAAGATCAGTGCAGACTTCACTTACCATTGGGTTTTGTTGATCTATCCTTCAAGAAGCTAATTTAAATTTCTCCCTGCTCAGTAATACTGTAAGTCACTACTCTATGTCAATATTTGCTTTGAGTTCTTTTCCACTTGATGGAGTTCGTGAAATGTGTAAAGCATTTTCTTGGTTCTTCAAGAGTGAGTTATATATGTATGTAAAAACAAAAAGGAAATGAGTATAAACTTTCCAAAGGCCTTTCTAAAATGAATGATCATTTTATTATTTTCTCAGATAAAATTAACTCAGTCACTTGAAAGAATTACAACACTCATATTTAATGCAAAGTATTGAGATGAGAGAATGAAATATATCTGTATTTATAATTCATCATAAAATTTTATATTCAATTTTCACTTTGCCAAAATGCATTCATCACTGTGTTTCAGAAAACTAGGGGAATTCTTAATACCTCATGAATAAAAATCTGAGGGGAAAGAATTCCCTCTGGTAGCAGTTTTATTTCAATACAAGTTGTATCTTCAATTTTTTTGATGCAGGCAAAACTCCCAATGAAAAAGTTTAAATGTTGCAATGTCCTCTTACTATTTAAAATATAAGAGCAGTAACTCCCTAGACTTAGAAACATAGCTACAACAGCAACCTCCCACCTCAGAGCCCATCAACTTTAGGGGCTGCCTATAGGTTGACAGGAGTTGGCCAGTGAAAGAATAACATTTCTGAGAGTTCATTTTACTCTTGAGTCACTTTTGCATGAAATGATAGCATCCCTTTTGGGGATGGGCCTCAATGCATCTTTCTGTAAATTACCATATATCAGTCTTGATTCAATAGACTATGAAATATAGGTGCTTGTTATTGGCAAGAATTTAGGGGATTTTTACAAAGGAAAATAATGCTCTGCAGCAGAACATTTTAAAAGAATTAAGAGTTATGGGGCTACAAGGAGAAACTCACCACTTCTTCCCTTGAAAAACCCCTTCCTTTATGATCTTTTCCAGCTCTCCCACTTACAGCCTTCTAATTCTGTTGAAGAATAGTTGTAAAAATAATTTCAACTCAGACTTCTTTGATTCAACTCACATAATTAATTTAACATAGCTCCAGGTTTCTTTTTCCTTAAACCACACTTTTCCCCTAATTGCCTGACTTTCTAATAAGAATTGGAATCTTCCATTGGGTCCTCTCAGAGCCTGATTTTATCTGTATTATAATATTGAAGACTGGAATGTTGGATTGCATTTTAACTTATTTTATATTAAAACTTCGTAAATATGGTTCCTATCTGATATTTTATTCCTTTAGTAGCTAGGAAACCATGGAGACAAAGCATAGAACGCTTTGGTATAATCAAGAGTATTTGTCTCCATCCTTAACTGTAATAAAAGCATCTCTGAAATAAAATTGTATATCTAAAGCACAATTGCGTGTTTTTAACATTTTTTTATTACTGTGTTTACTTTAGATGTTGTTTAAAGGGTTCCAAATGGAAAGTGGACTCGCCGTTTAAGGAAACTGTGGCAGAAATCCACCCCAAAATTCACACATACACACAGGCAAATACAAATAGAGGTTCAACAAAGAGCCATTTAGCGCAAATGAGGTCTTAATAAGGTATAAATAAGAATTTAGTTTGGAAATAAAAAATGGTAGTGTGGTTTCCCAGAGGAAAATACTGTCCACTGGAAAAAGATCACCAGGAAAGAGTCACACCGCTGACCAAACTATTTTCTACTTTCCTTTTTTCCCCTCTTGCCATAAAGGAGAAAAAAGCAAGTGGAAACCAAATAAAAAATAAATAAGCCCGGGGACCTAAAATTGAGACAGAAATGAAGAAAATTAGAATCCCCAGAACCAGATAATGAGACAAAAAGTTAAAGTAAATATGATCATTACTCAATATCTTCACTCTAGCAAACTGAACTTTAGGCAGTAAATTGCCTAGAGCTGTGAATAAAATGTGTGGCTACAAAGAAGATAACTTTAAAACTTTTCATTTATGAATGAAAAACAAGCCTGAATTAGGTGAAAAGTCACTAACAATGGAAAGATCCCCAGCAAATCTAATCACCTGATCCAATCACCCCAGAGAACTGGGGATCACAGGAATTCAGTGGTATGTCCAACTTTATACAGCTTTTAATATTAGTTATGAAGGAAGTAGCTAATAATGAGAGGATCTGCATACCAGCAAGAGTAGAAGTAAGTAAATATAGAATTGACCCTCTGATTCAGCAATTCCTTTCCTGGGTATAGACCCCAAGTGTTCAAAATAGGTCTTCAAATAGAAACTTTTGCGCAATTATTTTTAGCAGCTCTATTCACAATAGCCAAAAAGTAGGAACAACCCAAATTTCTATTAAGAGATGAATATTAATGGAATATTATTCAGCCATTAAAAAGGAATGAACTTTGAAAACATTATGCTAAATGAAACAAGCCATACACAAAAGGCCACACAATATGTCCATACAATGAAGTACTGTACGGCTTTATAAATGAATGTTGAATATCCTATATAATAAAGAGGTAATATGCAAATTGACCATCACTCCAACACACAAGATGGCCGTCCCCATGTGGTCAAAGATGGCTACCACAAGATGGCTGGCACAGGAGGGCAGTTGGAGGGGACCAGGCCTGCAGGGGAGGGCAGTTGTGGGCAACCAGGCCTGCAGGGGAGGGCAGTTGGGAGGGACAAGGCCTGCAGGGGAGGGAAGTTGGGAGGGGGACCGGGCCTGCAGGGGAGGGCAGTTGGGGGCAACCAGGACAATAGGGGAGGGCAGTTAGGGGTGACCGGGCCAGCAGGGGAGCAGTTAGGTGTTGTTCAGGCTGGCAGGGGAGTGGTTAGGGGGTGATCAGGCTAGCAGGCAGAAGCGGTTAGGGGCAATCAGACAGGCAGGCAGGTGAGCAGTTGGGAGCCCGCAGTCTTGGATTGTGATAGGGATGTCCAACTGCCCGTTTAGGCCCGATCCCGGTGGACATCCCTCGAGTGGTCGCAGATTGGAGAGGGTGCAGGCTGGGCTGAGGGACACACCCCCCTCTCCCATGCACAAATTTCATGCACTGGGCCTCTAGTCTCTATATAATGCTATGAAGTGGTACTAGTGAAAGTTCAGAAACAAACAACCATTATGAAGTTAAGTGAGTATACTATATTGAAGATTATATATGACTTTATTTTAAAAATCAAATTTAGTGTCTTAAAACAATAATTATTCATTATTTTCTTGTGTTCCTATGGGTTGACTGGGTGGTTCTTTTACTTTTTAAAAAAAATATTTTTATTGACTTCAGAGAGAAAGGGAGAGAGAGAGAAAGATAAAAACATCAATGATGAGAGAGAATCATTGATCAGCTGCCTACTGCATGCCCCCCTACTGGGGATGGAGCCTGTAACCCTGGCATGTGCCCTGACCGGAAATCAAACCACGACCTCCTGATTCATAGGTTGATGCTCAACCACTGAGTCAAGCCAGCTGGGCAGTTCTTTTACTCTTTTCTGGGAAGTGTCATGGCAATGGGCAGCTCTCCGCATGGCTACCCTTGCTTGTGTGAGCACCAGCTGGGACAGTTCAAATCAAGAAAACTTCAATTAAAAAACTTTTTAGAAAGTATGGTGTTTTTCTGTTTTGTTTTGTTTTTAATTAAAAAGCAAGGCTGATTTAACAGAGTATTCGGGAATGTCAAAAGATTCAGGAGTCAAGTTGATGAAGCTGCCACTGGCTAAAGTTATGTCAATTTATTAATCAATAAGTAAAACAAATGTAGTAGATTAAACTACATCAAATATGCTTAAATCTATGAGTTAACAATGATACTAATTTATGGTTGCAGTACATTGTAAATGTACTTAACACTGCTTAATTTACACCTTAAATAGTAAATTTTATGATATATGTATCTTATCACAATAATAACAAAAAGTAGAAGTAGGCCTTGTCAGCAGGAAGTGATGGCTAGCTCCCATATCTGTTTAGTTGGCTTTACACATGCCAGTGAGCAGATGAGAATTTAATTCAGTTTGCTTTTCATTACTGGGCACCAGAGATGGACACTTACAGGTGGTCAGTGGAGATCCAGAAGGATATGAGGTCCCTGGGCCCACTACCCACCATCAGGAGAGAAAAGTAACTGGCAACCAGAAGCCGCCTTAGGAAGTGGGAGAAAAGAGGAATTGAACTTCGAGTGGCCTTCGTAACTTATGAAATGAGACCATTCAAACAAAAAATAAATTATTTGGACCTGAGGAAGGACCTGAGATACTGTAATTGGCAAATTTTCAAATATGTTTTTTGCCAACAGCAGGAATGGATGTCTCAGAGTGAGATGAAGATAGTTACAGAAAATAAAAATACCGCTTTTTTGTGCGCATCCGAGTACAGTATGTGTTTCAGGTTTTAATGAGGTGGAAATCAGAAGCAACCCATGTACAATGCAGTGGTGTTTATAACCCATCTCTTTTGTTTGAGTGACTTTATAGTTTGTTTATCTTAAAGTGATGAGGAGAGTGATGGAAATGTAAGAAGAGCTATATGAGTGATGACGCTTGTGGTGGAAGAAAATGTTGCTCTTGAGCAAAAACCCATATGAAATCAACACTCCATGATGTTTAGTTATTATAGTTCTACACTACATAATGAGAAAAACCACAACAATTGGGAAATTCCTTCAGGATAAAGACTTGTGTTAGAGAGTCAAGCTTTTAATCTCCACTTTCCCATTAAAACACTGTGTTTTTTTTATGATGAATGTTTTGATAATGTGAGACTTCCAATAGCACAGAGCTCTCTCAGAGTTCCTAAAATAGTTTAATTGATGACTATTTTTAAAATTGGTATATTTTACATGTATGCAAGTGAACAGCTTTTGTGTTTTCTTAACATTTTTGTAGAGCTTGATAATGGGCTTGAGTTGCTCTTATTGTCTCAACAACACCAGTTTCACTTCATCCATTTTAGTGTCTTGACCTGTAGGCACTGGCATTCACACTACTTGCTATAGCCAAATGGGTGCTCTTATAGCCAATGAAGACAATTACACTGGTGAATCATATGGTTTGACTTAAGTGGCAAAATCCCAGAAATGTTCCATTTCTGGATGACAAACACCACCAGCTCCCTAGCTCAGAAGGACAAAAATCAGTAAGTGTATCATCACCCTTAAAAGAGAATCATTTAGTAACCAAGAGAGCACTGTGTGCATTAGACTGTCAAGTGCAAAATGGTATCCATATACTAGTATAAGGCGTTATTACAGTGCTATCATTAACAAGCATTCTGGAGTTTAGCCAAAATATCTAGAAGACTATTTGATGATGATGATGATGATGATGATGATGATGATGATGATGATAACTTTGGTACAGCAAATACAACCTATGAGACCTTAGATTAGCTAAAACCATACAGGGGGAACTGAAAAAGCTTGAGGACATTTATTAGAAAAACAGCATTTGGAATCTCTACATTTGTGTTAGAGACCATGCAGCCTTTCTAGCACATACAATAGTAAAAGCATTGATTTTAGAATATAGATTTTTTACTTTTAGTGCATAGATTTGTGTTTCTCAATAGCTGTAAGCACTTTTAGGAAAATGATGTCTTCAGTCCTTCTGGCATCTGCTGATTTTGTAGTTTAAGTGAGCTCTCATTTTCACACAAGATATAAATGAAACAGAGAGATGAAGAAACTGTTTGAAGGCCACACAATGACTCATTGAAGAGGAAAAAATGAACTGTGCCTCTATTCCCACCTGTTTATATAATGACCAAATCTTTCACAGGTACCAAGACCCAGTTAAGCTTTTCATTTTACAGGAATTGACTTAATAAAGGCTCAAGATAATCATTGAACTTTTTTTTTTTTGCATAGTTATCAATAGTTATGTACACATTTGTAAAAGGTTATTCTTGATGTGATGTAGGGATTGATTTTCTTTCAGACAATGCATCACTCAGAATTTTCAGTGGAATTCTTTTAAAGCTTGACTTTTATGTCTTAATAAGATTATGGATAATCTCTTGAATGGTAATGCATCATCCTTTATTCTTGGCTTTATGCTTTTTAATAGTTCATTTTGTTACACTATCTTATTACATGTTTTCTTCAGCTCTGTCAATAAGTACAAATATTAAACAGCCTGAAGATCTCTCTTATTGGCCTGCTTTCTCTCTGAAAAGGATTAGTAGAAATAAAGACAAAAACCATTTCCTATTTGTTGTAAAATAAACTCACTCTGAGAGATTAAAAAAAAATAAAGACAATTTTCAAGACTTACTTGAAAAATCTACTTTCCTAGGCATTTTTGACCAGAGATCGGCTATGCAATCAATATCATTGCTATGTCCTGTGGGTTATTTATAAATTTTTGGAAAGAGACCGAAATTGGACAATGGGAAACAGTAATTGATCCAATGATAAAAGCTGAAATTTGGGGCTGTGGCTTGCCTTTGTTTTAGCTGAGACATAGCTGAAGTTTTCCGCTATGTGTAGTGGAAAATAAGGGGAAATGAATTATTGCCAAAAGAGTAAATACAATGATGGCTGTATATATATATATATATATATATATATATATATATATATATATAATATCCTATATAATAAAAGAGTAATATGCAAATTAACCATCCCTCAGCTACACCCACAAGCCACGCCCACCAGCCACGATCACCAGCCAATCAGGAGCGAATATGCAAATAAACCCAACCAAGATGGCTACGGCCACAGAGAGCAGGAGGGAGGCTTGGGTTTCCCCAGCAATGGAGGAAGCCAAGTTTTCCGCTTGCCCTTGCCGGCCTAGGCCTCCACTCAAGGCTACAAAGTTTCAATGATAGAAGATACATAAACCCAAACAGAAATGGCGGCAGCCACGGAGCTGGAAAGAGCAGGAGGCTAGGGTTGCCCCTGGTGATGGAGGAAGCCAACTTTTCCGCACACCCTGGCCAGCCCAGGCCTCCGCTTAAGGCTACAAAGTTTCAATTATAGAAGATACATAAACCCCAACAGAAATGGCTGCCGCCATGGAGTAAGCAGAAGGCTTGGCTCCGCTCCAGGCTACAAAGTTTCAATTGTAGAAGATAAATAAACCCCAGATACCAGGTCCTCCGCTTGGGTTGCCAGGGGGCGTGGCCGGCCTGCAAACCACCACAGGCCCCTCGCCCAGGCCACCCCACGCCCCAAGGGAACCCCCACCCTGATCCAGGACACCCTTCAGGGCAAACCAGCTGGCCCCCACCCGTGCACCAGGCCTCTATCCTATCCTATTATATTAGTTCACACAAACACTCCATCCATGCTTTTGTTCTGGCCCTCCGGTCCAGTTTAAGAACCCATTGTGGCCCGGTCACCCCCAACTTCCCTCCTCTGCTGGCCTGGTCACCCCTAACTGCCCTCTCTTGCAGGCCTGGTCCCTCCCAACTGCTCTCCCCTGCAGGCCATCTTGTGGCGGCCATATTGTGTCCACAGGGGGGCAGCCATCTTCGACCACATGGGGGCAGCCACCTTGTGTGTTTGAGTGATGGTCAATTTGCATATTACTCTTTTATTAGATAGGAGATTATATATATATAATTATTTTCTAGGGAGCTTTTGTGTGAAAGCCTAATAGTGCACTTCAATACATTTACATCTTGGAATTTTATAGGGTCTGTCTATCAGTGTGCTTTCTGAATGGGTTTTCAATTGCACAAATGGTCTCTATCACATGAAAAGCAATACTGTTTTTGAAAGGCAATATACTTATTGTGCTAACCACATGGGACTATCAGTGCCTATTGGCTACCAACAATTACCTTTGAAATGAAAAATATTATTTGTATCAAAGAACTGTATGAGTCTAAAGAAAAAGCTTTGCAGCCTGCCAATCATCCCCATATCCTGAGGATTATATTGTTGGGAGTTTATACAATTTACATGCAGAATTTCAAAATGACTCCGGTGAGTTATATAACCCCATGGGGCGTTTTCACTCTGTTTAGGTTGCATTTCCTGACACTGCTTACATCAGATTCTTTCTGTGGAACTAGGAATCAATGTCCTTCTATTTTTAGGTATCTGAAGTCTGTCCAGCAAATGTTATCACTGGTGATTACTTACAATATTTCTTTCCTTCTGATTTCAGAAATTCACCTTTATCTGTTCAGCTGGGGATTAAGGAAAACAGTTATAAGCATCTTCCCAGATTACTGGTTTGGAAAAGCAGCAAACAGAATAGTGAGTGTCACCTAGCTCACTAGAATAAATTTCCAGCGTTACAAAATTTCCAGTAACCAAAACAACTTCAGAGATCTTTGTAAATCAGCATCTTAGAATTATTTTTTAACCTAGGCTTTTAAAAAAAGCTTTATCATTCATTTTTAGATCATCAGAGCCAAGCTGTCATTCCAAAATTCATTCCTTGTTTTTGTGTGTGTGTGTTTGTTTTTTTTTTAAAGCACCTATGATTTCTTTATAGTGTGTGATGCCATGGCAGGAAACAGCTCTGGAGACAGAAGACATGCCAATATCATTAAATAATCCATATGTCTGCTTAATGCATGAGAGTGAGTGATTGTAAAGCTTGATATAAACAGCTATGTTATTTGATAAATATATAATTGGATATTTAGTGAAGGTTTAAGTATTACCAGACACTCATGGGGTCTCCTAGGCATATTTCCAAAGGAACCCTACTCTTAGCCTTGTCTGAAATTAATTCTGATTATTAACAGAGATTTTTTATTTTAATCAAAAACATACAGACTTTATATTTCAGAAACTAAAAAGCAAGAAGAAGTATAGTGGGGAATTATTGGAGAGATTTAGAGAATATTATTGCTCTCATTTATAAAGTAAAATATATTCTAGTTATCAATGTTCACTATCAGAAGGTATCACGTGGTAGCTATGAGTATGTGGGTATATTTATTTGAATATATTCATGACCACAAGTATGCATTATATATAGTAAATATACATGTTATATAGTATACACAGTATAATATATATGTAGAAGATATAGTAAATATGTAGAAGAATCACCGTGTGGCCATAAAAACCCCCAACCCCTTTACTCTTTGGGAACCTGCTTTTAAGTCCATATAAATTCCAAACCACAAAAATTGGTAAAGTCAAATAAATGAATATTTAATCATTAGCCTAATGAGTGTTTAGGCTTTTGTTGTATGCTATGACTAATAGAAATCTAGAGGGGCATTAAAATGAGAAAATCAAATTCATTAACTTAATTTTTCTGTGCAACAGAATAAGATTCTCATTGTTTGTAGTTTGCAGTGGAACACCTGGGTGCTAGTGAAAGATAAGCATAATTTGAGAGTCAATGTGTTGAGCAGCTGAATTTTGCTGATTCTTAAAAGGATAGGAAATAAAATAATGAAAGATCTTTTTGCAGCAAGCATGTGTAAAGGTTGCAGATCATGGATGGTAGCATGGTGGCTGGGAGGTAAATGTGGGTCAAGGTCTGAAGCAGAATCAGCCAGGAGAGCAGGAATTAGCAGCAAATAGGTTAACTATGAATCAGCATGCACAGAGCAGGAACAGAGTCTGTGTCACTCTTTTAATATTGGCTTTTGTTACCCTTCCTTGGCGCTGCCTATGCAGGTGGCAGCCATCTCCTACTCAGCATCAGGGCCACCCTCAGACCTCTCATGAAGCCCACAATTGTAAAAAAAAAAAGGACCAACAAGTTCTTCTAGCACCAGTCAGACCCCTATGTCCAAATTAAGTGTAACTGGCAGAAACACTGGTTATGGGAGCAACAAGAAAACAAAGCCACATACTGCCTGGTGGATTTTGGAAGTTCCATGTCATAACAGGAAGCACATCAAATATTCAAGGAGCTTGAAGTAATGCTGATATGCAACAGATCTTACTATGCTGAGACTGCTCACGTCTCCTCAAAGAACTGCAAAACCATTGTGGAAAGAGCAGCCCAACTGGCCATCAGAGTCACCATTCCCAATGCCGGGTTGCACAACAACAACAAAAATGAATAGACACCTTGTGTGCACATTGTTTTGTGTTAATAAAACCATAGAATCCTGTGAACAATATTGGCTTTTATTTATTTACTAGAGGCCCAGTGCACGAAATTCTTGCACAGGTGGGGTCCCTAGGCCTGGCCAGCTATTAGGGCCGATCAGGTTTCCCTCCTCCCTGCCTTCCCACCTTCCCCCCTCCTCCTTCCCTCGCTGCCTGCATCTGCCACCACCCACCCCCAGGGCGTGGTCCCAATCAGGCGATCAGGGCCTGCCGGCAGAGGGAGGGATAGGGGGCAGGACCTGGGAAGTTGGCTGCTGGCCCCAAGGAGGGAGCGGGCCCTTGGCCCACCTGTGAAAGGGGCTGCATCTGCGTCATCCCCAGTTCCGCGTCCCAGCCCGGGGGCCCAGCTCTGATCTCCCAATCGGGGCCTGCTGGCTAGTGGGAGGGCCCAGGAGGTTGGCCAGCAGGCCCCATCGACGATCAGGGGCTGCGGGCTGGGGGCAGCTCCTGCATTGAGTGTCTGCCCCTTGGTGGTCAGTGAGCATCATAGCAACTAGTTGTTCCATCGTAACGGTCACTTAGGCATACACACACACACACACACACACATACACACTAGAGGCCCGAGGCACAAAATTCTGCTTGGAGGGAGGTGTCTCTCAGCCTGGCCTGCACCCTCTCTTGCAATCTGAGACCCCTCACTCGTAACCACCTGCCTGCTTGCTCCTTACTGCTTGGCTCGCTGCTCCTTAGCGCTGCTGTGGAGGTGGGAGAGGCTTCCGCCACCACTGCTGCGCTTGCCAGCTGTGAGCCCGGCTTCTGGCTGAGTGGTGCTCCCGCTGTCGGAGCGCACTGACCACCAGGGGGCAGCTCCTGTGTTGAACGTCTGTCCCCTGGTGGTCAATGCACATCATAGTGACCAGTCATTCTGGTCATCTGGTCATTCTGCCGTAATGGTCGCTGACCTTTCATTATATAGATTTATTTATCTATCTATCTATCTATCTATCTATCTATCTATCTATCTATCTAATAAATAATTAGAACTCCTTGACTTTTTAAACAAATTAAGGTGTCTACAAAAGCAATGGGGTCAAGACAATTCCTGTGGCAGAGATGAAGGAAAAGACTGAGAACATTTGAGTCTGTGTTCAAGGTGATGCATCAGCAGGGAAATTTGGCATTTGGTCAGGTTATTGGTAACCAAGTAGATGACAAGAGTGAGAGAAACAGATGGACAAGAAAAATCAGGTAGATTAATCTGGATTTTAGAAACCTATGTAAGGAGACTGGATCCAAATGTGATAAGAAAGAAGACTGGACTACAAGAACGTGACAACTCCCACTCCCATATTTTCTTGGAAAGAAAGGTGTCTTAAGTGGAAGTAATGCAATGGCTGAACCCAAAATATTTGATGTGCTTCCTGTTATGTCATGGACAAACTCCCAAGCCTGTTTGGACTTATAGAGGAGACAAACAGAAAAAGTGAGAAGAAGAGGGATGTGAATAGGGTATTACTAGTACAAAATAGATGGAAATAGAAAGAGATGAAAGGCTAGGATACAGGCATAAACTCTTGAGAGTATACCAGCTGTGGGCAAACTACGGCCCGCGGGCCGGATCCAGCTGTTCTATCCGGTTCTCTTGGTCTCCCCTCCGCTCCTTTACTTTGAATTTGTATTAGTTCACACAAACACTCCATCCATGCTTTTGTTCCGGCCCTCCGGTCCAGTTTAAGAACCCATTGTGGCCCTCGAGTCAAAAAGTTTGCCCACCCCTGGTATAGACCAAGGGTGATAGTGAGAATGGAGTGGAAATGGAAAGGAAAGCTAAATGTTATTGGCACTGAAATGTAACTCTATTAATTGAAAAAAATGTTCAAGAAGCAGGCTCCTCTCTATTCCATCATTTGCTACTTTCAACACCCTTGACATTTATTCTCACTAGGGTTGTCCTGGAAATAATTATCCTGTTCTTTTCTCTTCAATTACCTTGTCCTCTCGTCCTGTTGTTGCTTAGGACCTGTGACAATCTCAGAGACACTGGCATTTCAACACCAGAATTATCAAAGTTGCAGTGTCTGTATATCTCAACTGCTAGGAATACATGACAAAATAACAGTTTTCAAGATCCTAAACATGAGTCAATGCCTTGTAATTCTTCACATGGGGTAACATTAAAAAGAAAAAATGATACAGCTTTGTTTTTATTGGAAGAAAGGAAATGTTTCATGGAAGTGCCTCTTTTCCATTCTCCATCAATGTTGCTTCTTATGATGGCCAATAGGATCAAAAAACAGAATTTTTTTTCATGCTTTTCTCTCTATATAGCATACTTTGAATAAAACCAGGAAATTCTGATTCTAATTTTTAAAATATAAGCTTTTTCATTTAGTGTCACCTCAGAAATGTATTTTGAAGATATTCTCTCTCCCCTAACACCTCTCTCTCTCTCTCTCTTTCTCTCTCTCTCTCTCTCTCTCTCTGTCAGCATTTATCGATTTCTTACAATGTTCCAGGCCCTCTGTGGTGTATAGGGGAAATTTTACTGAAATAGTTACAACTTAATATAAGTGCTATTAAAGAACAGACAGTGGGTGCTGTGGTGGGAGGTGGGAGTTAGGGAGTGGAAGGCATCAAGATATATCCCCCAATATATATATATATATATATATATATATATATATATATATATATCCCCCCAAAAAAGCTTGTTTAAGCTAAAGGTAATAGACAATAATTTAATAATGTTGGTGTATTGGGAGAGAGAGAATCCCAGAAGACTGTCCAGGGATAACATCATACATGATGTGTGAAACTAAATTTATTCAAGGAACTAAAAGAAGTTCAAATAAGATTAGGCCATTAGGGGAACTGGCAAGAAGACTGGAGGGAGATGAGTTTGATCATGTGAGGATGGTTTGACCTCCATAAGTATATTATGTAATACACAGTGTTGTGTTTTTTTTTTAATCCTCACCCAAGGATGTTTTTATTGATTTTAGAGAGAGAGGGAGGGAGAGATGGGAGGAGGGAGAGAGAAACATTGATGTGTGAGAGAGAAAACATCAATCAGTTGCCTCCTGTAGGCACCCTGATTAGAGATCAAACCCATAAACTAGGAATGTGCGCTGACCAGGAATTAAACACATAACCTTTTGACCTTTTGGTGCATGAGACAATGCTCCAACCAACTGAACCATCCGGCCGGGGCTATGTAATACACAATTTTAAACAGAATAAAAGAGAAAAACTCAGTATGCTCATATCAATAGATGCAGAAAAAGGGCATTATATAAAAGTTAATACTCATTCAGGAAAATTTCTTAGCAAACTGGAATAAGAAGGACACTCTATTAACTTCAGAAAGTGTTTCTCTCAAGAAACCTAAAGAAACATCCTATTTGGCACTAAAAAATGAGAAGCACCTCTTTTAAAATCAGAAACAATGTGCTATCACCACTTTTCTTTCACATTACAATGGCAATTGTAGCTAAGAAATTAAAAACAAAAAATAAAAATAAAATAAGATATAAGAACAAGAAAATAGTAGGGGCCATGCTTTTCTTAGAAAATTTCCTTTCCAGCTAATAAGCAATGAATTGGGTTGTAAAGGATTAATCCAACTTTTATATGAACTAAAAGGACTATCAAAGCAAAATATTTCAACCCACCAAACACCTCAGATGATAATATAACTTAAATGTAGCAATAACTTTGTGTCAGTGAATTACTAACCAAAGTTAATAGTCCATGTTTGTTTTTCTTCTGTATTTTTTACTATCCAATCTGTCTTTAATTTCCTTGCCAGTTGCATTTCAGTAGTTACCTGATGTATGCATGCAAACTATAAATGACTGTGGGAACATGCCTGTTAAGGTCATCTTTTTAATAATGTGCCCAGTATCTGGTTAACTATAATGACCACAACATTTTATTTTAATAGAGTCTTTTAGGAGTTGCACAAAAAAACTTTGTAAAAATGTCTTCCCTTGAATCTAAGAGAAAATCCTAAACAATGGTTTTAAATATTAACAATAATCTTAAATAATAAAATATATTTCTCTAGGCATCACCAGCACTTTGGCCTCTAATTAGTTTGCTTCACCTTGTCTGCAGCAAACTCTGTTTGCTGGCATTTGTCACAGTGAGGGCAAACTTCACAGCAAACATTGTAAAACTTACATGTTATAAGTACTCTACATTTTACATAAATAACGTTAGGTTTATAAGAATTATAGTATGAGAGCAAATGTAGTATTATATGCAATTCATGGGTTTATGTATTTCAACTCCTTGCTCTGTTAGTTATAAAATCTGTAATGTAAATAAGATTCACTTTGAGGCTTAGTTTATCTGGCATTATATGCATGATACGTCTTATTTTACACAGATCTGGGGAGGATTAAATGACATAAACCCAGTCAAGCCCACAGTGACTGCTATTTGGGGCTGAGTAAGTGGTAGTCCCTTCCCTTTCTTCCTTCTGTATATAATATCAAATCATAACTGATGCCATAGCATCAAAACCTTAGCATGCTTTCCAATCTCTTAAGCTATCCCCTGATTTAAAGGGAACAAAGCATGATACCCTAAATTAGGGTCACCGTTAGGAAGAAAAGCTCCAAAGATAGTATTTTTGTAAGGTTAGGGATCGGGTCTTTTTTTGCTCATTATTGTGTTCTACAGCGGAAGCTTAGTAAAAATTTATTGAAAAGATGAATGAATGAACAAACTATGAGGGATCTTGAATATTATCTATTACAACCACTTACATTTTTATTGAGATAAAATTTACCACTTTAGTAATTAATTTACCACTTTAATGAAGTGTACAATTCAGTAGCTTTTAGTATGTTCAGAATGTTGTAGGACCAACACCACTCTCTAATCCAGGATCATTTTCATTATCCCCCTTAAAAAATAACAACCCTATACCCATTGAATAGTCACTTCCCATTCCCCCATCCTCTCTGACTCTGGCAATCACTAATCAGCTTTCTGCCTCTATCAACCACCTTTTTTTTTTTTTTTAATTAAAGTAAACTGAGGTCTAGAAACATCACATGACTTCCCACGTTACAGTCAGTAAATCTCAGAGCAGGGGAGTCAATTCAAGTTTGTTTCTCTCTCCAGAGCATCACTGTGCATTGCTTTACATATAAATCATTTGAGCACCTTCTTCATTAAGAAGCATCAGTCATTTATCCCCTCCCATTTAAGGGTCCTATAAGATAATGATATCCGTCCTGACTTTCTCTGCTTAAGTGGATGATCAAAGGAAGGCTCTCTGTTTTCAAAATGTGCCTCAGGAGTAACAAACACATTGCCCCTGGAACACACAGTTCAAAGTGCATTAAAACCTTAATTTATTTCATCCTCAATACACCTGTGGGACAGGGACTAATATCTCATTTTTTCAGGTGAGGAAATTGTGGTACAAAGAATTAAAGTGATCCACCCATGATCACACAGCTAATAAATTAATAAGCTAAGGATGTTCATATCTAAAAGGCTGTACCTTTTTGACTATTATTTAAATTTACATTTTAATTGTGAATTTTTATGGTAAATTTAAATTAGAACTAAAATTCTATTCTGAAAAATTGGATTTAATTTTCAAAATGAGAAGGATTATAAGTAATATAGATTCAGGGAATGTGGAAATCAACAGTTAATCAATGTCTACAGGCTTTCTCAGAGCTTTTAATGATTCAATTGCCTTTAAAGGATTTAGAGTCTTTAATTGATTAATTATGAATTTCATAGGAGAATATATAATATTTCTCAAACATATTTGAGCAAAAGAGTTTTTAAAACCAATTTAATGAGTTATAATTTACATGCAGTAAGTAAACTCAGTCTAAGTGAACAGTTAAATGAGTTTTGACAAATGGAGCCATGAACATGACCCCTTCCCAGAGAATTTCCTCACTCCTGGTCTCAGACAACAGCTGGTCTATTTTCAATCTCTACAGCTTTTCAAGAATCTCATATATGGAGTCATTCAGTATGCACTCTTTGGGTCTCTATTCCTTCACTTGGCATGATTTTTGCAATTCATCTATATTGCTGAATGTTATATCAGTAGTCCATGCCTTTTATTGTTGAGTGCCTTTTATTACATAATATGGAAACACCGCAATGTATTTATCATTCACCTGTTAATGAATCTTATTGTTTCATTTTGATAGAGCATCTTCCACTTTGGAACTCACTGACATGAATTCTGGCTAATGTCAGATTTTAGATACTTACAGGTGCTTTTGGAGAAGTAGAAATCATTGCAGTGATGTAGGCAACAGTTTTCTTGGTAATGTAACAGCTGTGCCATGGAAGGAAAAAAAAGACATCAGGGGAGTACCTTTTTGAGGTATATGACATTTTGTTGGGCACTTAGCATACCTTACCTCATGTAATCCTGGAATGATAGGAAGTCATTCTCAGGACCAGGGTCAGAAAGTATTGGAGGAAAGAATTTGTGTGTGTGTGTGTGTGTGTGTGTGTGTATGTGCGTGTACGCTCTGTATGAAATACAATAGATAAATAAAAGTAATCTTAATCTCTCTCTGGACAAATTGAGCAGGATTTTGTGACAGAATATTAATCTAGCTTGTCTGTAGATTGATGGCAAGTGTTTTGTTGAATGTAATTAATAAATATGAAGGATTAGATGTTGAGTCTGATATCTGTTGACCTTGTAATTCTACAGGACTTATAGGCAATAAAATGTCCCACTTTGTTGTACTGATTCAGTGTCTTGTTTTCACAATTATCTTCGTAAACAGTCTTACTCAGTTACCATTCCAGAGAGCTGCTCTTCCCTATTACAGCACTAATAAATTAGGAGTTCCATAAGTGCCTTTGTTCAAATTCATTTTCTTCTTTCAGTTAATGAACAGCCATCTGCAGCTGCTCCTCGATCTTAATCCATCTGCATGGAGATGCCATTGTTATATACAGCATCCTATAAATATTGACAAGCTGACTGCAGATGGGGAGGGGGACATTTTATTATTATTATCCCTGATTAAGAGAGAGGCCAGATTGACAACACAAGGGCTCTGAGGTCCCTTCTCTTCTGTAAATTGTCTGTTCACATAATTATATTTCTAGTAACAATATTACGGTGTGCATTACAATCATCATTGTGGTTGTTATTTGTTATTCACTGAGTACCACTTCTGTGTTCTGCAGTGTGTAAGCCACAGCATGCAGAAAGACAGTTCATACTCAAAAGGATTAAATAATCCTATTATAAAAAATAATTTTATCAGCCTTATGAAACTGAAAGTAGATATAGTGTCTTGTGCCACATTTATATGGCATGAACCATAGCAAAGGAGTTGAGTTGTACCATTGATATGTTAACACCCTTCTTATACCATGAGATTGATCTGGAGTTAAAGCAATATGTTGAAAGAAAAATATCTTCATTTAGATCCAGAATATGAGTGCTTTTTTTAATGAGACAGTTTGGGAGATGACAAGTTCACAATTAATGGGAAGAACTTTCATTACCAATAACTTAACGCTATTTCTAGCCAGCAAAGTGCAAGAGACACCTATAATCCAGCTGGTGTGAGGGAAAAATCCACTTATTATGTGTCTTATATATGCAAATCATCATGTTGGGTGTTGGGAACACAGTTGTGATAGACAAGGTTCCTACCTGTGGGGGAGGTTGTGCTCCAGTGAACCAAGACAGATATTGCACAATCACAATTAAGGAACACAGTTGCTATTGTGCAGAAGAGCAGGGTGCTGTGGAACATGGAATGGGAGGACCCAGGGGGAAAAAGGCATTCAAGCAGTTGACTTGTAGTATGTTGAATCAGAGCCCCAAAAAGATATAACCATGTCCTAATCCCCAGTACCTGTGAATGCTACCTTATTTAGAAAAAGGATCTTTTCAAATATAATAAGAATATTTAGATAATGAGATGCATTTGTATTATTGGGTGAGGCTTAAGTCCAATAAGTGTTCCTATAAGAGAAATGCAGAAGATTTGAGACAGACAAAAGAGGTGAAGATGTGGAAAAGAGGAGGAGGCAATGTGTGGCCATGGAGACAGAGATTGGAGTGATGTGGCCACAAGTCAAGGAATGCTTTCAGGTACCAGGAGCTGAAAAAGCAAAGGATGATGTCATCTACCTAAAACCTCCAGAGAGATTGTGGCCTTGCTGGTACCTTGATTTTGGACTTCTAACCTCTAGAACTGTGGGAGAATAAAATTATGATGTTTAATCCTTTCAGTTTGTGGTAATTTGTTACAATAGCTTTAGGACACTAATACATGGCCAATGATCTATTTCTCCTCCAATTACCAGGCTGGGGGCTGGGAGGTGGGTAGAGAAAGTACATGATAACTACACCTCCAGGCAAACAGACCAATGGTACTTGCTAGTATACGTGACCTTATCTGGGGAATCTTCTTAGAAGGATTTCTTGGGTTTAAGATCACTTATAATAAACAAATCTATAGTATGTGGACCTATGAGGCATGGCTCCCCAGAGAATGTAGATCTCTCTAGGGTACAAATGGATATGTTTCATAACTTAAGTACAAATCTCACATGTAGACCACATTAAATATTATGTGTTAAAGCATGCAGGCCTGGGGCAGAAAGATCTCTCCAACCTCCTTCTAATTTGTCTGTGATTTCTGATTGCTTGCATTCTAGAAACTATTTTTAAATCTTGACCATCAGAAATCTAGTAAGCCTGAAAGAGAGGCATTGTGAGAAATTTTTCTCAAAAAGTTATGTGTAAGCTGACATCATGAGAATGTATACTTATTATCCTACTAGAGGCCCGGTGCACAAAAATTTGTGCACTCCGGGGATCCCACATCCCGGCCTGAGCCCTCTCACAGCCTGGGAGCCCTCAGGGGATGTCCAACTTCCACAGTCTGGCCTACCTCTGTGGGAAGTGACTGGGCAGGCTGATCAGGAGGGCCAGCAAGCAGCCGGCCCGCCCCCCCCATCATCCCTCTGCCTCTGCTGGTTGCCGCCACCCCCCGATCGCCACCCCCTCCCTCTGCCACTGGCATGTGCCTTGGCTGGCCTGGCACCACCTGCTCACCGGCCCCACCCCCTGCCAACTGGTCATTCTGCCATTCGGTCAATTTGCATATTATGCTTTTATTATATAGGATGTGGTAGGCATAATTCTAAAATGATCCCTGAGTTTCTTGCCCCTGATGTCTGCACTGTGTACAACACCCCCATTGAGTGTAGTCAAATACCTGTTAATATAATGGTATAGCTCCTCCCTTGACCAGATTATATGGAAAGGTGATGGGATAATCAACCCTGTGATTCTGCTACATTATGTAACACTCTGTCCTAACTGAATAAAATAAGAGTCCTGCCCTAGCCGGTTTGGCTCAGTGGCTAGAGCGTCCGCCTGTGGACTGAAGGGTCCCTGGTTCGATTCTGGTCAAGGGCACATGCCCTGGTTGTGGGTTTGATCTCCAGTGTGGGGCTTGCAGGAGGCAGCAGATCAGTGATTCTCGTCATTGATGTTTCTATCTCTCTCTCCCTCTCCCTTCTTTTCTGAAATCATTAAAATAAAAAACAAAACAAAAACAAAAAACAAGAGTCCCCAAAAAGGCCCCAAAGATGGCCTGTAGTTACTGCGAGTGATCCCCAGCCAACAGCTAGGGAGGAAATAGGGACCTCCATTCCACAACTGCAGGAACTGAATTAGGCCTCATCAGTGGGTTTGGAATGAGATTTTTTTATTAGTCTCCAAATGAGACTGCAGCTGGATGGACAGCTTTCTTTTAATCTTCTAGATCGAATCTCCTCCTTTCACTACCCTGCTTTCTGCTCCAGGAGGCTGATCTTCATGTCCTACATCAGGAGGTGACTTTGCTCTCTCACTCCAATTGGGTTCAGTGAGTGGGGCAGAAGAAAGAGAACAGAGGAAGAGAGGAGAGTGAGGACTGTATATTTATTCCATTCGGCCTTTTCGTGCAGGGCTTTCATGGGTTGGCTTTGTCCCACTAACTATCAGACAGCCCTCTCCACACAGTTCTCTGGCTCTTTCTCTTTCTCTCTCTCTTCTTGTAACCGCTTCTTCTCCTTGCCCTACAGATCTGGGAGTGCTAATAGCTTCCTGCTGACTAGGCCTTTTTCTAAACCTTGTCCAAAATTTTACAAATAGATTCTTTATTAAACTGTCTTCTATTTCCTGCCAGAAGCCTGACCATGCTCAGTTTTAGATATACTGATGACTATAAGGTACCCCAGGGGACATTTAGATACCTGAGTCTGGAGCTCAAAGGCAAGGTGTGAACTGGGGATATGAATGTGGCTGTTACTAGCATAGCAATAACAACTGGAACTTTGGCAACGGACCAGATCACTTAAGACAGAAGTATAACGTTAAGAAGAGGAACAAAAGAGCTTAAGAGAGACCAAAGAGGAGTTCTAATATTTAAAGACTTGTGGAAAATCCAAAGAGACTGAGTAAAATTAGCCAACAAGATAAAAGAGAAACTGAGAGGAAAGGATGCCATTAACAAAAGGAAAAATATGTATTAGTCGACTTCGGCTTCCATAACAAAATACCATAGACTAGGTGGCTTGAATAACAGAAGGTCCGTTTTCATAGTTCTGGAGAATGGGAAGTCCTAAGTCAAGGTGCCAGCATGCTAGGTTTCTGGGGAGAGCTCTCATTCTGGCTTGCAGACAGCTTCCTTCTCACAGTGTCTTTACATGGGGGAAAGTGATGGAGAGAGCTCTCCAGGGTCTCTTCTTATGAAAGCACTAATCCCATCATAAGGGTGGAGGCTCATGACATCATCTAAAAGTCTCCATCTCCAAATACTATGACTATGGGGTTATAGCTTCAATGTATAAATTAGTTGGGGGGACACAGTTCAGTCCCATAGCAGGATTTAAAGTGGAGAAATGGTCACCTCTGTCAAATGCTGCTGAGAAGTTACATTCCAGGACACACTAAAAAGGGACCAGTAGATTACGCAAAGCAAATTGTGTACTTGATAAGTATGTATTAATAACAACTTTACATAGTAATTTATTAGGTGCTAATGGCATCCAAGGTAACCCAGTTCTTGAGCTCATGAAGTTTCCCATCCAGCTGCCCAGTCAAGTCACAAACATATATCAATTTAAACACAGCAATATAACAAAGAATTAGTGCAGAGCTCTAAGAAGGCCTGAAAGAAAGGAAATACTTTCAAGTTTCATTTATTGGAGTATATTTAGATGTCAGAAATCTAAGAGCAATACATATTCATTCTGCTACAAGGTAGGTATTAGTCCCATAATTATATTTTAACAGGAAAGGAAATTGAGATTTAGAGATAATAAGCAATTTTCTGTGACCTATGGCTATTAAGTGAAAGAGCAGAGAGTCACGTCGATTTGTCACCAAAAACCTAGGGTATACATTCATTAAAATAACAATGCTTTTACCTTGTTAAGAATAATTAATACATAATCTATGGATTCGACATACCTCTTGGAGGCTTTTACAAATAGTACTTTTTTTTATCAAAATAATCATTTATTTTTAGGAAGTTGCAATAATATAGAAAGATCTAGGTACCCTTCACCCAGTTTCCTCCAAAGGGTACAATTTACATAAATATACTACAATATCAAAGCCAGAAAGTTGACATTGCTGCTATGTGTGTGCATCAATTCTGTCATTTTATCATATCCGTAGATTGGTGTAACCATTACGGCCATCAGGATACATAACTATTCCATCACAACAAAAATTTTCCTCATCCTATCCTTTTATAGTCACATCCACCACCCACTCTCCCATCATCCCGGCCCCTAGCAACCAGTAAGCTGATGCCTCTCTCTATAATGTCATTTTGAAATTGTTACATAAACAGATTCATACTGTATGGACTGTTTGCGGATTGGCTCATTTCATTGGGCCTATGCCCTTGAGATCCATCCCATTTGTTACATGTATCAATAGTCCATTCCTTTTTACTACTGAGTAGTATCACATCTTATGCATGTTCCATAGTTTATTTAATCACCCATCAGTTTAACCACCCACCTTACAGGACATTTGGATGTTTCCAGTTTGAGGCTATTACAAATAAAGCATCTGTGAACATTCTCTCCCAGGTTTTCTACTGAACATTAAGTTTCTCTTTCTCTAACATAAATGCCCAGAAGAGCAATGACTGCTTTGTATGGTAAGTGTATGTTCAGATGTGTGTGTGTTGTTTTTTTAACAAAACTGCCAAACTATTTCCCAGAGTAGCTGTATGACCTTAAAACCCCACCAATAATATATGAGAAATCCAGTTTCTCAGCCACTTCAGCAGCATTTGGCATTCTTGTTATTTTTATTTTTATGTTAGATGCTCTAATAGGTATACAGTGATATATCACTTGGACTTCATTTTAATTTCCCTAATAGCTAGTGATGCTGAACATCTTTTCATGTTCTTAATTGCCATGCCATCTGTATATCTATTTTGGTGAAATATCTCTTCTTATATTTTGCTCATTTTCTAATTGAATTTTTGTTTGTCTGTTTGTTTTTACTGTTGAGATTTGAGAGTTCTTTCTATATTCTAGGTATAAGTCCTTTGTGAGATATGTGATTTACAAATACTTTCTCCCAGTCTGTGGCTTGTCTTTTCAGTCTCCTAATAGGCTCCTTCACAGAGCAAATTTTTAAATTAATTGCATATATGTGTACAAACTATATCTATATAACATATGATTTGTATGTGTGCATATATATAATTTTAATGTATAAAACTGTACAGACATCAACTAGGAAGTCTTTCCCAATGACACTGTCATTTGGATCAGAAATTCTGCCAATGTTTACAAGTCGTGTCTTGGCAATACACATGAACTCCCAAATGTCAAGGTTAATTCTATATCAGGCACTTTAGAATAATATGCATCCAAAATGCAAAGAGGCATGTGGAAAAGTGGCTACTAATCCATATGAATTGTACATTAAGATGGCCTATACGTTATTACTCTTTCGAAACTCATTCAGGATAGTAACTGTTTCATAAGCAGCATGAGAAGGATTTTCAGAGTCAGAGATTAAGAAAATTGGAAGGCAGTATTCAGGGAGATAGAAGTTATAAAATACAATTTCATGCAATTTCTGTAGGTATCAAAGTTTGTATGAAATAGCTGTGTTACATTTCATAGTTGATTAATCTAAATACATACATTGGAAAGCAAAGTCTAAATTTTAAAGAACTGAATTCTAGAATGTGCATTTAAGAACTACCCTTAGAGAGGGTAACTCTATGGGGTGATTAGGTTTATTGTAGTAATAAAGTGAAAATAAAGACAATTTGTCTAGCTTTTTAAGTTGTCTAGATATTATTTGCTTGTTGCACTTGATTGATTTAAATCTTTTTAGGAGTATTCACATAAAACAAAAAGATGGGTATTTTTCCTTCTAAGTATTAGATTAGTGTTATTAATACTAGGTTTCACTAACAGTTTAACTGTCTATTGCAACTATGTATGGTATTGCTTTAATTACTATCTGGCTAGAGGAGCAGCTAATTTAAGTCTATGCATGTCTAATCTCTATTTGCTGAAGGGAAATAGTTTTCCTTGCCATTTCTTTTTATAATCACAAAGACTAAATCCAGGAATAACAAAATACTCTAAATTCTAAAATTACTCTGCCTCTATAACTTCAATATTTTATTTGAAATATCTTCCTAATATTCAGCAGGAAAATATGTCCAAATTTTTAACATATTAATATGCTCTAAAGTCTTCATAGCTCTCCTACCAGGGTTTATAAAAGGTTTTACAAAATGCATGTGTGAACTGTAAAAAGGAGGCAGTTTTAAAATAAATGGATTTGTTGCCTATAAGATATTTCACAAAACTACTCTGCTTTTGCTCCCGATGACTTGACAGCTTTGGACAAAGAAACTTTTATGGCAGCGATTGAATTGCAGAGTCATCCAAGACAACCCTTTCCACGAGGAAGAGGTCAGTAATTAGATAAGGTGCTGGCATTGACCTTAACACTAGGGTTTGTCCAGCTGGGGCTTCATGTTCATTCCGTTCTTTTAATTAAGTTCCTAAAGATTCCTGAGGAAATAAGGGGAAAGGGCAAACTGTCTTCAAAATCAGAACATGCAACAGAGGGCAGGAAGCACAGGAACAAAAATGTATTCCAGATAAGTCTTTCTAAACTCAGCAAACCCATGTGTCATGGAAAGGGCAGACTTACAAATGACAAAACAATATCCTCTCAGCCCAATGATAAAATTATTTCCTTTGGTGAGTGGTATTGAACTCCAAGAATATATTTTATAAATTAAATACTTATAAAACATCAACCCAATTTATCCCAAGAATGTCTGTTGAATCTCTCTCTCTCTCTCTCTCTCTTTTATGGTGGGAGAGTAGGGCTAATGGCAGTTTGCCATGGTTATGTGATATCATGGCAAGAAAATACCTCATTTTATATCACAAACATATGGTCTGGTAATGTTTTTATATTATATTCCTTTAGTGTTTTATTCCTGTTTTAGGAGACCTCTTCTAGACAAGAGCAATATGTTTTCTTGTCGACCTATCACATCAACTGTTAACACATGTCTTTACTTTTAGAGTTCACAATGGTTAAAAATTTAAAATTTAACCTTATATTATGTGTGACCTAAATGTTGATTATGCAGTAAGTTGATCTAGGGTGCTTATCTGTGTTGAAGTTACTGTTTCTCTGTTTTCCTTTCAATTAAGAAATCCTGTCCCTATTTGCAATGGTTAATGTTCCTCATGTTAAAAGTGACTACATAGGAATGTGTACAAAATGTGGCAACCAGGATGGTAAGATGAATCTAAACTTGAGGCTGCAAACTAGTGTCCCACAAGCCAAATCTGGCCCACAGATGTGTTTTGTTTGGCTTACAGAGTGTTTAAACTTTTTTTTGGAATCATTTGCCCACATTTAAGAATTGGTAGATTTCAAATAGAAATCTTGATCCTTGGTTTCTTTGAGATCTCCCCAGCAGCCCTGGCCCAGACTTCCACACAGCATTATCTGCTCGATGCCAGGTAGCACCTGCCTCTTCCCTGGGGGGTTCCTTCTCTGTCTGACTCACCTCTGTTCCACCCAACATGCATTCACTTGTTTACATTCTCTCCCCCACCCCGTGGACATCTGAGTTTAAGACTTCTCAACTATGTTATGTGAGGTGTTTGGAGAGAATTGCTGTGTGCCCTTGAGAAATAAATAATCATGAAAGACAATTAGTTACCCTCAAATATATGGAAGACTTTTCCTTGGGACAAGTGCTCAGAGTAGTCAAGGACTGTTGTCTCAGTAGGGAGGAAAATCTAGAGGAAGGCAAATATTGTCTAAATGTAGCAGTAATATCTTGAATGACAATAAGCCAACCAAAACCAGAATGCGCTTCCCTGGGGCAAAGGGAGACTATTACCGGAAGTGTGCAGGCAGGTATGGGCATGGTGTGAAGTCCAGTGGAACCATTGGCTGGGGAGTTGACCAGTAATCACACCAAGGTCTCCTCCAACTCCGTGAATCTATAAAATTGACTTTTTAAATCATCCTCTTTGGAGCTACAAAACAGCACTATGCTAACTGGAAAACAAGTTTGAATCCAAAACATTCTATGAACATATAAGACTTTGACATATTATTGGACTCTGGGAGAAAGCTTAGTGAATGCCAACATTATTCTTCTGAATCACAGGCAGTGCCCTGATTAGATTTTCTTCAGATTGTTACTCTCTAGTCGTAGGGCATTTGATTTCCTTTCTAATAACACATGGCAATCAGATGTACAGTTTTCTTCTGGGAAAAGCATTATTTTAAAAACATTAACATCAACACAACTGTCAGGGGGAAAGAAAGAACAATAGTTTTGAAAAGCACTCTGAAGTTTTTATTTGCTGAAAGGATTAAAGAAAGAAAATATAGTGCCCCTAAAGTCTTTACAAACCACCAGAAACAACAACAAAACACCCACAAACGTACAATAATTGTTTTGCAAAAAAACAGTTATTGGGAAAACGTAAGATTGATGTGGGCAACTATAGGTTTTGCTTTTTTACATAGATCAGGGATTGGCAAACTAACAGCCTGCAGACCAAATCTAGGCTACTCCCTGTCTTTGTAATAAAGTTTTATTAGAACAAGCCATACCCATTCCTTTACATACGATTATGGCTATTTTTCGCTAAGGTGGAAGAACCTTTGAGTAGTGCCAACACAGATAGTCTGAGTCACAAAGCCTACAGTGTTTACTATCTGGCCTTAGCAGAAAAGGTTTGTGACCCCCAACTAGCTACCTTGTACTATTTATATCACTATTTCTTGTCAGTATAACAAAAAGCCAAGTGAGATCTTGATGTGGCTATAGAAGAAAATGCCATATTCTATTGCTTTGGTGGTAAACAAAAGACCACTTTTCTTTCAACTTCTGACTGCTGTGTCTCTGTTTTCAACTTACACCTACTGAGAAAAAGACCTCAACACCTTTTTCAGTCACTCACAGTCACTCATGCAGAGGTATCAGTGAGCAATATAGACTATCACCAAAGTGCTTGGGGGCAAGGAGGCATTACATTGCCCCTAAGTAAACAATTTTAAAATCCCTCCACAGTTCTTTCTGCCTGAAATTTGCTAAAAACTTAGTGAATGAAAGTTTCTTACCAATTTTAATTATCACCATGATAAATGAGGGGGCAAAATAGAAAGCTTATTTTCTTACCAGAATTGCCTTCATTTTAGCTTTCTATTTCTTCTGGAGAGGAGCAGAGGACCCCACCATTGTGGTTTAGTCTGTAATCTCTGATTAAATTGTGGAGATCACTGATTTAGAGGACTGATCTAGTTCACTAATGTGATATCTTGCACACATTCTATCACATTCTATAAAAGTAACAATATTACTGGTGCTGCTGAGATTTTCAACTCTAACAGTTATCCTAGAAATTGCATTGGGATGATGGAAAGAAAATAAACTGTTGCTACATACAGGGTGTGGCTAAAGTGGGTTTACAGTTGTTCCTATGGAAAATAATACAATAATTAATATAAGAATAAACACTTATGTTTTGCATACTCACAACTGTAAATCTACTTTGCCTCACCCTGTTTAATTTGTAAAAAAGTACAGTGTGTGGCTTTTGCTCACAATTTAAATATACCAAAGACTTCTGTTGCTAGCCACTTGTCAAAGTAGATATGAGGGGGGAAAAAACAACAACACCTTTGTTCCAACCACTGGAAATAATAGATAGGATACAAATAACTCTTAAAATGCAAAGCTGAGTGAGCTCAAGAGTGAAAGAAACCCACGAGGGTCAAAAGCTAAGAGAGATGCCCCAAGAGTTTTCCTCTTATCTTTCTTCTATGCAGCACACAGCTTCCTGACTCTCTCCCAGGGAATGCCCACTTCTCTCTACTATCAGAGCCCTTCAGCTCCGCTCCAATCCTTACCACCGTAATTCCCTACTACATTTCCTCAGAAAGAAAAGTTAGTTCTCTAAGAAGAGCCTACCCACTTCAGAAGGAAGTTTTGTGACTTGTGCCAGATTGATGTCTCGCCATCTCCCCAACCCCATCCCAAGCAGAGGGGTCAAACTATTTCTCCAAACAAATGCAGTGTTCACCCCACAAAGAAATCTGCTGCATGGAATTTTCTCATTAATTACCAGAGTTGGAAAAGGGATCATGTGAATAGTGGGAGGACAGATTTTATTTTACAGGAGGTAAAGCAGATATGACTTGGTGCTTCTCTCTCATGAACAGGGGAGGACTCTCAAAGAAGCAGCCGGCTGCGGGCAGAGCTGATCAACACACACACACACACACACACACACACAGAGGCTCAAAGCCCTCCCTCCATCAGATCCCAAACTTTTGCTCTAACACTTCCAGATACTCATTGAGAAGTACCACTGATGATGACTTGGTAGGCCAATGTCTGTCCATGAGCAGTGCAAGGCAGGAATCAGTCAGTTTGGATGAAAAGTGAGGGACCATGAAAAGGAAATTGTGAGAACATAGCATTGACACAAAACACTGTCGGTGTCAAAGGGGGCTTTTCTGGACTCCAAGTGAGACATGAAATACCTTGAGATACCAATGTGGAATTGGAGAATATCAAGAGCTATGTTAAAATATTTAAAGCGTCTGATACTGAACTTTATACTGACTCACTTCTTCAGATTTTAGCTCAAATATCACTTCTTGTAAAAGTGATATTTGACACCCCCTCCCTCCAAAACCCTCCCAAGCTGTCAGAGCCTCCTGGTACTCACTCTCATAATCCCTGGATTTGTTTCCTCAGTGTCACTTGTAACCACCATAATTGCATAATTAATTGTGTAATTCATATCCAATGCACTTTTCCTCCCTAAATTGTAAGTTCCATGAAGGGGGACACTTGTCTGTCAGTTCACTGCTCTATTTTCAGTGCCTAGTGCTTGCCAGATATGGAGCTGGTTTTGTTAAATGGAAGAGCTATAAAGTTGCTACAATTATATGGTTACAGTCATCATAATATTATGTCTGTTTACAATGCACCTTTGAGCAGTTTTTTCAAACTTTTAAAAACTGTCATCCAGTAAGAAACACATCATACACCCTGACATAACATACACACACAAAATTAAACAAAAAGTGTTGCTGTAAACAGTGCTGACAATCGTCACGTACAATTCACTCTAAGATTTCCTTTCCTAATCTCTTCTGTTTCAGTTTTTAAAAGTGCTAGTAGTGATCCTTTAAATTAACTTCATGACCCACTTGTGAAATGTAACCTACAGTTTGGAAAACCCTGCCCTAGGGCACTTCATAATCCTAAGATGCAATTGAATATTAATTGTGTTTAAACTTTGTCTTTGTTCATCTGTCTCTATATTTCACAGGGTTTAGATAAATATTCCTTGTAGATGCAGCAAGATACTTGTGAAGGGTTCCAAGCCTCCTGAAAAGAACATTTAGTTGTCAATGCTCCACTGTGGGTACTTACAGGCAGAGGGCGCTGTGGGAAAGATGGCCCACATGCCAAAGTCCACTGTGTCCTAAAGGAATAATTTACTTGCAGGAAGTGTAATTTACCTGACATTCTGCTTGTATGTTTATAATTAGATGTGGATGTCTTGCCCAGTTTTACTACATCAGACTAACATATGCTGTGCTACAGATGGAAGTCCCAGGTTATACAGCATCAGGGACCCTGAGGTCTTGTGATTTCAAATTAAACTTGGGTGTGCAAATTACACTATGGCCACATGCTCAGCACTGCCGAAAAGAAATCAGGCAACAGGCCTAGAAACAGAATGCATCAAGGATAGCCTCCCCTTGCTGGGAAGTTTTTATTAGGCGGGGAGGTTGAGGGGTTTTGAAAGTAAACACTCAACTCCAATTGCCATGACTAGATGAATGTGTTTCCTTGGCCACCAAAACAGGCCGGGTGGCTAGGCACGCTTTACAACACTCATCCACATCAGTGGAGCAGGAGTAAACTTAGTAAACTCACCAGACTTTTTGTGGACTCAGTATGGATGACTGAGCTGTATTATGCTAGGGGTGATGCTGCATCAGTGGTGGGAAGCCGCTGTGTTCTTCCCCCTCTTGCCTGGGTGACATAGAGGTTGTTGAAGACCTCTCTGCCCAGCAGTTATTTCAAGTGTGGGCTCATTTGAAAGAGCTCACCCGTTCATAGCTGGAGACTGACTGCAGGAGATCAGTAGGGGCCTGGTGCACGGGGGCTGGGATGTCTCTCCTTGGACACCAGCTTCACTCTCCTCTTCCAGAGGGTGTCCTGCATTACATTTGTGAAAGTAAACATTGTACTGGAAAGTCAATCTTGTAAGTACACTCTGTATAGCAAAGTGCAGAAATCATAAGAACAATTCCATAAATGTTACCAAGTGAATGTACCCTTATAACTAGCACTCATATCAAGAAAAAAAACATTTCTATTTATACCAGAAGCACAATCCATGCTTCCTTTCAATCATCTGTTCCCCAAGGGTAATTCTTATCCCTCCATCTAAAATTATAGATGACTATTTCTTGTTTTGAATTTTATATAAATGGACTCCTGTAAAATGTACTTCTTTAAATATGGCTCTGTCGTTCCATTCTAGATTTATGAGATTCATCTGTGTGGTTATAGTTGTTTGTTCATTCTTACAGCTGTATGGAACTTCACTGGATGAATAGAACACAATTTTTATATCCATTCTATTGTTGATGGACATTTTGGGTGTTTCCTTCTTGAGAAAATTATAAATAATGCTGAATAGGAACATTCTTGCACATGTCTCTCAGTAAATATACTTACATATTTTTGTTGCCATATCTAGGAGTAGAATTGTTGGAACATTAGATCTGAGGATATTCAGCTTTAACTGAGTTCTCTGAATAGTTCTCCAATGTGGTCGTACCAATTTACACTCCCACTGGCAAGATGTACAAGGCCCAATTGCTCCATGTTGTCTGTCTTTTTAATTTTAGCCGCTCTAGTGAGTATTTTTAATTTGAATGGCGTGGACTTTGGAATGAGACGGACATAACTTTTATTCTTGTGTCACATTCTAGCAGTTTATATGGTTTAGCAAGTCACGCTTCCTAAGAATCTAAATCTTGTGTTTCTTATTTGCAACGTGGCAATAAAAATAGGTACTACATAGGAGAGTTGCAGATGATAGATTAAATAATGTGTGAAATAATAATTATTATTTCTTAAGCACTACCATATACAACTGTTAAGTATTTACCTATACTTGTAAGTTTATGACCTAGCACTTATGGGCAACACCAGTAATAATAGCTATATTCCTCACCATCACACTTCTGTAGAGATTCAGGTTAGTCTCGCCATTGTTCCCAAAAGATAGGACTGCTCTATCTCCCAAGACTAAGGAGGTGGAATCTAGTGTTTTGTGGTTGTTCAAAAAGTGTATCAAGATGCTGCTGGGACAGAAGTGATTTGTTTCTTCCTGTCTGCTATTTCAGGGCTCAAAGTCACAACATCACATCATAGTGTCATGACCAAATCAGTTTAGAGGAGACCTAGGAAATAGTAGGTAAAGACATGAACTTTTATTTTCTACCAAATTAAGAACAAGAAATTACTGCTTGGGGGTATCAATCATGCTTTTAAATGCTTTTATTATTGAGTCTATATATGAATGTATTCATTTGTCAAGATTTCACCACATCTTCTTCTGCAAAGAGGTGTCATGTTGCTTTAAGAATTGAATGGTAAAGTTGTTTATGGTCTGTCTTCCTGCCCAATTTATGAAGCTAAAAAAAGCCCCTACTTTTAGAAGAATGAGCCTATGATTTTCAGAAGACGTGGAGAATCTTTTAAGTTGGCAGATCCCTGTCAACAATTGGTATATATCCAACAGCTCTTCAAGAGTCAGGGTTTGTCTACACAATAGGGAGATAAACATGGAAGCAGGAAATAAAACATCACAGGAAACTGTAGTTGCCAGTGGAAAGCATACCCCTCGTTCTTCCTCTGTTACTACTGTATCATTGGCAAGGGGAGGAAGAAAAGGGGATATTCATGCTTTCTCACTGGCTGGTAGGGGCCCACTCCCATTTGGGTTTACAAACATAAGCCTCTTAGTTCTTACTGAACCATGTTCTGTGTTCCCACTTGTCTTTAAGTTTAACAAATAATTGCAGTGTCCCACCAATATAAAACTGTTTAGAAACCATGGAAGACTGATTCCTAAGTTAATAAACTTAAAACACATTTTCCTAAAACACAGTTCCTTTAATTTTTAGAGGTTTGTATAATTTAAAGGAATTTAAATCCATGTGTTTTTTATTCTCTTGCACTGACATCATCAAAACAGCCCTTTAAACAGCTGCTTGAGCCTTTTTTAATAAAGTTCACTTCTGACTTCTCTCTTTTTGAAAACAAGATTTTATTTTTCTTTGCCAAAGGCAAATGAAGTAAAATGCCAAAAGATTTGGATTTGGATCAAAATTCCAAACCCGTAAATTTTAAAGTTGATTTTTTTTTGCCAATGGACTCCTGACTCCTCATTGAAATTCATTGCAAAGAAGAAAAAAGTAGCATCTGCATGAAGTTTATGGTCAAACCTGGTGTCAGAAGACTAAAGAAATATCTATATTTGCTGCTTCATTTTGTGCCAAATCTGAAATGAATCAATGTACAATGTGTATTGCATTATTACAGAAATGCGATCCACTGCCAAGTAGTTAACTTTTCCACCAGATCTGCCTATCATGAGTAAGCCACAATGCCATACTCTCCAGAGGTTAGAAACCTAGCCCACTGTGGCTGTCTGAGATTTGTGAGATGTGATTGTTTTAACAGTCATTTCAGAGAAAAATCCTTTGCTAAACATTGTAGATGCTCATTATACACACACGTGTGTGTATATGAAATATATGTGTGTATAGAAAAAATATATGTGTGTGCATAGGAAATATATATGTATATTGTATAATCCCTAGGGATTTTTCCTTCCTAATAAGAATACTCTCCCTCTAAAAGTATGCTTAATAATTTAGCAAGTAAAATTATAATCTGAGCACAAAATATGTGAAAGATTTCAGCCTTTATAAATATATCCACATGCTGCAGTTGAAATCAAACTCTTAAAGCTTTTTGGTATTAACAATTCGAGACTGTGTTTCTCCTTGTTGAAATATGTATAGGCTAAGCAGTAATCAGAGAGATGTATGACTGGGAGAAGTTGAATTTTATGGGAATCTATGAAGCAAACAGGCATTCTGATCTCCTCCAGCCTTCCAGCAGAAGTACAAAAACCAATGCTTCATTTAAGAAACAAATTTGTTTGCCATCACAAAAGTCCTCAAAGAATAATTCCCCTGGAATAGGAAATTAAAAGAGAGGAAGAAAGAGATGAGTTCTGTGATTTTATTTTATAATTGAGATTTTAAAAGGAGGAGCTTTACACATACACACTCACATGAAGGTGCATAAATATTAATAGACCCTGACTTCTGATAAAAATAGAAACCAGAATTTTATTATTGTATTATGGCTAACAGATTTGATTGCATTATACTTTTTGAAGAACAGCTCTACAATTATCTACAGGGTGGGTTCTGTTTGCTGTCAAGAGCTTTGGAATCTTCAAAACAACTTTTCAAAATTCAGTTTGTGTGATATTAAAAGAAACTTCATGAGTTTACAAAAATGTCTTCTTTAAGAACCTTTCATAAGCAAATATTCAGATTTACAAATGGAATGATGATTCCTGTGCACTTCTTGTTCAAACTTTGTCACAGATATCTCATTACATTTTTAAACCTTGACAAGGAGACATTGTCCTCAATGAATAAATATAGAAAATTTGATATGTAGAGGTATAATAGAATGAATGGATTTCATTATGAAATATATAGTCACAGAATTTTTAGTGGATTCATTGTAGGGTCCATTTAAATAAGAATTTCCATTGTGCATGGAATACTGGATAAAGGTTGAACACAATCTTATCTAATAAAGAGGGAATATGCAAATTGACTGTCACACCATAATGGTCAAGATGGCTGCACCCACAGCGGAGGCAGGGATTCCGTAACACAAGATGGCTGCACCCACAGCGGAAGCCCAGTTCCCATAAAAAGCCTTAACAAGCAATCAGCAGGGACCTGAGGCTGCACCCACTGCCTGGTGGGGCTTGACAGGGGACCTCAGGCCGTACCTCCCACCCCAGCACCAGGCTGGCAGACCTCAGGCCGCACCCCCTGCCCGGTGGAGCTTGACGGGGGACCTCAGGCCACATCCCCCGCCCAGCAGGGCTTGATAGGGGACATCAGCCTGCATCCCCAACCTGGCGGAGCTTGATGGGGACCCCAGGCCACACCCCCTATCCTGGTGCTGGGCCAGGGGACCTCAGGCCATGACCCACACCCAGCAGGGCTTGACAGGGGACCTCAGGGTACACCCTTTGCCTGGCGGGGCTTGACGGGGGACCTCAGGCTGCATCCCCCGCCCCGGCACTGGGCCTAGTGACCTGAGGCCGCGCCCCCCACCCAGCGGGTCTTGATGGGGGTGGGGCCAGCCGGGTCTGGATCTAGCCCATTGGGGGTGGGGCCAGCCAGGTCTGGGTCTCACATGATTTCAAGGTGCCTGTGGGTGGGCGGGGACTTGACTCTGGTTCCTATGGCGCACCCCAGACTCTGACAGGAGGAAGATTTTCATATACATTTTACTAATTTTCTTTTATCTCTGACACTTCTATTATAGAGAAAGGGCAAAAAGCAATATTAAAATATTTGATTTAATTAATTCTCTTTTAATGTGCACGAATTTTGTGCACTGGGTCACTAGTATAGAAATAAAGCAGGAAAAGAAATCTAAAGAGGATACCACCCACTGAAGATCCAACTGAAATTAAAGAGTTGCCAATGACAGATAGATTTTGATTTGTATCTTTCAAATGAATCTTTAATTGCATAACATGAAATACATCACTATTTGCATTATTAAGCAATAGATGTTTTCAGAAGTGTTTTGTATATTGACTTTTCAGCCTAATCCAGAGAATGTTGTTTCATATTGGCAGTAAAATTGCTAGATTCTATGACTGAGCTATGTGACCTTGCCAAGTTACAAAATTTCTATACTTCAATGTCCTCATTTATAAAATGATGGTGATGATACATTGACATATTGTACAAATGTAATGAAATATCTGAAAGTATTTGACTTCCTTGTAAGCTACAAAAACATATTTGTGTGCAATTATAATTATACATTGAAGTCTCTTCTCTCTTCGGTCTCTCTCTTCTCCCTTTCCCTTTCCTTCCAGACCAAACATACATTCTCATTATAGAATCATTGGTTTTCAGAACTGGAAAAAGCTATAGAAATCATGCAATTCTATCAAAAGAGAAAATAAAGTTCCAGAGAAATGAAATAATTTATAGAAAATCTCAAAGCTACGAAGCTTTTAATGGCAGTAGGTTGAACTCCCAATCCTAACCTGTGTTCTAGTAGAGTGATTAGAGCATAAGCTTGGGTAATAGACAAACTGGGGTTCCATCTCTACCACTAACTAACTCTCTGCATCTTTAAAGAGGGATTGAATACAATATCTAACTCCTGGCACTACTGTAAGATATTAAGCACTTAGCAGAATACCTGGGACTTATTAGCAGTGAATGAACATTATTGATTTTTCTCATTTTCTCATTACATTTCATTATTTCTCTTGAGATAGGCTGCATCCACATTCATAGCCAAGAGTTATGAATTGCTTTCTCAGTGGCCCAGGTGGTTCTACTACAGAGTATTAATATCAACTTGAGTGTTTGCTACATAATACTTTGAGGTAAGTGGTAGCATTAAAACTTTATTACAGATGAGAAAACTGAGGCAGAGACAAATAACTTGTTCAAGAGCACATGGCTACTACGTGGTTCCAGAGCCCACATATTTTACCACTGTGATACACTGCATCTAAAGCAGTGGAGAACATTTAGCACCACCAGGTCCAGGTGAGCAGGAGTGGGATTCAGGAAATATGCTACCTTCTCCTTTCACCAAGAAGTCTGTAGAGAGCTGCCTTCTGGAGAATTATGTGCACATAACTCACAGTCTACAAAGGAAATGGGCTCCACAATTGTAATAGGGCAGGATCACAGTTGGCCTGGAGACTTAAGCCAAGTCTCCCAAGAGTAAAATCAAATGAGATGCCACATCCAAGTCCCCACGGGTGTTTGTCCAAGCCCAACCTACTCTGGACACATTTTTCTGTTTGGGGGTAATCCTGACATTCCTACATCTGAGATGCTGAAGCTCAAGGTTGAAATGGTCGATTGCCAGGAGAAAATGTGCCCATTGACATCATCATTCTTTGGAACTGTAGTCACCCCTCATTTCTGGGAGCATTAGATTTATGAACTCATTGGTGTTAAAAAGCTCATTTAAAAATGAAGACGGATGTTTAATTATTGTTTCATTTGGAGTTACAGCCTTTCATTTTTCAAATGTCTTAAGAGCAGAGAAATGAAAATTGTTACCTAAGGAACTACTGAAATTCTTCTGGGCATGTATTATGTATTCCACGAGTTCTCTGCCAGGGACATAAGTCAGAAACTCTCCCGCTGGTTTTGATTACAGCTGCAAAGTCACAGATTTGAACAGCCCTAGACAATCATTCTTCTGAACCTGCACATAAATATAAAACATTTTCTTTATCCTTATCACATAAACCTTCAACGAGGTTTGCTTCAAAGTAAATGCCAGTTTTCTCCCATTTTTTTTCTCATTTATCATTTCAACAATTAGCAAACTGATATTTTTTTGCAACAAAGCTCCTGCATTTGCATATGCAAAGGTCATTGTACAGGTTCAAGCTATTTAATATCAAAGCAATGATAATTTAACAATCTCTTCCTCTGGATTCAGATAAAATACAAAACTACCTCTGGCTTTGTAGTTTTGCACATTTACAGACACATGATGAAAACAGGAGATTAAGATAATGGCATGAGCGATATAATGAACCATCAGTTAAGCTGTGGTAAACTTTCTTCATATCCAGCTCCAGGTCTTTGCATTGTCACTTTATTATTTAAAATGGAGCTGTTGCATTTCAGTAAGTGATATCAAGAATATAATTTGCTAAGACACCTCTTTATTTAAGGTGCTGTCAGGACTGGCAATGAGAAATGACACAATCCCTCAGTTCAAAGTGACAGGCACCAATATATTAGTCCAGTGCCTGTGTATTTCTCTGCTGTTTTTGAAAAATTGAATTTCCTTTGTGTAAGCAGAACAAAAAGAAACAGAAATCAGTTCCATGTGAATTCTGTGGTCCTCTATATTAAACTGTAATTGTTTCCTGGTAAAAAACCAAGCCTGCAGGATTTCCTGAAAAATAATTTACAAGGATGGGTACTGGGTCCAGCTTGCTTTTTTGTTCCTGGGCCTCTGTGATTGATGACACTGCAAGGAGCTGATACATTTGCCACGGCTGCATCTCCAGAAAGTTCTTACGCTTTAAACAATCAGCAATCTTCCAAAACAAAAATCTTTACATGGCATTCCCTTTCCTGGCTTCTTGGTTAGGAGTTGCTTCTCAACTCTGGCACTGCTCTGAGGGACCCAGTTAAAAATCCCAGTTGCATCAATACAACCATGAAGACAGCTTGTATGGATTATGTAAGGTAATGGCTGGGCAGAAAAAAAACAAACCCTGTAATTCGATCTAGTTAGCTCAGTATGAGCTAGGATCTTCAGAGAGGTAATATGGAAAGAACGCTAGCATAGGCATTCTATACACCTGAGTGCAGATTCTCCCTTTCCAAATGCATAACTTGTACATGTCACTTAAACTTCACGAGCTATAATTTCCTCTTATGTGAAAATGGGGAATGACGAAGCCTATTTTTCAGAAGAGGAAGCAACCAGCTTCTTGTGAGGGCCAAGTGAGTTAAAGCTTGGAACGTACTCTATAAATTACAGTTTTACAAATAATAAAGCCCTAAAAATGGTGAGTCAGGGCCTTGGGGCCCATTCTTTGAGGATCCTTGTGTTATTTTAATAAGTGCAAAGGAAGAAAAGCTAACTGTCCTTAGGTCTTACTATGAGTCAGGTATTGTGCCAGGCACACAGCACACTAATTCCTCACAAAAGGCTTGTAAGGGATATGTCATTCTTATCTTCTACAATAATAATTATGTCTAATAATTATTGACTACACAGTGTATGCAATATTCTGTGATAAGAAATTTACACACATAATTTCATGTGATCCTTAAAACAATCCTATGAAGAAGATGCAGTTATTATTGCTACCAAGGAAACAAAGGCTCAGGGAAATTAACTTGTCCAAAGTCATGTGGCCGGTTATGTGTCTCATTAAACCACCTCCCATCAAAAACATTAGCCTTATCTCTCCTTATATACCCTCTGACATTCTGGTTTTGGTTCTTTTCAAACACTGGGTACATTTTAAACTGACTTTATTTATAAAAATGTGCAGTGGGACTAGGATCATGCAGTATGATTTGTTCTGGGCCCTCAAATATTTTATACCTCCCATCTCACTGTGGCTCTGCACACTCTTTAGGATCAGGGAAAAGCCCTAAGGCCGAGAGGTTCCCTCTCTCGTGTCCCTTGGAATGCTTTTAGGCAAGGTCTGGCAGCATGAAAGGAATAAAGATCCAGGCATATTATGTCACATAAAATGAGGTTAGAATAATGGCATAAGCTATCTAATAAATTCCACTTGTGATAACTTGCCTATATGTCCAGCATGGATCATCATATGGTCATTTATTATTGAAAATTGTGCCTTCATGCTTTATAGAAAGCAATACCAATTAAGTAAGTATCACACATTCCATTCCATTCATTCATTCCAAATATTTGAGTCACAGGCACAGATAATAGAACTCTGAGGGTTGCAGCACACAAAAAAAGTCATAACCTTTCACACCTGCTCTGCTGGGCCAAATAGATCAGAGAGGTGTATGGTTGACAAATTCTCTATCACCTAAGAAAAGATTGAAGAAGCATAGCATAACACAAAATAAGCAGATGAGGACCTCAGAGGCCTGCCAAAAATCAGGTAAGTACTAGTAAGTACTTGTATTAGCTTTTTAATCTTTGTCCTGATAATTAAATGATGTAATATATTCCCAATGCAAAGCATGTGTCAGGCACAAAGCAAAACTGTGTCTGGCACAGTACGCAGTCAATAGATATTGGTTGTCATTGTTTTCATCATGTTCTCACGTTTCTTTCTAGACTTTCTTCAGCAGTGAAAGCCATGTCCCGTCCATTTATCTACCATTTTGGAGAAAAAGAGAAGACAAAAGTGAAAATAAGAAATTAAAAAGTACTTAAAAATAGGGAAACATAGATGGTTGTTCCAAGATCTGATGAACCGCTCTGACTCTCTCAGCTCAAGGATTTACAAGGGAGTTTAGGAGCTTAGGAATACTTTACCTCAATGTGTTTATATATAAAATGGGAAGATGGGTATTATGAATGCACTGGCCTCCTCCAGGGAAGGCATGCTGTTTGACAAGTAACAGAATAATTTAACACCAATGCACAGCCAAGGAGCAAATAATTCAGATTTTTGCTGAATCCTTGAATGTCAGTGGAAGACATAGTGTTGATGTGTAAGATCTCATTCACTATTCTTCCTTCTTTGTCAGAAATAGAAGCAAAATTTGCCTTAAACATAGCTCTTCTCACAGGGTATTGACTATTCTGCTGTGAATAAGGAAGTTCTTAAGAGTCTTGTGAGGACAAAGCAACATGTGATATGTTCATTTTAACTTCCCAATATAAGGAGACACACAACAATGTAGGTATCTCTCTCTCTCTCTCTCTCTCTCTCTATATATATATATCTATATATCTATATATCTATATATATATATATATAGATATTGATATTGATATAGATATAGATATAGATATAGATATAGATATAGATATAGATATAGATATAGATATAGATATAGATAAATATGGATATAGACACACATGCACATTATATGTCTGTTATATATACACTAGTGGCCCAGTGCTTGCAATTTGTGCACATTAAAAGGGAATTAATTAGAGGAAATATTTTAATATTGCTATTTGCCCTTTCTCTAGAATATAAGTGTCAGAGATGAAAGAAAATTAGTAAAATGTATATGAAAATAATATATAAATTTATTAATAAATAAACAACCACAACATGATATAACAACAACAAAGACATGATATAAAAACAACAAAAACATGCCCTATCTCTCCCTCCCTCTCCCTTCCTCTCTGAAATAAAAGTATATTTAAAAACAAAAACTCAAAAAGCTATTGAAAGGGAAAGAATAAGGGTTGAGAGCATTGTAGTAAGAATTGCTATTTTGGATTAAGGGGAGCTCATTTTAGTAAGGACTGATGTTTGCCTATTAACTCCAATGGATGTAATCTATAAAGATTTCAGTTACTTCCCCTGGACTAGCATTTTCAATTAATATACCTTTGCTTCCTTAAGGAAGTTGTTGTGCCTCAGTTTCTTTCTCTGTGAAAATAACCAGGCTGATCTCAAAAATCTTTAAGATTCCTGTCACCCTCTAAGATTCTAGGGCCTGCAGGAGAGAGAGGGACCTCTCTCTAGTAGGAAAAACTAACATTTACTGTGCAATTATGAAGTACATGATACCCTTATTTTATACACAGTATTTTATTTAATGTTCACAACAACCTGATTAGGTAGCTACTACTATTATTCCAATTTGGAAATACACAAACTGAGCAGGAGGTAAATAAACAAAAACCACACATATCTAAGGTATATAAAGCTAGCCTAGTGAGTCCTGAAATGAAGATGGAAATACATACAGCCTGAAGTAAAACTCCACCCTCTGGGCCAAACACTCTCTGGATCCCTCAAAGCCAGCTGACCATATTCAGATTCCCTAAATTTAAGAGTAATCATTGTTAAATTCAACCACACAACTTTCATTTCCAACTAGAAGACCTTCCCTGACAAACTAAAGAATGAAATTGACACCTTTCTTCAAACATGATTTTTCATCAATATCTGTTTAAAAAAATCACATATGCATTTTTTGGTTTGTTATCATGACCATTCATAAGTAAACACAGAAAAATTAAGTTGCTAAGACTAAAGATGTACAATGAATTCTGATGAAGAACTCTTGTATCAGCGATGTTCTAAACTGCTATACAACGGTGTATTCCTATGTTTTATACACTTATTTCTTAGTCATTTCCCCATAATATGACTAGCAACATGGGAAATTTAATTCAAAATGTAGATATTAGTGCAATATTTAAATATTTTAGCCAACATTCCAAGTTGCAGTACTTTCAGTTTATTAAATATCATCAGCATATGAAAGCTTCAGCTCATTAGGAAGCTGAAGGAATACAGAGTTGCCAACTTATAATCAGTCAGTCAGTGAACATTCATCTTGTGTTGTGTGTAGAATACTGAATGAGGCAGATGGAGCATGAAAAAAGGAGTAGAAGACTCTTTCTGCATTAAGTGATTTTATAATTTAATTGAGGAAATTATCTAAACTTAAGAGCAGCTTAATAAATATCAAATACAAATTTAAATGGTATGAATTGAACTGGTGTATACTGAGGGAACACAGTAAAAGAGGATTTGTAAATTAATCAGAGATAAGCACTAAAGGAAATCACATCTGCTCTACAAGTTACAACTTCTGTTGTGTACCTACTATGTGCAAATCCCTGTTCTTAGCACTGCACAAGCATTCTCTCATTTAATTTTCACAACCATCCTTTAACAAAGTATTATTTTTGTCCCCATTTTAAAGATGAGGAAACCAAGGACTAGAAAACCAAGACAATATACTTTAAGTCACCCTCCTGATGACAGACCAGACTGAATCAGGATTTAAGCTCAAGTTTGTTTGACTCCAAAGCTGATGTGCAAGCCATTATATATACTGAGTTTAAAGAAACTGCCTTAAGATAAGTATTGGGGTGAGGGGAGATTCCTTGAGACCCTGCAAATGGCATTTCTCCGCAAAATTGTCTCCTAATTTTAATATCCACTGGTGGATCTTGTTTGCAATATTTATTATTGGTATAATGTTTGCTTAATGCTTCTCTATTTCTCTCTTTTATTCTACACTAGAGGCCCCGTGCACGAAATTCGTGCATGGGTAGGGTCCCTAGTGGCTGCTGGTTGGGGCCTCCCTTCCCTAGCTGCTGGCTGCTGACCGGGGGCCTTCCTTCATTCTGCACCACCCCCTAATAGTCAGTGCACGTCATAGCGAGCAATTGAACTCCCTGTCAGTCGAACTCCCAAGGGGACACTTTGCATATTAGGCTTTTATATAGTATATAGATTTGTTGTTTTGAATTCTACTGTAAAGAAGAGCAGTTTATACTATGTTTATATATATATATAAAATTTGATTCCCTGGTTAAATCCAATACCATTATTATTTATTTTGTTGCTTAAATTGTTCCACCTTTGGCTATTGAGAGGTCCTTCAGGTTGGACCTGTGTTCTTGTGACGAGCCTCTTGTTTTTTAAAGCATTTCCTTGCTTTCTAGTATGACAAGCTATCCCAGGTTGATCTTGTATATCTCTTGCCATAACCCTGGAATCAAACACTTCTCCAAGATGATCTATTTCCTTTTACAGAAAAATAGTGATTAGAGGCCAAAATGTGGATATTATGCATGCTCAGATCAGTTTTTATTACCATTCTCCAACTTCAGATCTCATTATTGGGAACTAATCTTAATGAGATGGGAGTGACAAGAGGCCTTGGGTAGTACTTCAAAGTATTTTACATACCAATCTAAGGGGTTATATCATTGATATTAGAGAGAAAGTTTGTAAAGCTAAACAGGGAAGGGGGTGATAAAATTGTGTTATAAGATAATGATTCTCATATTTGAATAGCAAATAGATGAATAGCAAAATTCATCTGGATGATTAAGAGTAGCTAGTTAAGGCCATCTACGCATGGAATGAGAAAGGCCCAGTCCTAGAATAAAAGTGTAGGAGGAAGAGAGAAAAAGAAGAAACAGAAACTTTAGAGAAAAATAATTGGCTAGAGATGGAACGTTAGGGGAAGTGTAAAGTTATCTTGAAGCACTGAATATACGAAGGTGCCTCTGGTAATGTTGGGAATAATTGACTCTGTGTCCAGGAGTGTAGACTTCAGTTGTGACACATTTGATTTAAGAATTACTGAAGCATGTTAATGGAAATTCCTCCAATAGTGAATGAGAGGTATAATATTACAGGTAAATACAATATTTTTGAATTTCTAATACCTACCTCTGGACCTCACTTTTAGTGGGTATTTAGAATAATAATAGCTAACATAACTAAGTGCTTACCTTGTGTCAGGCCTATGTCAAGCATTTTCATATACATGCCCTTATTTAATACTCATAATAATACTATTCTTATAATTTTCATATTTTTATAGAGAAATAGATTTAAAGCAGTTAAATAGCTTGACCAAAGAAGCACAGCTGGCAATTTATGAGATCAAGATTTGACTCAAGCTCATATGACTCCAATGCCCCTGGTCTTATCAAATAGACTGTTTTTGAGAGAGAGCAATGGGTAGATATATAGAGGTGATCAAACCCAAAATTTGCCTTACAGAAATAGATTCTGTAATAGAGACTCATTATGCAAATCAATTCACTGAAAGAGTAAGACTAAAGGAATAAAATTACAGACCCTAAGACAGTCTCAAAACAAATGTAAAACAAAAAAGACAAAGTAAAAGATTAAAGAAAATAAATTGGAAAAGGAAACAGAAAATATTATTGGCATATCAAAAAGAGAAAAACAAAATGATACAGTAAGAGATTTGACTTCCAGTAATGGTAGGTAAGCTTACTGCAGACCAACACTCCTGCTAAGAAAAATTATAAAATGCAGAAAATGTCTTAAAACACTTGTTTGAAAGTTTCAGAAAGCTTATCAAATTAGCAAAGACTTTAGAGACAAAGTCCTAGAGGAAAGTGAATCTTCTAGATAAACCTAAAGTCATGCAATTTCCTCTTGCAGCATTTCTTAGTTTCCAAGCTCAGGAACTGTATATAACATCTGAAGTTCTATGTGACTTGGAGTAAAAAATTGTAGTTCAGGGTCTGCCAAAAAGAGGCCTTAGTAAACAACCTATGCTTTCAATTGGGACTCTGGAAATTTACCACTCCTCACATAAAATAAAGCCCTCTTCCAATCTATTCAATCAATGATTAAATTAAGGTAATCTGGCCAACACTATGGCCTTCTAGAAGAGAAAGTAGATCCTTTTCGGAGGATGATAATACTTTATAATTTTTCATATTCCATGTCCAGAAGTCAATACAAAATTCACCAGTATTTAAAAGACAAGAATAAGTGCCCCCAATCAAAGATAAAAAGCAGAAGACAGAAAAAGACCTATACAAGATACAGATATTTCTCAAACTTGATATTAAAATATATGATTAACATAATTCAAAAATAAAGAAGCCAAAGAAAGATTTCAGAGGAGAAATACAAACTATGAAAAATCAAATGGCAACCACAGAATTGAATAACAAACTGAAATTACATCTTAATAGAAAGGTTTAAGAGTAGATTACAGAAACTGAAGAAAATATTAGTTATATAAAATTTGTATCAGAAGTATTCAAGTTGAATCACAGACAGAGAAATAATGGAAAACACATGTTTTAAAGCACATATATAACATGGTCAAAGGATAGTATACATATAATAGGAATCCTAGGAGAAGAAAGGAAACAGGGCAAAAGTAGTACTTGAAGACATACAGCTAAGAACCTTCCCAAATAGATGAAAATACAGTGCCATAGATTGAAGAAGTGCCACAAATGCCACAAATAGAAACAACCATATATAGGCACATCAAGAATTTCCAAAATTAAAGGAACAAAAGTAAGATAGTAACTAAATTCTCTACAGAAATATACAAAGCCAGAAGATAATGGAATGATAGTTTCAAATTGCCAAAATAGAGATTTCATCACTATTAGGTCTATACTAAAGGAAATACTGTAAGAACTTTAGGCCAAAGTGAATGATCACTGATGGGAGCACTGAAATGCTGAAAGAAGTGAAGAACAAGAGAGAAGGTAAACACACAGGGAAAATGTAAACGAATATTGAGTGTACACAAGAAAACTAATAATGTCTTTCTTGTGGGGCTTAACATACACACACATATATTATATATATATATATATATATATATTTATATATATATATATATATATATATATATATATATATATATATATACTAGAGGCCCAGTGCACGAATTCATACACGAGTGGGGTTTGGCTGGCCTGCCCTTATTGGGGTGATCAGGCCAGGCTGGCTGGGGGGAGGAGGGGCTGTAGGCAGTTGCCCGGCCAGCCCTGCCCTCGATCAGGGTTGGGGGGTAATCTAGGCAGGGCTGGCTGGGCGGAGGGGCCATGGGCAGTTGGCCAGCCATCTCCGCCCCCTGTTCAAACTCCCAGTTGAACTCCCAGTCGAATTCCTAGTCAAGGGGACAATTTGCATATTAGCCTTTTATTATATAGGATGATTAAAATATATATAACAAAAGCACAAAATGGAGAAGAATAAAAGGTATTAATGTGTTCTAAGATCCTATATTACTAAAATAGCACAGAAATAATTAATTTGGACTTTAATATGTCAAAGGTATTTGCAGTGACGTCTTAGAGTAAACATCGGGGGGAGGGGGAACATAAAAAATGTAGTAACTGTTTCTTTAAAAAAAGCCAAGTCCTAGTGGGTTTGGGCAGTGGATAGAGCATTGGCCTGTGGACTGAAGGGGTCCCAGGTTTGATTCCTTGGTTGCAGGCTCCCAGTCCTGGTGGGGGCATGCGGGAGGCAACCAATCCATGTATTCTCTCACACTGTTTCTCTCTGTCTCTCCTCCCTTCCACTCTCTCTAAAAATCAATGGAAAAAATATTTTCAGGTGAGTATTGAAAAAGAAAAAGCCAAGAGAGGAAGGAATAGGGAGTCTAGTATAGGAGGAATAATAGATGATAATTAAATAACACATTTAAACCCAAATGTAATAATTGCACTAAATGTAAATATACTGAACACTGAACTTTTAAAAAGTCATCAATTAGTATTTAGAAAAACAACTATTGGCTGCTTTTACACTTTAAAAATAAGGAAACAGAGTTTGAAAGTAAAATACTAGAAAAAAATACAATGCAAAATAAGTTAAAACAAAGCTGGTATACTGACTATATGTCCTCTTTGGAGAAATGTTATTCAGCCCTTCTGTCCATTTATTTAATCAAATTATTTGCTGCAGTTTTTTTTTTTTTTTTTTTGGTGTTAAGTTATATGAGTTTCTTATATATTTTGGATATTAACCCCTTATCAGATTATTACTAGCAAATATCTTCTCCCATTCAGTAGGTTGCCTTTTTATTTTGTTGCTGGTTTCCTTCGCTGTGCAAAAACTCTTTTGTTTGATGTTGTCCCATTTGTTTATTTTTTGGTTGTTTCCCTTGCCTGAGGAGACATATCCAAAAATATATTACTAAGAGTCATGTCAAAGAGTTTACTGTCTATGTTTTCTTCTAGGAGTTTTATCATTTTGGGTCTTACATTTAAATTTCAATGCATTTTGAGTTTATTTCTCTATATTGTTTAAGAAAGTCATCCAATTTCAAACCTTTGCATGTGTCTGTTGAGTTTTTCTAACACCATTTATTGAACAGCCTGTCTTTTCCCTACTGTACATTCTTGCCTCCTTTTCATAGACTAATTGACCAGATAGATGTGGATTTACATCTGGGCTCTCTATTCTGTTCCATTGATCTATGTTCTGCTTTACTGCCAGTAACATGTGGTTTTGATTATGGTAGCCTTGTAGTATAGTTTGATATCAGGTAGCATGATGCCTCCAACTTTGTTCTTCTTTCTCAATATTGGTGTGGTTATTCAGGGTCTTTTGTGGCTGCATATACATTTTAGGATTACTTGTTCTAGTTCTGTGAAAAAATGCCATTGGTATTTTGATAGGGATTGCAGTGAATCTACAGATTGCTTTGTGTAGTATGAAAATACAGAGGGCAAACAGGCATATGAGAAGAGGGTAAACAACACTAATCATCGGGGAAATGCAAATTAAAACCACAATGAGATATCACATCACAACTGTCAGAATGGCTATCGTCAATAAATCAACAAACAATAAGTGTTGGTGAGAATGTGGAGGAAAGCAAATCCTTGGGCACTGTTGGTAGGATTGTTAATTGGTGCAGCCACTATGGAAAACTGTATAGAGGTTCCTCAAAAAATTAAAAACAGAACTACCATGAGACCCAGCAATCCCACTTGTGAGTATCTGAAAAAATCCAGTTATAAAAACAATCATGGTGATGTAAAGTACAACATAGGAAACATAGTTAATAACATTGTAATAACTATGTATGGTGTCAGATGGGTCCTAGATTAATCAGGGTGATAACTTTATAAGTTCTAGAAGTGTCTAATCACTATGTTGTACACCTGAAACAAATATAATATTGTATGTCAACTGTAACTGAATTTTTTTAAAAAAACAATTAAAAAAAAACAGAGCCGCTATAGCTATATTATTATTGGAAAAGTACATAGGAAGGCAGAAAGCATAGCTAGGTTGTTTTTTTAATAATTACAAAATGGTCTATTAATAGGAAGTTGAATAAAAACAGAGTGTATGTACCTAATAAAATATCCCCATAATAGATAGTACAAAAGTTGGCAAAATAAAATGAGAAAAAAATCAATAATTATAGCTGAAAGTTTTAACACAACTTTCTCTGTAACAATAAGTAGACAAAAACAAAATATAATAGGAAAGAACATGATTAGTATACTTGGCCTATATAAAACTCTGCATTCAAAGGCTGTATTTTTTCAAAAGTGTACAGAACATTTACCAAAATTAACAAGATACGGGGCCATAAAGCAAATCTTAACAAATTTCAAAAGATTGATGTCACAAAGTATACATTTCCTAACTAGAGTGGAATAAAGCTAAAATTAATATACTAAAGATAATTGAAAAATCCACAAGTATGAGAAATAAGCAATATGTTTGTAAAAATACATAGGTCAAACAAGAATTCATAATTTGAACTAGTATGTGATAATCATGTCATCAAATAAATGCCAGAGCCACAGTCTAGAAAAACTTGCAACTCACAATGAGTCCATGATTCTCTGAAAAATATGAACCCACACAATTTCAATGTAATCCTCAGCCCATGATGTGTTGCAAAATTACTTTTAAAAAGTTAACCATTTTAGTTTTCTTTTTTTTACAAATAAATAGATGTTGTTATTAGATTTAATTTTCAGCATCAAGATAGATTAAAGGGTTGTCGGATATTGTGGAGATGGGAATATGTGTATTATTGATTCTCATTGCTGTGTCATTTGTTTGAAAATTCAAAAACTGCCTTTTTTTCTTTGTGCGAGTTACAACTTTTCTAAATAAATTATTATAGGAAATCCTAATATATAAAAACCAGGGTCCATAACATCCAAAACAACCGAAGGCTCAACCAACTGGAAATCAGTGCTGGGTTGCTGTAGCAACCAGCACTGACTGCCTCCGCTTCGGGCGCCCTGACCCAGCACTGACTGCCGAGGGGGCTGTGGATCAGGCCCGAAGAGAGACCTGGAGACCGAACCAGGGTCTGATCCCTAGCCTCCGTGGCAGCTGTTGATCAGCACGTGCCTCTCTCTTTCGCTCTAGGCCTGGCCAGCAGCTGCGCCTCTCTTTCTCTCAGGCTTCCGCTGGGGCTGCTGATCAACCCCGCCTCTCTGATCAGGCCCATTGATAGGCCTGGAGACACTGACTGGCATAGAAACGGACCAATCAGAACCAAATCTGAGTGAAGTGTGAGGAGCCAATGGCTGCCTAAGAGGCGGAGCTTTTGAAACTGACTGGCATAGAAACTGACCAATCAGAACCTAAACTGGGTGAACTGTGAAGGCAGAACCTAAGGTGGGGTCTGAGGAGGGGTTGTAAGGGCAACAGCTGTTTGGTGTAAGGTGTAAGAAAGTGGTTCAATTTTTTAATGACCGGTTTGGCAATATAGTGCATATGGCTGGCTATCAGTCCAGATATAGGGATAATGTATTTTTGTCTGCCAAGAGCATCTCCTCCTGATGAAAAAAGGCACCCCCACCACCATTTAAGCAATCCTATCCTATATAATCTATCTATAGTAATAAAAGGGTAATATGCTAATTAGACCAGGTCAACCGGCCATCTTCTGGATGTCTGACTTCCTTTTGGACAAAGCCATGTTGGTGGTGGCCGAAGCAGAGGCCATTAGGGGTGATCAGGCCAGCAGAGGAGGGCAGTTAGGGGAGATCAGGCAGGCAGAGGCAGTTAGGGGTGATCAGGCCAGCAGGGGAGAGCAGTTAGGGGCGAGATCAGGCCTGCAGAGGAGGGCCATTGGAGGTGAGATAAGGCCAGGAGGGGAGCGCAGTTGGGGGCAAGATCAGGCCAGCAGGGGAGGGCAGTTTAGGGTTATCAGGCAGGGAGGCAGAGGTAGTTAGGGGTGATCAGTCATGCAGGCAGAGAGATTAGGGGTGATCAAGCAGGCAGGCAGAGGGGATAGGGGCAATCAGGCAGGCATGCAGAGGCAGTTAGGGGCGATCAGGCAGGCAGGCAGGTGAGCAGTTAGGAGCCAGCGGTCCCAGATTGTGAGAGGGATGTCCAATTGGAGAGGGTGCAGGCTGGGCTGAGGGAACCTCTCCCCGTCCACTAGTATAATCATAATCATAATGACCATAGACATGACTAATGGCTTTAAAATCCACAGTCTGGTACTTCAGTAGATTTGTGTGTTATCTTTTGTATCTTGACAAAATGAAGCTGAATGATTCACAAGTATCATTCATTTTGACTCTTGAATATTTAAGGCTGCTGAGGACCATCTTCCCCATGACAGTGAGAAACTGGTTGCTCCTTTCTAAACCACACACCCAAGTGAGATGTTAATGTCATTTACAAACATCACTACTTCTGATTCATGTAAACACAACTTAGGCTACAGACATTTTTGTGAAATAAAATAGAAATATATTAAATATTTAACCTTAGCCATATTATTTTTTTCTTTGAATGCCAAATACTTTAGCAGAAATTTCATATATCAGTTTTTGAATTTACAGATAAGTAATGTAGTGATGAGGGTTGGGAATGCATATATTCTTATTTCTATAGTCTGACTGCCATTCAGAGGAATATCTGAACATATATATATATATATATATATATATATATATATATATATATTTATATTTATATTTATATTTATATTTATATATTTATATATATATGAGCCCGGGTGCACGGGGTGGGGGGGCGTCCCCTCAGCCCAGCCTGCACCCTCTCCTGGGGATCGGGCATAAATCAGCAGTCAGACATCCCTCTCATAATCCGGGACCACTGGCTCCTAACTGCTCACCTGCCTGCCTGCCTGATTGCCCCTAATCACCTCTGCCTGCCAGCCTGCTCACCCCCAACTGTCCCCCCTGCCAGCCTGGTCACCCCTCACTGCCCTTCCTGCCAGCCTGGTCACCCCCAACTATACCCCCTGATTGCCTGGTTGCCCCCAACTGCCTCCCCACCGGCCTGGTCACCCCTTACTGCCCCTCATGCTGGCCTGGTCACCCCTCCCTGCCCCCCTCTGCTGGCCTGGTTGCCCCTCACTACCCCCCTCTATTGGCCTGATTTCCCCTCACTGCCCCCCTGCTGGCCTGGTCGCCCCATGAAGCTTGATGTTTGGTCATTTTGTCACCACTCATTAACCCCCCTGCTGGCCTGGTTGCCCCACATAGCCCACTGTTCAGTGGTTTAATTGTCCCTCACTAACCCCCCTGCCAGCCTGGTCGCCCCACGCAGCCTGCTGTTCAGTCGTTACTGTGAGAGCGTCCTGACCAATTTGCATATTACTCTTTCACACACACACACACACACACACACACACATATATATATATATATTATATATACATACACACACATATACATATATATAAAGATGATTTCTAAAAATATTCTATCAACCTAACCTTTTATGGAAAATAACTCCAATATCCAACCAAAGCATGTCTTTACTTGGATGTTTACTGTAAACAACAAACAATTCCAATGTTAACTTTTGTATAACATAAGGTATAAAAGACTTAAAGTTCTCACAGTATGAAAGAGTAAAAATGAAACTGTGATTATTTCCAGAAGACATAATTGCATATGTAGAAAATCTGAAAGAATCTTCAGATAAATTGACAATTTACCATAGTCATTAAATGTAAGGCTAACATACAGAAACCAACTGGATTGCTATATACCAGCAAAAAAAAAAAAAAAAAAAAAAAAAAAAAAAAAAAAAAATCAATTAAAAAATAAAATAAAGATATAAAGTAAAACTAAGAGTGTCACCTAAAATGATGTTCAATAACTATAAGACTTTGTAGAGAAATATTATAGGACATCTAAATAAATGGATGAATACATCAGGATCATGAAATATAAGACAATACTTCAATTTGATCAACGTATGCAATGATCTGCATCAAAATCCCAAGATAATTTTTTTGTGTGGATATTGTCAAATTTCATGTAGAAATGCAAACAGGTGTTTTAAAAAGCCTCTGATGAGTTTATTTTTAAGAAAGAGTAGATGATAAACTCTGTTGGAAACAGATGTTGAACAATATTTACCTCATTTGGATGCTTACTTTCAGAGACAAAAGAAATTACAAGTTACCACTGTTTATATGTGTTTGGTCTTTTCAACATCTCCACTGCTACTAAAATCATCATTTTTCACCTATTGTACTCAATAGTTTCCTAACTTTCATGTGTAATTCCACCCTTGTGCCCTTCTGTCTAATCTTAAGACAGCAACTTGTGTTGTTCCTTGAAGGCTTTGAGTACATTTGTACCCCAGGGCATTTGTATCCACTGGTTGCTCTTTTGGAAAGCTATTCCTCCAGATAGATGTCCACATTCCTTCCTCCCTCAGCTCTTCTATATCTTTCTTTACTCAAATCACTTTCTCTGTCAGTCCTTCTTTGCCGACACTATTGGAAGTAGTAATCCCTAACTCCATCCAGCACTCTGAACTCCTTCTCTATAGATTCTTCTCTATACCAACTATCTTCTTCAAATAAACTGCATTATACTTATCTCCCTCTATAGTTTAAGCTTTGTGGAGACAGATTTGTTACTTACTTATTCATTATTATATTACATCTATAATAATGCCTGTCATGTAGCAAAGCCCTCAATAAATATTTGTTAAATGAATTAAATAAATGAATATATTAATGACTTAAATGGCACTTTAAAGTTTCAAAGTGATTTTCACAGGGGAAGTTATTATAATAATTCATCTAGTTTTTATTTTATTTTCATTTCCTTGTTTGGTATTTTCTTTACTGTAGTCCACTTAGACTCTTAGGGGCCCACAAAGGTCATATTTCACAGTCTGGCTACAACATTCCATGACACACAGAGTGAGAAGAATGAAAAAACAATTCTGCTGTGAGAGTAGAGAGGTTTAATGTTGGCTTCAATATATTTTAATACATTAATAAAATGTTTAATGAAAGTGTGATAAAAAAAGAAGAACAATTTTATTAAAAGAAAAATAAAAAAGTTCGGTGTTGTTTCAAGGGATCATCTTTGGGTTTGATACTCAAAATGAAATGAAGTGAGAGAACAAAAATATGCTTGAAAATAACTGATTCAGTGTGTTATTTACAATCTATAATGGAACATGTTCCTGAGAAAGTAGGTTATTTTTTATGCACATATAAATTTTAAATTAATACAATAAAAAGTTGAACATCTTTGGTGAAGCAGGACAATGGGGTCAGACTGTTAAACTCATAATAAAAGCATTGCTATAGCCAGTCCAGAAAGTTACTCTCTGATCTTTTTAGGGTTTTTCAATAGGTTTTCTAATGATTTTTTTTGGCCTCTTTTTTACCATTTTTATAGCCTCACTCTTAAGATTCATTTTCTTTCAAGGATAATCACTCCAGCAAAAAATGAAAATCTCTATATTTCAGCAATAGTTTGGTTTGTTACAGTTTTAAATTTAAAAAAGATAAATAAAGTGCTTTGGAGCAAAATGACTAATCCTGTGCTCTTTAATTATTTCTAGAAAATCTATAAGTAATTTTGGCATGCCACCTTACAAAATTTTGTTATGTCTTGAACTAATATTCACTTAAAAATAACTATAACTTTTGAAAAAATATTATGGAAAACCGGTCAGTTTCTAGAAGCCAGTGTCTTTTAATCTCACTCTAGCTGGAAAATAGACTTTAAATTATTGACAAACAAGCAAGAAATATTGTCAAACTTCGAACATCCTTAAGAAATTTCCTTTCTGGTGAAGTATCTGGGAAGATATCAGTACATCTAAGGCTCTTAACAAAAATTACCCAGGGGTGTAAGATGATATAGGTAAACTTTTGATTAAAACAAAGAATAAATTTTCTAGACTTACCGCTCCTACTCCTCAGATTTCTTACCACCCCACCATCCCACACCTATTCCAACTGCAAGGCAACATGACATCCTGAATAAACATGGACTCTGAAGCCAGTCAAAGCAGATTAAAATCCTGCCTTTTACTAGCTGTATATACTTGGCCAAGCTACTAACCTCTTTGGGCCTGAATTTGCTCATCAGTAAAATAGGAAGAATATTATTTGAGAGAGAGCTGCCATGAGGATTAAATGAGGTATTTTATGAGCATGACTGGCATATAGTAGGTATTTTGGGAAATGATAAAAAATTATTCAGTCATTATTTCTTGTTTTATGTAGGATTGTGATAGATCCTTTTCACTCCCAATACATATCTAACATATTCTTCTTTAAACTCAGCCTTTTTACTCTGGCCTACCATTTGTACAACCTTGAATCAGTGGTTCACACATCTGGAGCTCATTCTCTATGTATCTCTCTAGAAAATCTAATAATTAAAATAATACCAACAAAACAGTACTTAAAATGTGCTAGCACTGTCCTAAGTAATAACTCATTTATTTTATAAATCAACCTTATGAGATATGTGCTCTTTTTATTTACCTTTACAGATGGAGAGAATGAAGAAGAGAAGGGTGAGGTAACTTGCCGAAGGCTACCCACAGGCAGATGTCAGCAGAGACAAAAGTCAAATCCAGAACCTCTAGTTGAAATCATTATGCTAGAAAACACATCATTTATTTTAATTTGACCCCAGAATTTAATCTAAAATGATGTCTAAATACATTCATCCTTTGAATTTAAGATTGAAAAATACAATAGTAGAAAGTTAGATGGTTCTTAGCAAGAGACAACCATGAAGTGTGTCCCCAGAAGGTGGAGTGGCAATATTATATGGCGGCCCTTTGCTGTGGTAGACTATTTATTTGGCTTCCCTTTATTAGAAATAAGCTGGGTGGGACTCAAGTAGGAAATGTGATATGAGAAGTTCAATTGCTGGAAATAATGTATTCTGATTAACTACTTATCTGTTGCCTTCTTATCAAACTGCATCAAAACCTTGCCTCTTAAAAGTCAAATAATAGATACCATTTATTGAATACCTACTCTGTGGCAGCCACTGTGCTGCACAGGTTCTTTAGGTAATCTTATTTAATCACCACAGCAACCACTTTCAGGAAAATATTATTATTTTGTTTACTGTATAGATATGGAAACTATTCAAAAGACTAATAAATTTGTTTGTGATCATCTAGTTGATAACTAGTGGAACTGGAGAGAGAATTTGCTGTGAATTTCATTGACTGAATGAAGGCAGAAAATTTACCTTCTAACATCATAGAATGTTAGAGCTGAATTCCTTGGTTTAATATTCATTCCCTGGTTCATCCCACTCTGTGTGGATGAAGAAACTGAGGCCAAGACCAATGAAGTGACTTGCCCAAGATCTTCAGATCATTAATGACAGTGAGGGACTTAAAACCGTACTTTCCTATTTGCCTGCTCCTGTAATTATCCTGCCAAACCTCTGTCTCTTGCTTGGTGTTAAAGAGTGATTACAAAATCATTGAACATAAATTTTGAAAACTACCATGATGTTTGTTTTCTGCAGTTAATTTGAAGGGAGTGGGAAAGAGGGAGCTGGAATTAGTGAGGTTAGAGAGGCTTTCGAGGTGGGTCAAAGAGAGTCAAATATGATGAGAAAGGTCTTAAAAGGTGTCCTTAGCTGGCCCCTAGTGAACACTGGAGTGCTTTGTTCAAAGGAACTCAACTAAAAATAAACTGGGGAAAGTGTTCCTATAGGAAAAACAACATTTCGTGCAAAAGTATGATTTCAGTAAGTCAACCGAGTCCAAGTTTAGACTGTGATTCATTTTACAAATGAAGTTACACCCCCGGATCATGTATGCATCCAATTTCAGCCTCTGGCCATATTCTTCATCACTCGTGTGGGACATGTGTTTATTAAATTATAGCCCATGCCCTAGTTCTGTGGTGTGGACTGTTTATCTTATAGATCTGAAATAACATAATTATTTAAAGCAAGTTTGAATGGTATATTATTAAATTTCTTTTTCTTTCTTTCCCACCAGCAGAAAGTATTCTCATTTTCTAAATTTAAAATATTTATCTCTTTAAATTTTGATACAATATCTTTGATACATACACAATAACATTAAAAGTTGTGTGTGTAATTATACTGTCAAATGGTTCTGTCTTCCCTCTTAATCTTCCTCCAGTGTATCCAGCCTCGAAGAAGTGGTGCTGCCAGACTATAATAAATCATCCCTGCAGGCCTCAAATATTGTGCCATACAAGAGAAATTTGGGGAGGATACATATTTTTAAGTGCACACACATAGGCATTTTGTACAAGTATTTGTACATGTGGATGCATATTGTTGACACTTGGACTTAATTGCCTGACTTTTGAATTAAAAACATAGGTAGTTAAGGGTAACAGATATATTCCACACAAGGCTCAGTCAAGGTGATATTTAAAATTTATTGGCTGACTTGAACTTTATGCTGGATAAAGTCAGTGTAAAATTGTGTGTATATAACACAACAGTACCAATTATCACGTGCCCATTATGTAGTAGGCACATTATCTTTAAAGCTCACAGCCTCTCTGAAAAATAAATTATGTCAAGTCTTTTTATGATGAAAAAAACAACAATCTTGGGATTCAGAGAGTTTAAACAGTTGAGAGAGGTCAAGCAGTAAGTGGCAGAGATTGTGACCTTATTAACATGAGTTGGAGAATACTTTAGGAAAGGTTGATTTTAATGATTTGTACAATGCCAACCAGGAAATTCTTGATTTTAAAGAACATGGGCCATGTTTTACTCAAAGCATACCCTCTTTCCTTCATTCCAAGCTGCCTTTGGTATTTCTTAAGGAAGGAAACTAACATTTATTGAGCATTTACTTTCTACCAGTTTCCATGATGGCCCTTTGCACATGCTGCTTCATTTAAAAGTTTAAAACACTCTGGAAGCTCTCTGACTGCTCAACTGCCTCCTACCATGGTCAAAAATCAAACCATTTGGCAGGTAGTCCGAATATGTGCATTCTAGATGTGTGAATAGGGTACATCACAAATCCTCTCTGCATCCTCAGTTTCCTCATATGTAAAATGGGATAATAATACAATTCCTGCCTACCTTACTTTTCAGTTAGGGGTAACATATCAGAACAGAAAATATTAGAAAGGAATAAAATTATATGTATGAACAGGGTGGTCATGTGTATGATAGTCACATTGTATAGTTGTAACATATCAAATGTATGTGCTCAGGACAAAGAGAGAGGAGGGGAAAATGGAAAGAAAAAAAAGAGTAAGAGAAAATCATTCAAATAGGGCCAATAATTCCTCCTGTTGACCACTCAATGAGAATAAACCACAGTGAAGAGGAGGTGGGCAGCCTTAGTCCTTCCCAGTTATCTTATGCCTCTCCAAGTGTCAGTATCTCTCCATGCTGGGTATGGCTTCTAGGAATTAGGTGCATAATTTTCTAATATGATGTCCTATAAATGCAAGCCACCTGCCTCTCTTACAAAAAAATAGCCACTTATTTTAATCCAGAATGAAAAACTGGCTGTGAGAGAAGATATTCCTCAGGCTATTTTCAAGGATAACTGAGGTTGTGCTTTCAAACCATCTGAAGCACTGTATTTTCCCCAATACTTTAAAACTACTACTTTTGTAAATAGAATAAAAATTAATTACAAGAAAATAACCACTTGCTTGGGTGTCCAGCTCTGGCTTACCCACAATTTTACAATCTCATTGTTGACCAGAAACCAATAATTCGATGACTTGTACCAACTCAGAAACCATCTTGTGAGTAGCACTGATCTAGATTACCAACATTAACACCAGTGACAATTCTTAAACCCAAAACCCTCATTAAAACAGGACTCCACTTTCTACTCAAGTGAGGGCTTTTTATTGTCTTTTTCCCCCCCTTCTCTCCTTACTACCTGAGGCTCTTGTTTCCCAAGTCATCCCCTCTTCCAACCTCTCTATCCTTCATCCTCACTACAGAGCTCTATGATTTGGGAACCTCTATCCCCAAACATCTACATTTCTGATCTTTTCTTTCCTTCCTAACTTCCATGAAAATGGACCCAACCTATGACCTACCCTCTTAAAATCTTGTCTGAAGTAATCAATAAGCTAGCTATGTTGATCAATTAGTTTATGCTGAGATGCATGAACTCATGGTTCACCCCATTCAATGGAATTCCATATATAAATGTCTGTTTGTGGTATTACATATCTGGTATATTTAAGGTATTCTACTTGGAAGGATGCCATAAAGACATAGCATCTGTTCTCAAATAATTTATCATCATGCCACCTGGATCATATTCCAAATAGATTGTCAAGTTCTTCAACATTCTTACACTCCACTCTCCTTATCAGCTCTCATTTCCCACCATTCCCTAGTCTGGCTGGCCTCCTAACTCTTTCCTGAACACACAATAATTTTTCAGATTTCTGTGTTCTTATTCATGTTAGTCAGTCATATACTAGATGTCTTTCTCTCTCCTTTCCAGTTTTGCAGGCCCTGCCCAAGCTGCATCTTTATCATGTACCTTCTGAAAAGAGGAACTCTACAGGGCCACATAGATAATGCTCTTTTCTGGAATCCTCTTGAATTTATAGCCATAGTATGCAATGGAATACCGTACCATGAGGTTCTTGAGTTGTTAGAACAGCATTTGCCTTCCTCCATGATTAGACTGTAGACCTTCCCTGAGCAGCATTTCTTTGTTTGGTAAGATGACAACTCATGTTTATTAAACATCTTTAGTCACTGCCCTCTGAGAGCAAGGCTATGTCCTTAACGTTTGGAAATGCAAACATTAAGGCCATCAAAGAATGTACAGTCAAGGGCTGAGATCGTCATTCTACTCTTATGTATTTTGTGAAACACTTGTCTGTCACCTGAAAAAAATGTGTCATTAGTCATATAAATTTCAAAACTTTTGTATATTATTTTTCCCTCTTAGAGATTTATATGGAAGTTAGCATACATGGTGGGACAAAAGTTGATTTACAATTGTTCATACAAAAAATATTAATAAATTATAATACAAGAATAACATCTTGTTTCATGTACTCAAAACTGTAAACCTACTTTTGTCTCACTTTGTACTGATTTTAAGAAGTCTTGCAGGTGGATAATTTGTTTAACTTTATTTAAACTAGGAGTTCCCCCAAATAATTTGACCATGAAACTCTTTTGTCTAAAAATACCTTTTGTTAGGATCTAATGGATTGTAACATCAAAATACATTTGGAGAAACACCGATTAGGTAAAATCCCAAGAGTTACCACTGATTTTGTTAAGTATCATAATGGCATGTGTTTTTTTTTTTTTTTTTTAATAGACGTACCATTGTTTAGAAATACAGACTGAAGCATTTATGGGTGAAATGAAATGAAGTTTGAGATTTTTAAAAAAAAATACTCCAGGGAAACAAAAGGAGAATAAGATAGATTAAATATTGGTAAAGGCTGATAATTATTGGGCCTTGATGATTAATACATAGAGGTTCATTTTATAATCTATCTATTCAGTATATTTGAAAAGTTCTATTATAAACAGTTTTATTTTTACATCCCATGATACTTGAAATACATAGAGTCAGCCAAACTTTATTTGAAATTTACCAATTTAAATTCTGCAATCATCCTATATAATAATCCTATATAATAAAAGGGTAATATGCAAATTGACCCTAAAGGCAGAACAAACAGAATGACCTCTGGACCAGTCACTATGAGGCGCACTGACTACCTCTTGTTCCCTTTCCCCAGCTGGCAGTCTCTGATCGCCTGATGGCCACCCACGGCAGGGGTAGGGCCGGCAAGAGGGCGGGAACAGCTGACCTCTCGGTCCCTTCCCCCGGCCATCAGGCACCGATCACCCGATGGCGAACGGGGAACCGGGAGTGGGTGGCAGCGGGGGTGGGGCTGGCTGCAGGCAGCTGGGGAAGATGGCCCTGATCACAGGCCAGGCCCAGGGACCGTACACGCACATGAATTTCACACACCAGGCCTTTAGTCTATATATATAAAAGGCTAATATGCTAAGTGTCCTTCCCACTGTCCAACTGGTCGCTATGATGCGTACTGACCATCAGGGGGCCGATGCTCAACACAGGAGCTGCTGTGACATGCACAGAGAAACAGCTCCAAGTGGCACTGTGGACCTGGTGCCAACAAAGCAACACTCAGCTTCCCCCAAGTGGAACACAGGCCCCGCCACCACCCTGGAGCTACAGCCTACCAAATTGAAGCTGATGCTGCCATGGTGCAAAATGCAGCCCACAGCCCAGCCCAGCCGGCAAACGTGGCTGTGGGCTCCAGGAAATGACATCACGTTTTTGTTGACATTCTGAAGCCGAAATTGTTGACAGAATATGTCTGAAGACCAACTATTGCCACAACACATACCTCTGAAGCTGAAAGAAAATGATGTCATCGCCCTAACTGGTTTGGCTCAGTGGATAGAGCGTTGGCCTGTGGACTCAAGGGTCCCAGGTTCAATTCTGGTCAAGGGCATGTACCTTGGTTGTGGGCACATCCCCAGTGAGGGATGCACAGGAGGCGTCTGATTGATGTTTCTCTCTCATCGATGTTTCTAACTCTCTCTCCCTCTCCCTTCCTCTCTGTAAAAAATCAATAAAATACATTTTTAAAAAACGAAAATGACATCGTCAACAGAATATGTCTAAAGAACAGTCATCGACAAGTACTACCAATACTGGTAGGAACTACCTTCATAGAGAAAATGAGGTAAATGAGGATGCAATTATCAAACACAGTTGTGGTGGAATGACTGTTACATGTCAATTTTGCCTATCCTTAAATTTATCCAATGAAAAACCATCTAATGGAAAATTTACTCATTGTAGCAAAGGCAAAGTTTGTCCAAATTATATAAATTTTCCAGGATACCTGGCATATTTTAAAAAATTAATGATAAACCAAGATTCTTACAGTAAAAATTTCATGGAAAATATTCATTGTTATATCATGTTGTTATTGTTTATTAATCAATTTGTATATTATTTTCATTTACATTTTACTAATTTTCTTTCATCTCTGACACTTCTATTATAGAAAAAGGGCAAATAGCGATATTAAAATATTTTTTCTAATTAATTTCCTTTCAATGTGCATCAATTCATGCACTGGACCACTATTTAGGACAATATATTGATTGGGCCAAACTGAAACTTGTCTTTGTTAGTAAAATATATTCAAAGTTAAGGTAAATTTAGGGTCCACACAAATACAGCAGAAGACAATTTACAAATCCTCAGGGAGCTGGTGGGGCATTAGCTACACTTGGAACAGCAGGTGATCAGCTGGGTTCCTGCCCCCTCTCCAGCAGCTGCAGGTACAATCTGAGAATCTCCAATTTAAACTCCGTAGCAGAGTGGAGATGTATACAAAACTTCATTTTTTAAAAGGGTCTCACTGTTTGAAAATGTAAAAATGTGAAAACCACTGCTGTATGTCATGCCACTAACCCAGATGGAAGTGGTCTTCTAGCCCAGTGGTCAGCAAACTCGTCAACAGAGCCAAATATCAACAGTACAACGATTGAAATTTCTTTTGAGAGCCAAATTTTTTTAAACTTAAATTTCTTCTAACGCCAGTTCTTCAAAATAGACTCTCCCAGGCCGTGGTATTTTGTGGAAGAGCCACACTCAAGGGGCCAAAGAGCCGCATGTGGCTCACGAGCCGCAGTTTGCTGACCACGGTTCTAGTCTAATCCGGTAAAGTCCTTCATTGTTCCGATTTATCTTGATTTTAAAAATAGATAGTTAACTCCCTTTCCTGCGCCTTCCCACAGAGGCCGGGGAGGCTGCATTTTGGTGCTTTGCTGGGCTTGTGGTGTGTGGTTGGTGGCTCGCTAGCAGCCAGCCTTCTGCATGGTCTGGCATATATCACACCTTGATTCTTTCCCTCAACTGCCAGCCAGACAGCGAAGTGCATGTCTCAGATGGGATTTTCCATCCCAGTTAACATCTGGAGCAGCTCTGTAAAATCCAGGTCTTGGTTTCATTGAGGCTCTGTTTAGAGAACATGAGAAGAGGAATGTCCTTTTCTCCAAAGAATATTCTAGGAATTAATTCTTGCCTTTGTCTGTATTGGAGGTACTATTTTGAAGAGCAAAGAATCCACAAAGAGATTTTACAGGATCATTGAGGAAATCAGAAAATACCTCTACATAGTTTTTTTAACCAGGTGATAAAATGGAAGTAAAGAGGTCTTTCTACTGCACTCCAAGGTCAGCTCCTTGTTATGGAATGTAAGTAGGGCTTCAGAGCACCAGCTATGGAGTCAGACAGTCTCAGGTGCATCTCAGCTGTGCCACTCCTTGAACTTGGGCAAGTTATGTAGCCCCTCAGTTACTAAGTCACAATCTCCTCATCCTTCAGAAAGCTGAGAATAATATCACCTACCCCCGTGGTCGGCAAACTGCGGCTCGCGAGCCACATGTGGCTCTTTGGCCCCTTGAGTATGGCTCTTCCACAGAATAACACCGCCTGGGCGAGTCTATTTTGAAGAAGTGGCATTAGAAGAAGTTTAAGTTTAAAAAATTTGGCTCCCAAAAGAAATTTCAATCGTTGTACTGTTGATATTTGGCTCTGTTGACTAATGAGTTTGCTGACCACTGACCTACCCAAACACTTTTAAATATGCTGTTTCCCCAATATCATTGCAAAATGAGAGAAGGCGAGAAAGCACTTAGTATGGAGTCTGTTCTGGTACAAAGTAGAAACTTGACCTATAGCTCCATGGTGGTTGCTATTCTCCTGTTGGTAGTGGTGATGGGTATTATGATTACTGAGATTATGTACCCCTCCTCCCTGAGAGCTCACCTGTGAAGCAGCTTGGACTAGCACTTCTCTCTTTGTCATCAAGAAGAGTTTCCTGGAAGATCTTAATTTAATATCCTTGGCTCTGGGCACACCTGGAAACTAGGAAAGCAAGTTCTGGTTAAGTAGTGCCCACTCTGCAGGGCTGTCAGTCTCACTGTGGCCTCTCTAATGTGACACTGTCCCATTACAGTCAGTGGGGATCAGGAGAACCAATTGGTACCGGACAGGGAACTTGCATTCATTTAATTATTAGCTTTTGTAGTGATTCAAGGCTTAGAATAAAAAATAATGTCAATCCAATATAATAGTTTGGGCACAGTTAACATAATCTAATTAGTCTGGCACCACTTTCTGAAAGCCAGGGCCACTAGGGACGATTTCCAAACAACATCGATGGAGTGCCATCCACTGCCAGAATACAAACAGCAGCCCTTCCAGGAACAAGACTGACCCATAGAACTGGTTACCAATGCCAGTTTTTGATTTTTTTTTTGGCTGGAGATATTTCCTCCTTGCCTTCCCTTTTATTCCTGATGCTTTTTAGGACAGGCAAAAGACATTGTCCCAATCAGAGTAATGTTTTCTCAGTTGATAAATGAATTTACTAAACGGGCTCTCTCTTCTGCAAAAGAATATAAATCTCTACTAAGAGGCTTCAGTTTGGTTTTGGCACCTGTGAACAATGAGGCAGCCTCAGGAGGCCACCTTTAAATACTTTAGAAAAGCTTCTTAACAAAGACTCCCAAAGTACAGGCAAGCAAATCAAACAAAATGTCAAAATCTGAATGCCCCCCCCCCTAGCCCAGCAAAACATCAAAGGAGCTGCTAGGAGGGGAAGAATGGGCCTCCAAATAATGTATATCCAGGGCAAGAGGAGAAAGGAAGAAAGATAGTACCCGATTTATAAATATTTATAAAACAATCATTAGGCTTGGCTAGAACATGCAGTTCTTCTTTGAGTTCACTGCTGGGAAACAATAATAAAAGGCACAGAATTATTCAAATGGGGGCGAGTGGAGATTTAATTGTATATTTTTAGAAATCTACCAGCAGCTCTCCGCATGGCCTAGTGCGGGAGAGGATGTAAATGAGCCCGATGCAATCCAGTACTTGGGCCACGCAGGAAACCAGCTCAGCCACAGATGCGCCTCCTGCCGCACCGGGCCAGAGCTTGGCCACCGCATGCCCTACAAACTAGACCTGGTGGCAGTCCTTCCTCTCCTGTGCTGAGCTGTGGCTGCGCTGCCACCTTCGTGGCCTCCCATTTTGAAGCCTCCCATGTGAAGACTGCCTGAATGGGGCCCGAAATTGTTCCTCTTTAAAAGGTCTAGCTTGTTTCTTTTCTTTTTGACTAAGGCAATTCAGTAAATTCTTCTAAAAACAAAAACAACCCTTCTCTTAGTTAAAATTCCTCTCACATTTGTCGTGGGTCAGGCTTACACAAAATAGGGGAGGCAATGGGTGATGTCAGAGCTTCCCAGCCATCAGGATGTGGCCCCCGCTGCGTGCTACACCCAAACTAAAAGTCAGCCAAAGAAAGGAGGGGTTACAAACCTTCCTGGTGCTAAAATGTCTAACCTTTCTAAAAGCAACCCTTCAGCCCTGACCGGTTTGGAGCATCGGCCTGCGGACTGAAAGGTCCCAGGTTCGATCTGGTCGAGGGCATGTACCTTGGTTGCAGGCACATCCCCAGTAAGAGGTGTGCAGGAGGCAGCTGATAGATGTTTCTCTCTCATCGATGTTACTAACTACATCCCTCTCTCTTCCTCTCTGTAAAAAAAATAAATGAAAAATAAAAATAAAAGCAACCCTTCACAAAAGTTACAATGGTTAAGATTATCTTTAGGCATGATTTGAACGACTCCTTCTATATACTTTTTAAATTCAGAATTGTTATTTTGATACTTATGGCCCTTAAGCATCTTCTCTAAACCATTTACCACCATCTGTTTGTGGTAAGATTTCTATTAGTGATGACAAATGCGTTCAAGTTTCTCATTATTACAGCTTTTGAAATTATTTTAATTGAAAGTAATATACAAATTTAAAAGTGCTTTTCCTATTTATATTTTCTTATAGTAACCATACAATACAAAAATTAGCTTTTTTCCAACAAGTCCCATATAGATAACCCAAAATTGCCAACTCCCCCCACTCCAGTTTCCTGCACTGTACAGTACAAATGACATCACTTCTTATGTGCTCCTGGACATGGAGTGTAGTATCTCACACTTAATTCCAACTCTGCCTCCAGACCTTTTCTAAGTGCTTTATATGCTTTTAATACCCACAGCAAACCTATGAAATAAGAATTATTATTATGCTCATTTTATAAATAGAACTAAAGCACAGAGGGGTTAAATAACTTGCTCAAATCACACAGCCAGAAAGTAATAGAGCTTGAATTCTAACTCAGAGAGTATGCTCTTAACACTAGACTATATCCTGTCTCTCAACATTGGCCTATTAGCATATCACTCACAACTGGGCAAAAATTGGTTCTCAGAGTCTAAAACCCTACACTTTTCATGTATAAAGCACAGATTACATTAGTACATAAACAGATAGCATTATGTCATGGGAAGGAGCAATTAGGAAAAAAACTGTTCTTAGGGGAGCATTAATGAAAAAAGATTGAAAGTATTGGGTAGGAGGCATGTTATTAGGATACTATGAAAATATGTCTCTAGCAGCAATCCCCTCTTCAAACATGCAGGCACATGCACACACAAATACCACACTCAGACATGCACACATTATTTCTCAATCAGCTTTTCTTGGTGCCTGAAATTTTCCATATGAGAGAATCATTCCTTTGGATAATGGAAATACTGTCCACAGATGACCTCTTTCAATAAGCCAATATTTGCTGTGATGAGTGAGTAGTATATTAATCTCTTCATATCAGTTAGGGAACGTGAGAATAACAAGGAGTTGAGGAAGTAAGAAGAGGACAAGTCAGAGTTCAGAAAACAAACAGGTCAAGGGGGAGCATGTGGCCTGTGAGGAGAGAGGAGACCCAAGCAGGTACTACTAGGGGAAGCCATAATATAGAGAGGATTTATGAGAATATCAAGGACCCAAGGGCCTGAGAAAACTGGGGCTAAGAAAGGGAAAGACAAACATCACCTCATTTATGGCCTTTGCCATCAGACAGAATTAAGTCTGCATCCTTAGACAAGTAACTTACCTCTCTGAGCCTCAAATGTTTTGTCATGGATTTAATGGGTCTTAGAGTATAAATGCACGGGGAGCACCCGGAATGGAACAGGCACTCAACATACACTAGTTTAAATGCTGGTTGTTCCATCTCTATATTTTATATGGTATTTTTATAATGATCATCATTATCCAGGACTAGCCATGTACTTTAGAAGAACTGTACTCTTTCCTCTTTGCATTCAGTGAGAAGCCAAGGAATGAGAAGATGCAGCTTTCTTACTCCCCTCCCTCTTTAGCCAATTTTAGTGGCAGCTTCTCAGTGGCTCACTAATTACATTACTGTACAGAGACATCAAGGCAGCTGTCTGACTTCAAGGGAGTAAATTCTCCTCTTCATTGTTGCAAGTATTTCCAAAGGGAAATTAAAGTGTAATTTTTCATAATCAATCGAGTTATTGCCAAGACAGACTAAATGAAGGGCTTTTTTTTTTTATCACAAAAAAAGAATCAGCAACAAGAGAACAGATAATTCATCCTTTCATTTCCAAATTCACTGGGGCTTTGATTCAGCCAAATTTAGGTCTTTCCGATTTCGATTCAGTTCTATAGTTTGGGAAAAGAGAGGGTGAACTTGACCTCCTTAGAGAGAAGGCAGAATTTAAGGAAAAGCAGAAATACATGAAAAAAGTGGAAATTTAGAAAGCCATACAGCTTTCTTGGGGACAAATTATTGCAGTGCTAGCTCTGCATGGCCATCTTCTTCAAATCTATTATGAATTCCAACACAGTTATGCATAATCAAGGTTTGTCCCTAACAGAATAAGATACCCCCGAACCTGGAAGGTCCCATCCTCCACCAGGATGTAAACATTCTTTCTTCACTATTGAAAGGATGTAGAAAGAATCCCTCTCTCTCCCAAATCCCCAGAAAGAAATATGTCATCCAAGGTGACCACAGGGGCACAGAACTACATTCAGTCTTCTATTTTTCATCCTCACATCCTGTGCTCTCCCACCCACCATGGCCTCTTTACATGCTTGCACTTGACAGGATCAAAGTCAACTGTTGTCAACTTCTTTTTTAAAAATAGTTCATTGATTTTTAAAGAGAGAAACATTGATGTGAGGGTATAATATCGATTGGTTGCCTTCTGCACACCCCTTACCAGGGATCAAACCGGCAACCTGGGCAAGTGCCCTTGACCAGGAATGGAACTGGCAAACTTTGGTGCACAGGACAATGCCCAACCACACTGTCCAGGACTCTTGTCAACATCTTATATGCCTCTTTATTCCTTATTATAACTCTAATTTCAAATTCCCTTAAGTTGACTCAGATATACCTTTTTTATGACTCTGGTACCCACCCCATTGAGCCTGCTTCCACTACATCAGAAGCAAAGAGGGGGAGGACAATTGAAGACCTTTTGGCTCCTTCTACCACTCACCTCTTAGGGAGAGGCACAGCCAGGAAGCACCAAAGTGGAACTCTCTAAAATTGTGATAATACAATAGCCATTAAGCAATCATTCCCCATTTCCCCCTCTCACCAGCCCCTGGTTACCTTTAATCTACTTTTTGTCTCTATAAATGTGCCTAGTCTAGATATTTTATAGGTGGAATTATACAACATTTGACCTTTTATGTCTGCTTATTCTATTGCATAATGTTTTTAAGGTTCATCTATATTGTAGCATGTATCAGAACATTCATTTTTATATCTGAATATGATTTCATTGTCTGTATATATCACATTTTGTTTAAAGGATGAGATTATTTTAAAATAACCAAAGAACTAAGGCACATTATTTTACCTGATTGAATTCTCTGCCATTTCACTTATATTTCTCTGTGAAAAGTGGAATTATTTTCCTACTTTCTGCCTCACTGCAGGAGTTAAAGATCTCTCTGGGACTGTTATCTTCTGAGAGGTAAAGCAATTGCACAAAGCCTGGCACAGAGTAAGTATGCTATATAACTGTTTGCCATTATTATTATTATTATTATTATTATTATTATTATTATTATTATGTTGGGTCATTAGTACAGGGCAGACAGCCTGAGTGTGGGTTCCTGAGAATGCATTCAGCATGGCTTTTCAGGCTGCCATGTGGGCAAGCTTCTCCCGTTAGTTGAACTGGACGCTGGCGGGACAGCTGAATGAAGCGGCCTGAATGCTTTGGTGCATTCTCAAGCTGTTAGAAAGTCCACCAAACATTGAGGACCAATCTCCCCATCTGTCATTTCTGCCAGTTGTCCCAGCTCTGCCCCTGGAGTGACACATTGCCAGTCTTTCTCTCTCTAGATGACACTGCTTTAGTATTTGGAAGTGACTCTACTTTTACTATATCTTCACTTCTCCAGGGCAATCATACCTACTTCCTTGCTCTGTTCATTCTACCTAGTAGTTTCTAGATCTTTCCTTGGCCTAGATTCCTTTTCTGGGTATATCTTAAATTGTTTAGAACCCTCATAAAATGTATGATCCAGGGCCATATACAATACCCCAGATGTGGTCTGATCGTGGGCCATTGCTCAAACTTTGCTGCTTAAAGATAGATAAATAAATGTATACATACACATATGCATATGCTTATCTATGGTATGTATCTCTGTACATACACGGACTTACTAGGTACACATACACACACACAAACATATCCATCCAGGCACTTTTATTATGATGGCACTGGTGTTTTGATGTACATGCCCTTTAGACTTAAATAGCTCTGAAGAACACAGTGTCCTATTAGGTCAGCCCCCAGAAAGGTCACAGTGGTGACATGCTTCTCTTGCTCAGCTGTAGGGCTGGTCATGGACTCCAGTGGTAGTGATGACCTATTGCCTTTGGAGGCCTCCCAGAAGAACTAAGTCTGTTAGCCAGGGAAAAGGTCTTAAAGAAGTTTACAGATCCTGACTTTGGCAGATTTCCCTCTTTTAAACATTAAAGAGGAACCTATTATTTTGTTTGATACTCCTCAAAGGTGTTAAGGACTTTGACAGATTTATAATAATTTTAAAAAATTAGACATAAATCCATTAAGAATTATTGCACCCCTTCTTCATCTAAATAACCTCTCTCTCCTACGCTCCCATATTTTCCTCCTTCTAATCCCTCCAAAGTAAAATGTAAACTCCAATAAGTAAAAGTCTTAAAAGTTGGGTAGCTTGTTTGCATATGTGAGACCTGACAACAGAGGGCTTAGAAGAAGACTATAATCATTTAAGGAGAGATCAGCAGCACAGGTGTGCCACAGCTTGATCAGAGGAGCTGCTATTTATTGATGTTGGAAGGAGGAAATAGAGAGAAGGAAACACTGAGTTTCTATAATAAAATGGCTTTTCTTTTGAATAGATCAGCTTCGTAAGTGAAAATGAGTCAAGGCTCAATCTAATATCTGGGGAATAAAGTCCTCTGTTTTTGAAGACAGATGTGATTATGACACATAGTCAACATTGTTTTTCTTCATTATTGTTTGGCCTGAATTTGGGGTTTTCCGGGAGGGAAAAGGAGAGAAGTGGTTGAGGACTTGGAGAATAATAGGAAATAAATGTGAATGTATTTGTGGTCCAAGTCTCTATTACTGGGTTTTACTGTTGGCTTAGGTAAAAATATCATTTGGAATTTATCATAAGAAGGTCTCCTAGGCCTTTCAGGACACCATTCTCAAATTAAAGGATAGAATCTGAGTCTCGTGAGGTTGTTTTTTATAAACTTTAACAGAAAAACCATACTCTTAGAATGAGGAACCAAAGCCAGGATGTGGGTTTCCTAAGCTATCATAACAGTGCAGTTTAGAAAGTGGTGCATGTATTACAGTTAGTTTACAGATTGTTCTTTTAAGACATTCAAAATATGACTCTGCCTGTTCTGAGACAACTTTTGGGTTCATTAATTAGGTGATTCTTACAGCTCTGTGACAACAAATACCAAATACAAAAGCATGGGGGAGTGAGACTATTCCCTGCTCATCCCTCTGAGATATTCTTTTAAAAAAATAGAAAGGATTTAGAAGGAAAAATTATTGGAAGGAAAAACTGGATTGCAGGACTGCCTTCGACATTTACTGGCTAGTCATTCAATTTTTACATGTCTCAAATGTTAAATCTTTAAAATGGGTACAACTGCATCAAATCCTACAACCTTACTAGGATTACAGTCAGAAAACAACAACAACAACATGAAATGTATAAGAAAGTACTCTGGAAAGTTAAAAATAAATTTCCACAAATAATTAGACCATATTAGCCAGAATACATTGCCGTTTTCATGCATCAGGTACTGTGTGTGTAGCAATTTACTGATACAATCTCATTTAATTCTCATAACAGACTTATGAGGTAGCTGCCTTCTTTGAGGCTAAGGAATGAACACATCAGCAGTTATAACAGTTATAACAGTTATAAAGTCGGGGAACTAGGATTTGGATCTAGTTTGTCTAACACTAGAACTAGCTCTCTTATGCATTATGAACACCTGGCTTGGCTAGATTACAAAACATTCTTGGTTAATAGGGCAAAGCATTGATCTATAATACTACAGAGTAATTTCAATGGGTAATACTCATAAATATGCCACTAATGTCACAGATGGTGGCCTCTGAGAAGGCCCCTAATGATATCCATTTCTTAGTATTCATTTATATAACATCCTCCCCTTAAATGAGATGGATTTCATAGTCACTTCTAATGAAGAGACTACAACACTGCTCTTTGACCCAGTGATCCCACTTCTGTGAATATATCCTAAGAATCCTGAAACACCAATTTGAAATAATGTATGCACCCCTGTGTTTATAGCAGCATTATTACAATAGCCAAAATCTGGAAACAGCCCAAATGCACATTAGTAGATGGGCATATAAAAAAGCTGTGGTACATTTACACAATGGAATACTACATGGCCATAAAAGAGAAGGAAACCATACCTTTTGAAACAGCATGGATGGACCTAGAGATTATTATGCTAAATGAAATAAGCTAGTGAGAGAAAGACAAGTACCATATGACCTCATTTATATGTGGAATCTAATGAACAATATAAACTGATGAACAAAATAGAAACATGGAGGTATGGACACATGGAACAGACTGACAGCTGAGGAAGGCAGACTGGATAAAAGAAGGTGAAGAATAGATACTCATAACCCACAAGCTCAAAATTCTTTCTACAATGCTGGAGAAGAAGTAGAAAAAGCACAGTATGGAGGCCAGCTAGAAGAACTACAATTCCAGTCTCCAGATATGAAATTTGGGACAATAATTTCTCTAAGTTTCAGTTTCTTCATTTGAGTACCGGTACTACTACCAAAAATTGGTAGAATTAAATAAAGATTGCATGGAAAATGTCTGGCACATTGCCTGGCATATATTAGGGGCTCAATAAATGACAACTCTATGAGTGTATCCCCCTCTTTAAAGTAGGTTATAATCATGCCTTGTAGGACTATTCATTGTGTAAAGATATATGTACCCAAAATTTTAGCATAGGGCATAGTCTGCTTTATATGTACTCAGAATATTAATATTAATTCCATTAGCTTCTGTAAACCCTAGAAATCATGTATATCTATAGGAGATGAAAATAATTTTATAAAATAAACTTTTAGGGGTTCTAATTTTTGTTTAAAATCACTTCTCTATTTTGTTTCTCCAACTGAAGATTTTATTATCTTTTGCAAAGGCTGTTACTATGAGCCAATGGAGAAGATGGAAAACAAGGACAGATGGAACATTGAATATACAACAAAGTAAGAAAGCTGGTGACTGGAGATCAGAAGTTCTGGGTTCACTTTTTGCCTCTGAGTGACCACCAACATCCATCACCAAATGGGGGCATCGAATAGTTTCAGTCTCTTAGGTATTGTATCTCTTACAATAAATTGTCATCTAACATAGTTATACTATATAATAAAAGGATAGTATGCAAATTGTCCCCTTGACTGGAGTTCTTCTGGGAGTTCGACCAGGGGATGGGCTGGCCGGGGGAAAGGAGGGAGGCCCTGGCCAGCGGTGGCAGGTGGCCAGGGGAAGGGAGGGAGGCTCCAGTGGTGGCAGGCGGCCAGGGGAAGGGAGAGTACCCGGCCAGTAGCCGGCAGCCGGCAGCCACTAGGGACCCTACCAGTGCATGAATTTCGTGCACTGGGCCTCTAGTTATTTATAAAACACTGACATATGTATCACAGCATGACATAAAGTATTAAAGTTCCCCATGAATTTCAGAGCATTTGACCAACAGCATTTAATATGACACTAACATGTAAGACCAGCAAGACACACACACACACACACACACACACTCTCACACCCCCTCTCTCTCTCTCACATACACATATATACACAGACACCCCTTCCAAAACAGGAAGTGAAAAATCAGTATTAGAGTATATTTGATTTTATTTCTAGAGGGACTAAACATGACCACTAGATGGCACTGGAGTCTGATTTCATCTTTCTATTTCTAGAACAGTCTGGGAAAAACAGCTATAAAGCTATCATAAATTTTCTGAGTCAAGTCACTTGCTTATCTGGTATGGTGCAAGGTATAGGAAGAATGGCGGTATTCTTTTTTAAGTTCCTGGCACTCTCCCGTCAATAAATGAATATCTTGCCAATTCAACCGAAGCAAACTGATCTTGTCCAGACAAGCTAGTTTCATGACCTTTTGAAGAGCTTCCTGTAAGTAAACTTAAGTTTCTAAAAATAAAATAGATAATTTACAAGTAAAAAAAAAAAAAAAGCATGATACGCTTATATCAAAGTGCTGATTCCAGCTGTTAATTTCCTCTATCAATTCAAATCTCAGTTCCAGCACAGCTAAGGAATGCCTGAAAATTCATTCATCAAGTATGTGTGGACACCAGTGTTCCAGGGTCCACTTAGACACTGACATGCAGAGGGCATCCCTCATTCTAGTGGAAGAATCAGACAGTAAGCAAATGAATAGGCACAATAATTTCATAAGCCATGAAGAAAATAATGATTAACATGATGAAGGTAAGTGGGGGCAGGTACATTTGATGAAATGGTCAGAAGTTGTCTTGGAAAAGGTAAAATTTGATTTAGAATTAGAATGACAAGATAGATTCAACCATAGAGAGAAGGTCAGCGATGTATAGGCTCTGTGAGGGAAGGGGAGAGTAGTAAGAAAGGAGTTGGGAGAAGCAGGCAGGCCAAGCCATGGAGGGACTTAGAGCCTGTATTTCATCTTGTTATTAAGTTGCTGAAAAGTTTTCAGCAAGCAAATAGTACAATTTATTTATCTTTTAAAAGGATCATTCTGGCTGTTAGTGGGCAATGGATTATATGACACAGAGTAACAATATCAAGTGCTCAACAAATGAATAGTAAATACATAAATGAATGAATGAATGAATGAATGAATGCTTACTATGTGCCTAGCACCAGCTAGGTGAGCTAGGTGCTCATTACTCATTGAAATTCACTTTACACATATCACACTGATAGAGTTAAGAATACTCTTAAGACACTAGTTCTCAAGCTTCAGCATCCATCAGCATCATCTGGTATACCTATGAGATACTGATTACTACATCACACACCTAATCATACCCCCATTATTTCCTCCCTCCATAGCTTCTGATTCAGGAGTTTGAGTTGGGGTCTAAGAATCTGCATTTCTAACAAGTTCCCAGATGATGCTGAGGCTACTGATCTGAGGACCACACTTGGAGAACGACTGCTGTAAAAGGTTGAGTATGAAATGCCAACAGCTGTTAAAACAAAAATAAACAAAACAGGGAGAAATTATTTCAGTTCTATTACTTCTGGATCTTGAAGGCCACATTCTTTTCTTGTATTACTAATGTGGGGAATATTATTCATTTCCTGGCCAAGGATGAAGTCCCTGTCTTCCTGACTAATAGAGCCTCAATTTTTTCCAGGATTATTGTGTTCAGCTCCACAGTTCAAGGCAGGATTGGCTTAGATCAAATATGGAAGCCCCTTCTTTTGTCTGGTACTCACTATCCCAGCTTCCCTTGAATGACCATGGGACACAGGTCTAACCAAGGAGAAGTAACAGAAGTGTAGTAAGGATTCTGGGGAAGACTTTCCTTCATAATAAAAAAAGAGAGCAGGGAGAAAAAAACCTAGTCTAGTCAGTGAATACTCTCATGTAGATATAGCCACAATTTCAAAAATGTAAATTCCTTTCAGGCAGTAGTGTGCTGGTAAGTGTTTAACATCAGGCTCCCAGAAAAAAAACACAAACAATTGATTATTTCCATGGTGTAAAGTAAAGGCCCCCACAATGACTGATTTGTGAAGTAATTGGGCACACAAATGGGAAAAGATGTCAACAATAGGATCTCAACAGCCAGTATGAGCTAGGTCCAGCAAACCATTGCCAGGGATTCTAAAACCAAAAGTCGGGTGCTCCTTATCCTGAAATATAACATAAGCAAGACTAATCTTTCATGTAGTGAGACACATAATCTCTCCTGAAGGCCATTTGCATGGCCACATAAACAGTTAAGAATGTCCAAGTATGATTGTAACATTAAAGAACATATCCATATTTGTGGTTGATGGAGAGCCCATTTGCATGACTACACTTTGCTGAAATGTAAGCCTAAAAGTAATTCTCTGCAGACTTTTATGCATCATTATAGGAAGTATGTTAGAAAGCAAGAGACACTCTAAGGCTATTCCACAGAACTACCCCTCTTATTCAACTATCTACCTTTCTCCTTGGTGGAAAAGGAAATAATGTTTAAAACAAATGAAAGCCAACTTTATTTGGGGGGTAGTTCTGAGGAATTAATTAGCAGGTCCAGTTCTTTCTGTTGAGTAGACCTTAAAATCCTATTCTCCCCCACATCCCAGTACTCACCTAAGCTTCTGATCAGCCACTGTGCAAGGTTTCAACATCTTTAAAATGTTTCCAGTAAATCTTTCCTGATCCTCACCTGACATCAGAGTCTACCCTCTAGTGGAAATAGCTCTTCTGAGGTCCTCCCTACCCTCAATGTGGCAGGCTTCCTGAAATGCTTATCACCTCATTCAGGATTTCCAAAACTTCCTGGATTGCAAGAACAACCTGGGGAAGCTATAGATTCCTTCACCTCACCCCTTGATCTACTGAATCGAAATCTCTATGAGAAGGAGCCTGGAAATTTGCCCAGGTGATTTTTAGAAAGTAGTTTTAGAAAAACTCTGGTTTATCCGTTTCCTTTTTATTGCTCAGTTCTCAGCTTCACAACTGTTTCCTCAGAGGAGCCCTCCTTGATCACTAAGATAGGTTGGATCCCCTTCTTAACTGCTTTGGGCTTACAGTACTTTGAATTACTTTTTAGCCTTTGCTCAAATAAACTTTATTGAGAGTCTTTCCAGTAAACTGAATTTCTTGGAAGTAGAGAGTGTCTGGTTTTAGATTGTATCTTGAGTATATAACACCATCATTGGCACATAGTAGATTCTCAACAAATATAGGTTGACTTATTGACTCATGGGCCCATCTCACATTTGAAAATCCAAAGATAATGACCTTTTTATCAATAAACATTCATAAGGGCAAACACATTTATCTAGCCTACAATCTAAAGTGTGTGTCTCTGTTATAAGTTCTATACCTACCATAGGCCTCAATTTCCTTAATTCTAAAGGAAGTGGGAATGGATTAAAATGGGGATGCTCCACCCTGGCTAATTTTTCTCAGTGGTTAGTGTCAGCCCTCAGACCCAAGTGTCTCAAGTTTGATTCCTAGTCAAGGACATGTAACTCGGGTATGGTTTAATCCCTGACCTTGGTCAGGGCGCCTGTGAGAGGCAACCAATCAATGTGTCTCTCACGTCAATGTTTCTCTCTCTCTCTCTCTCTCTCTCTCTCTCTCTCGCTCCCCCCCCCTTCGTCCTCCCTCCCTTCCACTCTCTCTAAAAATCAATGAAAAAAATATCCTCCAGTGAGGATAAAAAAATTAAAAAGTGGGGATGCTCCTACTATGGTTAGTTATAACATATTAGGGGTTGAGTATGAGCATTAGAAACCTGACATAACAACAAAAGGATAGTCTTGCTCTAAGGTAGTATACATGGAGGTCACAGTCCACCACAGCTATAAGGCTACCCAGAAGTGCTTGCACTTTCAATCTGGGGTCATCTCAGTTCCTACTGGTGCAATCCTTGTGGTGTTGGTTGGGCTGAACTCTTTCATCCCACTGTCTCCATAAGGCCAATGTTCAGCATCAGATATTTAACGCCATGTGTCAAGGGGGAGGCAGTGGAGGCGGAGATCAAAAAGGAGATGCGGCATTTACAAAGAGCACCGTATGTGTATTTTCATTTCCAAACCAAATGAGATGGGTTAGGGAATAAATGTAGAATTTGTGTCAATTTCTTGATTCTTAGGGATCAGACAACTTACTTTTATTTTTATCTTACTCTCAGTCTGCTCCTGCACCAAATGCTTGCCCTTTCGAACACCCATTTTCTTTTTGGCCATTCTTACCAGTTCCTTTGGCTAAAATATAAAAGTCTGGACCTTATGGGGAGAAGGTAGCCATTTGATACCTATTGACTGCATTCATCTTATGTGCCATATGCTATACCAGTGAGTTAACCAAATGAGGGCTGTCATTATCAGACATGACCAGTGAGGAAAAACCACTGAGAATTGGAGAGGACATGGCTCAAAGCCATTCCTGGGATTTGGAAAACATAATCCTATCTAATAAAAGAGTAATATGCAAATCGACCGTACCACAGCTACACCCACAAACCATGCCCACCAGCCAATCAGGAGCGAGTATGCAAATTAACCCAACCAAGATGGCTGCAGCCATGGAGAGAGCAGGAGGCTTGGGTTTCCCTGGCAATGGAGGAAGTCAAGCTTTCTGCACACCCTGGCGGGCCCAGGCCTCCATTCAAAGCTATAAAGTTTCAATTATAGAAGATAAATAAATCCCAACAAAAATGGCAGCAGCCACGGAGCTGGAGACAGCAGGAGGCTTGAGTGGCCCCCGGCAATGGAGGGAGCCAAGTTTCCACAGCCCTGGCTGGCCTTGGCCTCCACTTAAGGCTACAAAGTTTCAATTATAGAAGATAAATAAATCCCAGATACCAGGGCCTCTGCTTGGATCACTGGGGTGCGTGGCCAGCCTGCAAACCACCACAGGCACCTCACCCAGGCTGCCCCGCACCCCAAGGTAACCTACACCCTGATCCAGGACACCCTTTAGGGCAAACCAGCTGGCCCCCACCCGTGCACCAGGCCTCTATCTTATCTAATCCTATCTAATAAAAGAATAATATGCAAATTGACCGTCACTCCAACACACAAGATGGCTGCCCCCATGTGGACACAAGATGGCCACCACAAGATGGCCAGCAGGGGAGGGCACTTGGGAGGGACTAGGCCTGCAAGGGAGGGCAGTTAGGGGCAATCAAGCTGGCAAGGGAGCAGTTAGGCATCAATCAGGTTGGCAGGGGAGTGGTCAGGGGGTGATCAGGCTGGCAGGCAGAAGTGGTTGGGGCAATCAGGAAGGCAGGCAGGTGAACAGTTGGGAACCAGCAGTCCTGGATTGTGAGAGGGATGTCCGACTGCCCATTTAGGCCCGATCCAGGTAGGATTGGGCCTAAACGGGCAGTCAGACATTCCTCAAGGGATCCCAGATTGGAGAGGGTGCAGGCTGGACTGAGGGACACCCCCCTCCCCAGTGCACGAATTTCGTGTACCAGGCCTCTAGTTCTTAATAAAAAATTCAATGTACAAAAAAGCCCTGGTGTCCTCAAATTGATCATAGATTGCAGAGCTGTTAGAAACCTTCAAGATGCTCTAGTGCCCTTTTTGTCTTCCATTTGAACAAAATCTTATTGAAAATAAATAAATAAAACAGTTACAGGCAGAGCTGCTAACACTGTCACAGCTGCTAACTCTCCCAATGATAGTTTCTGAGAAGACGCCCTACATTCAGCCTGACAATTGTGTATCTACTGAAACAACTTTAACTTACAGATGAGAAAACTGAAGTGCAAAAAGGGCAACAATTTTCTCAGGATCATAGAACTCATCAACAAAGAGCCAGGCCAGAGCCAGCATCTCCTGGCTCAGAACTTCAGCCATTGTTCCTTCCTGATGCTGCGTGCTGTTGCTAAAATCTGTCCCTTGGTAAGTCTAGACATTTCTGCAGGTACTTCATTCTAGCATTCAGAAAGATCCTAGGGAACAGACAGATGCCAAACCCAACCAGCCCAGTGGTAATGAAAGCAAAAAAAAAAAAAAAAGAAGTATCAACACTGATATCCCACTTCATGTACACATTCAGAATCTCAATGGTCAAAATACTGAAAGAAGTCAGAGGAGTAGAAAGTGCATGATTGCACTACTGTGCCCCCTTCCAGAAGCATTTGATTATTTACCTACTATAAAATAAACTCTCCAAAATGTACTAGTATTCAGAATTTGGGGGGCCTGATGGGTTTATTGAGATCACCAGCCCACTTGAGGTGAAAGGTCACTTAAGGGGCCTAACATGGGTCAAGCTTTTCTTAGTGTCCCTTATGGGAACATTTCTTGCCCACTTTTTATATATTATTTGGTTCTCCTTACAACTCCATTACAGTTTAGGAGCAGACATTAGCTGGGCCAAGACCAAATGAATTAATGTGACATGGTACATTAATATGAGTGACCAAAAAGGAACACATTTTCTCTTCATTTGATCTGGCAGGTTACATATTGTTACCTGGAAGAGTAATTTGTGACTCCTGAAAAGGATGCTTTTGCTGGCTACTCCTGGCAAATTGTATTTTTCCCTTTGTATTTATTTTGCTATTAATAACATTGACATAAACTACACTATCCTCAGAAACATAAGTCTTCCTTTACATTTATTTAGCCATCTTTCATGATTTTCTTCCAGGAACCCATCTATACAGAGCAAATTTTGTTACTTTGACTTGCCTGCTGCTCTCTGCCAACCACTGTATGTTTCTTTTAATTAAGTAGAAAAGAGATCTTAAAAGCTCACATAAGCCCAGGAAACTCTATTTCTGGCTGACAGCAATGTCTCCTCATTTGCTAGCAAAAGCACAGATTGACAGAATAGAATAGATCAAGAAAATTGATCGTTACTCATGCTGGATTGAGTCAATATATGTAAATCCATCCATTGCTGGCAGGCACTGAGATGCTTGCCATGCAGAACAGACATAGTTACAGCCTGTTTTCTAGTCCAAATGCCAGCCTTTCACTTTAATGCAGCAAAACTACAGTTATGTACTCAGAAAGCTCTTTTGTATTCATAACAACTGCAGTTTGAATGTGGTTCGGGACAGAGAAGCTGTATTTATGAGCCGCCATCTCTTCTGAGTCAATACAATTTGCAGTAAATACAGTTTAAGTTAGAGCTATGGTATAGACGCTCTGGGAATTTTCTTTGTGGTTTTACTACATTTTTTGGAAATGTTTTAAATGTTCACTGCTTTCAAGTTAATTTCTGTAAAGTGAGCAGCCTCACATGGTGGTTGTGAAGATCAAGTGAAATAATAGAGATGAAACAGGTTGGAAAAAAATTAAAAGCATTAGGCAAATGAAAGATGATTTATATATATATATATATATATATATATATATATATATATATATATATATATATATAATTTGTCTCATGGCCCTTTTACTTAAGGGCAATGCTCTCTAGTTATCCCAAGGCCTGTTTTAATCTTGATTTAAAATAGTAGAATATTAAAAGTAGCAGTGCATGAAACAGGGGCCTGGGAAGATAAAATACACCTGATGTGTTTAAATATCCCTTAATATCTCCTCAAAGAGGAATAATTATGAACCTCCTAGTATCAAAGAAGAGTCATGTTTCTTTCCTCAGGAACAGAACTCAATGGTATATTAATTTGAGTTTTTTGAAAACTCTTAGAACTGCTCTTATGCTCTTTGCCTAACTATACCTTTAAAAGCTACAGACAGCCATCCATTCTACGCTGTAAATTGCAAAAGGACCACAGTTCATAAACAAGGATAGGTAAACCATCATTCAAGCTGATTTAGCACTCTCGCTATATATGGCAGTAATCATAAGGAAAGCCCTTCTGAAAACAGTTGAAGCTGAGTTATAAAGACTGGGATGTGCTGGAACTTCAAGAGAGATTCCAGAAATAGCACATCCATTTATTTCCATCCATTCTAGTCACTCCAAAAAACATGGGGGTCTCTCTATTTCTCTCACCCTAGAAGTAGTAAATGCCTCAATTAATCTGGGAATGTGGCCAGAAATGTTTGCAGGGACAGAATTACATATTAGAGTGGAAAGGCATTTTAAAGATCTTTTATTTAAGGTTTCATCTACAAATTATACCTCACCTGTCATTTCATCCCCCTTATGCTGTTAATGTCTCCCCATCTTTTCTGGTCTTTATTTTCCTTCTGCCTGTGAAATTCTCTGGTCTCCAAGTTCTTAACTTTGCTTAATTCATATTTGACCACTAAAAGCCTCTTCAATTTAGCCTTTGAGTCTTTGTGATCCAACCTTGGTCATCTTGACAGCTTCCTTGCTCTCTGGTATGTTGTAGGCAATCATATATATTTCCTTCCTCAGACTTGGAATCATCTGAATGCAAATAGTAGGAAATAGTATTTCGAGACTAGTCTGCATGTGAGATGTGCTCATTACTAATAATTTGGTCACTGTTTGTAGGTCTTTGCAGTGAGCAGAATGAGGAGGCAGTTTGTATATATAGTCTCCCTATTCCACAACCCCCCATTTTAAAATAGTCATGTTACCTATACTGCTAGAGCATGGAGACATTACATACTACACTGTGTCACTTAATAGTGGTATTTTGGTCTTAATTGTACAGGCAAATTTATATTTAATTATCACTATCCACCATATGGTAAATTTGGTTGTCTGAAGCTCATTTATTAATATAGAGAGTTAAAAATTTTTCCAAACATTTATGGACCAATACTTCTGTAGAGTACAATGAAAATAAATTACTAGAGAAATGATTCATGGGCTTGGATGTCATGGCAATGTCAAAGTGCTATAAAAGTTTAAACTGCTTACTATTAAATTCCATTCTCATTTCACTGTGGTCTGGTGGATTCCTCAGGAAAGGCACATGAGAACAATATTCTCTGTGTTCTTGCCTGTTTACATCAGCTTACCAGAGGCTTTTTATACTTAAAGGTCAATTTGGCTGAACGTAAGATTCTTGGCCCACATCTTTTTTCCTTAGATTTCTTGAATATATTACTATATTTTCCTTGGTCATAAAAGTGGTGCTGTTAAAGATTCTAATGCAATCTAATTTTCTTTCTATGGGTCTTTTTGCTGGGATGTCCAAAGGGTTTTTCTTTACAAGATAATGTTGACCATTATGAGTCAATTTCTAGTCCTCTCAATATGTAATTTTGAATTGTCTTTTATTTCAGGAAAGGTTTCCTGAATTATAATTTTCCTTCAGGGACTCCTATTATATAATAGAGATTACAATATTCATTGTACCGTGGAAACTTTTTGCCGTCTGGTGAAACAATTGGCCTTTCTCAGAATAATATTTTTAGATGCATAAAATGGAATTCATATAATACACAAGGAAACTAATTATATTTAAATAAAGTTCTCAAAATATTTTTAATTTGTTACAGTAATATATTTACTTCTTTATTAACATATTAAATAATAAGATCTGGTGGCAAGTTGAATAACAACTATAAGTTTGAAAAAGTGATGAACATAAATGATATTTGGAAACATTTTGTAAAACTAAATTTTGATATATGACATTTGTCATTAGTTTTGGTGACAAAGTAACAGGTACTATTAATATTACTGTGCTCTGGTGCATGCATTAATAATTAAAGATAAATGTAAAATTTTACCTAGAGATTAGTGAAAATAAAGACCATATTTTTCCAACCAAGTCAGTAGACTACCTAAATTTTATCTACAAATTCTGAAGTCCAGAACTATAAACAATGAATCCCTGTATTAGATGTATGTTAAATCTTCTAAACGCATTCTTTTCTCTCGGATGCTTTTTTAAATGCTTTTTTTTCATGTCTTTTTTATATTTAAAATGTTCTTCCAATCTGTGTTCTATTCTCTCATTGCATTATCCTTTCTGTTTATGTGCTTTTGTGTGCCTCTTGGCTCAATTCATTATAGAACTGATTTTACTATTTCTCTTTTTAAATCTTCCTTAACCACCTCATTTCTGAGTTTTTATATGTTTAATTTACTGTCATAGCTTCTACCATGTGTTTGGTTTCTTCAGCTCACTTTGAAATTCCGGATTTTGGTTTTCATCCATTTTGTGAGCATGTCTTTCCATGTACCTCCAAGGCCACAAGGAATTCTTTCTGCCCCTTATTCTATTTATTAGACTGCATTTTTTTTTTGCTTTGATCACATATAAGTAAATGAGGGTTTTTGTCTACCTTTAGGAAGGAGGAGAGGACAAAATAACTTTTCTAGATTCATGATTCCAAACTCCTGTTTTTCCTCTCAAAGTGATTTTTAAAGTATGGACTTGTACTTTGTCAGGTCTTCTTTTCTACTCTACAATCCCATTTGCATTTGGATTTTTCTTTGCCCCTTTTGTCCTTGTTCTGCTCAGGTTGGCATCTATCCCTAGTAGTTCCTCCTGGAGGGGAATAGCTTATTAATTATCAGAGGTTTATATGGCCCAGACTGCTCCAGCACCACTAAATCTTATCACATGCAGTCCCCTTGCTCCCACTCATGATTTGACTCTGCAGAACTCCCACCCAGTTCAGCCATGTCTTCTGGGGAGAACTTCTTGGGGATAATAGGATACTTTGGTATTGGGATCTTCAGAATCCACATTGCCTTCCCTTTACTTCCATCTACAAAGGTGCTGATACTGAACAGGTCTCCTGGCTCTCAGGGCTTTTTCTAATGCATTCATATTTTGGGTTTGTATAAATACCTTTAAACCTAATAAAAGTAGATAGATAAAAATGTATGATAGATTAGATAGTTGATAGATATTAAGACACTAAAGGCCCGGTGCACAAAATTGGTGCACTGGGGGTGTGTGTGTCCCTCAGTCCAGCCTGCACCCTCTCCAATCTGGGACCCCTTGGCAGATGTCCGACTGCCAGCCATCTTGTGGTGGCCATCTTTGACCACATGGGGGTGGCCATCTTATGCGATGTTGTGAGGGTCAATTTGCATATTACCTCTTTATTATATAGGATGGATAGATATATATAAAGACATAGATACAGATATAGACATAGATATATAGATATAGATATAGACACAGACATATAGAGACAGAGATAGAGAGATAGAGATACAGATACAGATCTAGTCTGTGGGTTGTTGGATTTTATATCCTGTTAGCTCTATTAGTTTTATATAGGACAGTGGATCTCAACTGGGAATAATTTTGTCCCCCAGGGCACATTTGCCAATGTCTAGAGATAGTTTTATTTTTCACAACTGGAGATGGAGTTTGGGGTGGGGGCAGCACAATAGGCATCTAACTGTTAAAGATCAGGAATGCTGTTAAATATCCTGCAGTACACAGGATAGCCCCCATAACTAGGAATTATCCAGTCCAAATTTTCAATAGTACTGAGGTTGAGAAAACCTGGTCTATGAAAATTTGAGGAGATTCGAAAATTAAGCCACAACTGACATCTTCCCTGCTGCCTCCCAACGGCCTAATCAGGTCTTTATCCAGAAATGTTCACTTCTCTCCCCTAGTTCACATCCATATTTTCTTTGACTTGAACTATTGTGGTAGCTCCTTAGTTGGTCTGCCAGAAGCAACTCCCTTCCCTCCAGTCCAAATATCCTTTCCCATGATGCCAGAGTACTTTCCCCAAAGTAGAGCTCACATCATGCCAAACATTTGCTCAAAGAAATCCAGTGACTTGCCAGTGCCCTATAAATAAAGTTCAGTCTGGAAATTAAAAGTTTTCTATGCTTGGTCCCCAATTTATCTTCTTGACTGTTACTCTCTCTATTTCTCTACACACAACCTGCAATATGTCAAGTGGTCACCTCCACCATTTGACAAATCTCTCCCTTTTATCTCAGTTCTTTGTTAAGAACACTCCCTCACCATCCCTCCAGAGCCAGCCCAAAGCTCCCTTCTACAAGAATTTTTCTCTTCCTCATCCCTCCTCTTTTTCTCCCCACCCACTCAAATAAAAAAATGCCCTTTCCCTCTTTTAGATAGCTTAATATTTTGGATATTCCTGTCTTATAGCATTTAAATTTTGTTATTATATAATTGTATTATATCCCACTTTTTGTAATATTACTGTAAGCAAAGATGGTTTGTTTTTCCTCCTGGGATTTCCCACAGCACCTAGCAAAGGAGACCCTCAACACAGAGGAGACCCTCAACAACACTTGTTCAATAAATAAATGAATAAAACTTAGCCCTAAACAGATAAGGTGTTCATCCACAATTCATCCTCTGGTCAGTGGCAGAGACCACATGACTCTAAAGCATAACTATAGTTCTGGGTTCCTCAGACCACTTTATGTACATGATGCTATAGTCATCATCATTATTGTCACTAATAATCAGGAATCTGGGACTTGGTGTTGGATGGACAACAATCTAACTTAGGTAACCTGGCTACTCAATTCATTCAGCTAGAGACTCAACAAGTGATCAACCAGATATAAAATTGAATACTAACTATTAATAATTACTTGTTACTCCATCTCCCAAGGCTTCATATCTCTAACATCCTATACATTTGGGGTTTTTTTTTTGGTTATATTTTTTAAAATAATAGGATCATAGTCCATAGAAGAGGCATACCATATGTCTAGCATTTCTTATTTTAGGCCCCCTATTTTTTTAGTATTGTGTTTCAAGTACTCTATATAGGTTCAGTGTGGCACTCAGCACTTCATATACACATGTATTTCTGTGGTAGAACATAACTGGTGCCTTCCTTATGGTCTCTTATGAGCACTGAGAGAATCCCTACCTTCCAAAATGCTTCCCCACTTACCGTTCCAGTCTTCTCTGATCATTATAGATTTTCACTTTGGTATTTAAAACAGGAATCCTTATAAGTCATTTATGCCATGATAGGAATGAGTTTTAATTTCCTGCCCCCAGATCTCATATGAGGACTATGAGGTCACTGAGCTGTGACAGCAAGGAGAAGAGCCCAGGTGTTTATACAACCAAGTACCGAGAACACATTTTGCCATCTTCACAATTTGGCAACAGGCCAGACCCTTCTCGGTTTCCTCTCATCATTTTTTCATTCTCCAGGTTCTCCTCCAACACAACTAGACATAAGCCTTGTACTTTTAAAAGCAGTCTGGCCAGAAAATAAAACCTCAAAACATATATCTTCCTACTGTTCCTTAAAGCAAGAAGGAGATTGTGTGTCTTAATGCAGTAAGAGTTGCATATGCATCATAGTCACACAATTAGTATGTAGAGATGACAACTCAAAAAACATCCATCTAATGTGTTTTTTATGAATATTAAATGTAGAACACAACAGGCACCAAACAATTTTGGAGTAAAAATATTAAGGATCTAAACATGCAACAGGTTGTTTGATCCTGTAGTTTGATCCATATTATTTCAAAAATATTCAAGATCATTCCTTTTTTTCCCCCCTCCTTGGGGAGTGAAATTATTTTCTGAGATCTAGACTTTGTCATGTCTCTGAATACTAAATATAAATTAATATTAAAAGAGAAAAGCTGTATGAAATGTGAAAGATGGGCTTCTTACTCATATACTTCTCTCTGCCAGCCACAATGATTTGGGCTAAGCTCTTACAACCCTGTTTTAATTTCTTAGCAATTTTCTTCACTCACTTATTATCACACCTGAAGAGCAAATAAAATGCAGGCACGGTTCAGCTGTCATACAACTGTCTTTAGGTTTGTGACATGGAGGAACCATCCTTTGCTCCTTGGCATCATTTGGAACTAGAGACCATACTGATGGACTCAACATTTGCAATTTCCACTAGCTAGCAAATAGCGATGCTTTGGTCATTTTGTAGCATCCCCTGTCCTGTGATGTGAAGCTTGGCCCTATGAGATGTTTTGGCCTCATGGTAAGCAGAGAGTAATGCTCTGTCTCTTGATTTGGGTTTGGCCATCATGTGATTTGCTTTGGCCCATAGGATATTAACTGACATGGCACAAGACGAAATAAGTTTGCGTTTGCCATAAGAAGAACACATCTTGGGTAATCTCATTTAAGGACACTGAGATACATAGAACATACTTTAATCCAAACTATAGCTAGGAGCCAGATCAATTGCATCCCAGTAAGTCCTTAAACATGAAAAATAAGTGTTTATAGTGTGCCAGGAGCATAACTGGCTTAAGGAGTCAGTAATGTACTGAAGCCCTTATCATCTGCTAATTACCTACTGCAACAATTGCCCATTTGGTCTCTTTGATACCAATCTTCACTTTTAATTATGATACTTTCTATATATGTTATATAGAGAAATCTCTCTTTTAATTATGATACTTTCTATATATGTTATGGATATTTCTGCAACTGTGTTCTGCAAAATGTATCTCCTGAAAACTAACATCCCTCAAATGATAATAAATATGTCCCCATAAAACAATCTGTAATCATGTGTAATTGGCAAACAGAGTTGAACAAATGCTGAATTTTTGCTATGTGGTGGTTTTTACTACAGAACTTCTCAGCGTCTTTACTGTATAAATGTGTGTTGTGCTTCTTCAAGCAGGAGGCATGGAAAACATCATTTTTTTATTTAATTTTTTTTCTTTATTGATTAAGGTATTACATATGTGTCCTTATCCCCCATTCTTAAAAACTTATTAAGCCTGGAAACTTTTTTCACAGGAACACAAATTAACATCCCAAAGGTCGCTAGTATTCCACAGCACACCATTTGGGAAATGGTAATCCATAGGTAAAAGCCAAACACATACCATGATATTCAAGTCCCTCCACAATCCAGCCCAAACCTACATTATTATCATGCTTTTATAATGTTTTATATGGTTTTATAATTTCATAATAAAAATTATGAAAATACAGAAAAGAGAAAGTAAACAATTATATATAGTCCTGTCATCCACATTTAACCAGTATTTGATTTCTATTTCCTGTCTGTCTTTATGTTATATTTGATATACTTTGTGCAAAATATAGCACACTAAAATTATAAACAGAAACTACTTTATATTCACAACAAATCCATTTATAAATAAAATATATTCCTATTTTATTTTCAATTTTACTATGAAATATTTCAAGCAAATAAAATTATATCTACTATCAGCTTTTCAGATATTACCATCTTTATATTATGCCTCAGATTTTTATGCTTTTCCAAGACAAATAAACAACTGCAGAAGGGCCAACGCCTTTTGTGTTACTCCTCCCCAATTTCAAGTCCATTCCTTTGCTCCCCAGAGATAACTACCATCCTGAATTCATCATTTCTTTGACTATCTTTATAATTTTGCTACATGTGTTTGTGTTATAAACAAAATAGAGTTTGTTTTTTATGTTTTTAAAATTGGAATCATTCTATAAATATTCTTTTGTAACTTGCATTTCCTTCAGTAACATTATGTTTGGTGCTTTTCCATATTGTTCTATGTAGGTCACATTCAGTTATTTTAATTATAATACAGAATATACCATAAATTATTTTATACATTTTTTCCCTTTTGGTAGATTTTTAATCCAATTTTTTGTCACTACAAGCAACACTGAGACAACCTAAAAGTGTATTTACTGCATATGGACATTGTTAACTTTCCTAGATATTGTCATATTAATCTCCAACGTGATTATGCTAATTTATATTCTAACAGTAAGGGTTAAGTTCCACACCATATCCTCACTATTACATGTGTAGCCAAACTTTTAAATTACTGTCCACTCTGATGATTATGAAAACATATGCTATGGTTTTAATTTGAATTCCCTTAATTACTAATGAGGAAGAGTATGTTTTCATGTTATTGGTCATTCAGGTTTCTGCTTTTGTGAGATGCCTATTTGTATTCTTTGAATATTGTGGGTTTTTATGAAATTCTTTCCTAATTATAAGGGCAATATATGCTCAGTTGAAAAATTGTAAGGAAAAAGATATCACCTCAAATCGCACCACCCACTGGTTAATATTATTAACATTTAGCTATATTTTCCTTATAGAGTTCTAAAACACATAATTGTTTTATATAGTGAAAGTGAGAAGAAGCTGTGAAGAGGGCGTTGGTGATAAAATTTTCCGCTGTGTTGTTTATAATCCTTTCCAATAAAATACCAAGGACTGGAGTCATTCAGTGTTTGAAAATACAGAAACTGTTACTCAAGATCTTTGGCATTGAAAATGGCCAGAATATAGATATTTGCCTTGCTTTGTGTAGAACAAAAGAAGATCTTTTGTTGAGTCATTTTCTAGGCTCTCTAACCCAATGTTGTGCATAGGTCATCCATTTCAACAGCACTCATAGAGAGGTTTCATCTGAAAGGGAGCATAGTGGACTAAATTATACAACTCAAGAGTTACACCTGGTGCCAAGAAATTTAAAAAAACAAGAGTGCAAAGGAATGCTGCAAGTCTAAAATTAGCCATGTAATCCGGTTAGGATTCAAATTAGAAAATTGAATTTATTTTTTATTTCAGAGGGTAAAGTGTGATGTGATCAGCACAGTGTCTTGAATTTCTACTTTTGCTCATTTTTCATCTCCTACATGTTTTTTAGTATATTTTAAATAATATTTTAAAATAATAGATGGATTACATCCATGAGTAGTTTCCTAGCTTTAAATAATGGTTGTGCATGAAAGACAATCTGGGTGCTTTTTGAATTCTTGAGTTACAAACTTCTCACCCAAAAGAACTAACATTTTTCTCCAATTCTGGCATTTGCTATTACAGAAAGGTTAGAGTCAGTCTTTGTAGGCAACATTTTTCTTTCTGCCTGGGTGAATGTAGGATTTATTTTTATTCTGCTAATTCAAACATTTTGGCCAGTTGTGGTGAAGTAGAGTTCTTTTTTCTTTGATTTTTGCCTGGCATGCAGTGAATCCTTCTGTTCTTGATACTTAAGTCTGTATGACACAGAAGAAAAGTGACTTTTTATATAACACTAGAGGCCTGGTGCACGACATTCGTGCACTGGATGTGGGGGGTCCCTCAGCCCAGCCTGTGCCCTCTCATAGTCCGGGACCTCTTGGGGAATGTCCGACTGCCAGCTTAGGCCTGCTCCCCAGGGCCTAAGCTGGCTGCTGAGGAGGCAGGAGAGGCTCCTGACTGAGCAGCACTACCCCTGTGGGAGCGCACTGACCACCAGGGGGCAGCTCCTGCATTGAGCATCTGCCCCCTGGTGGTCAGTATGTGTCATAGCAATCGGTCATTCCTCCATTCAGTTTGTATATTAGCCTTTTATTATATAGGACTAGAGGCCCGGTGCATGAAAATTTGTGCACTCGGAGGGGGGGGGTCCCCTCAGCCCGGCCTGCACCCTCTCACAATCCAGGACCCCTCAGATAGGGTCCCTAGGCCTGGCCTGAGATCAGGGTCTATCAGGGCTTTCCTTCCCTGGGCTGCAGGCAGCTGGCTTCACCCCCACCGCTGCCACTGCTTGCCATCTGTGCAGCACTGCCCCCTCTCCCTGCCACCGGTGGCCTCCTTCTACAGGCGACAGGCTGGGGTGCAATGGCTTGGCTGGCCTGGGCTTCCCTCTTTCTTTGCTGGGGGGCGGGGCCAGCCCTGCGAGGGGCCGTCTGCCTACCTGATTGCCCCTAACCACTCGCCTACCTACCTGATCACCCCTAACTGCTGGTCTGCCTATCTGATCACACCTAACCACTCTGCCTGCCTGCCTGATTGCCCCTAACTGCTTTCTTGTGGGCGGGGCCAGCCCAGCAAGGGGCTGTCTGCCTACCTAATCACCCCTAACCGCTGGTCTGCCTACCTGATCACCCCTAACTGCTGGTCTGCCTACCTGATCACCCCTAACCACTCTGCCTGCCTGCCTAATTGCCCCTAATCACTTGCTTGGGGGCGGGGCCAGCCCAGCGAGGGGCCATCTGCCTACCGGATCTCCCCTAACCACTTGCTTGCCTACTTGATCACCCCTAACCACTGGTCTGCCTACCTGATCTCTCCTAACCACTTGCCTGCCTACCCAATCACCCCTAACCACTGGTCTGCCTACCTGATCACCCCTAACCCCTCTGCCTGACTGCCTGCCTGATTGCCCCTTACCGCTTGCTTGGGGGCGGGGCCAGCACTGACTTCCGGTTGGTCAGCCTTTGGTCATTACTGGTCGTTATGACCCAGGGATTTATATATTAGGATATGTCTTTGATTATTGCTTCATCTCCAATTGTTCTTGTTTTCTACTCTTAAACACCTAAAGTCATTAGGTTTCATTTCCATTCTCTGCCTTGTAGAGCCACACTCTCCATCATTTTTATCTTCCTATACTTTTCTCTGTATTTTGTAAGAGATCTACAGTTTGTTCAATGCATCATTAATTTGATTTTCTATAATGTCTATTCTATTATTTACTGCTATACAATTTTATCCTTCTATGCAGTTTTTGATGTTCTAAAAGTCCCTTATTTACTCAGGAATCTTCCTTCTCAACTCATCCAATTTTCTCACTAAGACTTTCTGTTACTAAAGGATGGGATGTCTTGCATTCCACTACTGATGATCTAATTTTCATAAACATTCTCTCTGTTTATTGGAAGAAATAATTCTGTGAGGTTTCTTTCTCCTTGAAATCTTTGGACTAAAATTCTCTTTCTCTATAGTGTTCTATTTTTAATATTTTCCCATATTTTATTTTTGTTTACTTTTCCTCCAATGAGGAAAGACTTCCATTTTCCCTCAATAGGAAAAGTATGTGAATTGTCTTCAATACCTTTCTTTGTGGACATGGATAGAGAGTGAATTCCTTCTTATACCCTAGCTGAAATTATCATTGGTGGGCACAGCTCGTTATCTTAACCCCCAGAGTCCACTAGTCCTTAACCCCCATTTATTCTACAATGACCCTGTTAGCCAAATAGGAAAATTCTATTTGCCACTGTATAGTAGTCTGACTCTGACTCTACTCTTATTATTCTAAGTACTCACCTCTTGTTCAGATTCCAACTGGAAGAAGGAATACATAGTGTGAACCAATATCAGAAATACCATTTTAATTATTTTGAAGGTTGAACTCCTGCAGATCACCAAAATGTCCTTAAGTGTTTACTTTGATATTTTTAAAATTGAAACTTTGCTTAATAGAAAATTTTAAGTACATATGTACTGAATTAGAGTGTGTCATTGAATAATAGGTAGAGAAGGTTTGCTATTCAACCTGATGTTCCATCTTATAACCTCCTTTCAAAAGTCAATAAGCACTCTATAAAAATTAATTTACTCTTATTATTGTTCATAAAGCAATACAACTTTAATCATTGTTTTTTCAGTATTGTGTATAAATATTTCTATGTCTTAACTAGGCCTCCTTAAATGTTCCTTATTTAACCACAAAGGTTCAAGGAGTGGATAACCCTGTTGTGGTAATCAGGGTTCTGAGTTGTAAAAACAAAACAAAAAGAAACAGAAATTAACTCTGGCTGATTTAAGCAAAAGGTACCATATTGAAAGGATGCTAGGAGTTAAATGAGTTAGCAGGTAAGTTGAAGAACAAGTTTTAAAGATACGGGAAAAATAGCAACCTGGAAACCTGGAATCAACAACGACAGAAACTAGAGTTATGAACCCATAGTAGGAAGAATCTGGCTACCTTCCAAGGTAATTAAATTCAGATCATGCATTGTCTGTTTGTTACTTTGTTCAAGATTCAAATTCCAGAGAATGAGTGTCCAGTTGGCTTTAGATCGCATATCTACTCCTTTTAATTGGTGACAGCGGGGTTCCTTACTAAGATCTCACCATATGGTATACTGAGAGGAAGAGGTAACTCCCCCACAGAAACCATGGTGCTGGTAAGAAGGGAAAATGAACTCTGGGAAGCCAAAATTCCATAAATTTCTACCACATGTGAGCATTAGCCTGTGCCTTCAGATTTCATCTACACCATTTTATATCTTGCTTATTCAATTTCTCCTCACATCATAATTAGCTGAATTCTTGTTAGTCCTGTACCTCAAAATTGGTCATTAGATTAGTATTCTTGGCTATGGATGACTTGCTGAGAGGCCACATCTCAATGGGTGAGAAGAGAATACTTGGAATCAGTTGAATGTGGAGTCAAACATTGACTGCTCTACTTATCCAGTTTTATGATCTTGGACAAAACACTTAACTTTTCTAAACCTGTCTCCCAATCTATCCTATATAATAAAAACCTAATATACTAAGTGTCTGGTTGTCTGGTCATCCGTTCAACCAATCAAAGCATAATATGCTAATGATATGCTAAGGCCACTCAACCACTCGCTATGACATGCACTGACCACCAGGGGGCAGACAGTCCACTGGTTAACCAGTCGCTATGATGTGGACTGACCACCAGGGGGCAGACGCTCCAACTGATAGGTTAGCTTGCTGCTGGGGTCCAGCAGATCAGGACTGAGCGAGATGGGCAGGACATGCCTGGAACCCTCCTGAGGTCCCTCCCTGGCTGGCCAACCTCCCACGTCCCTCCCCGGCCCCGACTGTGCACCAGTGCAGTCCCTCGGACTGGCCTGCACCCTCTCGCAATCTGGGACCCCTTGGGAGATGTCAGAGAGTCAGTTTTGGCCTGATCCCGCAGGCCAGGCCGAGGGACCCCACTGGTGCACAAGTTTGTGCACCAGGCCTCTAGTCTATCATAATTATTAAAATAATATAATGGGAATAATATATGTAAAAAATCTTAGAAAATGCTCAGTGAATAATCTGCCATGCTATTATGGTTATAGTTTATCATTATTAACAACAAATTAATTGATATTACCAATTGTTCTCTACCACCCAAGATAGTACTTATAAATTGATCCTCTGATACCACTAATGCTGAATAAAAAAAGAAGAGAATCCCAATGATCTTTCTTCAACCATATAAACCTTACACTCAGTAAGAGATAAGCCAAATTGGCCCCTGTCTGGTTTACTAAAAACAGGGTATCATTAACCAACCTAGTCCCATTGGATAAACCAAACAATTGAACAGAACCAAAAAATTTATGGATAAGCCATCCAGTGATCTGCTTAAAGGGTCTTCTGCAAATATTTATTTCTAAAACAATGACAATGAGTAGGAAATTAGTGTATTATAAATTCAGAGCAAACCAAATTCAGCATCATGTAAAAGGATCACACACCATGATCAAATGGGATTGACCCCTGGGATACAATATGTAAATTGTATCAAATATAAATGTATAAAAGCCTTCTTGCTGTCCTGTTGGTCATATGACATTCATTTTATATTTCCTGGCAATATTGGAGGTTTCTTTTTGTTTGTGTAAACTCTAATTTCTATCAAGGTATCATGGATTTTTTGACATATGTAAATTTAAAAACGTGATACATCACATTGATAGAATAAAAAATAAAATTTATATGTAGAAAAACACTTTACAAAATTCAACGTCCTTTCATGATAAAAATTATAAACAAATTGGGTATAGAAGGAATGTACTTCAACATAATAAAGGCCATATATGAAAATCCCACAGCTGACATCATACTCAGTGGTTAAAGGTTGAAAGCTTTTCCTCTAAGATAAGGAGCAAGACAAGGATGCCCATACTCACCACTCCTATTCAACACAGTATGGTATTGGAAGTAATATCCAGAGCAATCAGGCAAGCACAAGAAATAAATGGCACCAAAATGAGAAAACAAAAAAGTAAAACTGTCTCTGTTTGCAGATGATATACTCTTATATAGAGAAAATACTAAAGACATGACTAAAAACATAAAGAACTAATTTTAAAAATTCAGTAAAGTTACAGGATACACAATTAACATACAAAAAGCAGTTGAATTTTTATACATTAAGAATGAACATTCCAAAGAATAAATAAAGAAAATCCCACTTACAATAGCATCAAAACAATAAAATACTTAGGAATAAATTTAACCAAGGAGTTGAAAAATCTACACCGAAAACTATAAGACACTGATAATAGAAATTAAAGAAGACATGAATAAACAGAAAGATATCCTGTGTTCATGGATAGAAATAATGAATATTAAAATGTCTATATCATCCAAAGCCATCTGTAGACTCAGTGCAATCTCTATTAAGAGTCCAATGCCATATTTTTCAGAAATAGAAAAAAAAATTTAATTCATATAGAACCACAAAAGACCCCAAATAGTCAAAGCAATCTTGGGGGGAAAGAACAAAGCTAACAATAATGAAAACAGTATGGTACTGGCTACAGGTACATAGACCAATGAAATAGAAATGAGAGCCAAGAAATAAATCCATGCATATATAGTCAACTAATATTTGACAAGGGAGACTCATTTTTTTTTCCAATGGGAAAAAAATAGTATCTTTGATAAATGGTTTTGGGAAAATTGAATATTCACATGCAAAATAATAAAACTCACCATTATCTTATACTACTCACAAAACTTAACTCAAAATGTATTAAAGACTTAAACATAAGACATGAAACTGTAAAACTCCTGGAAGAAAAGGCAGAAAAGCCCCTGGACATTGGTTTTGGCAATGATTTTTTTAATATAACACCAAAAACACAACAATAAAAGCAAAAATAAACAAGTGAGAATATACCAAACTAAAAAGCTTCTGTACAGCAAAAGAGACCACCAACAAAAAAATTGTCAACTTATGGAATGAGAGAAAATATTCACAAACCATAACACAGATTAGGAATCTATATATATAAAAGGCTAATATGCAAAGTGTCCCCTAGGGAGTTTAACTGGGAGACTGGGAGTTTGATTGCTCTCTATGATGTGCACTAACCATCAGGGAGTGGCACAGAATGAAGGAAGGCCCCGACAGGCCCTGATCGCCAGCCAGGCCTATGGACCCTACCCATGTACAAATTTCGTGCACCAGGCCTCTAATTAAAGAAACTCATATCACTCAAAAGCAAAAAAATCAAATAATCTGATTAATAATGATCAAAGGACCTGAAAAGGTATTTGTCCAAAAAAAATATACAAATGGCCAAAAGGTACTCAACATCAATAATCAGCGGAGAAATGCAAATCAAAACCACAATGAAATATCACCTGACACCTGAATGGCTGTTAGCAATAAGACAAGAAATAACAAGTGTTGGAGAGAATGTGGAAAAAAGAGAACCTTGGCACACTGCTGGTAGGAATGTGAATCAGTGCAGCCACTATGGAAACCATTATGGAGATTCTTAAAAAAAATTAAAAATAGAACTATTAAGTAATTAAGCAATTCCACTTCTGTGTATTTATCAAAAGGAAATGAAATAACTAGCTAAAAGAGATATCTGCACCCCTGTTTTTGTTGCAGCATTAATAACAATTTCCAATATGGAAATAACCTCAATATCCATCAGTGGATGAATGGATCAAAATGTGATTTTATATGTATAATATTACTCATTCATACAAAATGGTTTTGTGACACCATAGATGAACCTGGGAGTTATTATGCTAATTAAATAAGTCAGTCAGAGAAAGATATTTTATTATCTCATTTACATGTGGAATCATTTAAAACTCATAACAACAGAGTATATTGGTGTTGCTATGGGCAAGGGGTAAGTGAATAAAGGTGGTGAAGGGTAACAAACTCTCAGTTATGCGTAAGTTTGGTGGATCTTATGTACAATATGGTGACTAAATTAACAATTTAGTACTGTATACTTGAAAGTCGTTAAAAGAGTAGATCTTAAAAGTTCTCACCACAGCCAAAACCGGTTTGGCTCAGTGGATAGAGCGTCAGCCTGCGGACTGAGGGGTCCCAGGTTCGATTCCCGTCAAGGGCATGTAACTTGGTTGCGGGCACATCCCCAGTAGGAGGTGTGCAAGAGGCAGCTGATCGATGTTTCTCTCTCATCGATGTTTCTGACTATCTATCCCTCTTCCTTCCTCTCTGTAAAAAATCAATAAAATATATTAAAAAAAAAAAAAAAGTTCTCAACACAAAAGAAAAAGAAAGAGAACTATGTGAAGTGAAGGATGTGTTGACTAACATTCGTGTGTTTCACTATACATATATCAAATCATCATGTTGTATACCTTCCACTTATACAATTTATATGTCAATTATATTTCAATAAAGTTGGGAAAAAAGAGAAAGAGAAATATAAAAAACAGGTGGAAGAGCCTTGTAATTCCCAAAGAGAATGAAAGTCACCTGTTACATGCTTAGACTGACAAGAGATTATATCCAAGTAATAGCAGAACCAGGTGCCCCAGAGCTGTGAGCCAGGTGTTTTTCCTTTTGTAATAGCCACCATGGGCCTTGCTAACGGCAAAGGTCAGGACCATGGCATCACACCTAAAATGTCATACATTTGGTACAATCACTGAGAGGAACAACAACAACAAAAAATTAACTCCTAGAACTATCTTTATCATTTTGGAAGTTACCCATTGAATTCCTAAACATAGTTGCCACTTGTATAAATGACAAGCGTGGCTCAGTGGTTCACAGATTTCTTTCCAAGTAAGAGGACCACCATAAACTGTGCTTCTCAAACTTTAATATGCCTACGGATTATTTACATAATAATTCTTGTTAAAATAAAAATTTTGATTCAGTAGGTCTGGGCTAGGGCCTGAGATACAGCATTTCTAAAAAGCTCCAATGTTATGTTGAGACTTCTGCCCAGACCACAGTTTAAGTAGCAAAGCTTAAAGGGAATAACAATGATTCTCCACAGTTTTCTAAGCCTAATCGTAGAAAAATTATCCTGACTTGTTCTCACAAACTGTCAATTATAACCTTACAATACAAAAGGATGATGCCTGTATACTGCCTTTGAACATTTTTCACAGGTCCTAAAAAAACCAGAAAGCTAATAATCTAGGATACTGTATCTTTAGTTTGTATAGACATCACCCAAGAGCATGTTTAAAATGTAGATTACCTGCACTCCTATCCCCCAAGGATTTGGTTTAATTGTGCATGAAATTTTCATTTTTAATATGTAGCCCAGGTGACTTTAATGAAAATGATTATTTGAGAAATATTGACCAAATGTTTAAGTGGATATTGTTGCCTGGTATAGTACAGGTAGGGTCCAGGGGTGGGCAAACTTTTTGACTCGAGGGCCACAATGGGTTCTTAAACTGGACCGGAGGGCCGGGACAAAAGCATGGATGGAGTATTTGTGTGAACTAATATAAATTCAAAGTAAAGGAGCAGAGGGGAGAGCAAGAGAACCCTCTGCTCTTTCGGCTCCGCGGGCCAGATAGAACAGCCAAATGGGCCGGATCCAGCCCGCGGGCCGTAGTTTGCCCACGGCTGGTATAGACTATGTTGCTATAACAAATATACTCCAAAACAGGATGGCATAAATAAGAAAGATGTTCATATCTCCCTCATCTATCAGTCCACAGATAGGAATTTCAAGAAGGCATAGCAGCTCTGTGCCAAAATATCACGACCCAGGTTCCTGCTATCTTGTTGCTCTGTCATTTCCCAGGATATTGTGTTTTTTTTTTTTTTATTTCATTTTCAAATCTAAGTCACACTACATCGGTAGTCCAGCCCACCAGAAGGGAGAAAGAGAAACATTGAAGGGCAAACTATTTTTCGTTGTATTCTATTTTTTAATACCTATTGAAGTATACTTCATATAGATTAAACTGCACATACAACCCAATTGTCCATCCATAGGTGAATTAATAAGCCATTGCTTTTAAGCAATGTACATGGATCATACACACACGAAATACTGATGATAAACTAGTCAAAAGGTCACACCAGGCTGCAGAAGAGGCTGGTTACATTTTCTCAAACTGGGAACCGCATGCACAGCTGCATCTCCAGTACAATAGACGAGAGAACAGATTTTATGGGACAGCCATCAAAAAGCCTTAAAACTTTAGCAGGTATCACTTCCAGGAAGCCTTTTCTGACCCTCAGAGTTGAATTAAGTTTCCCACCTCTACTCACTGAAACCCACTATTCAGGAATATATCACTATACCTAGGATGTTGAATTATTGAAATTACACCTGTGTCTTCACCTGTATAATCACTTTAGCAAGTGCCTAGTTTATCTTCATCAACAAATGTCAAAGTTGAACTAAGCTGTTACATTTATAAAGACTGATTATGACTGATATTTTCTTTTCAGTATTAATAACATTGATCTCTAATTTAACAGATGCCCACTATGTGCTAAAGACTATTCTAGGCTCCTTAAATATATTGTCTCTTCCACTTTTCACAATTCTGTGAGATAGAAATTATTATCCTAATTTTATTGATGAGGAAACTGAGGCTTGCAGATGTTACAAAACTTGCCCCAGTTTACAGAGCCAATAGGTAACAGAAGCAGAATTTAACTTACCTGTCTGATCTGAAGCCTATTCTCTTTCACTTGAGCACACCTCTTGTCCACTGTCATTGTTAGCTGATTTATCACTCTAAAAATGCACACTATGCATATATTAGCATTTTTATATATTTTACTACCTTGCCCTGGAAGAAAATGTTTCTTCATTTCCTTTTCCATCTGTATGTTATAAAAAATTATCTGTAGGGTATTGTTCATATAAAGCAACAGCTAACCTGATTTAAAACCAGAATATCAGTCCTAAAAGAGCCCAAATTAGAATTCGAGATCTGACTTATAGCTCATTTCACAGAAGGAAAATGGAGACACAAAAATACAAAATGATTGCTGGAGTCAGATAGGGCACTGTTTCAATGGGCCTCAGGTTTCCTGTCTCCAGTGAGTCAAACATGTGTTTGGAAAGAGTATGGACTATGCAATCCAACAACACAAGATTCAGATACTGACAACCACTTTAATATGTGACCTCAGGCACAGTTTCTAACTTCCCTGAGACTGCTAATAATAATACCTACCTTGAAGAGGTGCTTGTGAATATTGGAGATGAATGATGGAAAGTACCTAACACAGTGCCTGGCAGAGTAAGTGCTCATTAAATGCTAGTTTTCTCTCTCTGTCACAGTCTAGCCTTTTCCTGGAGCACATATTACTTTACACAGGGTGATGTTCTTCATCCTGTTTGGCACTCACATAAGTCTCTCATTGTAAAAATCTTGAGCTAAGTGTGTATGAAGCAGAGTCCATTCTAAAGGCTTTTTAATTTAAAGGAAGAAAAAGTAAAAAGTGCTGAGCCAATATTTCTACTATTCAATCATTAAATATTAATCGATGTCAA